>NC_090841.1:72482813-73114599 GCF_028021215.1 Eschrichtius robustus | reverse complement strand
AGACCTCAGCCAATATTGAACTTTCATTGACTTTTCAATTAAGCATCTTCTTAAAGCATCACATAGGGAGAACACCAAGTCTTAGTGGCCCCTAGTCAACTAAGTCTTGATACAAGGACCACACCCTAGCATATGCCTAGTGCAGTGCCTAGCAGAGGTCCTGCACTGGGAAAGAGAGATCAAGGCATATTTGTTGAATGAGTGAAGGGTGTGTTTCTATTGACAGTGAACTTGGAAATGAACAATGTGGTGCTTGTTATCATTCATGGATGCCAGTGTCAAATGTGTGATCACTGACAATCCTGGGGCTCATGGGACCCTCTGTTTCTCTTTAGCAGCAGGTTGGAGGTGGATGACTGATGTCCTTGTTGGTTGCCATCAGTTGGTCTTGAGCTTCAATGAATAGCAAAGAGTTCCATGTGTTCCATGTGTTCCATGTGTTCCCTGCATGCCCAACTGTCTTACATTCTAGAGCAGCACAGTAGAGTGAAGAAGCTTTGGGGAACATGGCTCTGCACCTACTGGGTATGTGGTCTTTAAGAATGATCTCAATCTTCCAATGCCTTCATGTGTAAAATGGGATTATGATACCTACTCCAGGAAATTGTCAAGAATTTAAATGAGATACTATGTGGAAAAGTGCAATGCATATACATGTAGGCATTATTGTAAATCTATTTTAATTAATGACATTTTTCCTTTAATGTGTGATTTTTTTCATTGATAGGAAGGTCCCTGCATTAAAATCTATGAATAAATTATAGAAAAACTCCTAAGATTTCTTTGGAGAAATTAATATTTTCTTTTAATTATCTCATTAGAATTACTTTGATCAGAGGATAAAAATCTAGCACTGATGTGCTACTTTTTAATCTACATTTCACCAACTGGAGTAAGAGTGGACTGAGATTGCCATATTTCACCTGGCCTCAGATAAAGAGGTGAGTTAAGCAGTAAATGCCTGACCTCTTCATTTTGAATGTCCTTGGTCACTGTGATGGAGTTTACTTGTACCTCCCCCAACTTTAATCAGCATATTTATGTCAGCTAACAAAGTCATCAGTTGGCATTCCTTTGAAAGTTCCAGAAGCAGTGAGAAGAAATCAGATTTTGCTGGTGGGCATTCCAAAATTCAAAGATAGTATTTCATTCATTATGTAGCTCATGATTTAAAACCTGAATCTCCTCGATTGCGGTATATTCAATACCTTTTCCTCCAGATTAACCACAGGCTAGATATGTGTTGTGAAACTGTGGAACAGGTTACCAAAAGAGAGTACAACATGTTTTTTCCACCTGGAATAGCACCATCCAATAGAAATTTCTGTATTGATGGAAATGTTTTATAATTCTGCCCTAATAGAATAGACACCAGCTGCACGTGGCTATTGAACACTTGAAAGGTGGCTGGTATAACATTTTTAATTTTGTTTAATTCTAATTAATGAAAATTTAAACTTAAATAGCCACACGTGGCTAGTGTCTACCACACTGGGCAACTGAACAGCATAGAGTACGACAGCTTTAGGAAAATGAGAGTTGGTTTACAACCATGTGAGATATACTTGAAAATGGCCTAAACTGGGTAAACTTACCTGCAGCTCCCTCACTCTGTCTTGTTTTGTTTCAGTTTTAGTTTCTATGTAATGAAGGAAAAATGTTATTCTAAACTAAAATTGACTGTTGTTATAACAGCTGCTGGAGAAACGTACAAGGAGGAATAAGGCATTTCAGGCGGAAAATGTGTTTCTCTACTGCTCTTCGCCTTTTGTAAAGATGGAGAAAAAGAGATAGAAATAAAAGACTAAAATTTCAAAGCTTTAGCCAATTCCTTGGTACTGCTATTGGATGAGACCCAGGTTAGAAAGCCCTTCCTTTGAGCGGAAATATTAACAACATCTAGGATATGCAAAAGTGGACCCAGAGTTTCATAGTGGGTGATGAATGGCTTCATCTGAATTTCCAGGTAAGAGGAGCAGATAGTCCAAAAGTTAGGGAGCTCAGGAGCAGAGAGAGACAGAGGGGAAAATGTGGGAATGGGAGTGGTGAGAGGGGGCAGGAAGCTGCCGCCTGGCTAGAGGCTGGGCCTGCAGGGAATGTAGCTGGTGAGAATCCGCGGAACAGGAAGCCACTTTCACAACAGGGATGTTTAATTTCCCATTTTAAGTTGATCGCACTCCCACACCGTAAACCCTTCTTTTGCCCTCTTGTCTTCAGCGAAGTCTACTCCACCCACAAAGCGCTGCATGGATTGTTTGGGGGAAAGCATTTAAAAGAAAAGGGGCTCTGTTTCCTATGTGTGTCAGCACAAGGATAAGAGGCAAGTTCAGATAAGAAGGGAACCCCAGCAAAAGCAGCAAAAGTGATTATGAGAATATAACCCACAAATACCTCTGGATGCATGAAGTGGTTAAAATCTCTAAGAGCCAAGTGACCGCCACAGACATGGAAATTGCATAAGGAATGAAGATACTGAACATGTTGTATTAGCTTATTGGCTTTCCACTTTTTTAGAACTATGGATCTGGGTTTAGTTCATGGTGAAGAAGTTCATATCAACCATATGTGCTATTTCAACTAAGCCTTTTAAAAGCCTTGGATTATTGTTTATATCATCAACAGTTCTGATTTACATTTACAGTGATCTCCTGAGTGTACTTCAGTAGCTGAGTTTATACTTCGGGCAAAAAGAAAAATCTCTTTTAATGTAGAAATGTATGCAACTAGGTATACAAACAACGATAAAAACCTCTGAGCCCCCAGGTAACTGGTGGAGTTTGAGAGGAGCTATGATACATTTACAAAGAAACTAGAAGAGTCTTCTCTGGAAAATTCCAAGTGTAAATTAAAAGAAACAAACAGATAAACAACAAAACAGTCTTTCCTGGAAGTGAGAGAATAGAATTAGAAACATAGGGTTTCTTTTTTTTTTTAATCAATTAATTAATTAATTAATTTTTGGCTGTGTTGGGTCTTCGTTTCTGTGCGAGGGCTTTCTCTAGTTGCGGCAAGCGGGGGCCACTCTTCATCGCGGTGCGCGGGCCTCTCACTATCGTGGCCTCTCTTGTTGCGGAGCACAGGCTCCAGACGCGCAGGCTCAGCAATTGTGGCTCACGGGCCCGACCGCTCCGCGGCATGTGGGATCCTCCCAGACCAGGGCTCGAACCCATGTCCCCTGCATCGGCAGGCAGACTTCCAACCACTGCGCCACCAGGGAAGCCCGAAACATAGGGTTTCTTCTGGCCCTGAAATGTTTTGATTTCAACAACTCCAGTACCTCTTTTCTTTGAGCCTAGCCAAAGGAGTTCGGTTCTGCTTGCCCACCCCTTTCTGCCATGAAATTCTGATGTTTACACAGTGTTTCATCACTTCTGTTAACCTTACTGGCTTTTGAGCAAGTGACTCTGAAAACACAGGTTGCCATATATAAAGTGTCAGTGCTCAGGCAACATTTTATTTGCCAAGTCCCTCACAATGTGTACTTCGAACACACACTCGAGGGCTCCTGGCTGTGGCCATCTGTTAGATTTGAAGACCGGATTTCAATATGTTGGTGCCTGGACTCATGCACATTCAGTCCTGTCTTTTGCGACTCCTCCCACAGCAAAGAATCTTTTTTTTTTTTTTTTTTTTTTTTTCTGTTTCTGTGCTTTATTGGTTTTCAACCTTTTTTTTTTTAGCTTTCAAGATTTGGTAAGTCCCAGTAAAATGGAAGAAATGTGTTCATCCATCTTTGTTCTTCTTTAATAGAGATTTGTTTCAATCATGTTCTTATCTGCACTTGAAAACAACAGACTCATAGAATCTTCGTTTGAAGCTCAAAAATGTGCAAACAGCATAAAGGAAATCTTAGAAAAGCAGCCACGTCTGCCTAAGGCTTCTAAAACCCTTATAAAAATATATGTCGAAAACATTATTTTTTTTTTTTTTTTTTTTTAGACTAAAACCTAATCAGTACAAAGAACAAATCAGAAAGGTTCATATCTTTGTTTGAACTGCTGAATTTTAACTCAAGTAGCTCAGCTTATTTCAGCTTTTTTTTTTTTTTTCACACACACACACTGTATTTTATTTTTACAAGAGATAAATAGACTGACACCAAGCATTGTACATGGATGACCACAACAAAAGCAACAATGATTGCAGTTACCAAACATGAAACACACTCATACTATGTCATAATATTGACATTCAGTCCAGTAATCCTCCACTGTAACAGCTCCTTTACTTTGCAGTGAAAATTGATTTGTATATTCTTTGCCTCTGAGTCCTTGTGGGATTTTTTTTTTTTTTTAATTCAGACAGAAAGTCACAAAAATTATAGTCATCCTCATCAGTTCACTCAGTCCCATGTAATTAATTTTTTTTTTCATCTTGATCTTTTGTTAGCACTTTTATGAGTTCATCAGTTTTTCATTAGAGTTCTGAAAATGCTTATTCATTCAGTTCAGCAGTACAGTCAGTTACCAGAAACCTGTACTTGTCAGAGTGTTTTCCATGAATTTCTTGAAGATGAAACCCTTTTATAGGAACATATTTGCAAAATCATCAGAGTACACCCAGAACTGTCTGTAAATGACAAAAGACTTAAAAATGACCACGGTTAAAGATTTGATGAAAGTTCATAATAATGCAGTTGACAAGAAAATTAGTTATTTCTGGGATATACATTTTAAAGTAATAACTAGGATTATTACTTATAACATTATACCAGAACATATAAGATTTTTAGAAATTTCATGTAATGTCTGAAACATTTATATTAACATATTTCCATACATATTTCCATACAAATACAAATATAAGATTTTTAGAAATTTCATGTAATGTCTGAAACATTTATATTATCATATTTCCATACAAAAAACCCAATGAAAGTTTAGTATTAGTTGTTTTGTTTGTTTTTTTATACTGCAGGTTCTTATTAGGCATCAATTTTATACACATCAGTGTATACATGTCAATCCCAATCGCCCAATTCAGCACACCACCATCCCCACCTCACCGCAGTTTTCCCCCCTTGGTGTCCATATGTCCATTCTCTACATCTGTGTCTCAACTTCTGCCCTGCAAACTGGCTCATCTGTACCATTTTTCTAGGTTCCACATACATGCATTAATATACGATATTTGTTTTTCTCTTTCTGACTTACTTCACTCTGTATGACAGTCTCTAGATCCATCCACGTCTCAACAAATGACTCAATTTCTTTCCTTTTTATGGCTGAGTAATATTCCATTGTATATATGTACCACAACTTCTTTATCCATTCGTCTGCTGATGGGCATTTAGGTTGCTTCCATGACCTGGCTGTTGTAAATAGTGCTGCAATGAACATTCGGGTGCATGTGTCTTTTTGAATTACGGTTTTCTCTGGGTATATGCCCAGTAGTGGGATTGCTGGGTCATATGGTAATTCTATTTTTAGTTTTTTAAGGAACCTCCATATTGTTCTCCATAGTGGCTGTATCAATTTACACTCCCACCAACAGTGCAAGAGGGTTCCCTTTTCTCCACACCCTCTCCAGCATTTGTTGTTTGTAGATTTTCTGATGATGCCCATTCTAACAGGAGTGAGGTGATACCTCATTGTAGTTTTGATTTGCATTTCTCTAATAATTAGTGATGTTGAGCATCTTTTCATGTGCTTCGTGGCCGTCTGTATGTCTTCTTTGGAGAAATGTCTATTTAGGTCTTCTGCCCATTTTTGGATTGGGGTGTTTGTTTCTTTGATATTGAGCTGAATGAGCTGTTTATATATTTTGGAGATTAATCCTTTGTCCGTTGATTCATTTGCAAATATTTTCTCCCATTCTGAGGGTTGTCTTTTCGTCTTGTTTATGGTTTCCTTTGCTGTGCAAAAGCTTTGAAGTTTCATTAGGTCCCACTTGTTTATTTCTGTTTTTATTTCCATTACTCTAGGAGGTGGATCAAAAAAGATCTTGCTGTGATTTATGTCAAAGAGTGTTCTTCCTATGTTTTCCTCTAAGAATTTTATAGTGTCCAGTCTTATATTTAGGTCTCTAATCCATTTTGAGTTTATTTTTGTGTATGGTGTTAGGGAGTATTCTAATTTCATTCTTTTACATGTAGCTGTCCAGTTTTCCCAGCACCACTTATTGAAGAGACTGTCTTTTCTCCACTGTATATCTTTGCCTCCTTTGTCATAGATTAGTTGACCATAGGTGCGTGGGTTAATCTCTGGGCTTTCTATCTTGTTCCATTGATCTATGTTTCTGTTTTTGTGCCAGTACCATATTGTCTTGATTACTGTAGCTTTGTAGTATAGTCTGAAGTCAGGGAGTCTGATTCCTCCAGCTCCATTTTTTTGCCTCAAGACTGCTTTGGCTATTCGGGGTCTTTTGTGTCTCCATACAAATTTGAAGATGATTTGTTCTAGCTCCGTAAAAAATGCCATTGGTAATTTGATAGGGATTGCATTGAATCTGTAGATTGCTTTGGGTAGTATAGTCATTTTCACAATGTTGATTCTTCCAATCCAAGAACATGGTATATCTCTCCATCTGTTGGTATCATCTTTAATTTCTTTCATCAGTGTCTTATAGTTTTCTGCATACAGGTCTTTTGTCTCCCTAGGTAGGTTTATTCCTAAGTATTTTATTCTTTTTGTTGCAATGGTAAATGGGAGTGTTTCCTTAATTTCTCTTTCAGATTTTTCATCATTAGTGTATAGGAATGCAAGAGATTTCTGTGCATTAATTTTGTATCCTGCAACTTTACCATATTCATTAATTAGCTCTAGCAGTTTTCTGGTGGCAGTTTTAGGATTCTCTATGTATAGTATCATGTCATCCGCAAACAGTGACAGTTTTACTTCTTCTTTTCCAATTTGTATTCCTTTTATTTCTTTTTCTTCTCTGATTGCCGTGGCTAGGACTTCCAGAACTATGTTGAATAATAGTGGTGAGAGTGGACATCCTTGTCTCGTTCCTGATCTTAGAGGAAATGCTTTCAGTTTTTCACCATTGAGAATGATGTTTGCTGTGGGTTTGTCATATATGGCCTTTATTATGTTGAGGTAGGTTCCCTCTATGCCCACTTTCTGGAGAGTTTTTATCAGAAATGGGTGTTGAATTTTGTCAAAAGCTTTTTCTGCATCTATTGAGATGATCATATGGTTTTTATTCTTCAATTTGTTAATATGGTGTATCACATTGATTGATTTGCGTATATTGAAGAATCCTTGCATCCCTGGGATAAATCCCACTTGATCGTGGTGTATGATCCTTTTAATGTGTTGTTGGATTCTGTTTGCTAGTATTTTGTTGAGGATTTTTGCATCTATATTCATCAGTGATATTGGTCTGTAATTTTCTTTTTTTGTAGTGTCTTTGTCTGGTTTTGGTATCAGGGTGATGGTGGCCTCATAGAATGAGTTTGGGAGTGTTCCTTCCTCTGCAATTTTTTGGAAGAGTTTGAGAAGGATGGGTGTTAGCTCTTCTCTAAATGTTTGATAGAATTCACCTGTGAAGCCATCTGGTCCTGGACTTTTTTTTGTTGGAAGATTTTTAATCACAGTTTCAATTTCATTACTTGTGATTGGTCTGTTCATATTTTCTATTTCTTCCTGATTCAGTCTTGGAAGGTTATACCTTTCTAAGAATTTGTCCATTTCTTCCAGGTTGTCCATTTTATTGGCATAAAGTTGCTTGTAGTAGTCTCTTAGGATGCTTTGTATTTCTGCGGTGTCTGTTGTAACTTCTCCTTTTTCATTTCTGATTTTATTGATTTGAGTCCTCTCCCTCTTTTTCTTGATGAGTCTGGCTAATGGCTTATCAATTTTGTTTATCTTCTCAAAGAACCAACTTTTAGTTTTATTGATCTTTGCTATTGTTTTCTTTGTTTCTATTTCATTTATTTCTGCTCTGATCTTTATGATTTCTTTCCTTCTGCTAACTTTGGGTTTTGTTTGTTCTTCTTTCTCTAGTTTCTTTAGGTGTAAGGTTAGATTGTTTACTTGAGATTTTTCTTGTTTCTTGAGGTAGGCTTGTATAGCTATAAACTTCCCTCTTAGAACCGCTTTTGCTGCATCCCATAGGTTTTGGGTCGTCGTGTTTTCATTGTCATTTGTCTCTAAGTATTTTTTTATTTCCTCTTTGATTTCTTCAGTGATCTCTTGGCTATTTAGTAACGTATTGTTTAGCCTCCATGTGTTTGTCTTTTTTACGTTTTTTTCCCTGTAATTCATTTCTAATCTCATAGCGTTGTGGTCAGAAAAGATGCTTGATATGATTTCAATTTTCTTAAATTTACTGAGGCTTGATTTGTGACCCAAGATGTGATCTATCCTGGAGAATGTTCCGTGCGCACTTGAGAAGAACGTGTAATCTGCTGTTTTTGGATGGAATGTCCTATATATATCAATTAAATCTATCTGGTCTATTGTGTCATTTAAAGCTTCTGTTTCCTTATTTATTTTCATTTTGGATGATCTGTCCATTGGTGTAAGTGAAGTGTTAAAGTCCCCCACTATGATTGTGTTACTGTCGATTTCCTCTTTTATAGCTGTTAGCAGTTGCCTTATGTATTGAGGTGCTCCTATGTTGGGTGCATATATATTTATAATTGTTATATCTTCTTCTTGGATTGGTCCCTGGATCATTATGTAGTGTCCTTCCTTGTCTCTTGTAACATTCTTTATTTCAAAGTCTATTTTATCTGATATGAGTATAGCTACTCCAGCTTTCTTTTGATTTCCATTTGCATGGAATATCTTTTTCCATCCCCTCACTTTCAGTCTGTATGTGTCCCTAGGTCTAAAGTGGGTCTCTTGTAGACAGCATATATATGGGTCTTGTTTTTGTATCCATTCAGCCAGACTACATCTTTTGGTTGGGGCATTTAATCCATTCACGTTTAAGGTAATTATCGATATGTATGTTCCTATGACCATTTTCTTAATTGTTTTGGGTTTGTTTTTGTAGGTCCTTTTCTTCTCTTGTGTTTCCCACTTAGAGAAGTTCCTTTAGCATTTGTTGTAGAGCTGGTTTGGTGGTGCTGAATTCTCTTAGCTTTTGCTTGTCTGTAAAGCTTTTGATTTCTCCATCAAATCTAAATGAGATCCTTGCCGGGTAGAGTAATCTTGGTTGTAGGTTCTTCCCTTTCATCACTTTAAGTATATCATGCCACTCCCTTCTGGCTTGCAGAGTTTCTGCTGAGAAATCAGCTGTTAACCTTATGGGAGTTCCCTTGTATGTTATTTGTCGTTTTTCCCTTGCTGCTTTCAATAATTTTTCTTTGTCTTTAATTTTTGCCACTTTGATTACTATGTGTCTCAGCGTGTTTCTCCTTGGGTTTATTCTGTATGGGACTCTCTGCGCTTCCTGGACTTGGGTGGCTATTTCCTTTCCCATGTTAGGGAAGTTTTCGACTATAATCTCTTCAAATATTTTCTCTGGTCCTTTCTCTCTCTCTTCTCCTTCTGGGACCCCTATAATGCGAATGTTGTTGCGTTTAATGTTGTCCCAGAGGTCTCTTAGGCTGTCTTCATTTCTTTTCATTCTTTTTTCTTTAGTCTGTTCTGCAGCAGTGAATTCCACCATTCTGTCTTCCAGGTCACTTATCCGTTCTTCTGCCTCAGTTATTCTGCTATTGATTCCTTCTAGTGTAGTTTTCATTTCAGTTATTGTATTGGTCATCTCTGTTTGTTTGTTCTTTAATTCTTCTAGGTCTTTGTTAATCATCTCTTGCATCTTCTCAATCTTTGCCTCCATCCTTATTCCGAGGTCCTGGATCATCTTCACTATCATTATTCTGAATTCTTTTTCTGGAAGGTTGCCTATCTCCACTTCATTTAGTTGTTTTTCTGGGGTTTTTTCTTGTTCCTTCATCTGGTACATAGCCCTCTGCCTTTTCATCTTCTCTATCTTTCTGTAACTGTCAAGAATCTTAATCTTGGAATTTAGAAAGAAGTCCAAGTCCTTTGTCCCTTTGTTCCACATCCTGCTGTCTCCATACATACACCCTTTCACAGCCTGTACCTTGGGGTCTTTTCAGAGAACGAATGGGCTGAGTTCAAGACGGCATTTGAGTGGAGGAAAAAGGAACACGTTTCTGTCCTAGGTGAGCTACTCTCTCCTTTGAGGTTCCCGAATGAACTATGTGCAGAGAACCTTGCCAAGGGAACAGGCACTTGTTTTACTCTGAGACTGGGCCCTAAATCTCTATGTATGAACCCCTTGGGGTTGCCTGGAGGATGTGACAATCTTTGTTGTTTGGGCTAGTCATAGGCGAGTGGCTTATGACTAAATTTCTTACTTTTTTCCCTTATTCTTTTCTTCTTTTTTAAATAAATTTATTTATTTATTTTTGGCTGAGTTGGGTCTTCGTTGCGGTGTGCGGGCTTCTCATCTTGGTGACTTCTCTTGTTGTGGAGCACGGGCTCTAGGCGTGCAGGCTTCAGTAGCTGTGGCTCACGGGCTCTAGAGCGCAGGTTCAGTAGTTGTAGCGCATGGGCTTAGTTGCTCCGCGGCATGTGGGATCTTCCCGGACCAGGGCTCGAACCCGTGTCCCCTGCATTGGCAGGCGGATTCTTAACCGCTGCACCACCAGGGAAGCCCTCCCTTATTCTTATAAAATGACACTTGACTCAATACAGAGGATTGGTGGGCTTGTGGATTCTGAAGCCAAGGCAGCTTGGGTTTGAATTGTCACTTAAAATAGTAACTTTTTTCTCAACTCCCTCTTCCTGTCCCCAAATTAACCTTTCTCATCGCTGTTGGTGAGTATCATGCCCATCTCTCCACCAAATTTGTGCAGCACCCACTGTGTGTGGGATACTGTGTCAAACCCTCACGTGTTTGAGTGTGTGTGTGAGTGTGTGTCGGGTGTCGGGTCAGCTGGTCTGCCCTTTGCATATCTTGGTCCCTGCTCTTAGGATGAGCCAATAGCCCACCATGGACCACAGGCCCTCAAGTGTAAGGAAGAGGAGAGCTTCCAGGACAGGCACCAGCCATCAGACTACAGGCCTTTGTGTTCCCAGTTCAAACAATTTCTTTAGAATGATTTTATTTTGTTAGTTTTGCCTGGGAAGATACGCCTGGCTTATCTTCAGAGACTGTGTGGACTCCAGGAGTGGGGAGGGAGAGGAGATGGCATCACACAGACTGGCGCTAGACTCTCACACAGACGTTCTGAGATCCTCTATCTTCCTTGTAGCACAGGGAAATGACATGAGGATTCACCAAGAAGTAACAATGGTCTTACAAATGCAACAAACACACAACTTCAACACTGAATACAATATCTTAAGGATATTTGGAGCCTAACCCTTCACACCCACGGGCAGTCTGGTCTCTTCTATAGCTAAGGCATCAATTCATCCCTCTTTGTAGGGGAAGAGAATGACTTTCCAGTCAATGGTCATACAACTGCTCCTGGGTCAGGCTATAAGTTGCAGAACCATATCTCTACCTGGGATACGAGGAGAACTCTTTAAAGCTTTGCCCAGGACCATCACCTGTACAAGAAACTCCCAAACTCCTGAGTTTCACATTTTTTTTTTTTTTTTAAACATGGGGATAACCTAACAATAAGAGATCTGGAAAAAAAGGAAGGGAAGGTTTTCCTTCCTTGGCCCTGGCCATTTTCTCCCATCAACTCCCCGACCCGGAGCACGCATGCACACCTGCACCCGCGCCCAGTGCGGGAATCCGAGGGCTTTTCTCGGTGGAAGTGTTAATAGTCTCAGGTAGTCACCAGTCAATAATGTCAGACAGAAAACCAGAAGTCTAATGGACCTCCGCTGTCCCCGTAGCCACTGCTGCCACATGGTGTCACTGTTGAAACACAGGCCGACCAGCTGCCCCAGTGCTGTCTCCTTTGTCCCCAGAACTGGGCCCGGGCCTCCCACCCCCGGTTCCCCCTCCCTAAACGACCTGGTGACCTGGAGATCTGATTCGATCCCTGGCTGCTCTCTGGTGCTACTCCTCCACTCAGACACTTCTTTCCATGGGGCGGAGTCACCATCATTGACGGCATGTTCCTACATGACACACAGGTGCTTGAGCTACCTGTCTCAGGTGTGCAAATGGAGCCCACAGACTCTTGGACCTTCCATACCAGTGATCTCGGTTCAGCTTCACTCATTGGTAACACAGCTTTTTGAGTTTAGACACAGTAGGGGTGATCTGATAAAGATAGCTCTACCCATTTCTTTTCTTCCTTCAGACCCCCCCCCCCCCCAACCCCGGCCAAAAATTCTTTCTTGCTGTTGGGTGTGTGGGGAGCCAGTTTACTCAACTAGAAGGAGGAAGGATGGAGATTGTTGCCTCTACCCCCTGCTCTCAGATCGGGCATAAAAGCCTTCATGTTTTTAAGCTCCGAGTCTTTCTCTCAGAGAGGGGAAGAAGATTTTCTTTGTATCTCAAAAGTCCAGGGCCTTCGTTTGAGTAACCATTTTTTTTTCTTTTAGAGGGAAGGAGCTGATATCTCATGGGTGGAAAAGAAATGCAGCCTGGAAAGGGGAAGGTGGGTGTGGGCTTTATTATGGGCCGGTGACACATGTGTTCTGGCACAACTCTGCTGTGGCCCCAGGCTCTGGGAAATGCTGGTGTACAAACCGGAAAACTAAGCCCAGGTCCTGCCACTGGGCCAACCGGGTCAGGGCACCTGAAGCACAGCTTTCAAAGGATCTGATGGGCCTGAGCCTGCTGCTGGTGACTGCTCTATTTTGTTGACGTGGGGAGGGCCAGTTGGAAGACCAAAGTGAGAAGGAAATGTCCGCTTCCTTTCTTAGGAATGGACATTTGTGGGGAACCCTTGGGGACACACAAGATATTCAGCTTCTTTGACTATCCAACAGAGAGGGGGAGAACCCCCAAGAGGTTGAGAATGGACTGACTTCAGGTCAATCTGGCATTTGGGTGCCAAGCCAGATTAAATTGAATTTGGAGACATTAAAGTGATGTGAGATTGCATCCTAGTGCAGAGTAGTCGCAATAGAATTACCCTCAATAGAATTACCCACATGCGTACAACTACCCATCCAGGTTCAAGCCTTCTCCTGCCCGATCAGTTTCACCATCTCGGGGAACCAGAGTCTTATCTTTTCAACCTTAGCATCTCTGAGTTTCAAGGGTGGAAGAAACCTTTTCCTCTCTCAGATCAGCTTCACTTTCTGTCTCCTGAGTGGGAGAGATTTTCTTCAGAAGAAATATACACCTGGTCATGTACATTAATCAAGTTACATCAGAGTTTTACTATATGTATTCATTGTACTCAGGTCATTATTGTATGGGAATGTGACCATTCCTACGGAATAGCAGCCGTGTCCCTGAGCCTCTATTCAATAAGTTTCCCTTGAGCCACTGGTAGAATATTAATAGCATTTGTCCCAGAAATTATTTGGAAATAGTCTCTGGTCTATGCCCAAGGCAGGGTGCTGGGCAATTTCCTATGCTCTCAGCTGGTGACCCCTCCCACTCCACTCTTCCTTCCCAGACTAGTATGAATATTTCTTTTCCCTTTTTTCTGGGCATCTGGGGCTTTTCTCTTTACCCCTCATGGATCTAATGCCTGCAGTAGACTGGCTGAGAAAACTTTTCTGGTCCCTTCCCCGTTTACGTTTCACTCTTATTTTGTAACACAACCCTTGGATGAGCTCATTGTCCTGCGCTGTACATTACAGACTTGCTCAGTTCATATTCCCTTTGGCTTGAACTCTGCCTCCTTTGGAGCTGAGACTTGGAGATGGGATCTGTCTGGATTTACTTCGGATTTGGTTTCCGATTTTCAGATCATTTGCACAAATGCCACTACGTCCCCCATTTCCTTTTATTCATCCTTCTGATCTTTTGATTTTGACCTTCTTGTCTCTGTTCTTAATGTGCTATATGGCGACCACGTCCGTGGGGGCTAGTGTAACTAGTTACCTCGCTAAACTAAAGCCTGGGCATGTGTAACGGTATTCTACCAGAAGCATCATAGCAAAATGTTTGGGCTCCAAGCAGTTAAGGGCTCCTCCTATCATAGGAGCTTTAAGATCTTTAACATCATCACAGCATGGAGAATGTTTCTGCTGGACCAAAAGGGGGCAGAGAAGAGACTCCTGCTTTTTACCTTGAGTGTTCAGATACATGGAAGACGTGCAGTCTTGCACGGCTCTGCTCACAGGTGAGAGCCACTGGTGACACTCATAGTGGCCAAAAAAAAAAAAAGATGCAGATATCGTAGGGCAAGTCAACATGGGAACAGGAGTACACCGAGGAGGATACAGACTTGTTCAGCCCAGAGCTTGCTACGTCAGTGTCATTACTAATTCATAGTGAGTAATTAATATGCATAATACATCACATGTCATTCTCCACAGATCCTTGTGACATCTTAGCAAAATACCTCCCTCTCATCAGAATGAAAGAGACCAGTCCCATCACCCACTGTCAGGGTCCAGCGGCCTCTGAGACTTCTCGGCCTTGATTACCCTCTCTCTCCTTCTGTGTCTTCAACCTCTTGCTTTGTCTTGATCTCTTGCCCATCAGCTATCAAACACATCCCAGTCTCTTCCATCTTAAAAAAGCTTTCTACGACTTGCCCCCTAACCTTTGTACTCTGAGAGTAGGGCCCCTTATCTGTAGCTAGACCACTTACCATAGCCTACAGGAGTGGCTTTGCCCCGTTGCCTGCTAAAATAAAAAACTGCTATGACCTGAGTAACCAATTGCAGTATCAACACTTGAAATGTTTCGGGGCCATCATACCATGCTAGAACCCCAAGCCCATCTGCCTTGAATCCTATTGTGCCTGATTCCCTATTTGCATCCATCACCCCCAGAATTCCAAACCTCTGCAGGCATTTGCTACCGCCTCAAATCACCCTTATATTCTCTGTGTACCCCTAATCTCTCCCAATCTGCAACCCTCCCTCCTTTCCTGTCACTGCTTTCTGAAGTTCCTGCTCTGTGATTGGCCACATGCCCTCTGGCTTAGTCAGCTCAGGCTGCTGTAACAAAGTACAGGCTGCTGTACAAAGTACTGGGGGGTTTAAACAACAGACATTCATATCTCACAGTTCTGGGGGCTGAACCGAGATCAAGGTGCTGGCAGATTCTGTTCCTGGTGAGGGCTCTCTTCCTGATTTGTGGACTTATCGCTGTGTCCTCACAAGGAAGAAAGAATGAGCTCCAGTGTTTTCTCTTATAAAAACACGAATCCCACCTCGTGGACCCCCGCCCTCATAACCTCATCTAAACTTAATTAGCTCCCAAAGGCTCCACCTCCAAATACCATCACACTGGGGGTTAGGACTTCAACCTGAATTTGGGAGGGACACAAACATTTGGCCCATAACATCCTGCTTCTGGCCCCCCAAATTCATGTTCACCTCTCCTGTGAAATATATTAATTCCTTGCCAATAGCGCTGAAGTCTTAACTCCTTCTAGCATTAACTCTAAAATCTTAAGTCCAAAGTATAAATATTATCTAACTCATAAGTGGGTGAGACTTGAGGCATAATTCCTCTCCAGCTGTGAACCTGTGAGACCAGGTAAGTCATGTGCTTCCTGGTGGGATAGGCCTGGGATAGATGTTCCCACTCCAAAAGGGAGAAACAGGGAAGAAGGAAGGGGTGAGCTAATATTTACTTGCTAATAAGAGCTAATATTTACTTGCTTACGTCCCAAGCAAGTAAATATTAGCTCTTAAGCCTCAAGAATAATCCTCTTTGGTTCAATGTTCTGCCTTTGAAATCCACTGAGGGAGAGGTCCTGCCTCTGACGCTCTGCTGGGCAGAGGTCACGTCCCCAAGGCTCCAGGTTACTGCCATCTTGCCTGTTGAAACTGAGATGGGGCCCCCCCTCTTTGAAGCTGAAGAGACAGCCCTGATGATCTCTGAACTGCCTTCTGGGTCATTCTTCCCTTGTCTTGAAGAATCATGCACATTCGCAGCTGAATACGTCTATGGTCATAGATCTACAGGATCTAAGAAGTGTGACGCCTTCCTTCATTTTGTCCCATCTTCCCCTCCATCCTCAAGTTGTTTCTGTTTTTTTTTTTTTGTCATTCCTTCCACCTGTGGCCCTAACGGATGCCTGGGAGGTTTCTGAGGACATTGTTCCCAGTTGGAGGCACGGTTTTCTCTCTCATGCACCACAAGATTCCAAGACACTTGGTGGGGTAGGCATCCTTAATTCTCATCACCACTTATGGAACATTAAGCTTTCTCTTTCTTTTCCTTCCTTCCTTCCTTCCTTTCTTTCTTTTTAAGCTTCATGGCACGCCATTGGAATCTATCGTGGTATCACTCAGAGACCCAGCAAGGAAACAGATGGCACATCAAAGTAGGAAAATTCAAAGAGGGTTTTAAAAAGGGAGCATTTACAAAGATACAAATAGGATGTAGAGAAACCACATGGAATAGTGCAGAAACCTGGAGCTAGTAATGTTGGTGGCCTCAAGAAAGACAGGAGGGAATTGTTATCAAAACCCAGGACAAGACACTCATGTAGGATTGGCTGCCTTGAGTCATTAGTGACCTTCAGGCAAGAGACACAGTCAGCCTGATGCAACCTGGGGAAAAAGTACTCAGGCCTCCCTGCCTCCAAACTCCTGAGAGGCTCTCCAATGGCTGAACCAGAAACCAGAGGGAAAGGGAACCCGTTGAGGTTTTCCCTGTGAGTCTCCGGTGTATGCAGATGCCAGCCAGTGCTATCACTCTCTTATCTCCCTCACTGCTTCGTCCACTGGCTCCGGGCTCTGTCCTTCATTCCAGAAAGCTTTCTCGCTACAACCCTCCCCTTCTCCCTGAATCACACCATCCTTCCCAGAGACTTCGACATCCTAGTGCATGTCCCATCTGACATGCTGGCCTCTCGGTTCCTTAACCAATATTTCCCCAATCATCCTTTCCTCCCCTCCCCCTCAGACTACCACTCTCACAGTCCTACCTGAAACTTGTCATTTGGAGAAAGTGTACCACCTTTGAAATCTTCAATTTATCCCAATTCTGCAACCACCACCTTTCCTAACAGCTCATGGGCTCAATTAATCTTACTGCAAAAATTCTTATCAATGAATTCTCTCCAGTTAACCTACCCCAGTGCTTTCTCACTAACACTCCCCCAGCCCCACATACACACCTGTTTTCACTTTCTTCCTTGTGCAACTCAGAGCCCTTGGCTTATCATTATTATTACTCTTTTGCAATTTCCTTAACCTTCTTCTCTTTCCTTTTGTCATTTTTGCGTGGTCAAACCCCAGTCTGTGATGACTCAACCATCCAACCATGAGTTCTGTCCTTACACACAGATGAATGTTGCAGGAGGAGAGGAGAAATGCAGCCAGGCAGACTGGTTTCCCTTTAAATAAATTATATAAAACTCCAAGGCGGCACTCAGCCCGGCCTAACAACTCAACAGGCTTTGTCTTGTAAGTTTCTCACTCTTTAACTATTTTGTTCCTTTTGCTTTCTCCACAAACTGCTTATATCCCCTGCCTATACTTTCATCCCTACACTTAACTTTGAGTCTACTTTCACTTAAACATTGGAATCATCAGCTAGGAATTTCTTCATCTTTTCACTTCCAAGTCCAGAAACCTACCCAAACTTCTTCCCTCCAGAGGGAGGGAGATCATTTTCTAAAAATTCAAAGCTTCCAACCCTTCATTTGGGTTCTGCATCCCATCTCTTTTAGCCTTCTCATACTCTGTGATGAATTCTCCACCCTCCAGCTGTACTTCTCTCTCTTTCAACTGGACCATTCCCACAGGAATACTCACTTCTTTTGTCTTGGCGCTACTCACTTCTTTTGTCTTGGCTTGTTACACTTCTCTCCATGATTTCCTTCTCCCTAATTGACAGCTTTTCCTCAGGCTCCTTTCCTGGAATCTCCTGCAAGGAAGTGAGTGTCTTAAAAGCCAGGAGAGTCATTGCTTTTGTAGGGAGATAACTGTGACGGGGGCTACTGTGGGACTGGTATGCTTCCTTTTCTTGATCTGTGAAGCGGATACAATAGTGTGCACCTCATAATAATTCACAAAGCTATGTCAATCAAGTAAGTAGCATTAAAAACTTACACAAGGTTGCTCATAATTTCCTTTCTGTCCTTTTAATACGTGCAATATCTGTAGTGATAACCCCTTTCTTCATTCCTAACAGTGTGTGTGTGTGTGCGTGTGTGCGTGTGTACACGCTTTCTCCATTTATTTTTTTTTTTGGGGGGGATGCAGAGTTTATCAGTTTTGTAAGTTTTTCAAGGCTTTGTTGATCTTCTTTATTTTAATATTCATTTTGTTGATTTCATTTCTTTGTTTTTCTTCCCATTATTTCGGCAATTTGCTATTCTTTTACTAAATTTTTGTGATTAACTCAGCTCATTAAAATTCAGCCTTCTTTCTTTTCCAATATAAACATTTTAGATTGTAAATTTCCCTCTAATTTCTTCTTTAGCTGTATCCCATATATTTTAATGTAGTATTTTAATAGTATTTTTCATTTGTTACATATTTTAACAAATTTAATCAATTTCCACTGTGAGTTCTTCTTTCACCATGGGTCACTTAAATGTATATATCTTAATTCTAATATATGGGGATTATACTTATTTTTTTGCAATTTATTTCTAGATTAATTACACCATGATTAGTGTAATTGCACTGTATCCTTCATATCTCTAAAACTGTACTATTTCGTATCTTTGAAATTTGTGAAGACCTGCTTTATGCCTGATCATACACGCAAATTTTATAAATGTTTCAGACTTGCTTGAAAAGAAGATATATTCTTCAATGTTGGGTGCAGGATTACATATTTATATATCTGTATCCATTCGTTAATGTTAATTATGCTATTTAAATCTTCTATATGCATATTGATATTTTGTCTGCTTGTTTTATTGAGAGTATTAATATCTTGCATTATGATTGTGTGTTTCTCTACTTTTTCTTATATATGTGTATATTTTAATATATTTTGGAGCCACATTAATATGTGCATACAAATATAAAATTTGTTTTATGTTTCTGATAAGTTCGACTTTTTATCATTATGAAGTAAAACTTTTTTCATTTAATGTCTACATAGTGCCTTTTTTAGTATTACTTTTTCTTTCTGATTTTTTATGTTGCAAGTGTGCAATGTAAAGAAGTTATAGTGTGCAACTATAAGTTAAAAACAACTTATGGTTGTCATGGTTGTTATTGTTCTTTATCCAATCTGAAAGCCTTTGTCTTTATCTGAATCTTTTTCTATAGTTACACTTAATATATAATTAATATATTTGGGTTAAAATTCTCCATCTTATTATGTGTAGTTTATTTGTTGACTCTATTTTATGTTTTTTTCTTTTTTTACCTCCTTTAGGATTGATCATTTTTATTTATGATCATACTTTCCCACTATTTTGGAAGTCATATACTATTTTTATTATTTCATTGTTACTCTGGAAATTACAACATGAATTCTTAAATTAACAAAGTCTAACGTTAGTTGATATTTTTTCTTTCCTCTCAGGAAATGCAAGTATCTGAGAAGACTTTTTCTCCACTTATCCCCTACCTGCTCGAATACTATTGTTAAGATGTATTTCATTTCTCTTTGTATACAAAATGAACCCCATAAGACACTACTGTTACTGGTTTAGAGTCAGTATTTACTTAGCTTAACTCTTTTACTTATCACTTTTTATTTGTTCTTCATTTCTTCCAGCATCTCTAACCTTTAAAAATGTGATCATTTTCTTTCTCCCTGGAGAGTATTTATTGCTTCCTTTAACATAGGTTTGTGAATGGAGAATTTACAACATCCTCTTTGATTCTTAGCCATATCTTTGTCTGTCTAGTGGTAGGCTGCATAGTTATTTTTTTTCCAGTTCACACATTCTGCTTTAAGCCTGGCTTGAACTGCTCTTAAACCTGTCCTTCTGGTTTCTAATAATTTCAGTTGCGTGTTTTAATTCTAGAATCCTGTATATTTACTTTGATATAGATTTCCTGTGTCTCTTTTCATATTTTCCATTAGCTGAAATTTTCAAGCTTGGCTTTTATCTCCTTTAGTAGTAGTAAGTAGGTTACTTTTACTTGGTAGATTTTAATGATAGATTCTAACATCTTCCACCAATACCTAGCTCTGCTTCCTACCTTAGGATTATACTTACCTACCATGTGAAACTCAGGTGTGTGTGAGACCATGGGAGCAGAAGTGATGTGTATCACTTTTAGGCAGAAGCTTTTCGAGCCCGTACATGCTTCACCATGCTTTTCTTTTCTTTCACTGTGGTTATTGGTAATATCTCAGAGAGTGACCCTTCTATCAGTCTGCTATCCAGCATGAGGACAATAATGATGGGAATCAGTGCTATCATCCTTCTTGTGATGGACAAATGACATGAGACAGAAATAAACGTCTGTTGCTTTAAGCCACTGACATTCTAGGGTCATTTATTACTGCAGTGTAATAAGATCTATCTGATTGAAACAGAAATTGGAATCAGGATTGAAGTGATATTGTAGCAAACAACCTAAAATATGTGGCTTTTGTTTATGGGCGAGGCGTTAGTTTGCAACAAAACAGATAATAGAGGTTAGAAGAATAGTGATCCATGTTACGTAGTGGCAAATTACTTAGCAAAATTGTTGCCTGTGCTAAGTTAAAGAAAAATTTTATGTCTAATAAATTTGTAGCTTTATGGGAATACAAACTCTTAGTAGCGTGTGTTGGCTGCATTGGAAAGCTTATTATTACAAGGAAGAGACAAGATCAGAACAATACTGGCTGTTTTGCCGGCAAGAATGAAAAAGAATAGAGACAGTCTATAAATTCAGGGACTCGTAGGTTGAAAAGAGAAATGTTTCTGAAACTCAAACACTGAAAGATGAAATTGAGGAATTATTTGAATGTCAAAGGCCAATTAGAACTTAGTTTTAAGGTAAGGATCAAATGAAGGGTATGGTTGTCACAATGATTGTTCAAATTTCTGAATAGATTAAGATTGTCCCAGTAAATACTTTTATTTGGGCAAAACACCTCAAGAAAAAGAGACTAAGTGTGTGGCTCTCCCATCAATGTCTTACAAATACAAGATAGCTGCATTTATACTGGATGTAGGGCACGGGACAAAACAAACTGATTGGGATAAAATAGATCTTAAGCTGCCTAAGTTTTTGAGAGAATTGTACTGCAAACTGTACTGCACAAAGAGCCACCAGCTTGGACTTAAAGAGACGACAATTGATACTTAAGAGGCCACTTAGATGCCTGCTATACATGGAATGTTTGTGTCCTCCCCTAATTCATATGTTGAAACCTAATCCCCAGTGGGATGGTATTTGGAGGAGGAGCTTTTGGAAGGTGATTGGGTCATGAGGACAGAGACCTCATGCATGGGATTAGTGCTCTTATAAAAGAGACCCCGGAGAGATTCCCTTGGTCCTTCTGCCGTTTGAGGACAGAACAAAAAGATGGGCATCTATGAACCAGGAAGAGGATTCTCCCTAGACACAGAATCCATTGGCACCTTGATCTTGGACCTCTCAGCTTCCAGATCTGTGAGAAATAAAATTTCTGTTGTTTATATGCTACCCAGTCTCTGGTGTTCTGTTACAGCAGCCCAAACAGACCAAGGCGGTGTCCATAGTTCCACCAGAAGGAGGCTGGCTGAGAAGCCCAGCCCTCAAGGAGGGCACATTCTTCAATGCTCTCGCAGGTTGTGGTCAAGGATGCTGGTGGCGCAAAGGAGGATGTCTGCATTGGTGAGCCGAGGGGCACGGAGAACGATGGGCTGGGGAGGCGCTCCAGAGAGCAGAGCGCGTCCTGCTCCGAGACTACGAAGTCTCTCGTGGCACCTGCTCACGGGATTCTGGAATTGCTAATTACTAGTGACCTCTGTGGGTCTCATGTTTTTGCTCTTTCAGTGCAGGAGAATGTATTGGTATCACCCTTTCCCACTTTCTTTTGGGAGCGTGAGGGGCAGATACCTTGTCTCTTTAGCCCCTGAGTATCCAGATCAGGAAGAGCCACATCTAGATTAGATGTAGAAACTCTTGTGTATCTCTCAGAGATCCTGGCTTTAAGCAATGACTGGATAGAAATTTTGGATTTCTCCCTTGGGGACAGGTTGAGTGCACTTTGCACTGAGAAAGGAGAGGGAAGTGAATATTTGGTCTTTGGAAGGGCAGGACCTGAGAAGTTGTATTACTAATGACCAGTTTCTGGTCTCCCACCTTTTAAGAAGACTGTGCTTCCCAACTCCATCAAACCCAGGTGTGGTCATAAGAATTGCACTAAGCAATGGAACAGGAGCAGAAGTGATGTGTTGTCACTTCTAAGAAGAAACTCTTAAAGCTTGTGCATGATTTCCATGCTTTCTCTCCCCCTGCCATAGGAAATATTCCAGATGGCAACTACCCTGCCATACGAGGTTCTTAAGTGAATACACAGGTGATGAAATTATTTGTAAAAATATTTCGAAAGACAGGGTAATGTTATCTTCCTCTGGAGAGATCGTTTTTTGTTTGTTTTTTTTTTCCTTCTGGGGCTGTCCATCCAGTTGATTTGAAGCTGGACTTCCGTCGTGAAATCCTTGGAGTCATCCTTTTTCCTGGGGTACAGCTTTCAGGATCCAACCTTTGGCTGGTTCAGGACTCTCTGACTGCTGCCCCCAGAGCTCTGGGATATTGTCCCAAGTATAATTCAGCCTTTCAGTAGTTAGCTCCTAATTGATAAGTGTCCCTAGGATAGAAGCAGTGCCATATACAGGGCTAAAATCTCTTAATTATTTTCACATCCAAGACCTTGGTCTAGAAGTTCCTTTAATATAGTATAGTATAGTATAGTACAGTATACTATAGTATTTATGTTTTAAGAGGAATATGTCTTCAGCTGGAGTGTTAGAACAAAGTATCTACCCTTCCATTACTTATAGCTAAAGTAAATTTTATTCCCTATATTTCCAGGTTCTCATGGAAGCAGTCACCGTGTTTTCCAGGTACCGACAGTATTTGTTCCCTTGATGACTGATAATCTTCATTATTTACTATGATAAAACTTTTCTAATTCATCGTGTTTTCTTTTTCCCCAGGCTGCCTGAAAACTCAAATTTGAAACTTACTCACATTGATCAAATTGAGGGTTGATTTTATAATTATTCTATTGTTCTGTATTCTTGGAGGTATGTTGTAATAGGTTGACTTTGTTCCATACAAGGGGGAAAGAGGCAGACACAAATAACTCGCAAAAAACACAGGGCACACACAAAAGTGGGAACAGTGTATTTTGTCACGAGGAAGCAGACTTCTAGATCACACAAATTAGTGGAACATGTATTGGGTTGGCCAAAAAGTTCATTTGGGCTTTTCCAAACCATCTTAGGGCAAAACCCGAATGAATTTTTGGGCCAACTCATAGACTATAGCTTGGAAAATTTCAGCAGTCCTTGATCATATTCCAGACATTACTCCATATCGTGCTTATCTGAATAACTCCCTAACTGCACCCATTTCCTCTTAATTTTTAAAAAAAGAATAAGGGAGTTTCTGATAATACTTTTTTTTTTAAAAGAGATTTTAAATTTATTTTATTTATTTATTTATGGCTGTGTTAGGTCTTCATTTCTGTGCGAGGGCTTTCTCTAGTTGCGGCAAGCGGGGGCCACTCTTCATCGCGGTGCGCGGGCCTCTCACTATCGCAGCCTCTCTTGTTGCCGAGCACAGGCTCCAGACGCGCAGGCTCAGTAGTTGTGGCTCACGGGCCTAGTTGCTCCGCGGCATGTGGGATCTTCCCAGACCGGGGCTCGAACCCGTGGCCCCTGCATTGGCAGGCAGATTCTCAACCACTGCACCACCAAGGAAGCCCCTGATAATACTTTATTAATCTTTATATTACCTAAAGAAATGACTCACTAGCTATACAATTATTGTCTAAATTTTAGTCTAGATTGCCTAACACTTTTATAATTCATCATCCTATTTTGTCCCTAGAGTTAGTTCAGTACCAGCCTCTGTGTCCTCGGCTCCTCCACTGGTTCCAGTGACTTTGTAAATGAATAATTGTCTCTATTACATTCTTAATGTAATATAGAGTGATTTCTCCTTCCTGAATCAAACACTAACTGCAACAATCTTTGTTTCCTGAGAGTTCAAACATAATCTTTACTTTTATGTTTATTGAAAAGCCATAATGGAAATCTATTCTCTTGTCTGCCATGGGTCTGCCAGCACCGTCCCATTTTATCCGTGTGGTTTGAATGAGTGCTACCATGTTATTAAACACTCTACACCCATGACCCACTTTCAGTTTGCCCAGAGGTGGTCAACTGAATCAATCAGAACATTTCCCTGGAATTTCTAAACTTGGGTCTGGAGAAAAAGTTTCAAACCTTCTCTGTTCCTGAAGCCTCAGGGCTTCCAGGAATCATTTTTTTCCCGAACTTGTAGAGGAAGCTGCTCTGATAGAATATACAGGACACACTGAGAGGAACAGAGATAATAGATGGAAAACCCATTTTCCTTTCATCCTTGAGAATCAGTGAAGTTTTTGCTCTTCTCATACTTAATGGAGTCAATAGAGTTGTGTTTCTGTCACTTGCAACCAAAAATGTCTTTAACAAGAAAAAAATATTTCAGACCATGTGAAACTGCTCAGTGGTGATGGCTAGTCTGTAGTCGGCCAATATTGATGCCAGAGCATTAGGAAAAGTTTGCAAAGTCATAGAGATCACTAAAAAAAAAAAAAAAAAAAAAAAGGCAATAGAGAAGTAAGAGCTGTTATTTTCCATAGTAATCAGAAAAAAATAGACGCACACCCCTTGTTGCTTCTTCCATGTAATCTTTGTTGATAAACACTTATCATTAAAGTTGGTGATATTTAGATAGTTAATACATATGGCACAGTATTAAGTTACCCTTTCTACTCCAATCACATGGCAGTAATGCATATACTACAAAAACCAGAAACCAAAGTTACATATCTAGGGTCAAAAATCAAGATTGATATTTTCATGAACCAGAAATAGAATAGAAACTTTCAACAGAGGTGGAGGTGAAAGCCACAGTGAGGCTCAGATAGGGCAGAAGCAGCTGGGGGTTTGGTTCTTGAGGGGTAATGGGATCTGGAGGTCAGGAGCTGGGATGGGACTCCCTGTCTTGTCAATGGACTCTGAAACACCATTGTTCTTGCTACCCCCTGGGACCTAGGAAGTTATGAGCTTAGGAAAAGAAAGGATAAAGGCAGCCGTGGCATGGTCAAGTACGGCCTTGGGGATTGGATGTACAGTATCCTGAGTATCACTGAAGCTTGTGAGTACCAGCAATGCCATCAGTTCTGGTCTGGACTGAGATTCTGGAAAGTGCTGGATAGAGGCAACCACTAGGGAGAGTGAGGGAGAATAGGAAAGAGAGAGACACAAAAATCTAAAGAGAAATCTTCTTATGCACCTTCTAAAAGCCAAAATTCCAACACGCGTTCGAATCACATGCTAAGAAACACCACTAAGAAAATCAATGTGACAGAATGTGAATTCAATCCATGTTATATTTACTTGCTAGAACAATCTGACAGAGACTTTAATGTATGCTTAAGATGCTTGAGCAGAGAAACAAGAACACAACTCACATCGAGCATGAACAAGAAATCATGAACCCAAGACATAAAGTAATAAGGAATCGATATTTCTGTGTTAGAATTTCTAGGAAAAGAGAATGGAGGGAATGGCAAAGAATAAATATCTGAAGAGGTAATGACTGAGAATTTTGGACTTGAAGAGTCTCCACTGCTTAGAATGCAGGGTCAATAAAGATAAATCCACCCATAAGCATACCATGGAGAAACTGCAGATCATCCAAGAGAAAGAGAAAAATCTTAAGAGTTACCCGAGAGTAAAAATTTACCATGTGTCAGGCCCTATGGAAGCCTCAATGCACCATATTCTGAGAGCGCAGCACTTCTAAATGAGAATAATTATAAAAAGAAAATAATATAAGAATCAAAGACAGAAAAATAATTTAAAAGATAGAAATTATAATAGATGTATAGTTAAAAGACAGCACTTATAAGTTATTGTGAAGAATAGCTTAAAATGAAAATACATTTTATGATTTCACAAATGAGTCCAATTTTAGATATTCAGGCATAACACTGGAGAGTGTACGGGGTTAAGGAAGTCCTTTGCTCATGGCTTGCTGGTTAACTTGTTCATTATCTATAATTCCAGTGTGGATGGAGGTGGTGGAGAGGAGGTAAGAGGAGGTGTTGGCCTTGGCAAAACCTCACAGGATTTTACTCAGCCGCATTTTGTGAAAGTGGTCCAAACCTGTACCACGTGCTCAGGTCCCTAAAGCCAGTGTTTTTAAAGAAACGCCCACAAAAGCCCTTTTTGCAGGTGGCACCATGTTTCTCCCTTCTTTTTTAAACATGACAAAAATGGTCAATTCAGGAAAAATTATGTTCCCAGAGTTGTGATTATGTGTGTGTTCATGCAGGTTCCATGTTAGAGAGAGAAAGAGAGAGGAATAAGAGAGAACAGAGAGAGGGGGACAGAGAATTAATGTAGATGGTCTGAATTTTTAAACTTTCAATGGTTGGTCTCACATAGACAAAGCTGAGATCCTCTAGAGACTTGGAAACAGATTTTCTAACACTCCTAGAAGCTGGCTAAATTTCTCATGAATTGGCTGGATAAATGCCAGAATTAATATCAGCAGGCGTGCATGATATAGATTTGCAAATATTTTTTAAATCAATAGAACTATTAATCCTCAAATACATTAGATTCAGACCAGTGATCCACTCTGCTTTTGGTTGAATGCCATTCTGATTTTGTATGTTTGAGATAAATATTCTTCATCTGCAGAAACTGACATTTAATAGGTTGGAGAGACGTGGTGCTTGAGAATGGACTCTGGTACAAAGACATTTGTTCAGTGATGAGTACTCAGATTTCAAGGAACGACAAACAATTTATTTAGAATATCATCAGGCATCCTCTGGGCTCACCAGTTAGAAAAAGGTGGAAAATAAGCCTCAGTTAATCTAAACATCAAACTTGGTACTGTATTCAAAACTTACCATTCCTTCTGAATCTGAGTCTATCTTCTTTGATCAATCTTACGTGTCTATACACCTTGTCTTTAGAGATGGATGCCCTTGGTCTCATGGGCACTTGTCACGGGTCTCCTTGATCTGGTGGGTGCATTAGCAGGAAGGCCGAGCTTCCAGGGCTCCGCGAAAACCAGAAAAAAAAAAAAAAAGTCTCCTCTGCATGGACCAATCAGAAAAAAGGCACCCCTTCTAGGCTGACCAGTCAGAAAAAGCATAGCCTCTGGTCTGACCAATTAGAAAAAGGCACTACCTCTGGAGGACAAATGAGAAAAAGGCAGCCCCTAGGGGGGAACCAATTAGAAGATGTCCTTCCTAGTCTAGGCTGATCCCCGGGGTACTGGCTTGACAAATGGAGCCCAGCATGCATTTTAGTCCTGAATTACACCCCCTGGGTTAGCTGCCTTTGAACTTGCAACGTCTGGAATTAAACGACCATGTTTTGCTGCAAGTAGAGGTATTTTTTCCCTCTATTGTAGGAAATAAAACTGAAACATTATTGATGGATTTTCTTTTCAATTTTGTTTTTTTCTCCCAGATTTTGGTGCCTGCTGTTGCTAATGTTCATATTGTAATAAAGATGATATGACTATTATCAGAAAAGTATATTTAGTAACTTTAAGTTTCCTATAACAATATTTCATATGGCTCTGCCTTGCATATCAGGACTTCCTGCCTTCAATTACCTAAACATATTTGAAAATCTCACTTAAAAGTATTGCCTTAATGGAATAATAGTAAATGTAATTTACTAATGGAACTTTAAAATAAAGACATCCAAACACTTGGGAATGCCTATATAAAACACATGCTAATTTAAACAGTTAGAAACAAACAAAAATATCCTAATGTGTATCAGAGCTTGAGAAATATCTGTTGATTAAGAGAAAGTGGTTGATATTGAGGTTACAATGTAATTTTTGTAATTTTTTTTCTGATTTTATCCTAATTGTAAATTCTTTACATGTAACCTAAAATATTAGTCTTGATGTGCTTGACTAATTACTTATGTATTGTTTATTGCCATGTTTATTTTTAAAAAACAAAGTCAATGTTAAGTAGTAATTATCTTGAGCCTTTATACCTGTGTGTATTCTATTATTTATCTCATTCAAACAAGTAATAAAGTAAAATGCATTATTGCCCAGATGCCAGTAATACATTAAACCAAATCAGTGTTCAAACACAATATTTTAAACATTTTTCACACCTGCTTGGACAGTAATTCAATTATGTGCACTTAAATCTGCAATATTGTAAATGTTCATGAGGCTGTCTGTTGACATGAACGAAGAAATGGGACTTTTTTCTCATAATCGTCAGAATCTAAGTTTACATGGAAATTCAGGACACGAATTACTAGCTAGGCATACATCTGAGATTATTAGGGTGCTGTAGTTAAGTGAGTTAAATAGCCTTAATTTTTGACCTCTGGAAATTTATGATCCAACAGACTTGTGCCATTTATTTTTTGGAATGTAAATTTTCTCTGACTTGGCATTTTTCTTCATTTACTTTGTAACCTCAGTGTTTGTTAGAACATATGACACACTTTTTTGAATTGCAATTTTCACATTAATTCTGATAAATTGCTTTATGAATGACATTTTAACTTAATGACAGGAAATTTTGGTTTACAAGCAAAATAATTCCATACACTTTCTTATGTGAGCATTGAATTTGATTTTATAGACCACTTTTTTGAGGAAATATGAGAAATGAGCCCAACAAAGTCATTTTCGTTCAATTCAAAGTAAAACGTGCTACAGATTCAACTTGATTTTCTCTGAAAAATGGATTGTTGGGTGGGGTGCTCAGCAAACATTTATAGTAGGGAATACTGTTTACATATTTAACAGTGTGTAATAAAACATGTGGATCCTGAATTGCAGGTTGCATTATGACACCAGATGTTTAGGTATTATTAAGTTTACCATCCCATACTCAAAGGGAATTGTTTGTCAATGAGGTACCAGGTACCCGGAATCTAGGCAGAGAAAACAATGTATCCATCTGAGATCAGTCAGGAAAACTGAAACCATCTGATATATTAGACTTTCAAAGTGTTTTAATATGGGAACTAGGGACTTGGAGCTAATGGAAAAGCTGAGAATGAGGGATGTACCTCTTCTCTTCAGGCACATATTCAATACTGTTATTCTTGTTCTGCAGTTATCTACATTTTATAAAGTGAACTATTGTCCAGGACAAATAATATTCTGAATTTTGAAATATACAAATCTCTGCCCAAATGAGAAAGTTTAGTGGACAAATTTCTCCTGTAAATTTAAAATGATACCCTCAAAGTTGTCTTATTCAATAGTTATAAAGGTTAAGGACCAGATTCCACATAGAGAAGATGTAGTTTCCCCTTAGAACATTTCAAATCATGGATGACAATGCTTTTCAACTGAGGGCATACTTCCCTAGAATAAGGCATAACGAAATTTGGGATTAGTGGGAGAAAGTAGAGTGTTGTTTGAAGTAGTTGTATAAAGTTACCATTGCTTTGATTTGGTTTTAGTAAAGATGTTTAATTCATATTGAATTTAAATCACATTAAAGAAGGTTTAATATGTGTATCAATAGAAAGCATGGGTTATAAATGTCCAGAGACTTTGATACAATGGGCCAGGCTGCACAGGTCCTCAAATTGTTTAGGGCCAATCCTACTTGTATAAAGTGAACTCCTACCTGCCTCAGAGGATGCAAAGAAGGGTCCTCTGGACTCTTACCGGGCTGTACAGGGAATTAGGGCTTTACTGTCAGGCATATCTGTGTGGACTGAGATAAAGTTCCTGGAGGTGAGAAATGAAGCCTTGTGGTATTTTGCCAAGAGAAGCTCATATTTCTGAGGACTCAAGGGGTTTCACCTGCTTTGGCCTGTATCTGTTGGCCGGTTCCTCACAGTTTTATTATTATACTCACCAGCATAATAGGAACGAAGATGGGATTTTTTCTTATATTACTTTCTAGCAGTGTGGGGGGGGGGTGTCTTAAGAGGTGATAATTAATTCTTCCTCTTCCCCCCACTTCTGAGTTCAGATTCAGTTCAGAAATATGGTCGCACAAGTTGGAAAGATGGAAATAAAAATACTAGTTTTATTACCGATAAGGTTGTTTTGGGGAATGAAATTGAACCTGTAGGCAAGAATTGGTTTCTCTTACCATTTCCCCCACATCTGAATATTGCATTGACTGCGCGAGGAAGAGTTTGGATCTGGAGAGCAGGCACATTTACCCGGAACCCCTGCCTTCCCTCTGCAACCCTGTCTTGGTTTGAGTTTCCGCAGGGAACGAAGATTCTAATACAAGTAGTCTATTTATGAAAGAACACAGTAGATGAGCAAGGGATGGATGGTGTAAGGAAGGGGAGAGGGCCAATGACGTGTTAAGCCAACTATCCTGGTGGAAGACTGTGTCTTAATTCCACAGGAAAACTTTGGGAAAGAATGTAAAACACATGCCTCATCATTATCCCTCCCGAGGGGTAAGGGAGCTGGGTGTTTAGTAATGGAGGAATTCTCCTAGGGTGTGCTAATTCTGTAAGTGCCTGGGAACAGGGGACTTCTGTGGTTTGAAAAAATTCCTCAGGTTCAAAGATGGAGATACTGGAAGGTGAAAGCCAACCAGAGCACACTGATGTGATAGAATGAAAGGGGTGTACATGGGACACGGATGATGGCGGCTACGAGACCCCATAAAGAGTTCAGAGGGAGATCAGTCTCCAGGCCTGCTTCTAGAAGATGGGCTGTGGGCTTCCAGGCTGACCCAATGCTTCCTGCAAGGAGAAGCTGAAGCAGAGGAGTCCGAAAACATTTTGTAGGCAGGCAGATCCAAAGAGAGAGAGGGAGAGAGAGAGAGGGAAAGAGAGAGGGAGGAGTCTGGGCCACTTAAGTCGTTCCATTTTCATTGAGAGGTTGGGAGGTGGCAGACAGAAGGACTGCAGTTCCCCTTCCAGACTGTTCCCTCCAGGAGGGAGGAGCAGAGGTTGTACACCAGGAGCCAATGGAGGAACACGGAGAGAAGAAAGTGGTACCACTGAGTAGTTCAGTGATGTGAAATGGAGAATTAGTCCTTAAAACATGATGATAATTGTTAACATCAACAACAGAGGAGGAATAAGTGTGCAAATCACAAAAGGCACCATCTTTTCGAAAAAGGTTTACACGGTAAAGACACTGAAGTCCTTGTCTATGCATTGGTCTTCTTTTTCCTTTTCTGACCAACTCTTCTTCCAATCACTTTTCCCTCTGTCTTTCTTCTCCTTTATTGTCATGATCATAAGCTCTGAACTGTCATAGGCTACATCCGATGGGCAGGGAGCAAGGCAGAGGGGACAAGGGGAAGAAAGATCTGACAGTGGGACGTTTGCATTGGTGGTGAGGATAAGCAAGAGTGGCTTGTGAGAGGCAGCTAAGAGATCAGTAGCTGCGACAGTGATTGCAAAGGAGAGTGGCCGACTGTGAATCAATCCATAGGTTATATGTGACGTACTTGTGTTCTTTATCCTTTTTTTTTTTTTTTTTAATTTATTTATTTATTTTTGGCTGTGTTGGGTCTTCGTTTCTGTGCGAGGGCTTTCTCCAGTTGCGGCGAGCGGGGGCCACTCTTCATCGCGGTGCGCGGGCCTCTCACCGTCGCGGCCTCTCTTGTTGCGGAGCACAGGCTCCAGATGCGCAGGCTCAGCAGCTGTGGCTCAGGGGCCCAGTCGCTCCGCAGCACGTGGGATCTTCCCAGACCAGGGCTCGAACCCGCGTCCCCTGCATTGGCAGGCAGACTCTCAACCACTGCGCCACCAGGGAAGCCCTATCCTTTTAATATAAGTAAATAAGCCAAATATTTAGGTGTATTGTTACTAATACCAGACCAGTCCATAAGATAGTAGGGAGGTTAAGCTGCTGTAACAAAGTCACACAAAAATACAGTGGCTCAAACAAAATAAAAGTTTCTTTTTCTGTCATCTAACAGAACAGAGGCAGGTGGCCAATCCGGGATAGGTTGGCTGCTCTGTCCATGGTCCTGGGTTTGTCCTATCCCGGTACTTCATTCCTGGTGTGTGTTCCTTTCCGTGCTCTCAGAGCCGCCCACACCATCCCTTTCAGCTCGTAGGAAAGAGAAAAGAGAGAAGTGGAAGATGAGCAGCTTCCTTTGGAGAATGTGACCCGGAAGTTGAACACGGCACTTCTGCTCACAGCTCATTGGTCAGAATCTAGTCACATGACCCTACTGAACTACAACGGAGCTGGGAATTAGTCTCTGTTTGGATATCCATGTGCCTTTCCAAAAGTGTGGCAGGGGTGGGACTTCATGGCTAAAAGGAAGAATGAAGTAGGAAAGTAACTTGGGAACAATCAGAAAAAGCATGGTAAGATAGTTACAAAGATTTTTGATGACTAATCTCATGAAAGTTTATATGTCCTATATTAAGATAAAATGTATATTTTATTGTGTTATGGTCGTTACACTTACCTTTAGGTTTGCTTACTCTAATATGCTGAATTGAAATTTAATTTTTAAGTGAACTTGATTGTAAGTACTGGGTTTATTTTACTTGAGCCTTATGACAACAGTCTTAAGATTTTTCTCTACCTATATACACTACAGATGTTACTGTCAATTTTACAGTTACCGTGAGGTTTTCCTTATTTTCTTTAGTGGGAAAGCTTACATTTACTTTCTAATAATTTCCATTTTTATCATCTATTATTGATTTGAATGTAGCATGGCAAAGGGTAAATGTCTTCCAAAACAAAACTTACGGGTCTTCCAAACAAAACTTTGATGTCTTCCAAAACAAAACTTACGGGTCTGAACTCAGATTGGTGTATCTTTGGATCATCCCTAAACTGGAGGCAAACCACCCTTGGTCTTCTTTATTGTGTAACTGGAAATCTGGTTTAATTTTATGAATTAGCATGCACCATGGAGTCTTGTACAGTTACTTTCACAGGGTAAATGCTCAATAAATATTGGTTGAATAATTAAACTGGGTTACTCAGAGCTCATTAGAAATGATAACTCCCTTGGAACAAAGGTGACCTGAATCAGTGTTAGGCCATCTTTTTCAGACAAAAGTACTTGGTATTTTTTGTTTATTTAATAATGTGATTTATAGCCTATGTAATGTAAATAAATAATGTATCAATAAATATAGAAGAAAACTATAGAAATTTCGCTCATTGTAAGAAAAGATTTCTCCTTCCTTTAAATAGCATAAAAGAAGAGAAGCAACTAACACAGTGCCTGATGTAATAGATTCTCAGTAAATAGTAGTCACCATTAATTACCTTTTATGTTGTTCCTTAGGTCACAGGACAAAGAAGTAATAAGTTTTCCACCGATACAAAACAAATCATAGCTTCCTGGCAGTCATTCAATCATTCTTTGCTTTAATAGGGATCAAATTCACTGTCACAATGTAGAGAAGAGAGTCCAATTTGGAAATGCAAGAAGAGCTCGTTTCAGAAATACTCCGTCTACACAAACTTAGCATATGGAAAGATACAATAGTTACCGAACAGGTGCCCGGATTTTACTTGTGAAATACCCCAGGGAACTCAGCAAGCTTTTACAGAACCTTTGAGCTGTGTGAGTTCAGAAGACCTTGCTGGAGAATATTTTTTATCCAACTGTCTCTCTGGCATATGTCCAGTGGTAATATATTGGGATATTCTAGAACCCCTGACAGGACACCAGAATGTTATAGAAGCAGCATGTGGTAAGTGACCCTGATTGATTGATATCAAAAATTCTTTCCTAATGAATCGGCAATGCTATTCCATTTTACCTCTTTCAAAAAAGAATCCGCTCTTCAATTTTTTTTTCAGCCTGATTCTAAGTCATTTGACATTAAATCCATGGACTTTTATTATTCTCTCTTTCCCTACTTCCCAAACTTGATTTAGACTGCAATTAATCTTAGTAATTTCTTTAAGCTGTATGACATGATACCTTAGGCACATTGAGGACATCCATATTTAACTTTCAAGTTTCTTAACTTTCATAAAATTTGCTTGTGTTAAATTCCTCTTCCATCTTGCTTAAAATCAACTGACATTTCCCCAAAGGGTTCAAGATATTGGATACAAATTTTGGCATCTCAAAATTCCTCCTAAATATTAGAAAACACTAGCAGTGGGAAAGTTGTTTATTACATTTTCATATTTTGATAACTGATAATTAAGAAGTTAATTTTCTTTAAAATCAGCCCTGAACAACATAAATCTACATCTATTTCTTTATAAGATAGTTTGATATTCCATGCAGTAGAGGTAGTAGTTTTAATTTTTTAAAATTAAGATGGAGCTTCTAAATATATTTTTAAAAATGAAAACATTTTATGTCAATTTTCCCATAAAAGTGGAAATAAACTGGCATAATGTTATTTCATTTGCCTAACAGCAGTGAGAGTGGTCAATTTTACTTTTCCAAAATGCTCAGCTCACAAATATGAAATGCTAACATTTATTAATTTTGACTAGCAAGTACACTGGAGTTTGTTATATTATTCTTTGAAATAGTTTGTACTATTTTGTACATTGTATTTTTTCCCAAATAAGATAAGAGAAATCAATAGCTTTGCCCTAAATCTTTTGATTTTCTGGGAAATTAGGGAGTTGGGTTGCATCTTGATGAAAGAGAAATTTTGTCCATTTTGTTAGGGTAGATCGTGGTGGCCGGTGACAAGATTGTATATTAGTGTAGCTAAGTGAACGGGGGGTGAATTCAGTGTTAGTTCAATTAATGGGTGCAGAAACAAGCAATGAATTAGTGTGTGAATCAAGCAGAGTGCTTTCTGTACCAAAAAAATATTTGAAGATAATAGGTTGTCTGTCTAGAAAAGGCATAAATGTTCTCATTGACATATGACCCTCCTCAGCAAAGTGTAGTTTGTCACCCCGATTTTAGTGCTTGCCCTTTGAACAGTACTTGTTTCTGCAAGTACATATTTGTCATATGCCTAGTGTATATTTTTCAAACAGTGCTTTAAGTAGGATTCAAATGATAACTAAAGGAACTTGAGTTTTCCTTAATGTTTTAGATGCTTTAGATGCGGCTTTTGAAAATGTAAGGTGGAACTAATTTTGGCCAAGGAGTGGTACTAAACTACTGTTTGTATTTAAACCCCTGCCTCCCCTCCACCTTGTGTATTTTTTAAGGTTTACTAATTATAATTAATTTTCCTTTTCGAAATTCACTTTTCAGAGAAGGCGCTGCTAGCTGGCTGCAAGAGCAAGCAGCAAGCCTAATTATGCTGGGCAGAGGAGGGAGAGGGTCAAATAGTGGGGCTGTGGCTGGATGCTAGCGGTGGGGGACTTCGAGAGGGGAACCAGCGGAGAGACTGCAGTGACACTGCCCTCCCCGGGCGGGTGGAAGCATCTCACTGGTGACGGGTCTGAAAGCACGTGGCTACGTCATGGAAAGCCAGTCTTTTCAATGCAAACTTCAACTCCTCCTCCTCCTCCCTCTAATGCCGGTAACTCACATCCAAGGCTGGGCGAGGAATCCGGAGGGGAGATTTTCCTCATGCTCACCGTTGTTGGAAACTGGGAGAGAGAGAGAGGAAGGCAGCAGGGGATCCGAGGCGCTCTCTACCTACTACCAGCCTGACCAGGGGAGGGGGCACCTAGATTTGCATCTTTTCTTCGTGGTGGTTGAGAACTGCAGGTTCAGTCGGATCCCCCTGAGCACTGGCGATTGATTATTTAAAAAAAAAATCGACACTGGGAGAAGGGAGGCTGTGTCTTCGGCCGTCAGACTCGGAGGTGGTATTGGTGTGTGTATGTGTGCTGGTGGTTTTTTTCTTTTTCTTTTTTCTTTCTTTCTTTCTTTCTTTCTTTCCTTTTTTTTTTTTTTTTTTTTCCTTTCCTTCTCTCCTAGGGACTACACAATGGCAGTCTTCTCTCAGTGAGATGAATCCTGCTTTGACTCCTGCAGACTCACCCAGCCTCATAGCGATCAACTAAAAGGCTATGGTTTTCTCTTTGGGGATCTTTTGTGCATTACTGTTCTCCCTGATTAGTTCTGGTCTCAGTTGGGATTTCTTTGCTTTTTTGTTTGGCTTCATGCTGAAAAAGGATTTTTTTGCCAACCGTTTGGTAATAATCCAGTGGTGATCAAGGGGATAAATCATTCACCCTGGCCGAAAAAAAACAATCACTGAGAAGTCTCAAAGAAATATACCACGTGAGGGGAAAAAACTGGGAGAAGATCCGGAATATTATCGTTTTTCCTATGGTAAAACCGGTGCCCCTCTTCAGGAGAACTGATTTCAAATTATTATTATGCAACCACAAGGATCTCTTCTTTCTCAGGGTGTCTAAGCTGCTGGATTGCTTTTCGCCCAAATCAATGTGGTTTCTTTGGAACATTTTCAGCAAAGGAACGCATATGCTGCAGTGTCTTTGTGGCAAGAGTCTTAAGAAAAACAAGAACCCAACTGGTAAGCAAAACATGCATCATGTTATGTTTTTCCTCATAATAACCTGTCTGTTGCTCATTGAGCTAGATCTGCAGTTCGGCTATGCAGGAAGGCAGGGGAAACAGAGAAGGACCAGGACAGCGTTGTGTATAGAGGTGTTGCATGGATAAACAAGTAGCAGCTGGATCGGCGTCTGTGAGCCCCAAATCATTACCAGCATCTCTTGGCTGTGACACAATCCATCACTAGGAGGGAGGAGGAAACTTTTTTTTTTTTCTTTTTTTGGAATGTATCTGGTTGACGATGTTTGGTGGAATATTGAAGGGTTTATGGCTTAAGGTTTGGCCCGAGGCAGTTGAAGCTTCGGTAGTTGCCAGGAGAAAGAACCGCGAGCTCCCCTGACTCGTGCCGCAGGTCCGGGGACGTAGCTCGGTAACGAGAACCCGCTCTAGACTTTCTGAGTAGCTTGCACAATATTCGCCGCCCCATCACCTTCACCAAAGGAAAAGAGGCCCCCTCCGTCGCGGCCCCGCTCCTCCGTCAGCCCCCGCCTCCCGCCCCCGTCTAGCTCCGCGTGCCGAAGTATGAACTCCTTCCCCCGTCTGCCCCCGACACGCCTGCCGCTGGGAAAACTTGAGCAGGGCTCATGCCGGGAGGGAACCCCAGACGGAGCAGACAAGCCCGGTCTCTCTCGTATATGTAATTTAAACCTCCCTTTTAAAAAGCAGTGTCCTAGCCCGGCGTCTGGGTCCCCCGGGTGGGATGAGCCTGGCCCCGGGTCCCTGCTTCAGCCTCCTCGTGATCGTGCGCCCCCATTCCAAACGGCTCCAACCGGGAAACTTGCAGTACGTTACATAAGAAATGCGAATGCAGGTGATTCGGGGAGTCGGGTCCCCGGCGTTCACTTCCCGCTATCTCAGTCTGAGGCGTTTGGCGGCGGCCGCGGAGCTGTGGGCGAGCAACCCCGGGGAGGCCAGGCCGGAGGGCTGCGTGGCGGCGGCGGCACACGGGCAAGGAGGCTGGGCGCAGCGGGTCCGGGAGCCGCGCGCGCCGGCGGCGGGGGGTGTGTGGTGTCCCCCGGTTCGCTTCAGGCCGGGGAGGGACCCGGGCTGGGTGTTTTGTGTTTGGGGCCGTGTTGGGGGCGGGGCCCTGGCCGTCCTGCAGCGGCAGCCCGGGTGTCCGAGGCTCCTGACGCTGGCACTGCGGTGTAGTAGATCATGGCTCCCCGCGCGCGCCCTGACACCCCGAGCTCCGCCGGGGGCCACGCTGGCACCCGGAGCCCCAGCGGCCGGGCAGCAAGTGGCTGCCGCCTCCCTGCCTCCGAAGCTGCCTAATGCAGCCTAGTTGGGCGGCGCGCTCCCAGTGAGCTGCCGCCTGCGGGTGCCAGGGATCGAGAGGAGGGGGAGGGGGAGGGGGAGGGGGAGGAGGGGGGAGAGGGAGGGGAGGAGGAGGAGGAGAGAAGGGGAGGGGGGAGGGGAGGAGGGGGAGGGGGAGGAGGTGTGGGGGGGGGCAGGAGGAGGTGTGGGTGGGCGGGGATGGAGGCGGTGGGTGTGGAGGCTGAGCTCCCCTTGCAGCCCCCTCTGCTGCGGCAGAAGGGAAACTGCGAGTTCTGAGACCGTCCAGAAGGGCAGATGCTCGCGTGCTGGCGGACGCCTGGCAGTTGCCGTCAGCTGGGACCTTCGGATGGCTGTTGAGTCTGTGGGCGCGGTGCTGCAGCGGGCTCCGTGCCTCCGTCCTGGAGTTCTCATCCCCGTGCTCTAGCTCTCCCCGCTGTCTTCCCGTCCCCCTCTTCTTCCCCCCCACCTGACCCCCACCCCCTCTGTCCCCGGTCCTTTGACCCTTTTCTCTCTTAACTTAGCGTTTAGCAGCTCTGAGATGATCCCACCATCCTGAGAGTTACCCAAGGAGAAAGCAGTGTGGTCACCTTACCAACCACGTCTCCAGTTGGGCTGTCAGGTGTACCCTAACCCCGCATGAAGCCCAGCACTTGCTGATGCCTTGGTCATAGCTAGATCTGCAACACTACCATCTCACAAGTTCACGCGAAGACCCTTTTGGCAAGACTTCTTAAAGTGGGACAAGCCAAGGGCTGCGGTGGGGTTCCTCCCTCACACAGTAAAATTACTGGTTTTTGAAGCCTTCTTGTGTTCTTCTTTGAAAAGATTTAGCTCCCTCTGAGACAGGACTACTAGAAAAGCATTTCTTTAGACTTGGCCATTTGTTTAGGGATCTTGAAGTCAGTCCCTCCATAGTGCTGGAGAGTGGGCAATAATTCAGCATGGGACAGGAAGTTTCCTTACTGCCTTTGATAATGTCTTTTTTTTTTGTAAACAGTTTTACTGGAAACGCTAAGTTTCACCCATACACGATTCAAGATCTTTTTATTACATCTCCCCCACCCCACCCACTTTCATCTCTCTGGAATGGATTTTTTTTTTCCTTCCGAGGCGTTTGGAAGGTGTCAAACAAATGACGACTTATTTTTAGAGCAATTTATTTTGCAGCTTATGAATGCTAAAGTACTCGGGGGTGAATTGATGGGTTAACTCAAACTCTAACAACCACTCCAACTATTCCACTAGGATAGCTTAAGTCTTAGATTGCCAGGGGTGAGAGTTCCAACCTGGCAGTTGGAGCATTTTGTAAATTATTTTTTAAATGGGACATTAATGTGCCACACTATGTATCTCACCTTCTGAAAGTTTTGCCTTTTGAGCTTAAACCATCCCATGCCTAGCCATTCCCTTTCAGGATTGTAGTTGGTAAATTCCATTCTCCTTCTGCTATTAACATGAAGCCTTTAATCGTTTGCAGGTTTTTGATCCCAAGATAGCAGTATAACTAAGAACTTAATTGGGTAATTGAAATAAAACAAAGACTAAAATCCTCTTAACTGTTAAAACCAAAAAGAACAGATTGACTACTACCTATTATGTTATCTTAAATCTAAAACGAGGACAATTAACTGGTTTCAAACTAAGAAGCTTGTCAGAATACCTGCACGTACCAGTAGAAGGATCATGAATTTGGTGTAACGACTTCTTATTAGATGAATTTTTCTTCCCCATCTTTGTAAGTTATAAAATAATTTACTGATTATTCCCACTGCTTTAAATTGTCAAGAAGTACAGGCAGTTCGGTCAGGGGTTCCTGAGAGGAATTTCAGAGCACTGCTATATAATCAGGTTGGTGTAGAAATAAGCAAATAATAGAGTCATGAACTTAAGGGCAAAGTTACTCATCTACCCAAAAGTTCTTAATTCATGTTTAAATAAGAGGTGTTAATTAAGTAGGTTTTTTTTTTTAGTTGTTTTTATGTAAAAGTTAACTGGAAAAGAGCATGAAGAATATATTTGCACAATATATGCTTTTTAAAATAAATTGCAATAGCTTAGAAACCCTGGATAGAAAGTAAATTTACTGTCTTCATAAACATGTCCAATATCTCACAATACAGCTATTATCAGAGAACACACACACACACACACACACACACACACACACGCTTAATGTCCTACCTTCCCTTATTTTCCCAGTAGAGGAATAGCTATATGTTTAGAATAGATGTTACCTGCTTCAACTCTCACTGCATGAGTCATGCAAGGTGACTGTATTTTAGGCAGATCATTAAATAGGGAATACTGAGTCCAAGGCACTTACTTTGCTTGGAGGAGGGCTTGATATGTTTCTTTAAATTAGTACTGAGAGTTTGGACTGACTGACGTGTGTCACAGGCCAGTTTGGGAAATAATCTAGGTCACTGAAATCTAAGCAATGGCTACTAAGGAAATAAATATGGTTGGAAAAAAGAAGTCCACAATAGGGGACTTCCCTGGTGGCGCAGTGGTTAAGACTCCGTGCTCCCAATGCAGGGGGCCCGGGTTGGGGAACTAGATTGCACATGCATGCCGCAACTAGGAGCTTGCATGCCACAACTAACTAAGGAGCCCGCCTACCACAATTAAGGCCCAGCGCAACCAAATAAATAAATAAGTATTAAAAAAAAGAAAAGTCCACACTGAAGATAAATACGAAGGTCGTATCATGGATGTCTCTTCAGATACATAATGTCCAACAGGCCTTTAGGAAGCCACAGACCCTCAAATATATACAGCTACTCACACATACAAACTTCCACGGCTTGATAGGATTTTGGAAAGCAGAGAGTTTAAGAAAAATTGTAACCAGATGTAATTTTATTGGGTACCAGTGTTTGTGGCAAGGAGGGTACGAAGCGGATGCCCTAGACCTAGTTCTGCGGAGCACATTTAGAAAATCCCACAAACTCATGCCCCTGAGTGTTTCCTCTTCTGAACTGTCTCCCTCTCTGCCATGAAACTTTGAGATGAAACAAGCAGGGCTTGGTAGAAGTCACTGTCACTTTCTATTTTCTACTTTTTTGGGGTGTCTTCCAGCTCTGCTTTTGCCTTTGACTAAGCTGTTTTAGGTGCCAAAAACATCTGGTGTGCCACTGTCACTCATTTAAATATATGTTATTCTTTTAAAGCTACTTGCTTTTCATCTAGGGGCGGTCATGGCTTTGAGAAGTGAGAAAATAGGAAGAGGGAGAAGAAAAAAGAGTAAGCATTTTTCACCCCTTCTCCTCCGCCTGCCGACTCATCTTGGGTTCCTGTAGAGCTGGGTGAGCCACAAATGGTCCATAACCTGTGCATTTCTAAACACTGAGCATATGTAAGATGGAGACATCAAATTCAGACTGCATGGCTGGAACACCAAACAGATGTAAGGTCCTTCTCTTTCTAGTATGCTTGCCTTCAGCGTGGGATTCCATGTAATATGAGTGGGTCTTGGATTCCATCTAGGAAGCTTCATTACTGAAGCAGCAAAATGAGTTTTGCAGGCAGTAGCACTTCCTGAACCAAAGGATGGCATGTTAGGTAGGCTTCCAAGTATTGCCTTGTTGGGACTGTCAACTGTTTTGTTTTATGTTTGTTTTAATTTATATCCAAGTTAACAAGTGTGAAATCCAATCAGTGATCATCTAAAGTTGGTTTTAACGGTGGAGATCACTTTAGTTGTACCCATATCCAGCCTGTTCTCATCTTAGGCAGCCTCCCTGAGAACATCCGTTCAAACGATGCATTGCTTTCAGAAGGTGCTAAAGCTAATTCTATAGTTCACATTTCCCACGCGGAGCCACTCCTTTAAAAATGTTCAAACCCAGTCTTCCATGTTTTAGCAACACAAACACTGAGGACTTTTGTGAAGTGTTTTTATACGTATTGTAACAAGGACAACAACCAAAGTTTTTGCTCCTTTGTACATTTTGGCATCATTAACTCACTCAATTGACTCATAAGCTTTCTATAAATATGTAGATGTCTCAAAATGGAAGCATTTATTCAAGAGTTTCTTATGCCTTATGGGGAAACAGTTGGGATGTTTGAACAGTATATTTGAAGCTCCTCTACTAAGTTTAAAATGAGACATTGCATCGTGTCTATATTCTTAATAAAACCTTTGAGCCCAACTTACTACCACCTCCAGGAGGGACAGTGGGCCAGGGAAATACCTGCTGACACGTCTATCTGCCTGGTGCCATAGTCTGTGTGGTGTTTCTTAGGGTTTTAGATTGTGTACCATGTGCTACATTTAGTTATAAGAGTTGAACTTGAGCACAGAACAGCAGGGAATTGTCTGAGGGCGACTTCTCAGTTCCTCCATATGCCTGCAGAGATGCACTAAGTTTTTTTTTTTGCTATTCTGCTTCTGAAGGACCAAGTATGTCTTGATGTTTTCCCTGTATATTTCTCTAGTTGGTACAAACTAATTTTCTGCTTTGGCCAGAAGTAAAAGGTAGGATGATGAAGGGAAGAGGAGTTGAAAGGAGGAATTCTTAGGGCTTTCCTAAACATGAAAGCAAAAAAGGAGGCATAGTGCAGACATGTTTTACAGGGAACACTGAAGTTTTTGTTTATCTAACCTACTAACACCATCGAAGAAAGTCACCTAACAATTGTTGAGCACTGTTGCCTTTATCGCTGTCCCCTGACAAAAACTCAGGTTATGACAAGTCTCAGGTTTTCAATACATTTGTATTAAATGAACTAATGGTGAAAAATAGGGTTCTCTGAGAAAGTTAACTGTGGGACTTAACTGCCACTGTCATACAATTTACTTGGTTAAGTTCACGTAACGCCTACTCCTTTCCAGCAGTGCCAACCAAGAATTTGGCTTCTAAATGGTAAAACCAAGAAGGAAAAACAGCTGTTAGTGGCCTTCTTTCTCTTCATGCTCCACGCCAGGGCATCCTGAAACATGGTTCGCAAACATTCCCTGGGCTCAGGCCTTCCTCAAACACACAAGCGCATTCACCCCTTCTGGCCCGTTCAGCCTTTAAGTAACAAGTGTTAGGGCACCATTTGGTTCCCTCTGCAAGGGCCCCCCTTCATTTTCTTTTCTGATCTTTAATGTTCTCCAAAAGGAAGGCATTCCGAAAAACAGTGGAGTGAATTTGAATTGTTTCTCTCTTCCTGTCTGAACTCCTTTCTGTGACGATGGTCACTGGCACCATCCGATGTGGCATGTTTCCGTTCTAGAGGGGACAGCACCTCAACAGCCTCGAGTTTCACTTGCTTTGAAAGGAGGTGCCCCCTCCCTCCCTATTTTGTTCTTTTCCGTTTTGAAGCAGTCATCTGCAAACTTGGTGGCGCCCTGCTTTCCCAAAACCACACTCAGCTACTCAGCTTCCGCCCTCCGGAGCCACCGGCAAAGGCGGACGCACGACTGGGGCAGAGCCCCGCTTGCCAGAGCAGCGAGCGGGCCGTGGACTGTTTCCTGCTCGCCGCGAGCCGGCCACCTCTGCGGCTCGGATCTGCTTCCAGGAGTCGGGCCCCTCGGGGATCTGGCCGGAGCCGGGCTCGGAGTCTGCCTAATGGAGCCCCGAACAGAGGAGGCACGCAGGCGACGCGTGGCCTTCCTCCGTTGTGACCCGCGGCCACAACTCCCTGGACCAGCCACCCCGCGATCCACTCCGCGGGGATTCTGGGGCTCTGCAGCGCAATGCGGCGGAAGCGGCCCGTCCGAGCCGCCGTAGCGCGGGGGGTTTCCGTTGCCACAGGGATGACCTCTGACCCTGGAGCGTCTCCGGGGGCTCGGAGGCCGGCGCAGCCGTTGCTATGGAAACCACGTGGCCGGAAGCCGCGGGGCGCGCGGGCCGCGCCGGCCGTTGACGCGGCGCACTTTGGCGGGCCCCGGGCCGGCGACCTCGCGCGCGCCCCAGGGCGTCCCCGGGCCGAAGGGCGGCGGAAGAGTTTGGTTCCAGCCCACAGGTGGCCGCCTCCCCTCGACGCGCTGCAGGGTTTAGAGGAAAAGGATGCGCCCAAGTTCCGGACTGGGAGAGCATGAGCCCAGCCCGCACTAGCTACTGGGAGGCCGAGGAGGGCTCCTGACGTTCTCTGGGCCTCAGTTTTTTCGACGGCAGTGCAAGGGCGTTGATTAGAATAATCTCAGGTCGGCCCCCGCTCTCATGTTCCAAGCGTCATGTAACTTTCCACCCGATCCGGATTCTGAATGAACTTCTCCCTCTTCCCTGTATCTCTCCTGGACTACGTTGAGTATATTTAAGTTGTAGTTTAAACCCGAGGCTTTCAGAGATCGAAGGCCACCTGCGGGCTCATGACCAACCTTTTAGAGGTGTGGCAACTCCTTCCCTGTGCAGAGGTGACTCTTCCAAGAGCCGGTTTTGAGTGGTAGGGAAAGCACAGTTCACAGCTTTGAGCCCTGGAAGAAGACACGCGTTGTATTTTACTGGTGACACCACCAAGAGATCTTCATGCATTTTACAGAGTTGTGTGATGGGTGCTGAAACAGATGGCATTCCTCTGTATCTGTTGTATTCCCCAGATGTCTTTTCCCGCGGTCTCTAAACGTTTTTTGGAGAGGACTCGATCTACCTTGGCTTGTTTTTCCTTCTGTTATCTTGGACTATTGAGAAGAATCACAAGCATCTTCACATCTTAAAACACACACTCAACTTCACTGTATATTTAGAAGTTGAAAAAGACTATTTTGAGGGTATGATAAGGCAAGCTCACTAGTTTATAAAAGAACAGCTAGATCCAAATTGTGTTTCCGCGGATGGAGTAGGTTAAGGTTACCTGCTCAGATGGCTTTACACTTTTTCAAGACTTTTTGTTGGCCTAGTTTCCAAATAGTCTTTTTACCTTTTTTTGTTCCCCTTATGATAAGAATTACCTCCCTGAAGTTTGCTTTTCAAAGAACTGGCCATCAGTTCCTCAAGAAGACTGGGTAGAATATTTACATCTCAAGGCACAGGGAAAGAAAGTAAGTGCCTCCAAGAAGGACTTTTGTTTCCTAAATCCAGAATTTTACAATACGTGTCAGCATAGGGGAGGTTTTGGGATTGGTATAAAGGATAGACGGGCTTTGATTTGCTTCGGTAGCTGCATTTCTGTTCTTACAAAGACTCAGTTCCTGAGACAGGGATAGTTGTTTTTAATTCTTCAAAGAATTGAGTTGCAACCTTTATGACATCAAAGGGCTGATCACCCATCCAACTACATTATCTTCTGTTTGCATCTTTAGATCCGGGAGAAGGTCTTCAACTAAGATGGAAATAAAAAGATTTCTGTGTTCTAGATTTAGAGCTTTTTGTTTTGGAAGGTCTTTCCTTCTGGGTATACATAGTTTCACTTAGCTTAGGGGAGGAGGCCTCAAAAAAAGTTCCTATCAGGCTCTGAATATCAGCTTCCAGTCTGGCCAAATTCTCACAGTAGAGCTACTTAGGAAAAAAAGTTTTTTTTCTTTTTTTTCAAATATCTTGTCAGGTTTCAGCCGAGAGAAACAGTAAATATTCCTGGCAGTACTGAACAACCTGTTGGACTCAAGAGGTGTCCCCAAAGAATGTGCAAAAGATCCTACCCTCCCAAGATCCAGAGCCACATCCAAAGGTAGCCAAAGAAAGACTTAGTTCCCCTGAGCGCTGGCAACGGTCAGTAGGACACTAGCTGCAAGTGGCGTGCCATCCACACTTCTGTCCGGCCGTATCTTGAGGGCCCTCAGCCTGATGGTGCCCAGGCCAAGTTCTCAAGACCCAAAATGAGACAAACAAGAAGGCAATAGCTGTCCCTGGGAGAGAAAGGATCCACAACCAGTGCATCTTGGAAAGGAAGGAACAGCGTGAGATTTTCCTTTCCCCTCTCAACTGGGCACTACAGACAGAGATGCAGGAGAGCTGACTCTGGTAAGAATTCTCTGGCATCTGCCAGTTTTCTTAGGCTCCAGAGCAAGTGGGGTTTAAAGTAGAGTGTAGCTCTGGCATCTACCTGAATTTGGCAAGGTCTTTCACTAATTTTGACTTGAGTTTCCTATTGGCTGCTTAAGAGAATAACTGGTAGCGGTTTACTGGTTTCCTGGAGAATCCCTTGGAGTCCCATGAACTCTGAGAGGGGCGCATTTGGGGGCCACCCTTCAAGGGCAGGTGTGGGCGCATCTGTACTGTCACTAATTTGTTTATGGTCTTGTAGTTTCTTCAGAGTGGAAAGGCAATTCAGATAGAGGACGAGCAGACAGTGAAGACTGAGGTGACGGATACGGGGAGTAGTAGAAGTCACTACTTAGAGTCTTCTGTTTTAGGTGCCTCTTGTGTCCTTAATTTTGCATTAGCCATTTGCAGTGAATCTTTCAGTAAAGCTCTTTTGGAATCTTGAAGCCTTTTGGTCAGCTTTACCCTTTAGATAATCATTATGGCAACAGTGTGGAAAATATCTTTGCGTGGCGCGGGATTGAAGGTAAGAAAGGCCACAGAGGAAGTGGTGAGGTCAGAAATAAGGCAGTGACAGGGGCTGGAGAGGAAGTGGAGTCCCTCTATCGCAGTGGCCAGTTTGAATTTGGGAAGGGAAAAGAGGGAGGTGTCTAGGATGTTCTGACCACAGGTTTTTGATTTGGACCGTTCCTTTTGATGCTGAGCCACTGACCATTTGCCAGTAGACCACTCCTGTCTCCTCAAAGCACGGAGCAAAAACTTGACTCTCTCCAGACTGTTTGTATTCGAGGGGCTGTGGTAACTTTTACGAGCAAGTAGAAAACTTTGACAAGTTTCTCCTTCTAGATCATAATTTAAATAGGCAGTTCTAGGGGAACTGCTCTGGGATAAAGGGTTCGTTTTCTTGACTCCAAACCTGAAAGTCCTTGGGGATAAAAAAAAAATGCCTTACAATAAAGATAAGTCAAAGGTTTTTGTTTTTGTTTTTAAATGATATACGGTTCTTTGTTGATAGTCAATGATTTGTGTGCAATACTTTGTTCCATTTGAGGAGTCAAATAATACAGTTAAAAGCCAATTTTTCAGATTATTCAGGTCTGGCAAGAAAGGAGAAGGAAGTGTGAACTTTATTGAATTTACATATGTAAGTTTGTGCACCTGCTTCTTGGGTAGCAATGAACATAGTTGTAATTAAAATGCCTTTCCCCCCCGCCCCCCGTAACATTTTGTGGTCTGCGCAATTACAGTGGATCACTGAAGTGTGTGGTAGCTAGCCTCTTCTGTAATGCTGCCTCTTACTTAGATAAAGTGTAGTTTGGGACGGATTGTGATCTCTATTCTTTCCACTTCCTGTGTGGAGCACGTGGCATACTACTGTCGTACTTTAAAAAAGAAGAAATGTGAAAATAAGAAGGCTCAAAGACTAAAACATTTGTAGGGTTTCTGTTTTTTTTCTTAAACAGCCACTTATTTCAGAGTCTGAAACTCATGTTTTTTGGTTGTGTTTCTGTTGTACCCCAGGTGTTATTGCTTGTAAGCAAAGAAAGGGCTCTGTTTGCTAGGAGGCCTGAATCCCTTTCCGAATTAAACACTCAGCAGTTACCGTCATTCTGCCACAACATTTTCTTAACTATTTTTTCTTTTACATTTAAACTTTCCACTCATATGCCAATTAAGTGACATAGAATTCCTCATACATCAGATATATGATAATAGATAAAAAATATTGGAAATATTTTTTAATAGAATAGATACTAAATGTTAGAAATATTTTAATGGTACAGTAACAAATTAAAATATAAATAAATTTGAAAAAGATAGAAATTTGGGGGGGTCATGATTGTTTATTGTTTATCTTTCCTAATTATATTTCCTTTTAAAATCTTGGGAATCATCTTAGAGAACACAGTGCTTAGGTGGTTCTGGTCCATCTGTGGCACACGTGCCTTTTCACGGGAACGTGAACCCCTGACGTGCACGCGGAAGGTGGAGTGTGGCCTGATCTGCAGGGCCGTGGAGTCCTGCTACTCTGTTTTCCATCACTGAGGATTGCCCCACTTTGTCCCGCTCTCCTTGTATTTGTACTGTCATACTCGAGATTTTGTCCCTTCACATCTTTCCTTTAGTTGTGTCTTTCAAAAGGTTTGTCATCAATTTAACTCTTCAGGCAAGGCTGGGATTCGTATTCAGTTGGCTTTTCAACTTTTACATGTATTACATTAGGGGAAAACGGCAAAAAATGCTAACAATACACTTGTCAGACAGTAAACGAGACACATCTGTCTGAACTTGAGACACTTACCCAAAGTAGCATTTATTTGACTTAATTTTTTTCTTTCTGTGCTTCAAATAACGTGATAAAAAAACTGTGATGTGGATCTATTGCTTTAATCGGTTATATAATTAAATAATTTGGGGATATTATTATAATTATTCTACCTAATAGTCCCACTAATGAATGCCTTTAAACTTACTAGATTTTAAAAGACTTATTGCTCTTCTACTTGAACAGAAATATCCTGAATTATTCTGAATCCTGTATTAGTATTTATGCTCTAAGTAATAATAAAAGACTAGCTTTATAGGATGCTTTCTATGTACTAGATACTTTATCTATATTACCTAATTTAGTCCTCAAAAACCATATGTGGGAACTTTTCTTACATTTATCTGAAAAAGGATGACGCCCAGGCATGAAGAGGTTAAGGAATTTGCCTGGCGGCACCCAGCCAGTGGTTGAAACCCAAGCAGTCTTTCTCCAGAGACAACCTCTTAAATTCCTGTATTGCAGCTACCTCCCTAAAGACTGTGTTCAAAGCGTATATGTGAAAGTGGCTGGTGTTGTCTCAGTGTTTCTGTGAATCATTATATCCTGAAACTAAAGAGGAATGCAACATATTCAGTGTTTGCCTCATGTTCAGATATTTAGAATTTGTAATGCTTTTTTATTGAGCGTAATTTACATACATTAAAATGCGCAGCTCTTAACTGTAGAGTCTGATGTCTTTTGACTATTGTGTGTATCCTTGTGCCAGACACCCCATTTAAGATATAGAATATTCTCGTCGCCCAGAAACCTCATTCTCAGTTCGATTCAGTTCCCACCCGTGCCTTCTGTGAGAGGCAGCCGCCGTCCCGCTCTCTGACTTTACCTTAGCCTGTCCTAGAGCCTCAGATCATCGGATCCTGGAGTCCTCATGCCTTGAGTTTGCTGTTTTCACTCCACACGTTGTTGTTTTTGAGATCCACCTATACCATCGCACGTGAGATGTGTAGACTTCCATGCGGTAACTTCTGTTTTCTTTTGTAAACTAGAAACTCCTAATTGAACACACCCACTTTTAGTTAACATCCAAAAGTTGCCCGAAACTACAAAGGGTTCGCAAGCCGACCCGGCGGGCAGGCTCACAAGCCGGCCCGCCCCAGTTACAGAGATGCTGGCTGAGGACGGAGGGTCCTGGGTCAGAGATAAAGGACTGGATCACTCAGGGCACAACAGACGCCACGTTCTTGTTTCCCTTGTCCTGACATCTCCCAGGGGCAGTGCTGAGTAGCCGAGGTGGACGCCTGCACACAGTGGTTTTGTGTCACAGCTGAGGACCTCTGAGTTTAGGAAATCCCCCTTCTTTTAAGGAACGTCTTTCAAAACTGCCCAACCTTTGCCCAGCAGCGAGCCATGGTCTTTATTATTCTGGGGTCCGGGGTGGGGGGGGAAATCGCCCTCTAACCTGGAAGCACTATCTTTAGAGTGCAAGGTTGTCTGCAATGCAGATATCCTCGTGAAGGTAGTCTGAGTCAAAAGCTCTTAGGAGACAGAGCAGAAATCCCACGGATAAGTTGTTCTTTAAAGCTGTTTCTGCACAGCAACCTTTTCTTCCCTTTCTGGTTTCTTCAGGACTGCCATTCTTGTTGTTCCAAAGATGCACTTAACATAGAGAAAAACTTATTTGGAAATTATCTAGAAAATGATCTTGAGGTTTTGAGAAGACAGACAATATACAATCTATACAATAAACCTATTAGTATTTATTAAATAACTATTTGTGGTAAGTTCCGTGTTAGTTACTGGGAGAGATTTAAAACATTCCATAAGGATTTGGTCTCTGGCCCCAAAGTACTTAAGCTCAGTGTACAGAGAACACCAGTAATGAGAGAGTCTTGAATGATGGACGGCCACAGGGCGTCTGTAGGAGACCCATCAAAGATGAGCCGAGAAGAAAGGGAAATCTTGTCGAGAAGTGTGACCTGAGCTGACTTTTGAAAGCGTGTTTCATTTGGCAGGAGAGATAAGTATATTCTTGGCAACGGGAGCAATGTGAGTGAAAGTCAAAGGCTGAAAGGTTCATGGTTGGGGATTTTGGGAATGTTAATGGAATCTTATGTTGGGGGATTAGAGGAATCATAATTTGGAGTCCAAAAGCCTGGCAGAGGAGTTAGACTGGATGTGGTAAAATTTAGTGAACTAGGGAATGTTTCTGGAGTGGGAAGACGGCACAACTTTGTTTGTGGTGCCTAAGGTACTTGGGGCAGCAGTTAATTTCCCAGTAAGATGATGTTTTCTAGTGAAACATCGCTGGACTGAAAATGTCACAGGCTACTTGGCTACAGGGAAATTTCCAGCAATTTGAACCACAATTTCTTACACGAGAATCCTGATAAACTGCTCTGGCGCTAGCAGCAGATCTATGTTTGAGTAACCCTTGATGACCGTTGCTTAGTGGAGAGATGCATTAAGGAACAATTTGCTAAAAGCACAACTTTTGGAAATGGATTTTGATTTTCTGCTCCTTTCTGTTATAAAATTTGAATTGTGTTTTAGGGGGTCAATATCTATTTCTCGGTTATCTTAACGCTTAAGAATGCCACACAATTTATAAAATAATATTTTAAGGAATATCACTTGTTAAAACAAGAGCACTAATTCAATTCTCAATGGCCCTTTAAACTTTACAAATACATAACTAGTAATGCTTTATAAGCAGCAGTTTCAATTTTTTGATTTAGAACTGGGATCCTTGTTAGAGATCCTAGTTTATAAGTTTATAAAATGCATATTTATAGGGTCACAAGCATAATTCATACAAGTAAGGGAAGGGATTCATTTGAGGTGGTGATAACAGTTGTAGACACCCTGTGCGGGGAGCAAATTAGCAGCATAAACCTGAATTCTGTCATTTCAGTGGGTAGTGAGTGATTTAACAATTTTTTTTGGGTGCCAGTTAGTGTAAAGGCAATAGACAGCTGCAGAATGCAAAAGGTCTGAATGCTACAGAGTTAAGTAAAGGGTCTGAATGTTGTTGCATTAACATAGTTTTCAATAAAAAATTAAAATGTGCATCTAAAGATGCCACAGTCCAAGTTGCGTCATACGGATTGCCACAGCTATACATACACTTGCTTACTCAGTGTCTTGGTGCCCTCTAATATTTGTGAGAGCCTTCAGGAAAGGAAATTAGGGTCATTCAACTCGCTCTGTGCATCATAATCTTGCTCTCTTATTTTTATTACTCAAAGCAGAAGGAGGAGTTACCTCTGTGAATCTTGGGAACAGTTTTTTGCCTAACTATGCTTTTGCTTTCACTGTTACAATTTTAGCATAAGACGGATCTTTGACCCTTTCTTTCTTGTATTCTTTTAAATTGGTAGAAATACTTTTAAATATTATTGTATGTATATATATATTTTTCGTGATGTCTGATCTTATTTATTTGTTACTCTTAGAACATCTCATTTTTGACTGGTCTCAGACTTAGAAGTAGAAGCTCTCAGAGAGGACAGCCTCCGTCTCTTGGCAATCTGTTCCTGGTGTTTTTCTTTGGCCTCCTTCATTCTCTTGGCCAAAAGTTTAGCATTTTCTGCAGCCTCTTCTTTATTTTTCTTAGTACGCTGTTTCTTCAGAGCAATACGCCAACGTTTGCGTTGCAGAACACGTGGAGTAACAAGACGCTGAATCTTGGGTGCTTTGGTCCTAGGTTTCTTACGTTCTTTGTTTAGGGGCTTTCTCACAACATACTGGCGGACATCATCTTCTTTAGAGAGACTGAAAACTCTGTGGATTCTGCTAGCTCTTTTGGGCCCCAGGCGACGAGGCACAGTAGTATCCTTGAGTCCAGGAATATCCGTCTCCCCTTTTTTTACGATGACCAAATTGAGAACGCTCAGATCGGCCTCCACAGTGCAATCCTGTACAGATTTGCACTTTCTTTCTCCAGTCCTCCTTGGTCTGTAACAGGAAAGCCCCTTACTCAGTAGCAGGCGGACTCATCCATGGGTCAAGACACCCTGCTTCACGGGGAAACCCTGTTTGTCATTTCCACCACTGATTTGGACCACATAACCCTTCCATTCTTCACCCAGAGCATCAGCAGCAACTTCTGTGGCCATAAAAGGTACGAATGAAGGTTTCTCCTTCAGTCATGCCAACATACACCTCCCATTCCATTACACAGAAACGTCACTCATTTTCCAGTTACTTGAACTGAAAAACACCCTAGGGTTCATGTGTGTAGGTTATCACCAGCATAATTTTCTATACCAAAATAATGAAATCATAGTAAATTAGAATAAGGAAACCTACCGCAAATACATTCTTACTTTAAAGGTCATGGCCCAGCCCCGCTGCACCCTCACGGGCCGTAATGAGCACTAACAAATGATACGGTTCAGTGTGTCTGTGCTGGTGTCTACTTCCGAGACCACCACTTAGTGCATTGCATCTCTTGGAACAGGGCCCCACCTACCTGACCACATCAACCAGTGTTAAGTTTAACTAGCACCATCCTTGTTAGAGGTCAGCTCAAACGTGAAGAAACAATAGCCAAGGCAAAGGCCTTTAGTGTGACAGTTTCATGAGTTAGAAATAATCCTAGGTACACATAATGATTCTACTGTTGTCTCTCTGGTCACAGCAGGGGCCTAGATACTGTCCAAGGAAGGAAGTCTCTTCCTCTGTGTTAAGCACTGAACCCCACGGGGTCTATCAGGGAAACCTTTCTGCTGTGTCAGTTCCTCTTATCAAGTGATGTAAAACTTGGGAGCTAGTCTCAAGGGTAAGCTGTGACAAAGTGAGAGAGTGGCATGGACATATATACACTACCAAACGTAAAATAAATAGCTAGTGGGAAGCAACTGCATAGCACAGGGAGATCAGCTCGGTGCTTTGTGACCACCTAGAGGGGTGGGATAGGGAGGGTGGGAGGGAGGGAGATGCAAGAGGGAGGAGATATGGGGATATATGTATACCTATAACTGATTCACTTTGTTATAAAGCAGAAACTAACACACCATTGTAAAGCAGTTATACTCCAATAAAGATGTTAAAAAAAATAAATAAAATGCCTTCCCCCCCCCAAAAAAAAAGAAATAAAATTAGATGCTGAGAACTGCAGCATAGGATGGAATGGCTGAACAGTGAGGTATGTATACTTCCTGTATCAGGCTTATTAGTCAGGCACCTTGGCGTTGGACATTATGGATTGGTACAGTCTAACTAGCACTTTAAACTTCTCTCAAATAAGTAGGCCATCTAGGTAACTTAGAAGTTAGTTTTGTTACCTCCAAATATATGGTATCTTAGTCTTTCTAGGGGGAGTAGAGGGAATTTGGAAGGTTAGATAAAGGTGGAAGAGTTGCTGGGGATGGTCGGTCCTGGAGCTAAGGAAGCAATATCGATAGAGATGGACGGAATGAACTCATCCACCCTCCTTCCCCTTTTCTCTCCCATTTCGTTTTCCCTTTGCCACTGCCAATTATGTCAGGAGATTCTGCTTGTTGGACCAAATGAGGGACGGATTCGGGCTGGAGTATTCCAAATAGAATGAAGAGTCCATAGCTGTCCTTAGATAGCATTTCATGATAAATGGGGTACATTTTTTTTCTTTAACATCTTTATTGGAGCATAATTGCTTTACAATGGTGTGTTAGTTTCTGCTTTATAACAAAGTGAATCAGCTATAGGTATACATATATCCCCATATCTCCTCCCTCCTGTGTCTCCCTCCCACCCTCCCTATCCCACCCCTCTAGGTGGTCACAAAGCGCCGAGCTGGTCTCCCTGTGCCATGCGGCTGCTTCCCACTAGCTATCTATTTCATATTTGGTAGTGTATATATGTCCATGCCACTCTCTCACTTCGTCCCAGCTTACCCTTACCCCTCCCCGTGTCCTCAAGTCCATTCTCTACGTCTGGTCTTTATTCCTGTCCTGCCCCTAGGTTCTTCAGAACCATTTTTTTTTTTTAGATTCCATATATATGTGTTAGCATACGGTATTTGTTTTTCTCTTTCTGACTTCACTCTGTATGACAGACTCTATGGGTACATTTTTAAGTTGAAAAATACAGTGAAGGTAACAACGACTGTAAAATAGGTTGTGACTGGAAATTGGTTTATTTTCCCACAAAACTGACTAGCAATACCCTTGGGGTCTTTGTGCATTTTTTGTACTTTTAAATTTGTTTACTTGGCTCTCAATGGGCATACTTATCTTTTTTTTTTTTTTTTTATTTATTTATTTTTAATTTTTGGCTGCGTTGGGTCTTCGTTGCTGCGCGCAGGCTTTCTCTAGTTGCAGTGAGCGGGGGCTACCCTTTGTTGCGGTGCGCGGGCTTCTCATTGCAGTGGCTTCTCTTGTTGCGGAGCACGAGCTCGAGGTGCGCAGGCTTCAGTAGTTGTGGCACGTGGGCTCAGTAGTTGTGGCTCGTGGGCTCTAGAGCGCTAGCTCAGTACTTTTGGCGCTCGGGCTTAGTGCCCCGTGGCATGTGGGATCTTCCCAGGCCAGGGCTCAAACCCGTGTCCCCTGCGTTGGCAGGTGGATTCTTAACCACTGTGCCACCAGGGAAGTCCCTGGGTATACTTATCTAATGAATAATGCCTACTTTTACTGTAGTTTAGCCTATAAGCACTTAAAAAAATTAATACCCTTATGAAACTTATAAGCACTTTAAGGAAATTAATACCATTGTGAAAATAAAACACTATTTATAGATATAAGGAATGAGCAATTTTTATATATTTATCTCTGATTAAACTATTGCTCTGACTCTTCTTACCTATGTTTATCTATGTTCAAAGCATGGGCATTTCATTAATATACTGACGATATGATACTATATTTACATATAATTTGCTTAGCTTTAATGTTAATGCCATGAAGCTCAGAATTCACTGTGAGATATACATTTTACTTTTATTGATATTTAAATTTACTCTGGTTCACCTCTTAAATATCTCATGCAAAACTTAAACATTCCTTGATATGAATGTCATCTAAAGTTGTAAGAGAACAACCCCTCCTGTTATATCTTACTGTGCTTTGTTAAAAAAAAATCACCCTATTCTCCAGTAAAGTCCTGTCACTGTAAGTGGGCAGAGGCTTTCCTACAGCAGGTGGACATTCTCAGGGCCAATCATACATGGAAAGGTTCAGACATGAACTTGAACCCTGAAAGTGGGAGTTAACTGTATAGGAAAACAAACTTCATGCTCTCCGTAATACTTCTCTTGGGTTTGGATATTAGGTTGCTAGATGTAATTAGGCATTTTTGGCAGGTTGGATGCTGAGTAGGGAGGCATCCATGTACTGAACTCCAAGCTGAAAACAGGTAAACTGTATGCTAGATTATCCAGTTCCATGATATTCTGTGTTGATTTCCTTTGTGTGATATCCAAATATTTAATTACCTTACATTTAAGTATTGCAGCCCTGCCTTGGCTGTGCACTAGAGAATTAAGAGAAGGGCCATTCACCTTTACTTGAACCAGAGTATTAAACTCAGAGCAGTGCCAATATTCCCTCTCCTGTAGCCGACATTAGTGAGATACCCAAAGGGGAGCTGCATCTCAGGAGACATGGCTAAGACCCTAAAAGGCCTGGCTTGAAAACTTTGGAAGATCTCGGTTTTATTATCTTAAGGGATATAATAAATTTTTCCTTCAAAGCTAAATTTCTTGTTTTCTGATATCAAAAAATGTTTTATTTTTAATTACATTGCCAGGGAAGAGTGCAGTTATGAGATGATTTTTACTTCACCTTCCTAACTTGTTTATTTGGACCCCCAAACTTTAAGAACAGGTGGAATTGTTAACAGCATGTTAGCATGCTGGCGTTCTTTTGCCTTAATCTATATGCACATGTAACATCCAGAAACATATAGTAAATTTTTGCCCATTGAATTCTCTGTGCATGTGTGTGTGTGTGCATATGCATATGTGTGTATATATCTCCACATTATGTAGGTGTACATGTGATGTACAAATGAATCAAACATAGGCATATCTCTTTGCTATTTCCTTATTCTCTGGTGTGAAACATACTTCCAGATGCCTCGTGGGTTTGCTGAATGAATGCATTCAGAATAAGTTTGATTTACTTGAAAATAATATTCTTAATGTCCTTAATTTAGATATCTCCAATCTAAACTGGGGAGTAGAGCTCTGAGTACAAATAACCACTTTAATAGAGGTTTTTGATGATATTATTATAGTGTTAAAAAATGAAACATTTAAAAATCTGGATTTTGATTTGCCTGGGTATTTCCCTTTAATAGGAAGCATAGAAAAACCTCAGTCTTTTACGCCCTCCTCCATATTATAGAAGGATCTTCTGGTACAAGTCCAAGTCAGATGATTTTATCTTCTTTTGGCTTGTGCTGGCCAAGGTGTCCCCAGCCCTGTTGATTGAGATGGCTAGTTCTGTGACCCCTGTCTAAAGACCACTCGGTGTCTCTGTGTTCTTATTGTCTTCCTTTGACAACTACTGTTAGATAGGTGTCTATTTTAAAACTAATTTTGGTTGCTGTTATGTATTTTTTTTTACTGACAAGGACAGCAGTGTGTGTGCGAACTTTGGAGTTAGATAAAGATTGGAATCGTAGCTGTAATTTCTCTGTACCTCAGAGTTGTTTTTGTTTGTTAGCTTATTTTGTTTTTGGTAGTAGAGGGAGAATACTTCCCTTATGTGTTTGTAGTGACTAAAGGAGAATATATAAATAAAGCACCAAACAAAATACCCACCACACGGACATTTATTTATTTATCAGTTCCTTCCACCCCATTTCCTTTTCAGAAACAATTTTAGTTTCTTTCCTACGTTTTCCAGTGGGTGACCTATGCTAAAATTATTATTTTCTGTTAATTAATATAATATTTTAAAGTTTTACCTATAGTTAATACTATAGGATATGCAAATGAATTCTTAAAAGTGTCCAAGTAAAGGTTGAACGAAGACAGGTTTAGAGGCCCAGTAGAATCCGTGTTCTCGCTGAGCCTCCTTTTGTACTTTATGGGCCTAACCAGTTCTTTACTCACAAGCCTTCAGGGCCTAAAGGAGCCTGGAACATTTTGTATTTTGCCCAGAGTGGGACTGGCTGCAAACAGACAGTTTTGGAGTTAATATATTTTTCTTGAGCTAAAGAACATTGTCAAATATCTGTGATAGAATATTTCAGTATCTGCCTTTCCTGTGTATCTTACAGAGTTGAGTCTTAGTCATCTGTATATACCAAAAGGAGTATTTTAAAATATTTTATATGCTTTTCTAATATGTATAGTTTGTTTTTTATTGTTATCTTCCGTAATTGCTTATACCTAACAATAATTACCTCAAAAATTTTGAGGTAAATTTTATGGGTTGTTCCCATTCTCTGAGGCTTTTTACCTTAGTTGTAAAGGAATGAAACATATTTTAAAGCAACCTTTCCTATCATTGTTCTGCTAAGAATCACTGCCCAACTTTTTTTTTAAACTTCTTTGTATTTAAAAATCTCATTTGTAGTTTTGAACTCTTTATTTCGCTCCTGAGCTTTCATTTCATTTCACTACCCGTCCCCCCACCATTGTGTATTTAAGTCTTAGTTTTGCAACTGGACATGCTGCTTACACCCTGAAAACTATAAATAGCTTATCCTGCCAATTTTGTATTATCTGTGAAAATTGTAGCCCCTTTCTTTGTTCCTACCTGACTACTTTAGGCTCTGTCATTCATTTATTTTCTTTAGGAGTAAAAATAACCTAATATTTAAAGTCTAGCTTGAATTTGCCTCTTTCAGGGGCCTTGTAGGAAACGCTCTGCTTGTGAATGAGAATCCCGTCTTGGTTGGGAGAAAGGTTGGACCCCATGAGCACACTTCCCACCCCAGGACTCAGGTGACGGGGGCTGTTTCTAAGACCTGGAGCCACTGGGCTTGTGATGGCTGCTTATTACTTGGGAGTGACAACAAAAAACAGGCTTCTCTTTTTCTTGGGAATACCACTGGGCAACACAAATTTCAACGTGCTGGGAAAATATAGTTTAGAGAACCTAGCAAGTGAAGACGACCTGATTCAAAATGTCAATCAACGACTAATTATTTAACTGGTTTCCTATTGAATATTTAATATGATACCAGGAGCAATGAAGTTTCACTAAAAGTTACTTTGTGCTTCCTTTAGTATTTACGTACTTTATTTATTTAGAATTATATAGTAATGGGAGTTCTTTCCAGAAGAGGCTGTGCAGGAGGAAAATACATCTTTAAGAGCACTGTAGACTGTAGGCAGTTGTAGCTACTCCTCAGAAGAGAGGCCTGGGTCACATAAAGACATGCTGGCATCATCAGTGTGTGGCCGGTAACTGAAAACTTAGGAATGAATGAAGGACAGAGGAGAGAAAGAGGGAAAGGAGAAGACAACCTAGAACAGGGTCCTTACAGACTCCAATGCTGAATAAAATAATAAGCCAGCCAGGCATTTTTATTGACAGCAGAACCAGCTGACTTATTGCTTAGAATTTGCAAAGCAATGTGAAAAATGGACTCTAGATACTACAGCTTCTGAATTAATGGTTTTTTTCTTTTCCATAGGGTTTGAACTCAATAGAGAAAGAAGATTCATTAGGGCACACTGTTCCTTTGGTTACGATTTTTTTGTTTTATGTGTATAGTTTTTAATCTGTTGTTGATATTTTTAAGGAGCAGGATTGAAAAAAGAAGGCAGAGGGCTTGTATTGATACTTTATTTGCTGAGTTGAGGTTGGGTTTTCTTTAACTAAGAAGTGGTTATCTTGTATGGAAAGGAATTCAGGTGAATATTTTTCATTACTGGAATTTGGAGGACACAGTCTTAAAATAGAAACTACAGTTTGTACTTCCAAATATAGCTTCCCATATAAACAGTCTTATCATCTGAAGGTCGAGTCTTTAATTTGCTTCATTTAGAAGGTAGATTTTATGTGATAGATTTAACTTGATTTTTTTAAATTGATAAAGCCTTGCTTAGTCTTCTACATCATTATCATTAAAGAATTATAATTCGTGTCGAAGAGCTGACTTTCCAGTCATTAGTAGACTCCAAAGTCTTATCGCTTTAGCTAAAACGTTTTATTATCTGTATTGCACTGTCTGCCGGCTCTGATTTGATCACAGCTGTGTTGGGTACCCTGTGCTGGAATTAGGGATACGGAACACAGCTTCCTCCTGGCTCCTGCCAAGCGTCTGCCTCTAGATTGATCCTGGGTCTAGCGGTGAAGATTAACCAAAGCCACATGTGGATGTGGATTTCATTTGGGCGGTGTGACTGTGGTAGCAGAGGTATTAATTTTTATCAGAGTGAGTGACCTTTCCTAGCATTCTCTGCATTTCCAGTTCTGCTGGGTATGGTCAGCTGAAAGGACTGGCCAGTAGTTATATTTATTTAGTCCAAGTCTTCCTTTAACTACAGCTGTGGTACATTGTTCTGCCTGTCTAAACTCTCGTGTGTGGAAGTTTAGTTTTCTGCAATAGAATTCAGCAAATGTCTGTTAATTGACATTCTCTCATATCTCAAGTGTTCTTTATACTGTGGGATCAGCATGTTTCACTAGCTAGCTGGCTATTTTTATGCAATTGTTTCAAGTTATTGGGAATTTAAACTGCATAAACTACCAATAGACCTGTGTTACTTTAGAAGATTTCACTTTAGCCCTTGATTTAAAAAACCTCCAGAAGGTTTTGCATAACAAAATCCCTTTCAGTAAATGTCTAGGGAGGTGAAAGAGTCTGACACACCTGCTTGTCGATATACCTAAAGTCTGACCTACAGCTTTAACATTTTACTTTGATATTTATTCTCCTTTAATAAAATACATAAGGTATGGATTTTGCACTGATAAGAAAATACTTCTGCCTGCATTACCCCTCCTTCACAACTGGACATAATCTCTTAAATGAACTATCGTGCACTTAAACTTCAAACATACTTACCTTATTTTTGTATTACAGCCATTTGTGTCTATTAAATTGTAAATTCCAGTAAGATGTGAGACGCCAGTGAGATCAGTAACTCATTATTTAATGTTCAGTACCTATAGGAGTGTCATGCAGATAGTAGATCCTCAGAAGGTACTTAATAATTGACTTGATTGAATTATTCATTTTTAATATCTCTTCAATGTGTAATCTAGAGAAGATAGGATACTATAGGGAGGAGGTGTAAATAATGGTAGCACCCTCTTTGTATTTGGAAACTACACCCAGGAAACAATATTACTGAAGCAGTTTATTCCGAATTTGCACATCCAAAGAAACTTCAGGTCTAATCTAGTACTATGTTGCAGCATGGGTCATGCTACAGTCAGACTTAGACTGTCAGGGTTGGAAGGGTCCTGATATGTCACCCGTCTCAACCTTCCATCCAGTGCCTGAGTTCCTTCTGTAGCAGGGGGGGGTCAACCTTGGCCACCTATTTGAATGACTTGAGGAGCTTCAGAAACCCAGTGTTCAAGTTTCGCCTCAGTCCAGTGTTATAAGCATCTCCATGGGCGGGACCTGGGCATCAGTCTTTTTAGAAACTCCTTAGGTTAGGGGTCCCCAGGCCCCGGGGAGCTGGGCCGCACAGCGGGAGGTGAGCGGCGGGCAAGCGGGGCGAGCGAGCGAAGCTTCATCTGCTGCTCTCCGTCACTCGCATCACCGCCTGAGCCGTCTCCCCCGCCACCCCCCACCCCGGTCCACGGGAAAAGTGTCTTCCCCAGAACTGGTCCCCGGTGCCAAAAAGGTTGGGGACCGCTGCCTTAGGTGATTCCAGTGTGCGGCAGTCAAGGTTCAGAACCATTGTTCTATAAAATCTCTACCAAATGTTTTCCCAGTCTGATTGAACTCCTCTGGAGATGAGCACCTCACTACCAAACTTAATCTTATGTTTATTCCATTTATTCAGATAGTGACTTAATTATGAGTGTTTAAATTATATACTAGTTAAATTACATAACATAAATCAAGCTTCCCAATTTAATACTCAACTATTGATAAACAACAGTGAAGAGAGAGTGACATTTAAATTTGAATTATCTTCTTTCAAGTAGTACTGCAGCACTTTTGAATGACTTCCGGAAGGCTGATCATGAAAATCACTTCAATCATTTTCAGTTTTACTTTAGCAGTAATCAGGTTACTTGGTGTGACTCAGATGAACATCCTGCTCTGTCTTGGAGTATCATATGGTCATTTCAAGTTCTTGTACCTGGGGAAACAGAAGAAATGGACAGATTATTTTTGTATTTACCTGCCCATACCCGTTAGGTAGACCCTTTTGGAAATGTACTAGCTTCTTAGGAGAGTAATATGCCATCTGGGAAACTTCAAATATACTGAAAGGGGAATGGCGAGGGTTTGGTTTTGTAAAGCTCTTTGATTTTAGAGAAGAATTTTTAGAGAAAGCTGTATGTAACCACACATAGATACATAGACACCTGCATTCTTGCTTAGGAACTTATCTATCCTGAGACCACTTACCTGTATATCAACTCATTTGAGTGCTTTTGCATTTCCTTTAATCCTTTAGAAGGATCTAGGTACTAAAAGTTAGTATACAGCATCATTATTAAATACTCAACTAGTTGTGAGTCAGACAAACCTGGATTTGAGTCTCATTCCCACCTCTCCTCACTGTTCGGCCTAGGGCAAAAGTTATTATTTAATCTCAGTTTATTTGTAAAGTAGAGATAATGACACATATGTGGTAGGGATGTTGTGAGGATTAATATTAATAATGCATATAAAATCTCATAATAGCCCCTGGGTTATAGGAAATGCTCATTAACTTAAATTTTTTTATACCACTTATTGAGGAATGATTGACATGTAAAAGAACCGTACATATTTAATATATACAACTGATGAGTTTAATGTATACAACTGATGAGTTTGTATACAGTTGTATACAACTGTACATGTTTAATGTAAACATATTTAATGGTGTTATCACCACCATCAAGGCCACAGACATATCCATTACTTCCCAAAGTTTCCTCTTGTCCCTATTATTATTATTATTATTGTCATTGGTAGGAACACCTAACATAAAATCTATCTTCTTAGAAAATTTTAAGTATATAATAGAGTTTTGCTAGCTGTAGGCATATGCTGTATAGTAGGTCTCCAGAACTTATTTATATTGCATAACTGGAACTTTGTGCACTTTGACATTTACCTCCCTATTTCCACCTCTCCTCAGTCCCTGGCCATCACCATTCTATTCTCCGCTTCTATGGGTTTGACTTTTTTAGATTCCACATATAAGTATGATCATCCAGTATTTATCTTTCTTTGTCTGGCTTATTTCATTTAGCCTAATGTCTTCCAGGTCCATGCATGTTGTCACAAATGGCAGGATTTCCTACTGTTTAAAGGCTGAATGATATTCCATTGTATATATTTTCTTTATCAGTTCATCCATTGTTGGACATTTAGTTTGTTTCCATATCTTGGCTATTGTGAATAATGCTGCAGTAAACATGGGAGTACAGATATTTCTTCGAAATATTGATTTTAATTCCTTTGGATAAATACCCAGAAGTAGGATTGTTGGATCATATGGTAGTTCTATTTTTAATTCATTGAGGAATCTCCGTACTGTTTTCCATAATGGTCATACCAATTTACATCCCCGCCAGCTGCGTTACTGGGGTTCCCTTTTCTCCATAGTCTCACCAACATTTGTTATCTTTTGTTTTTGTATAATTGCCATCCTAACAGGTGTGAGGTGGTATTTCATTGTGGTTTTGATTTGCATTTTGATCGTTAGTGAGGTTGAGCACCTTTTCATATACTTGTTGGCCTTTTGTATATCATCAGTATTACTGGGCAGATTACAATAGTTGTAAAATAAGATCTTTTAAGACAGTAGCAGGACAAAATTCCGGGGTTAGTTCTGTAAAGAACATCATCTTTTCTCTCCTTTATAAAAAAAAAAACACTACCCTCAGACATAGTCTTGGATTGTGCCTTCACCAAACTGACTTTCCTGTTGAGAGCCCTAATGCTCATAGCACATGGGTGAGGATGGGTCTCTTTAAGGTCATACATATAGCCTAGGAGATGGTTGAGGTCCTTTGGTTTCCTCTGGGTTACCAGGAAAGCTAGTCTTTAAGATGGCACTCTTTGGTCATCTAAGGCCCTCCTAGCATCAATTTATTGCTAGTCTTCTTGTCTGCTACGTGTAGAGTTGTCAAATAAAGTAAAGGACACCTGTTTAAATGTGAATTTCAGATAAATAAATAAGTAAATAAATAAATATTATAAGTATGCCTCAAATTGGGACAGATTTAAACTAAGAAAAAAAGTCATTATTTATCTGAAATTCAAATGTAACTGGGCATCCTGTAGGTTTCTTATTTTTATTTTTTTCCCCTAAATTGGGCAATCCTACCTATATGCTATGTAAGAATATTTTGGATTAGATGCTAGGCAGGTTTTATCCTGGAGTAAAATGGTAGTATTTCCAAATGAAGTGGAGGGAAATACTGCTTATATAAGTGAAAATCTAGATTATAGCATTAAGATGGCCTCATTTGTTGAAATATTATAAATATAATTGTTACAGGTTGATACTAATAAGTAAAATTAGACAATGATGATGCAGATAGAAGAATGTCTGTTTCTCTAATCCCAAGAATTTAAATTAATTCTGAACTTAAGTTTCTTCCAACTTGATACATACGGCATATTAAAGAACAAGTGTGATACGGGCTTCCCTGGCGGTCCAGTGGTTAAGACTTCACAGTTCCGTCGCAGGGGGCACGGGTTCAACCCGTGTTTGGGGAAGTTCCGCATGCCGCGAGGTGAGGCCAAAAAAAAAAAAGAGCATGTGTGATAGTATAAGTGTATCCTATTTTAATAAAGTCTGAAGTTACAAAGGGTTAAAGTATGATTACTCATGCTTCTGAATAATTCCTTACTCAAGTGTATTTAAAACGTTATGTACAAACATTTTATTTACATATATTTTAATGTAGCATTTCCTGTTCACCCCAGAACATATTGAATTGTCCCTTCTGTAAACTTTTAAAGCACTTACTTTGATATTCATTCATTCGTTCATTCTTTTTAACATTACTAAGCATCTTCTGGAATGTGCCAAGAATTGTGTTTGGTGCTGGGGATACAAAAATAAGACAGAATGGCTGCCCACGTCGCGCTCACAGTATAGCTCTGGAAGGAGAGGGGTAACATTGATATTATAATGCAGTGTGACAAGTGTTATAACAATGAACGAATTGCTTCTAGATCCACGAAAAGTAGCTTGGTGGAGCTTCACCAAATAGTTTGCATTGAAACTGGGTTTTCAAGGATGGATAAAAGTTTGCCGGAGAAGAGACTTAAGGCCATTTTAGGGAGAGAGAGAGAGAGAATGAAAAACACTCCAATACCCCAGCCTATGCAAGAAGCTGGCAGAACTGGTTGACTGTAAGAAGATGCAGGGAGGGAGGGCTCTGGAAGCAGTAGACGCCGTGGAGCTGGCGATTAGGTTTAAGGACAGGCAAGATGAGCCCGTGAAGAGTGTTTTATATCTGGTTATAAGTTTTGATTTTATTGTCTAGTCAACGGGCAATCGCCCAAAGTTTTAAGTCAGTGAGACCGAACTCTTTGTGTCTCAGGAATATACCTGAAATATAGAAAGACAGGTGGCCAGTTGTCGTTGCAATAGTTGATGGGCGATCACACGATCACATGGGAATAGAGCAGTTGTAGCAGGAGCTTAGAGATCTTGGGCCGGAAACATTGCTAAGAATTACTAGGATTTGAACAATTTTTCTGGCTGGTTTTGTTTTTTGTTTTTGTGTTTTTGGTATAGGGGCAGAAGTTTTGAGTATAAAAGATAAGGTTAAGTCGCGTGTGTGTGTGTGTGTGTGTGCGTGTGTGTGTGTGATCTCCCCAAGGCCTTAAGGTCATTAGAGGCAGGGCCCCTCTCCTAACACTTCTGTTTGGTACCCACAACACATCAACCAATGCTCAAAAAATTCTTGTTACATTTGAACAAGAAACACAAAACGTATAAGATGGGGCATATTTGTGTATCTGTACTTTCTTATTATTTTGATAAATCTATTGGGTATTACAGGAATAACCCTGGATGCATAGTGGAAAATTCATTCTTCACCCGCTTTCGTTAAAAAAAATAATCCAGTATCTGATAACATAATGATCTTATTAAAATTACTCTTTGTATTTAATAATGTCTTTGTCTTGCAATTGTTACCATTTACTTTAAATGTAATTGTGTCTAATCCTTTTAAGTTTTGATGTGTCAATAGAATTGTTCATTTTACAGTTAAAGAATTCTGCTAGGGAAGTCTGAGACAGACCAAATCATGAACTTTGAATTCATAGTTGTAGTTTTGTGCCTCAAAGCTGAAGACATAAATCCTGAGACCAAGAAGCAGCAAGCAGTGATGCTGATAGGAAAGCTCCCGTGTTCCAAGAAGTGTTATCACTTTATATACAGAACAATAATGTGCTCTTTAAGTATTATTACATATGAATTCTTTATTTTTCTGGGTAATTTTTTTTACTTTGCTGACATCTAATGCTATTTGATTGTAAGTGTAGGTTCACATGGGTGCATTAAGGGAAGCACACCCGTTGAGGAGGTCCTGAGCGAGGTTCTCAGACACCCAGACTCCAAGGTGGCAAAGCTTAACCTCGAACAGGTAAAGAGCCACCTGGCCACAGAGTAGGAAGACAGTGTGACCTTGTGACATCCTGTCTGATAACGTCTGCAGCGAGATACTGTGTCACCATGACTCAGCACCACTCACACATTGATTCCGCAGCACAGGGAACACACAGAAGAGCAGAGCTGGCCTGTCAGATGGCGCTTAGTTTGAGACGCTGCACCTGCATTCTCAACAGTGCATCTCTCACGTCCCTGCGTCTCTGACGACAGCGCGAGAAAGCAGAATGCGTCTGGGCAGTTTCTGTTCTGGCTTCTGCGGAGGGGAGGGCGTGCAGCAGGGTACATGCCGTGCTCCTCTCTCTGTGCTGCGGCGCCCTGGTGGCCACCCCCCGGGGCCTTTCCGTGAAGGACAGTGACAGGAGAACACCGAGGTGTCCAGAGCCTCCATGTGGCTGAAAAGCCACATTCCACTGACACCAGCGCTTCAGGGTCAGGCTGTGTGACAGATGGGCCAGTGGTCCCATGGCTTAGGTGGCAGAGACACGTGTGGTTAGTTTGTCAGTGAGGAGTCAGATGAGTTGACTAGTCTGTTGATTGAGAGCTCAAGTACATCCTTGATGAAATCTCTCTGGAACAAGTCCTGTGAAACGGTGCGATGACTGTTGTCACACAAATGGCTGGATTCTCTTAAAGAAAAGAATTCTCCTTATTGGCTCTTCCTCCTATTCATTTAGGTCTGGAGGATCCAATTATACTTTAGCTTTTTCTGTTACTGAGTTTAGAGATGAGACAGGTCAAGTCACTTCTTACATAGTTCTTTTGTGGGGACAAAAACCCTGAAAGGTGGCATTTGTGGGCCTTTAATATCAGCATTAAAAAGCAAGTGAACAGTATTTTCTTTACATGTAAGGAAACAATGGCTAATGTAAAGTAATTCTGAAATGGAGTCATTGCATTCTTGTCAGGACTGGTAAATCTTTTAAACTATTATCATTTCTGTCATGCATTTTATGTCTTAAGTAGAACAGGATATTTTTGCTAGAACTATCAAGTAAACTCAGTATGTTAGCTTCCCAGGGACTCTGAAGCTTTGAATGCAGAGGAAGAGGAGTTCCGACGAGAGAAAAAAAGATCTTCTGAATCACCTCTGATCAGAATTCAGAGGCAAAAAGGGGAAAAACTATGTTTATTACCTCATTTGTATGTGGTAAAATTTTCATGTATTTTATTTCTTTTAATTTTGAAAGCTGTTCTATGAGGTGTATACACACACACACACACACACATATATGTGGGTTTTTTTTTGCTAATGAGGAAGCAGGCTCAGAGTTGAGAAGGTGGTTTAAAACACCTGTCATGTGTTAGATAGTGTGTTAGGAGCTGAACATGTGTTCTCTCATTTAATCCTCAAAATCAATTTCATTCTTTTAGGTATGCGAATTAGATTCGGCTAGATTATACTGTGGTATCAGACAGACCCCAAATATCAGTGGCCTAATAATGTAAAGGTTTATTTTTTGCTCACACCACATTGACTATGGTGCCAGGTGACTTTCCGGGGCGACTCCTCCTTGCAGCTACTTGGCAGTTGAGGCCAGGGGAAGCACCGTCACCCTGCAGTTGCACTGCCCAGGTCGAGGGGCTGCCTCGTGGCTGTGGCAGGGAAAAAGCAACAGAAAACACACGCATGGGGGTTTCACACATTACTTGCCCTCATCGCCCATTGGCTGGAGCTGGTCCCATGGTCTCAGCGCCCTGTAGGAGGATGGGAAGTGTAAGGCAGCAGGTGCGGAGTGGTGACCGTCACTGCGTCTGCCACTGAAGACAGTGGCGGAAGACTGGTGTTCAGGGAAATCAGAGCCTGTTCCCCATTTACACGTTTCGTAATTGGTGGACTTAGTTCTTGAAACTAGGTCTCTCTGGATCCAAGGAACCCTTCCATGCCCTCTACCCTCACCCCACCCCACGCTCTGAATATTTCGGTGGTTGAAAGTTATGTGTGGGTCTGTGGTAGCCAACCTCCAAGATGGCCCTGGTGAGCCTTGCCTCCTGCGTTCATGCCCTCTTGTGGTTTCCTCCCTCGGTGAATAGGGCTGACCTGTGTAATGAGTACACTACTGCAGAAACGACGCAGTATGACCTGAGACTAGATCATAAAAGATAGTGGCCTCCTGCTGGCTCTCTCTTGGATCATTTGGCTCTGGGGAAAGCCAGCCACTATGATGTGAGGGCAACTAACGCAGCTCTGTGGAGCTCCCACGTGGCCAGGAACTGAGGCTTCCTGCCGACACCCAGAACCAACTGGCCAACCATGAGAGTGGCCCATCTGAGAGTGGATGCATCAACGAGTCAGCCTTCCGATGACTGAGCCCAGGCCAGCACCTGGACGGCAACACCATGAGAGACCCCAAGCTAGAACCACCCCGCTAAGATGCTCCCAGGTAATTCTTGACCCACAGAAACTGCGTGAGATGGTAAATGCTTACTGCTGTTTCAAGTTGATAAGTTTTGGGGTGATTTGTTACATAGCAATTGTTAACGTATACAATACAGACCCTTTTGGTTACTTCCTTTCATTGTGTTTTTTCCTCAACTCTGGATTCTTCCTGCTTATGACCGTGAGTTTTAAAACTAGCTGAATTATAAAGTGGTTCATTTCACAGTGATTGTCACACAACAGTATGTAAGGAAATTGTAGCGGAATAAGTCTTATTCAATCTAGTAGTTGTAAGCAAATTTGTTGTAAAGATCTGTACTAAAAAATGATATACTGTGCTAGTTCAGAAGAGAATTTTTGCAATCTGTTTTCCAACAAATATGTGTTGTTCTGCTTTAAGATATGATCTGTTTGAGATTATTTTATATTTTAAATCACTTTGTGAAGTTTGGAGAAAGAACAAGCCAGGACGTTTTTATGAACACTTTATTGTAGGGAGGAAGACAGGATATAGAAGTAACTGCTGGCTTCTTGGCAGGGAGGAGTGTTTTCAGTGTTTTGGTCAGTGCTGTTTTGCCTGGGCAGAAGGAGGATAGAATTTATAAAAAACAGAATCCTGCAGTGGAGGGCAGACAGCCACGTGTGAGGCTTATTATTACTGGCATCACTGATGAACCAAAATGTTCACCAAATCCACACGTGGATCACAGACTTAATTATGTCCTGGATGCCATGCCTCATCATTTTCATGTGATTCTGTATTGTTGATACTTAGATTATTAATCAAGGAACGTGTGATATTTAGAAATACAATTATTTTCAGAAATATTATAATCTGGAGCACCAGCATGACGTGTACTGATATCATGTACCTTTATGTTTTTTAATCACTCACGTTTTACTCTTGAATGTTGTACAGTCTTTCAGAAATGGTCTTTAAGCTGGGGGTCCCAGCGCTTCCCAGGGTACCAGGAGAGAGAAGGTTGATACGAGTCAGCTCTTGCCAGAGTCTATGAAGCCCTGTAAGGCAACAGGATGCTATACTGTTCTATTTAACGTCTTCCTAATATCTGTTTCAAAATCTTTGTTCTATTGGATGAGAAGAAATTTTCTTTTTTTTTAAAAAATTAATTAATTAATTAATTTATGGCTGTGTTGGGTCTTCGTTTCTGTGCGAGGGCTTTCTCTAGTTGTGGCAAGTGGGGGCCACTCTTCATCGCGGTGCGCGGGCCTCTCACTATCGCGGCCTTTCTTGTTGTGGAGCACAGGCTCCAGACGCGCAGGCTCAGTAATTGTGGCTCACGGGCCCAGTTGCTCTGCAGCATGTGGGATCTTCCCAGACCAGGGCTCGAACCCATGTCCCCTGCATTGGCAGGCAGATTCTCAACCACTGCGCCACCAGGGAAGCCCTAGAAGAAATTTTCTTAACGAAAGCCTCTTCGTTGGCTATTCATGCCCATTTCTCTCCACCCCCCCATCAGCGAATTCTCTCTTTCTCTCCTCTAAATTTTCTATCTTGGCTTACTTTGTGCCAGCAGAAGTGATTAGAGAGAACATCATTTAGATGAAACAAGGCATTCTTTTTGGAAACTTGATTATCTCATAGCAACATAGCAAAGGCAGAAAGATAAATGAATATACATTACATTCACATATGAAATTTTGTATGTTTACATATACAACCATAGATATAGACATTATATATGTATATTTATGTTTATTTCTTCATATGTAACAATGCATCTGTATAACAGCTGGGAAGCAGAGATTGGGGTTCAGGCCTAAGGACCTGAACCAGGTGAGTGAGCTGATGAGAGATGCATTGAAGGAACATCTAATAGATGTTAGGAAACAAACAAAAACAAAGACTCAAAGATAACTCCAAGGTTTCTAATTAAAAGACATACTTTAACCTACGTAGGGATATATAAGTACAAAATTTTGACATACGTAGCAGTTTTTATTGATAGAACCCAGAGAGGTAGCTATGGCAGGAATTATCATCATTTTGTGAATGAGCAAACAGCAGCTCAAAGAATTTTAATTGACTTGCTTAAAGTCTTACAGTGAATAAGGAACAAAACTGGAAGTTGAATCTGGGGGTTCTGTCTTCAGATCTACTTAGATCTCTCTATTTCCAGAGATTCCTCAATCCAGGGTCCATGTGTGGTTCTCCGGGGATCCATAAAGTGTTAAAATGTCATGTATACTTGAGTGTATGTCTGAATTTTCTTGGTTGGAGGACTCAGACTTCGAGATTTTCAAATTGGTCATGACTCAACAGAACTTAAGAACTTTGTTTCTCCTTGGTTACTGTCTGACCCACGTGACTAAAAGGATGATGAAGTCGGAGGGGCAGTCCTGACTAATGACTCGATCATGGAAAAGCGCATTCCCAGAATGGAGGCACCTCGTGGTGAGAAGAATCCTGAGTGTGGAATGAAGAGAAAAGAGCAAGACTGTTGAATTTAGTGAATTTTTAAAGGAAAACTTTTACTTGGGACTGAGCTGGCTCTGGATCCCAGTTAGGAAAACAGGTCGGACTTAAGAGCTTAGGTCTCATAGATTTTGTGACTAGGCAAAGGACTTGCGACTCACCTCTATATGCATGGGGTTTCCGGTCCCTTCTGGGGTTCCTCCTACAGACAGTAGATTTAGCACTCTGCTGCGGGCTGATGACCACCCGCAGAGGAACTGAACGGGGAAGTTTGGGGAGACTGTGGTTTCTGACCCCCGTCAGCTTGCTGCTGTGGATGGTTCCAGTGAGGGAGGTGGGTGCCTTTTGTTGAAAACAGGCTTAGATTTTGTTATCAAGGGCCTTTCTCTGCCATTTTATAGTCTAACCTCCAATAGATCTGTTTATACTCCGTAAGTGAAATATTGTTAGGCTTAAATGGCACTATATAAAAATGTCCATTGAGAAGTTCTTTGGTTGCCACAATTCTTTTTTTTTTTTTTCCCTCAGCAGTAGTAAACAGGAAACATTCTTAAGCATGAAACAGTGAAGAACTAAAGTGGTGAGGCTGGAATCTGAAACTGTGTGAACCAGTGTAGCCTACAGAAGAATACTTTGGTAGGAGTTACTGTGAACATGCTAGCAACTTCCTAATGTTGAATTGAGTCCACCATGAGGTTATGGCCTGTTATAAAAACTTTGAAACCATAAGAACAAATTGACATGAAAGTAGTGTCAGGGTAAAGCATCCCTGATGGCTCGTAACCTCAAGCATGGCCCCCTGAAACGTTTTACAGCACAACCGCTCTTGATCCTTCGAACGTTTACTAAGGAAATCAGTGCTATCACATTAATATGGATGTGCACGTTTGTGCTGTTGGCAACTAATTTAAAAAGCTTAGAGAAAAATCCTGTAACACAGCGTCTTCTCTCTAATAAAAAGGTAACAATAACAGTTTCCATCAGATCCACTGCCGTGAACCAGGGTATCCAAATGATCTAAAATGGTTTGGCTCTGCCTCTCTCTCGGGTAGAGACAAGAAAGTTGAAAGTGTGTTTTGGGGCTAAGATATTCAAATGCAGTTAAGTCACGGTTAAGACCTTTCTTCAAGAAAAGATCCTATGAAAAATTCAGATATTTCCCCGTTGAATGGTAAATATGAGGGTAAAGAATCTCGGCTATAAATTTGTGGGGATGGATAGAGAGGAAGTCATTCAAACCCTTCAAAATGGCAACAAGACAGAGAACTCCCAGCAGCCGTCATCAACGGTTGATAGTGACATCATATTTAAAAAAATAAAATATTACATATTTTCTTCAGTTTGAGGAGATGCCTTTTGTTTTCCCTTTTGGAATAACAGTAAACATTCATCTTAATGGCAGTCGCATGCCATGGGAAAAGGAGTCTTTTGCAACAGAATTTAGTTGAAGCGTCTTTGAACACGTAGTGTTCTAATCCAGCTTGTAACAGAACATCCATTTTTATAGCTCTTTACAGTTTACAAAGCTCTTTGAATATTTATTATCTCATTGAATAGGCTGGAGTCCTATCTCTGATTTCCCAGCTGATCTACCATGTGAAATGCAGAAAACTGCTAAACCTCTCCCAGGTTCACTTTCTTTTTCTTGCAAAATGAGGAAATTAGTGCCATCCTAAATGAGTGGGCTTTTTTTCAAATAGATTAATAAGAGTGTGTTTTCTCTATAAATGAATTAGCAACCACAGTAACTGAAGGTCACAATCAACTGATCTCAATGTGAAGTCGAATCAACTATTTAATTTGAGCTTTGGAGTACATTAATTTTTACAGATGATTAGAAGAGCTTGGTGCAGAATTACATCTCAGTATCTCTGATATGTCAATGTTTTTCTTTCACGTGTGTATATCTTAAAATAACCAATTTTTAGTGTATTTCATGTGATAATAAAGTTAACTCAATCTGTAGTAGAATAAAAAGCACATGCTTTAATGGTTTAGTTTTCTTAACAGGCTCATTATTTTCAATTAATTTTTTTCTATGGAACGTAAATCTTTTTCTTTTTCGATACCTCAAAAAAGTAACTTTTTCCACTTGGATTTAATTGACATGTAATTTTTTTATTCTTCATAATATGGCTAAAGATAACTCAGTATTATTTTAATCAGTTTTTAAAATTTTTATACTGCAATATAGTTATTTAAAGTTTGAATTCTTTTTCCTGTATTTGTACGGACTTCACAAATAAGTGTCAAAATGAAATCCTCCCTATTTGTTTTGGCAGTGAATGAAATAGTGGTGTGGATAGCATTGGGGAGGCGGAAATTTCCCCATTTACCCCTCTTGAGTTCTTGTGGCTCAGATTGACACGACAGGTTAGCAGGGGAAAAAGAAAATTTAACTGGTTAGCCTGGACTCTTTTAGAAATGGGACCTAAGGAGTGGCTAACGCAGGCAACTTTTATATTTTTTAGACAAAGAAACAATCAATTTGAGAGGAATTGACAAGACAAAGAAATTTAGGTTTGGGTGCTTAATTAATAAGGAGTTTAAGCAAAGTTTGGGTAGTAAATTAGTAAAGAAGTAACAACGTTTGATAATACAGGTTTCTCAGGCCCAAACTCCCTATCTCTGGAGACAAGGGAGGGTACCTTTCACATGGGAGATTTATTTCCTGCTTTCAGGGAGACAGGAGGGTCAAAAGTGTCCCTCTTGCATTGGCTGTTTCTTAAGTAACTTTAATTCAAAATAATCAATACGCCATTGAGGCATATTTTGGGGTGGCTTCCCCTGGGCCCCCAAAGTTGCACGGTTTCTGTGCTCCACAAACTCATAATTTGGCAAAAGGAAGAGAGATACACGCATATTTATTGAACATGCAATACTAAGTTAAGAACGTAGGATTGTACATAGAGGTGGAACCGTTGCTTTTGTCTGCAGGCAAGACTAAGGGCCCCCATATCACTCTGTTCATATGGCAATTATCCTGTTGATAATGTTTTATTATAATGAGTAAAGTTCCCATTTCATCTGCTAATAATTTAACCACTTTGGGCAGAAGCACTCTTATTTATCTCAGTGTATTTAGTCCTTACCTTTCTTTATGCTTATTAAATATTTATTGAATTCAGTTTGGTGGACGGAAGTCAGTAGAGCTCACAGAGGAGCTAACACTCAGCAAATGAGGTGACGTTCATGGTGGGCCTTCAAGAATGATGAGGCAGAAAAAGGAAAGAACAGAGGTGAGAAGGGAAGTTCCAGTCCAGCAAAAATCATGAAGGAACAAAAGTTTGTGAAGTGTTTGGAAAATGGCGATAGAGTGGCTGGAAATGGAGATGGAATGGTAAACCCAGGCCATAATTTGAAGGGCCTTGACTCTGGTGGTAATGAATTTAGAATCTTCTAGAAGTAGTGAGGAAGCTGCCAGAAGCAATGACACCAGAAAGAAGGCCATGACAATAGTCCAAATAAGAGAAGATGGAGTCTTGAACTAAGACAGCGGCCTTGGGAGTGCAGAAGAGGACGCGAATTCAAGAGACAAAGAAGCCTGATGGAGCCTGAGTTCCTGATGCTATGATATTGCTGTATCAGCCCTGGACACTTACACTTGGACTGCAATTTGAGAAATAAAAAAAATTCTATCATGTTTAAGCTAATGCTCCTCCTGGGCCGCAGATAATTGCAGGATGAGAGTGCTGGGCATTTGACATGCTGTTGACGGGAACGTTTCTTTTTACTTTGGGACTGCTCTGATTTGACTGTCTGTCTTGAAATGGGGTGCCCTGAAAAGAGCATATCAGTTAATAATGCAGTGTTTTATAATTTACTCCTTAATTTATTAAGACACTGAGATATTATCTGTTACATAATTTTGACGTGGGGACCTTAACCCACCCTCCTTTTTTTCCATTATAAATTCTACAAATCAGACAATGATATAATTTGACTAGGAGATATTGTAGAATTACCTTCATATGAAACAGCAAACTGCTAACTTCTTTGCTTTGCAGTTTATGCCCTAGGTGCAGAGACATCCTGGTGTTCATGGCCTATTTTACGCATCACTTCTTCAACAGACAGGCTCTGTGCACTAACAGAATGAATGTGTCTGCTGCTGATGCAGTTGTGCGTGTGTGTGTGCGTGTGCGTGTGTGTGTGCGTGTGCGTGTGTGTGTGTGTGTGTGTGTGTGTACTTTGCAACGTTTAGAGTGGAGTGTACTGTGGGAACCGGCTTGGCTAAGGTAGAACATGAAGAATAGTATTTCAAGGGAGAGCAAAGTCCATCTAAGGAAATTTCTGAGACAGGTGTGAATGATTAGCTATGGGGAGTGGTCATTTTCCTCCTTGACATTGACTTCCAAAGATAATTGCACTCTTACCATCTCCAATTTTTCTCAGCTTACTGTGGAGATATTACCTATGATTTATGCAAACTTGAAGTGAGTACTTGTATTTCCATCTTGTTCTACCTCTTGAGGTTATAAGTTTACTAAGTAACTAGCACTGCACGGAACATGGTTTTTTTCTTAAAATTATGTCACTCGTTTTTAAAGGATGTGGACAAGCCCTATCATTCCTTTTTAACCTGCTGCATCTCCTCCATGGCATTAAACATTTTGAATCAAGATACTCCCATCTAGGCTAAAATGCATGGGCTTATCTGCCCTGAAGTAGTGCAAGCAGTGTACATTTGGGGGCAAGTAGTTTAATTATTTGATAGGTTAGTTTTCAGATCTGTAGAATGTTCCTAACAAGGTCTTCTTGGAATTGTATCCATATGTAGTTAGTAAATTTGATATGAAGAACACGATGTTCCATGGCTTTAAAGTAGCCACAAGCTGACAAAAGGCACGACCCTGATCCCCCATCACAGCAGGTTTTTACACACGGCGCACCCCTTTTTGGGTGTATGCTAAGATATTGCTTTACGTGGCATTAATTATTGCTGAGTAAAAACGAAGGTGCAAAGGGACAATCAGTCCATTCTTTGAAGGTTTTATAGCTCTGTCTAATCTTTCTAGCTCTTCGGCTTTGTTTTAAAAGACATCATCATATTTTGGGTTGAAATAACACTTTTTTTAACTTTTTATTTTATATTGGAGTATAGTTGATTGACAATGTTATGTTAGTTTCAGGTGTACAACCAAGGGATTCAGTTATACCTATGCATATATCTATTCTTTTTCAAATTTCATATTCTGTAACAACCTAATTGGGAAAAGTATTTGAAATGACATTTTTATTCAAAATCCAGTCTACTCATTCTATGTGTATTCTGTATACTATAACATTTTCTTTCATTATATTTTAAGTACCAGAAAAAAATTGTAAATATGGAAAAGTAAATTATTCTCCCTGAGGACTGTTTATTTTTTAACATAAAGTTAATTTTGGTTAATTTCTTTTCTAAGCCACTACAGCAGTTTCCCAATGGAATTCTGTTTAGAATTTCAGAAAGTTAACACATAAAGGATGTGGATTTTTTTTCTTTTTACTTTATCTAATTCAGAAGTTTAACGTAAGAGGAGAATTTCACTGAGGGATGAAGGGCTAAAAATGAAACTTTATTTGAAACAGCAGCTTGTAACTTTACTTATTAAACCACTGTATATTTTCAGATGCACTGTTACTAACTTCAAAATTCATCATATCTTCTTGCTTTAGGGAATCTGAGTGAAGGAAGAGCTGCCTTTTAGCTGGTATTAGACAGAAAGAAAGCGAAAACTACCAAGATGTATAGAATGCAGGAGTCCTTGGTATTTGGATTAAATCATCAAAATGTAGAAAGAACTTTATGTCTTAAAAATGATGCAAATATGGAGAGGAATATTAAGGTGCAATAATAGTTTATTTGCTCTTCTGCTGTATGTGAAAGCACATTTTTTGCATTATGCGTGGCTCATATTAGGTGGTTGTAAATTTTATCTGAATTGACTAATGAACGTGTGGCACATATTAGATGGTTATAAATTTTATATGAATTGACTAATGAAAATTTTTCTAGGGTTTAACTGGTATTCATTGTAGAATCGTATCTCAAATTAGCATTTACAATATTTGAAAAAGGAAATTTTGTCATCTGAGTCCTTCTTTTCCATGCATTCATTATGGAGCTCTAATTTGTGGTAAAAAAGGTATTTTTGTGGCCTATGAAGAGAATGGTTTTGTATCATGGAAGTAAAAACAAACATGAACCAAAACATACCTATCATGTTTTCAAGTAGAGAGGTAAGAACGCACATGTGTGCATGCATGCACACACACAAATACCATGTTAACACGTAGATGCTCAAATCATAAGCTGAACTGGGCCCTGACAGCTCATGCACTCTCTCCACTGCACTCCTGGAACCTTTGATAGCATCAGACTGTACATAGTCAGGCCTCCTAACAAGACAGTATATGGTTAAAAGCCTGACGGTAAGGAAATCCCATACAACCACCAGGATACTCACCTGATATTAGAAAATCCTTCTAATGGTGTTGTGAATGTCTACTGAGTATCAAAAACTAATTTAAATCAAGCCTCAGTGAAGATCATAGACAGTCATGATGGAGGAATTCTTTGTTCCACACAATTGATGTATTACTGAACATGTATCAGTGGGTATATTTTTGTTAATGATTCATATTTCAACTGCTTTATGGGAAATCACTATTTAGAACAAACCAAAGGTTTTTAAAATTAATGATCATTTTTCAAAGGCGAACAACTCTCTAATTTTCTTTGTATAAAGTTCAAGTTTTGCCCATTAGAAATAAGATTTTCCTGATGTGAGATATTCTGTCAAAATGGAAATAATCTGGTTTCTGTTGGTGAAAAATCTTTCCATTCTGATGTCTCTGCTCATACAATTCTTTTTTTTTTTTTTTTTTAATGTCTTTATTGGAGTATAATTGCTTTACAATGGTGTGTTAGTTTCTGCTGTATAACAAAGTGAATCAGCTGCTCATACAATTCTTTGGCATGTAATTGCTGGTAATTTATTTATGCCCAAAGATATGTACATCTAGCTCTAGAGAATGATAAACCAGACCTTGACGGCTTATGCCTGCTTCTCTCTGAGCTTGGCTGGTTGGAGACGTTTATAAAGTGGGTGCAATCAGTGAGCCCCATTTTCAGTACCTTCTCTGCCACACCTCCTCCCCACCCTCTCCCCTCCCTCCCCCACTGCTTGTTGGTGTAGAGACAAGAACACTATCAAAAAGTGACATTCATTGAACACGTATTACGTTCCAGGCTCTGTTCTAAGCACTTTTTCTGCACTAAGTCACTTAAACCTCACAATCTCCGTATTAATATCCCCAACTTATACAGGCCATGAAATAAGGCACAGAGAAGCCATTTGCTCAGAGTTCCCTAGCTGATAACGGACGGGTTCAGGATTCAGATTTAGGCAGTCCGTAGAGCGGGCTGTTTTAACTGCTGCCTTGAGTTGCCTTCTTTAAGGGAGGGTAAGAACTCCAGAGTTAAAAAGTGTATTCTTTTATCTCTGGACCTTGGCTTTGCTCTCAGGGGCCTTCTGCGTATCGTGTTGGCGGTGCCCTCGTACAGGCAGTGGCCCTCTCAGTAACCTCTGCGTCCCCAGTTCATAAAGCTCCGGGGAGTGTGTGCAGGTGCGTCTCCTTCCTTTTCGGAGGGGGTCTGCCGGGTACACTGTGAACCGTGTGTCCACGAACACGATGCACGTGGTGTGCTGTGCTCTGGAGGCCTCCCTGGTGTGTGAGGGAGCGACCCTGATGAAGAGTTAGGACACTTGTTTTTAAAAAAAACATTATAATGAAAGTAGTTCAAGCTTGTTAAAATGAAACAGCTCAGGTTTTATGTAAAGTGAACATTGGTCCTTGCTTCTCTACCACTTTGCTTGTTTGTTTATTTATTTATTTATTTTTTAACATCTTTATTGGAGTATAATTGCTTTACAATGGTGTGTTGGTTTCTGCTTTATAACAAAGTGAATCAGTTATACATACACATATGTCCCCATACCTCTTCCCTCTTGCGTCTCCCTCCCTCCCACCCTCCCTATCCCACCCCTCTAGGTGGTCACAAATCACCAAGCTGATCTCCCTATGCTATGTGGCTGCTTCCCACTAGCTATCTATTTTATGTTTGGTAGTGTATATATGTCCATGCCACTCTCTCACTTCGTCCCAGCTTACCCTTCCCCCTCCCCGTATCCTCAAGTCCATTCTCTAGTAGGTCTGCATCTTTATTCCCGTCTTGCCCCTAGGTTCTTCTGACCATTTATTTTTTTTTTAGATTCCATATATATGTGTTAGCATACGATAGTTGTTTTTCTCTTTCTGACTTCACTCTGTATGACAGTCTCTAGGTCCATCCACCTCACTACAAATAACTCAGTTTCATTACTTTTTATGGCTGAGTAATATTCCATTGTATATATGTGCCACATCTTCTTTATCCATTCATCTGTTGATGGACACTTTAGGTTGCTTCCGTGTCCTGGCTATTGTAAATAGAGCTGCAACATTTTGGTACATGACTCTTTTTGAATTATGGTTTTCTCAGGGTATATGCCCAGTAGTGGGATTGCTGGGTCGTATGGTAGTTCTATTTTTAGTTTTTTAAGGAACCTCCATACTGTTCTCCATAGTGGCTGTATCAATTTACATTCCCACCAACAGTGCAAGAGGGTTCCCTTTTCTCCACACCCTCTCCAGCATTTATTGTTTGTAGATATTTTGATGCTGGCCATTCTGACCGGTGTGAGATGATATCTCATTGTAGTTTTGATTTGCATTTCTCTAATGATTAATGATGTTGAGCATTCTTTCATGTGTTTGTTGGCAATCTGTATATCTTCTTTGGAGAAATGTCTATTTAGGTCTTCTGCCTATTTTTGGATTGGGTTTTTTGTTTTTTTGATATTGAGCTGCATGAGTTGCTTGTATGTTTTGGAGATTAATCCTTTGTCAGTTGCTTCATTTGCAAATATTTTCTCCCATTCTGAGGGTTGTCTTTTCGTCTTGTTTATCATTTCCTTTGCTGTGTAAAAGCTTTTAAGTATCATTAGGTCCCATTTGTTTATTTTTGTTTTTATTTCCATTTCTCTAGGAGGTGGGTCAAAAAGGATCTTGCTGTGATTTATGTCATAGAGTGTTCTCCCTATGTTTTCCTCTAAGAGTTTGATGGTGTCTGGCCTTATATTTAGGTCTTTAATCCATTTTGAGTTTATTTTTGTGTATGGTGTCAGGGAGTGTTCTAATTTCATTCTTTTACATGTAGCTGTCCAGTTTTCCCAGCACCGCTTATTGAAGAGGCTGTCTTTTCTCCACTGTATATTCTTGCCTCCTTTATCAAAGATAAGGTGACCATATGTGCGTGGGTTTATCTCTGGGCTTTCTATCCTGTTCCATTGATCTATATTTCTGTTTCTGTGCCAATACCATACTGTCTTGATTACTGTAGCTTTGTAGTATAGTCTGAAGTCAGGGAGCCTGATTCCTCCAGCTCCATTTTTCTTTCTCAAGATTGCTTTGGCTATTTGGGGTCTTTTTTGTTTCCATACAAATTGTGAAATTTTTTGTTCTAGTTCTGTGAAAAATGCCAGTGGTAGTTTGATAGGGATTGCATTGAATCTGTAGATTGCTTTGGGTAGTAGAGTCATTTTCACAATATTGACTCTTTCAATCCAGGAACATGGTGTATCTCTCCATCTATTTGTATCATCTTTGATTTCTTTCATCAGTGTCTTATAGTTTTGTGCATACAGGTCTTTTGTCTCCTTAGGTAGGTTTATTCCTAGATATTTTATTCTTTTTGTTGCAATGGTAAATGGGAGTGTTTTCTTAATTTCACTTTCAGATTTTTCATCATTAGTGTATAGGAATGCAAGATATTTCTGTGCGTTAATTTTGTATCCTGCTACTTTACCAAATTCATTGATTAGCTCTAGTAGCTTTCTGGTAGCATCTTTAGGATTCTCTATGTATAGTATCATGTCATCTGCAAACAGTGACAGCTTTACTTCTTCTTTTCTGATTTGTATTCCTTTTATTTCTTTGTCTTCTCTGATTGCTGTGACTAAAACTTCCAAAACTATGTTGAATAATAGTGGTGAGAGTGGGCAACCTAGTCTTGTTCCTGATCTTAGTGGAAATGGTTTCAGTTTTTCACCATTGAGGATGATGTTTGCTGCGGGTTTGTCATATATGGCCTATATTATGTTGAGGAAAGTTCCCTCTATGCCTACTTTCTGGAGGGTTTTTATCATAAATGGGTGTTGAATTTTGTCGAAAGCTTTCTCTGCATCTATTGAGATGATCATATGGTTTTTCTCCTTCAATTTTTTAATATGGTATATCACATTGATTGATTTGGGTATATTGAAGAATCCTTGCATTCCTGGGATAAACCCCTTGATCATAGTGTATGATCCTTTTAATGTGCTGTTGGATTCTGTTTGCTAGTATTTTGTTAAGGATTTTTGCATCTATGTTCATCAGTGATATTGGCCTGTAGTTTTCTTTCTTTGTGACATCTTTGTCTGGTTTTGGTATCAGGGTGATGGTGGCCTCGTAGAATGAGTTTGGGAGTGTTCCTCCCTCTGCTATATTTTGGAAGAGTTTGAGAAGGATAGGTGTTAGCTCTTCTCTAAATGTTTGATAGAATTCGCCTGTGAAGCCGTCTGGTCCTGGGCTTTTGTTTGTTGGAAGATTTTAAATCACAGTTTCAATTTCAGTGCTTGTGATTGGTCTGTTCATGTTTTCTATTTCTTCCTGGTTCAGTCTCAAAAGGTTGTGCTTTTCTAAGAATTTGTCCATTTCCTCCAGGTTGTCCATTTTATTGGCATAGAGTTGCTTGTAGTAATCTCTCATGATCCTTTGTATTTCTGCAGTGTCAGTTGTTACTTCTCCTTTTTCATTTCTAATTCTATTGATTTGAGTCTTCTCCCTTTTTTTCTTGATAAGTCTGGCTAATGGTTTATCAATTTTGTTTATCTTCTCAAAGAACCAGCTTTTAGTTTTATTGATCTTTGCTACTGTTTCCTTCATTTCTTTTTCATTTATTTCTGATCTGATCTTTATGATTTCTTTCCTCCTGCTAACTTTGGGGTTTTTTTGTTCTTCTTTCTCTAATTGCTTTAGGTGTAAGTTTAGATTGTTTATTGGAGACGTTTCTTGTTTCTTAAGGTAGGATTGTATAGCTATAAACTTCCCTCTTAGAACTGCTTTTGCTGCATCCCATAGGTTTTGGGTCATTTTGTTTTCATTGTCATTTGTTTCTAGGTATTTTTTCATTTCCTCTTTGATTTCTTCAGTGATCTCTTGGTTACTAAGTAGTGTGTTGTTTAGCCTCCATGTGTTTGTATTTCTTACAGATTTTTTCCTGTAATTGATATCTAGTCTCATAGCATTGTGGTTGGAAAAGATACTTGATATGATTTCAATTTTCTTAAATTTACCAAGGCTTGATTTGTGACCCAAGATATGATCTATCCTGGAGAATGTTCCATGAGCACTTGAGAAGAATGTGTATTCTGTTGTTTTTGGGTGGAATGTCCTATAAATATCAATTAAGCCCATCTTGTTTAATGTATCATTTAAAGCTTGTATGTCCTTATTTATTTTCATTTTGGATGATCTGTCCATTGGTGAAAGTGGGGTGTTAAAGTCCCCTACTATGATTGTGTTACTGTCGATTTCCCCTTTTATGGCTGTTAGTATTTGCCTTATGTATTAAGGTGTTCCTATGTTGGGTGCATAAATATTTACATTTGTTATATCTTCTTCTTGGATTGATCCCTTGATCATTGTGTAGTGTCCTTCTTTGTCTCTTGTAATAGTCTTTGTTTTAAAGTCTGTTTTATCTGATATGAGAATTGCTACTCCAGCTTTCTTTTGATTTCCATTTGCATGGAATATTTTTTTCCATCCCCTCACTTTCAGTCTGTATGTGTCCCTAGGTCTGAAGTAGGTCTCTTGTAGACAGCATATATACGGGTCTTGTTTTTGTATCCATTCAGCCAGTCTGTGTCTTTTGGTTTTCTCTACCACTTTAGAGGTAGTAACTTTTAACAGTGTGAAATAGAACTTTCCAGATATTTAATAGGTATGCACAGAAATGAATCTCCTTCTGTGTTCATATATAGTTTATAATGAATATATACATATTTGCATTTTATAGAATAAAATCATACTTTACATACATATTCTGACATTTTCTTTTTTCACTTAATAAATTATAATTCTTTCAATTTCAGAAATCCAGGTCAGGATATTGAGAAATGGTTCATTTTAAAAAATATTTACTGAATGTTCCATTATGTGAATCTATTTAATGTAAATAAAATAAGTAACATTTAAAGTAATAAAATTATTTATTTAACCAATCCCCTACTAATGGGAATTGAGTTGTGTCCCAGTTGTGTGATTCAGTGCATCAGCGGACAGTGGGACGTGGGACATTCAGGGTAAAGGGACATCATCTTGCCTTCAGGTGTTGAGTCTAATGTGTTTCTTGCCTCTTGGATATTTTTCCGTCTAGCAGATTTTCAAGGTTTCTCATTAATAATGGCAGATTTTATGTGACACACAACTCTGTGGAGCGGAAGCCTAAGGAACTCTCCATGTTTGGCTGACTCATTAATGCTCAGTATTCTTTTGTCAGGCGAGATGTAGGTATTAGCTTTCTGAATACTGTGTTTTTGAAGATCAGGCACATAACAAGGGTTTCAAACCTGAAGATCTAGGTATATGTGTAACTGCTTCAGTTATTCTTGTCCTGGAAGGAGCTCTTTGGTCTCGTTGCAAGTTGCATGGTTGGGTCTAAAAATGTTTCACTTGTAGTAAGTAGCAGGGTTGTATTAAGGAAGAGGTGTATTTCTGGGTCTGGTTTTACCTTCAGCTGAGAAGGGTGATACATTTCAGTTGCTTCCCAGCAAGGACTCATTAGAGTCTCCTTTCTTTGTTGAAATGTTCATCACTTTCTTCTTCTCCAGTCCTCTACTTAAAAATCTGTTATGACCTCACTTCAGGCTTTAAAACTGTTTTGTGAAAAGTTCCAAAAATAATAATCCTGAGCAAGTGACTTCTACGTGGCAATAAAATTGATGTCCGTGAGGGATGGGAACATTGTGCTAACTCAACTGTTACCTGCTCTCTCTGCAAAGTGGAATGAGATGGAGCAAAAATCTAAGGACTGAATTAGTCTTAGGATAACTTATTATTGCATTTTGTTGAATTGGTATGAGTGTTTTCTGTAATTTTTTATAAAAATTAATTTTAAGGAAGAGTTATAAATATATTCACGTTTTATTTAAAGGGTACTGCACAAGGTTTTCAGATGCTGAAGACGAACTACATTGGAGAACATACCGTCAATAAATAATGATTTTGTAACATTAGAGAGTAGACCTACTTAAAGTTCTATTCCTTCTGTAGAACACTCAGGTTTGTCTAAGTTTGGGAGGCTGTGCAGTTTGTGTTAATTCAGGTACTGGGATGTCACACATTCTGTCTCAAACAAGAGGGGCTTTTTAAATTGGCCTTAAGCAAGCATCCCTACTATATCAAAACTCTCAGCTTCCAGCCAGTGGTGTATACAGTTGACCCTAGAACAACATGGGTTTGAACCGTGCAGGGCCACTTACAGTTGGATTTTTTTCAATAGTAAATAGTGAAGTATGACAGGATCCATGATTGGTTGATTCCTAGGCTGGGGGTTCAGCATTGGGAGTGATCCTGGTATTTAGCTCGTTTTTGAAGCCATGGGGGTTGACAAGACCACCAGGGAAAGCACTTTAGATGAGAAGATAAGGGGGCCATACACGGAACCCTAAATAACACCAGTAGTGAACACCTGGATGGTGAAGGAGAGCCAGCAAAAGAGATTGAGGAAGAGTACATAGACAGAAAAAGAAGCACTTTATTAGTAACCTAAATGTATTATTGCTCATGCTTTCATGGGCTGTGTCTCATATTTTTTCATATGAGTTAAGTATACCTTCTTACCAGGTTTATTGCTTTTATTTTTAGATATAATGGTTTTTGATTCCTTGTGAACTAGACATTGAATTATAATTATTTTAGACAAGTCACTTCAGAATTTGGACCATACTTTCATGTGGAGGAGGAGGGAAGTAAATCCAAACTCTTCCGGTTCAAGACACCTTTTTTCAAGGACAGGAGAAATAGAAAAGGCAGTGGGAGGGAGGTGGCAATTAGAGCAATCAATTATAAGGGAGAATATTTTGAGAGGAAAACTCGTATTCCTAAAGATGCAGTGTTCTTTTACTTACCTGTATCTTAAAAGAAGACCTAGATTATGTGATCACTGACAGCTGATGATGGACTTGTCCTAATGTATGAGTAAATGTAGATAATGTTTATGAGCTATTAAAACAACTTGTTTCCTTAGTAGTTAAAATTTCCCCCGTATTTCCATCTGTGAGTCATCTAATCCTGTTATTTTCTATAGAACCCTATTGGTATTCCATAGTTATTTTTAATTGTCAAATTAAATTACCGGATTCAAGTGTTGGATATTCATGTGTGTATACAGTTTGACCCTTGAACAACACAGGGGTTGGGGTGCCGACCCTCCCTGTAGTTGAAAATCAGACTGTAACTTATAGTTTACTTATAGTTTATTATGGAAACTATCTTTCTGTTTTTATTCACCAGGTTCAAGTCAGAAAAGATGAAGTGCTGAAAACAGGACATCAATTCTCTTTGGGGATTTTTAAATGGTAGAATGAATATTGACATGGAGGGTGCAGCTGAGAGGGTTGTGTTGCCTGAGGAAAGCCGTGTATGGTTAAGATGAGGGGATGGAAGGCAGATAATGGAAAAGTTTGTGTATACAGGGAGAATTGACTATATCAGTGGAACCAGGATTTCACAAGCTTTAGTGGAACTAACTTGGAGGAATGGAAGAGCAAATAGATGATGTTTGGTGTGAATTTAGTTCCCAGGGCCACTGATCGACATCAGAGTTTCTCAGCAGCAGCTCTGATGACGTTTTGGGCTGGACAGTCCTTCCTTGCGGTGGCTGTCCTGTGCGTTGTTGCGTGTTTAGCAGCACCCCTGGTCTCTACCCAGTAGATGATGGTAGAACCCACTCCATTTCCCCAGTTGTTTTTTTAAAATTTTTCTTCTATATTTTGGCTGCGCCACGTGTCATGCGGGATGGTTCCCCAGCCCTGGCCTCCACAGTGACAGTGCCGAATCCTAACCACTGTGCTACCAGGGAACCCCCTATTTCCCCAGTTTTGACAACCACAATTGCCCCTCACTTTACCATATGTTCCCTGAGAGGCAAAATAGCCCAAGTTGAGAACCACTGGTCTAGATAATGCCTGTGGGAAGCACTGAATTAGGATAGCAACCTGTGTTCAAGGCTGCAGTAAGAGGAGATTGCTGAGGAAGAAGTACCTTTTTGCTAAAGGAGTGTCAAAGGCCCTTTGACTGGTGAGGCCACCTACAAACCCAACTTCCCAGGTAACTACCCAGAGCTGGGGGGGTGGGTCTCCTTAAGTTTCATGGTATCTTCATGGCTGTTAGCTCCCAGACATAGTTGTTCCCAAATTTGAGTGTGCAACAGAATTATCTGGAGGGTTTATTAAATTACAGATTATTGGGCCCCCAGAGTTGCTGATTCAATAGGTTGAGGGCCTGAGAGAAGTCTTACATTTCTGACTCGTTCCTAGAGGACGCTGTTGCATCACAGAGACCACATTTTGAGAACCAGTTTTCTAGAGTAAACCACCATTGCCATTATCTAGCGTTAGATCTTTCTTGATTACCTTTGTGATTTTCTTCATGCTCAGGCTTGCTACCTTCAGGTTTTCTCGTTCACAGTTTGCTCTTTCTATTTAATCCTTGCGTTGTTTGCTTCCCGTGGTTCTTAATTGTCTTCCTTAATTCACATTCTGCACTGAGGGATGAAGGGAAAATGCCTCCTCTTTTCTTTACTTCTCTCCCTGGGCATGTTTTTTTCTTTGCTTCAAACCCTGTGAGACTCAGTTTCCCTCATTCTACATCCTGTACCATCTCCTAGGGTTTCCCATCTTTCAGGACATCTGTGCCATAAGGATGGGTTACAAATATACACCACAGTTGTCAAAAATCTGGGGTCGCTCAGCATTTGATATGCTATTTTGACTGTAGTAACACATTTTAAGGAAATATCTGACTTTTAGATCCTTTTCTAAGCTGCAAGTGATTTCTTGGAACTCATCTTTCTACAAGGGACATTTGAATTATTTTGCATAAATGTGTAATTTTACACCTGCCCACATCAAAGCTTATCTGTGAATTTCCTGCCCACTCACACATCCTCTTGAGATGTCCCTGTCAGACTGCATTTTATTACCCAGGAAAGATTACTTAGGGTCATATGCATTCTTAGAGATATCACTGTATCCTGTCCTTTCTTAGTTATTAAAATGCTTTGTATTTTTAAATAGATATAGATTGGCTCTCAGGAGACCATCACCGTTTATATTTTTACAGATGCATTCCCTTTGCTGCATGTTGATAACAAACTCCCTATCCACAAGAAACAGAATCACACGATCCTGTAGGAGAGGAAAAATTATTTTCCTCTTCCCTTCTGAATTCTTAGCTGAGACCCCTGTAATAAAAGAGACTAACAGAACAATTAACAAGTCTGTTAACATGTATATCTCATGTATACATGGGAGATACCCAGGGAAAAATGAGTAACTCCCAGACGTGGATCAGAATCTAGACTTAAATACCATCTTAATAAGGGAAAGGGGAGAAGGGAGAGACTAAATGGCTTTTAGGAAAGATGAATGGGTCCTAAGAAGAATCTGTGGAGGTGTGACAATGTGACAAAGTTTGGCTGAGTGTAGTGTCAACCTCTGGTCTCCTCTCCTGTGACGAGTCAGTCCTCTCTGGTGAAATTCCAGGGGAGGGGACTCATGACAATTGAGTTCCTTTTGGAAAAATCTGTCTTTAAACAGATAAGAGGAGTTCAGAGAAAACTGCTCTCTGCATTTGCTGCTTTTGAAGTGCCTACAGCTCAAAAGAGTCAATAAAGGAAAGCGGCATATTTTGGGGTGGCATATTCTGCTACCCTTCCATCTTACTCCAATTTGGGGTCAGAGTAGACTGTTGCCTCTAACACCACCTGGTTTCCTGGTCCTGATTCTACTTACATAGCTGACCCCAGTGAATCATCATAGGGTGACAGTTCTGTCGCTCTGGATCTTACAATAAGCTCGTTTTAGGTGTGCTTCACGGCAGGGGGCAGTTTGGATTCTCGCACTGTTGGAAACTGTTAGAAGCGATTGCTCCTTAAGCAGCAGTGAGAGAGGACTTCACTTGATTTCTGCGACAGGCCCTGCTCGCCCCCACCTGTGTACCTTCTCTAAAGCCGCCTTCCACTTTTACAAAGCTCAGCCCCTCCTTGCCAAGCCAACTCCTGGTCATCCTTCAGCTGTCAGCTTGCCCGTGACCACCTCACCACCTCAGAGAGCCCTTCCATGGCACCCAGGTCAAGCCACCCTGGAGCACCTGTTCTCCTCCTTCAGGACACTTTGCACAGTGTAATTATTTAATTATTTGTCATAATATGATGAATGACGCACTCATCTGTGAGTTCTCCAAGGGCAGTGTCTATTTTTGGGGTCACTGTAAATCCATGCTGTCAACCGTAGGGCCTGGTGCCTGAAGGACCTCCATGTTTAATGACTAGTGGTTCCCTTCATCGTGTCTGCTATCTGGAATAACATTAAAAAAAAAAAAGAACCCTGCTTCTAAACTTTCCCATTTGACTGTCCATGATCATATGACTCCCCTTCATTTTTACCCTCTTTGTTTTCATTCTCTAAGCTCTGCTGACAGAGCTAAATTCTTTAGCTTTTCTTTATAGGATGTGGTCTCCAGACTTCCTGCCATTCTGGCTACCCACTTTTGGATGTTCTGGGTATCAGCACAAAACACATGGAAGTGTTTTTTTCCTCTATTCATGCATGGTCCTTCTCTAATACGCATCAGGACTGCTGTAATGATTTTAGCCCCTGAGTCACACTGCTGACAAATGCAAAAAATCTGACCACTGCAATACTTCAGCTATTTGCGTGGTACGTTTAAATAATAAAGCAATATATGATCATTATAAAAAACTAGAAAGTTCAGATGGAAAAGAATAATTTAAAATCACCAAATAATGCTGTCACCTAGAAACATCCAGTGTTAAAATTTTATAACCTTAAAGAGTTTTCCCATGAGCTGTTTATATTGACGTAAGTATATACATGTGTATATGTATATATATATATGCATGTTTGTGTATCATGAGCTCATATGTTCATTTTATATATATTTTATGGCTCTGTACACTGTCATATATTATGATGTCTCTTCATGTCAGTAAATATAGTTCTGTTCTGCCTTGGGAAGTAATGTGAATAGTAGTTAAAAATCCAGGATTTGAATCCAGGTGGACCTGGGCTCTGCATCCCATTACCACTTACTTAGCTGTATGACCTTGGGTAGGTTACTTACCCTTTCCAAATTTCAGTTATATAGTTATATAACATATACTATTTAAAATAGTTACATAGTTCATATAGCTATATAGCATTCTGTTTTATGGATATGCCAATTGATAGCATCTTTAGATTAGGTCCCCCCAATCCTACAATTTAATTTTTGAATCTTAAAGTTGGATTTTATATTTTTGTACTTGTTAAACTTTATCTTGTTGACTTCAACCCAATATTTCAGGCTTTGGAATAATTTTAAAATACTTTTCAATCTTTATCTCTTGGATCTGTACGTCATATATAAATTTGATAATTGGACAACATTTAATCCAATTTATAGATGGAAGTGTTAAGCACAGTAAATGTAGTAGAGAACTGCACGTCCCATTGTTGTTATCATTACAGTAGTACCCCCTCCCCCATCGCCCTGGGGCTGTGAATCCACTGATCAAGAGACTTTGGCTAAGACTATTGAGTGTTGAATCAATCCAACAGATTGGTATATTCCTGATCAATTTCCCTCTCTGGTCCCAAGGAAAGGAGGAAGAAATGCTGTCAGAAGCCCTGATTGAATAAGAATATATTATCTTTTCAGCATTCTCATAATCTACCTCTCCAGTAAGAGTTTCATAAAAGTAAATAAGGTTAGATTAGTCTGATGAATTTTTAGTGAACTCATACTCGCTCCTTGAAATTTTAACATTTTTATTAATAATATAGGGGCTATGGACATATGATTTAAAATGTAACTACCTCTGGAAAAGGAAAATCTATAGCAACACATCTATACCAACATAAAAATATAAGATAGATCCATTCCAGCTTTTTACTTTAAAAGAGATGGGGGGAAGGGAAGGTATGCTTTAGAGGGAGAAAGGAAAGAAAGGAGAAAGAAGATAAATTGGAGGATGGAGAGAATCTTTATTTGCTTCATTATTTTTTTCTTGGCACAACACTCTATGTTAAGAAAAGGAAAGGACATGCCGAAGTAGTGCCATGCTTAAAAGAAGTCATCATAGCAAAATGCGTATGGACAAATGCTGCCTACGCATATTATGAAACGTACGTGTTTACCATTTCTTGTTCACCTGGGGTGGTTCACTCTATGCATAATAATGATTATTATTCAAATAACATAATACTTTAAAATAATATTGTGGTTATGCTCTCAAAAGCACTCTTTTTTCTTTAACATCTTTATTGGAGTATAATTGCTTTACAATGGTGTGTTAGTTTCTGCTTTATAACAAAGTGAATCAGCTATGCATATACATATGTCCCCATATCTCCTCCCTCTTGTGTCTCCCTCCCTCCCTCCCTATCCCACCTGTCTATCAAAAGCACTCTCTCAGTATCTTTTTTTAGTTCTTCAGTGCACCTCAGTAGGTTGGTAGGGGATCTCTCAAAAGGGAGAAGAGACAGAAAAGGCTAAGTGATTTTCCCCAGAAGTTCACAGCAAATTATTAGCGGAATTAAAACCATAAACCGGAGGTTCTATTAGCAGGATCCTCATCTAGAATTCAGTAAAATTTCCTTTTGTTCTATTCTAGGAGAGGGAGTCAGGCTCAAGTAGTAGGTTCTAGAAGAACATCCAGGATCCAGCCCTCACCTGCTTTGACAGCCTTCTCTCCCATAGCTCCTCACTGCATATCTCATGTTCCAGGAGCACCAAGTGGCCAGTAGTTTTCCCTACCCTGCACCAGGGCTGCTTCATGCCTTTGCGTCTTAGGCAATATAAGTCCATCTAAATAAAGTCCCTTCACACCTTTCTGTACCTGGAAGATTCTTATGCCTGTATCAAACTTTAGCTCCTCTTCTCCAAGTAGCCTTCATTGAGCCTCCAGCAAGGGCTCACGTGTGGCCGTCCTAGCACTTGACATTGTAAGGTTCTTACTGTTACATTTATCTCTTTATGGGCCTCTTCTTTACTTTACTATAAATTCTTAGCACACTCAGAACCTAACGTGTAGTGACTGCTCAAATATTGTTCAAGTGGGCTAAACTGACAGGTTGTCTGTACCAAATAGGATGTGAGAGTAAATCTGAATCAATGAATAAATAAACGTCCTTAGACCATATTCTATTTCGAAAGAAATTCAGTGTGATTTTTGAAAATACAATTTTCAAATGGCTACTCTATTGATAGCCATTGTTTATATTGTTACACATCTAATTAGTGTTTTGCCCAAGTGGGCAAAACATGAGTATTTTTTATCCAGAAGCAACCTGTGTTATATTTCAATGGCTAATGGATTCAGGAAGGTTCTTTAAGGAAGCAGTTCTATTTTTATTCAGGTTCCCTAAGAGGTTGGAGGAATCTTTACCAGAAATTGTAGCATTTTGACAATATCTATCTTTGTAAAATATTCTGACATCCAAGTGATTTGATTAATTTAGTTTTTAATAGGTATGAGGGAATTTTAAAATATTATACCCACAGGATAATTTATTCATGGGGAATCATTTTGTAAGTGATGAATCTCTTTCCTTTTCTGGTAGAAATAGAAAAAAGTGGATTGCAGCTGCTAACTTAATAATTTTACTGATAACTAAGAATGGAACAGATCTTGCTGTGAGTTATATAATCAGCTTAAAAAGCACTCCATATTCATTCTGTGACAGAGTATGAAAAACACAAGGCAGAGAATATGGTTATTAGAATTTCTTCCCTGCAAAAGCTTAATGATGTTATATTCAATACTACAGTCAGATAAAGATTGGGTTCGAGTGATCAAACAGCCGCCCAAGGAATGTATCTTAATGTCAGCCTTAAGTGGCTTTTCTTTTTCCAGCTAAGGAAATCTAACAGGATATTAAAAAGCATATTAACCTTCAAAATAGGTTTAGATTCTGCTATGCTTCTAAAGAGGCAATATGAGACTTGTGAGAGCTATGGTTAGTAGAAGGTTTGACCCATAGAATTTGTAGAAAGGGGTCACTTAAATTTAGTTTGAAAGCCAACACTCTCGCGTGTGACTCTGTCTAATATCACACCCTCCAATCCATTCTTCACGCAGCTGGTACAGTTATCTTTCTAAAGGCACATCTGATTATGTGGTTCATCTGTTGCAAGCCCTTTAGTTGTGGAATCTAAACACATTAGGTTGGCAGACTGGGTCCTCTGGAAGCAGGTCTTGAAAATAACTGCCCTTGAAATCCATGCTGGAGCCCTAAGGAGCAGCTCCCAGTGTGCAGAATACCTCAGCCATTGACTATTTCCTATTATAATGCAGCCATCCCTGTCAGCCTGGAATGGACGCTTTCGGTCCATTCTCCCAGGGGAATTGATCACCCCCTCTCTTGCACCCATGATTTACCGCTACATCACTGTTCTTTCAAGCCACTCTTAACATTTTGTGTATGCAATTACTCTTCCCTCTTTGACTCTAAGCTTTTATTATGTCTGTGTGGCCCTTGGTTGACTAGATTTATGAATGGATTCACCCATACCTGAGAGACGTATTGAACGTGATTGCTCTCTCTTGAAAACAATATCCTTCATGGGAGTTTTGCCAACAATTTCAAAATAAATGGTCTCCAGCTTGGGATGTTTTCCTGAGCTGTTATTATTATACTTACTGATTTTGTTTTCATGTTGTAGTTTAAAACATTAGAGATGAGTAGCTTTGGTTTATAATTTCAACTCTTACTCAAATACTTAGATTCCTACAGAAGAAAATACTTTAGGCTAAGAAAACCAGCATAGTCAGCAAAATGCTCAATTTTGACCCTTTTTCCCCATAGAAATTTGTCTTCCAAAATGTGCCCATTGATCCATTTTGCCCTCCACTGGTGTTTTTGGACGGGTTTAGGATTTTCTGGGGAGCAAACATGGGCAAGGCATCACCATTTTTAGCTAGATTCCTAACCATTTAGAGTGATTCTGTGTTATTTTGTTCCTTGAGCTGTCACTAATCTTGGCTGCTGGATTATTGTTACGTCTGAGTTATCTTAGTTATATAAAGTCAGAGATTATCATGTTAGGTATTATATGTAGTTATAGAATTAGTCATTGCTGTTGTCTGTAGGCATAAAAGTAAGTTCTGAAGTAGACACCATCACTGGGGCATAGAGCGTTGAGTTAATTTTGTCTATCTTCCTTTTATTTTTGAAGTGGAGAAAGCTGAAGTCTAGAATCTTAAGTGATTATCTAGGATTTCATGGCAAATTCAGAGAAGCACTGAGCCCCACGCAAAGTATTTCCAAAATGCCTCCCCTGCCTTTTGGATCTGAAAACCATTCCAGACTACTCAGGAGGTAGCAGGCGTGGAGTTACAGTGTAGCTTGCTTTCCATTGGTGTTTTCATTGTCCCTTTGTAGAAGACTGCCACATGGATAATTAATCCTCAGTGAACTAAGAGATTGAAGCACAAAGCTGCCTTATAAGTACTGGCTTTATCAAAGTGACTATATACTTTTAGGTGATGCCCTAAAAGTATCCAAAAAGCTGATTTTTTTTTTAAAAGCTGATTTTCTACTTGAATTAGCAGAAATTTTGACTAGTGAGTGAAGATCTCAAATTATAATTACTCCTGTTAACAAGTGTGCCTGTTACTTGCCTATGGTTTGCAAGACTCCATGTTGAGCAGGGTCAGCTCGGATGGCCTCGTGGAGCTACGGATAAGCTAATAAGAGAGGCAAGGGAGGGAAAACAGTCTCCGAGAAAAATGCAGGTAGTCTTGGAGTCCTTTATAAATAAATACGTCTCCACACCAATCCCTGCCTGGCACCTGACTGGCATTCTTCCTTAATAGGTCAACTATTGTTGCTAGGCGGCTTTAATCATTTTGCAATTTCAAGTTAAGAAAAAGTAATACCACAGCTTTGTGTCAGCTTTCTGCCTTTTATTCATAGTAAGAGGACATAAAAAATTCTTGAAAAATGCCCTGTCTTGGAAACCTTGCAGGAAGGTAGCCCTTTCAATCAGAAAACATTTCAAATAGCAGCTTTGTCAGCCTTCTTGCTTTGAGCTGATAATAGGGACAGCACGTGGGTTGGAGGAGGGGGAAAGAACAGCCTTTAATTCTACCTACATCAGGAGCACTTTAAGGGAAGGAACTCGACATTTTTTGTATCCTTTAAAGCCTACAATTGTGCTAAACATGCAGTCTGCACCTTAAGGTGGTTGCTGAATGAGTGAATGGGTTTGTTGGATGGATGATGGATGGATAAATGGATATGGATATTTTACATCTACTTTGTGTCGTTTTGAATGACACAGGATCTCTAAAGTAAAACTGTCTCCTCATAATGGAATACTTTTTCTTCATTTTTTATTTGCATGAATAAAAGAATTATCCTCTTATTCTTCTCTAGTCTCACCTGAAAAAAAAGAGCCTTCTTTGTAAAGCTACCCACCTTTCTTCTGGATTCCTTCCCATCCTCCTTCTTTGGGACCTGACCCCTTAATTGTCTCGCTTCCCTAACGTCTGCCCCTTCAGAAGGCATTGACTCTCTGCCACACCGTTTCCCCTTGTTCGACACTCAGCTCTTTAAAGGAGTGGTAGGTACATACTGCTTTCCCTCCCAGTTACTTCTTAATTCTCTGCAGCTCAGCTCAAACTCTTCGAGGATGAATATTCCCACACTTAAGATGGAAACCGTAGTACTCCCTGGCAAGGTGATTTTTAATATTTGCTTACTGTCTGCCTACTTATAATTGATAAGTGGTTTCTCTAATTATGATGATTTGGGTCGACAATTCTCACGAAGAAAAGTTTTTTTTTTCCCAGGCTTGGAGAGCCTTTCTTTTCCCCCTTATTTTCCTTAATTTTCCCTCCAGCAGCACATCCTCTGTGAAGCTCCTCATTGGTTTTTCAACTTTACTCCTGTTTCTACTTGATGCTTATTTGCTTATTTAGTTTTCTTACGGTAATTACATGAGGCTAAGTAATAGCACATATTTAACTAAAAAATTCTCAGCATCTAATTCAGTGCTGAGCACATAGTAGGTAATTAATAAATACTTCTCAATTGAATAAACTATTACAGATGTGTGGGGGAGTCACTCTTTTGAGTAAACCTGATTGCCAGTTTATTAAGGACTCTGAATGCCCACAAAAGTACATTCATCATGGTAATCTAATTGATTACCTTTTCTTCTTGCAGGAACTTTAGCTATTACAATAAGAAGCCCTTTGCATCTTTATTACTGTCTTCTTGATCCATATATTGATTTTAAGGTTGGTTTGTTGGACACTTTACTGTATTCCTTTTCATCATAGTTGTGAGTTATTATTTCAGAATCAGGAAACATGATTCATAGACAAAAGGACTGACTTAGGTAATAGAGTATCTCTGATTGTAAACTAAAGATATTTTGGGATGCATAACAAGAATTCATGGTAAAATAAAAGGCTTACATATTTTGCAGACCTTCTAGGACTGATTAACAGTCTTCTTTGGAGTGTGTGTGTGTGTGTGTGTGTGTGTGTGTGTGTGTGTGTTTTGCACTGGGGCAAGGATGAGAGGGCAAAGGATTGCTAGTAATCCTAGATGTTAACTAGAAAGAGAATCAAGGTTTTAACTATATGTTACTATTATGCTTTCCTCTTTTAGTTTCTCTTAAAGAAAAATACTTTCTGATGTGAAATACAGTTGCTTCCAATTCCAAACTACATGATTCCCCTCTAAGGGATTTGCCAAAATGGCACAAAATGGTGGGGGTAGGAGCAATTTTAATGTAAAAACAATACAACTGAAAAGAAATTCAGAGCCATGCCTCATTGGACAGAATTGCAGTTAAACTGAATTTGGTTGATTTTTTGTAAGTCTGCCAAAAATCTGAAGATATTAAGTATAACTTTATTTTATTATTATTTTTTAAAGTAAGCTGAACTTATCAAAGTGCCTTTGAAAATCTATTAACCTTTTATCCTAATCCAAGTAGACAACTTCCTTATTCAGTGTGTCATTAACCTCCACTATCACCTCCAGTTGCCTTCTAGCAAACTAGTAAAAATGAAAAATGACTTGTGATAGATGCTCGACACACTTCATATGATGTGTTCCTTTTTATTCTTGAGTACTGAGTTATATAGTCCATGCTATCATTTTGGAAATGTCCTTAATTTCTTTATATGTGGGACCCTCTATCTCACAGATCTCATATCACTCCTAACTACGGTGATTCCTTGAGAAAGGAGGAATGTGTGACATTGCATGTCTAAAAATGTCTTTATTTTATCCTCATGCTGTGCTGATAATTTTGCCAGTTACAGACTTTTAGATGAAAATTATTTTTCATTAGAATTTTGAAGGCATCACTCTCTTGTCTTCTAGATTCCAATGTTAATATTGAGAATCCGATACCACTTTTTCCTAATTCTTTGTATGCAACCTTCTCTCTCACTCCACTGCCTAGAATTTTAAAGTATATGGTGTGAATCTTTATTGAATTTTCTAGACATTTTCAAGGACTTTTCAATTTGGACACTCATATCAGTCAGTTTTGAGGAATGTTCTTTTATTTCTTTGATAATTCTATATAGACTGTTTGGTCTTTCCTGCTGAAACTCCTATTAGTTAGATTTTGGACCATATGGATTTTCTAAACTAGTACTTTGGTGTTGTTTGTTTATAAGCCCTTTCTTTGTCGTTTTGTTCCTCTTTGGGACATATTTTCTTGCTTGCATCTTCTAATTCTCTTATTGGACTTAAACATTTTCTACTTACATACTTTTAATTTCAAAGAACTCTTTTTTTGTATTTTTATCATCCTTTGTATGACGTTTTGTCCTCAATTCATGCATGCGTGCAGTGTCTTTGATCTATGATGCTATCATTGTCCATTATGTGAAATTGCCATTTTTGTTTCTTTTGTTTTTTCTCCGATTTCTTTCTCTATCTTTCAGTTGGAGGCTTTTCTCAAGTGTTTGGTAATTCTTGCTTTTCTACTCATGTTCATGCTTAAACACCAATAAGAAGCTTTGTGAGAAAGTTGGGTGTGTTCATTCATCAGCTTTTCTGTGATCAGCCAGATCATTCTTGGCTGGGGACCCCCAAATTCAGTCTGAGTGCATTTTCCCCCAGTTTCTCTAGAGCGGGATTCTCCAGTCTCCTTTGAAGGCAGCATGAACCTGGCTATTGACATCCTAGAGCGGGCGGGAAGGAGGGATGGGTGTCTCGGTGTTTTCTCACCCCTCCCCCACCACTGTCCCTGGTGTCCTTGAGTCTTGATACTCTCAGGCTTAATTTCTCTGTAGAATATTTCCCCATACTCCTGTGGCAATGAGGGATGAGTAATCACGTAATAAGTGCATTGGAGGTGGGGATGCAGGAAAATTAATGCTCTTTATAGAGACTTTCAAAATATTCTCTTATTTTCAAACTTCTTAGTCCAATATACTCTTCCCTTACACTCTTCCTGTACTTCCAACTCCTAGGCCTTTTCTAGGTTCTGAAGGGTAAATTGAAGTGAATCTCACTGGTGTCCTCCTCAGTAGGCGCCTTCCTTATTCCTACTAACATTTTTGGCTGTATCTCATTTCTTGGTGGGAATTGGGTTTGGTGTCTGTCTGCTAAAATGACTAAATCTTAAAAAAAGGCTGGCCTACTATGGAGAACAGTATGGAGGTTCCTTAAAAAACTAAAAATAGAGCTACCATATGACCCAGCATTCCCACTACTGGGCGTATACCCTGAGAAAACCATAATTCAAAAAGAGTCATGTACCACAATATTCATTGCAGCTCTACTTACAATAGCCAGGACACGGAAGCAACCTAAGTGTCCATCGACAGATGAATGGATAAAGAAGATGTGGCACATATATACAATGGAATATTACTCAGCCATAAAAAGAAATGAAATTGAGTTATTTGTAGTGAGGTGGATGGACCTAGAGTCTGTCATACAGAGTGAAGTAAGTCAGAAAGAGAAAAACAAATACTGTATGCTAACACATATATATGGAATCTAAAAAAAAAAAAAAAAAAAAAAAAAAAGGTCATGAAGAACCTAGGGGCAGGACGGGAATAAAGACACAGACCTACTAGAGAATGGACTTGAGGATACGGGGAGGGGGAAGGGTAAGATGTGACAAAGAGAGAGAGTGGCATGGACATATATACACTACCAAAAGTAAAATAGATAGCTAGTGGGAAGCAGCCGCATAGCACAGGGAGATCAGCTCGGTGCTTTGTGACCACCTAGAGGGGTGGGAAAGGGAGGGTGGGAGGGAGGGAGATGCAAGAGGGAAGAGATATGGGAACATATGTATATGTATAGCTGATTCACTTTGTTATAAAGCAGAAACTAACACACCATTGTAAAACAATTACACTCCAATAAAGGTGTTAAAAAAAAAAAGGCTGGCCTTATTGAGAAGACTTACATTATGTATGGAATAGACTGGTATATAGCTATAGGTATATAGATAACTCAATTAAAAGTAGTTTGGAAAGTCCACAAGGTCCAAAATCTAACCAGTACTGTGCAGGTTTTGTCAGGAAGAACCAAACAATGTAATCTATATGGAAATTATCAAAGAATAATGAAATGAAGGCTACCATTATGGTACTTCAGTGTATCTATGATGATGTTGTTCTCTCTCTCTCCGGTTACTTCCAGGATCGGGCTGTGTAAAACAGGGAGCCTAATTGGAAGTGCAGACCTATAAACTGAGAGACCTAAAATATTCATAAAATGTGATCATGAATTACTTTTCCTGTATTGAGATATGGGAAGGTCTCTGAAGGAATGGGGTGTGGACGTGTATTGATGGGAAGGTAGGTTTAGGTGGAAGGGGTCATAGAGAGGAAAAAAAGGAGGTGGTTCTAACACTGTGGCTTCTAGTCAGCCAAGGTGCTGCCTGGTAGCCTTGGTGTCAGTGTGGGTTGAAAACAGGTGCTTTCCTGGGGATGGGGGCGTCACTGACACAACTGCCAAAATGGCCCTAGATCCCAGAATTTACCTTCTTATCATAGTGGGTTCTTTTGAAAAATCTAGGACACCCTTCACATGATCGTCTCAAAGATAACTAAAAAGCATAACACATTTTAGAGTACAAAAGGCAAAATTCAAAATATCTTAGAAAGCTAGATTATTTCCAGTAGAGTTTATAACATGTGTGAAACATGAAGTTTGAATTCCAATCACAGAAACCTTATACTAATGCATTCTTTTATCCCAGCCTCATCTGTAACGATTGGCAGTTCTTCGTAATAGATCATGAATCTTGGTGCAACAGGGCAATGTTGAGGCGAGAGAGGACGTCTCGTTTGCTTTTATTTCACTGAGTGGAGCTACATGACACTGCTGTTTCTGAAGAGTGGCTATCATTTGTATGCTTTGCTGCAAACAGCCTTCCTGGCTGCAGTAATTTAGGGGCATCTGAGAGCTAAGTCTGAAGGTGCAGTACCACGCCATCAGGCAAGCACTGAGCAGGATGTCCTCTGAGGTGGGTTTCATTTTGTAGGTTGTGTACAACACGCATTTCTGTTGATTCACTGGATCTACCTACCAACACGTCTGGAAGATAGGACTAAGCCAGGGATGTTCAAATCAACTTAACATTTGTTTAGGCAAATGAACTTAAAAATAATTGTGTCAGCCCAAATCCAGCAGAGTGCGTGGGCTGCTCAGGCTGGGTGCTCTGGTTTACCTCGGGTGCCTTGCTAGGAGGGCTGGAGCACACCCCTTTTGACATCATCTCTCTGTGTGTGTTTGGAGAGACTGGGACCTGAACAGATGGCCTTGATCTGGGCTCCCATGACTACCAGGCATGCCAGGCAGGCAGATGAGTGATCTGGCTTGTTCCTTCTCTTTTAAATTGCTGTCAGCCAGAGAAAAATGGTGAAAATAAATCAATGGCTCCCTCCTCCAGACCCAGCATGTACCTTTCAGTCATCAAAATAAGAAACATCCTGTGGTCGCTGTTGGGTGATTTCTCTGATAGAAGGAGCCCTTCACACACTGGAGATGAACATAACAAATGGCCAACTCATGCCTCAGAAGGGACTTTTTTTGTCAGGACCAAAAGTTGTCACTGAATGGACAGAAGCAGGTTTGGAAGGAGCATTGTTTATTCACTCTCAGATGCTTTGCATCCTTTGTGACTGGGCTCAGTATTTTTGGTAACTGGTTGGTAACTGTTTACATCTCCCATCCTCAGAACACAGGAAATCACAAACAGGAATCCTGCTCAATATCTCTGGCAGTGCCTTTGTGTTCCTACTGTACCGAAAGCGGAGGGGCCTCTTCTTGTGTCACATCCGTATTCTTGCCACTTCACTGAGCCCAGAGGAAACTGTAATCGAGAGACTCAGTTTAAGTAAGACCAATACCCTAGCTTTAACTCTCGTTTCATCTTCAATATTAACAAGTTGACCCTGAGCTTGGCAACTTTTTGGAGTCACGTGTCAAAAAAATTGGTCCTGGATCAGGAGGGTGTGGGATCTTTTATTTTTTAAGATTTGAAATATCGTTGCATGATTAATTAATCATTAGTATATTAACAGGTTGACCTTGAACTAGACTGTTTTATGACCCAGTTTCCCTTTATTTGGAATAAAGACCCCCCAACCTTGCTCACAAATCTATGAGTCATATTCTCACACATGCAGACTGATTTTCTAGTTGTCATGGACATTGATGTGTTTTCAAACAGTAAACATTTCACGTATGCACATATGTGAGAGCTATGTGGGGTTAAGGTAGAAGGGAAGTTCTACTTTTTGGAATGAATCTGAGATATATATATATATATATATATATATATATATATATATATATATATATATATATATATATGAGGCTTTTCAAGTTTGAAAGCTTCATCTGGCCTGTGGGTGGCATGTTGGATATCCCAAGACTTACTTAGTGCAGTATGTTAATGTAGTTCCCAAATTTTACATAGCTTGACACATAGAACTGGTAATGTTTCTAGAAATACCATAAATAGAAATATCTTCATAAGACCTTTACTTTGTGATCTGCTTTAAGTTGTCTCACCAGTTAGCTAGAAGCATTATGGGACAGTCAGGTCAGAGCATTAAAAGTGGGACTTCTGGTCTTTTTTTTGATTTGGTTTATAACTGAGCTATTTCTTGAGAAATATTGCTTATCCTGTCTCTTCACTGATGCTTAAAATATACGTATGCAAAATAAAGCTGTCTAACTTGCAAGGCTTTTGGGAGGGGTTCTTTATAAATGTTAAGACACTCAAATGTAAAAATTATTAATGACTGAAGTACTTAAAACTGTCAGGAAGGATGGCAGCATTTCAGCCAGCCCTCGAGAGGCGACAAGTCTGCTGTGAGTTAGTCATCCTCTGTGGATGATGTACTTGAGGACGTGATGCAAAGCAGTTGAATTTATAAAAAAGATGTCGGTAAAGCTCTTTTTGGAGAAGTCATGGATTGCAGCCTTAAATTCTGGGAAAATGGAATTTTCCCTCAGCTTTACAAATGTGGCAGCAGGGATCCTCACTATTTTGCATTTTTGGATTCTTATTAGTGTTTCACACACACATAGAGACAATAAAATCTGTGATAATTAAAAATGCTATCTTAAAGATATATTAAAAAATATTCACATATAATGGCATCTCATAATAATGACCGTTTTACTTCAGTTGCTTCATTTATGCATTTTCTTTGTAGAAATGGGCAGTCAACTATTTGTTCATTCTTATCGTTGTGTTCAACTGTATGAAATAGAATGTTACCTTTAGGCCTTTATGTCCCAGGGAAGCCCCACGAGTCTTAGCACAAGAAAACTTTGAAAGGTTGCTCTTTTTCCTACCCTTACAACTCACAGTCAGCCGCCTAACATGCCCGTAAGTTGGTGGAAACTATTGACTGAGATGTAAGTACAAAGAGGAGAAAAATGAGACCAAAGAGGTGAAGTAACTTATTTTACTCGTAATTCAGTTCTTGCACAAATATGTCTTGCGCTGGGTGCTGTGCTGGTTGCTATTTCTGTGCCCTTCCTATTCCATTATGCTGCCTGCCCATCTTTGCTGTGCGGGATTTGCTCTATGGAAGTTTACTTTTGTTTCCACGGGAAGAATTTTCTTAGTAGTGCCTATTCTCTTCACATAAACTCAGTGGACCTCCTCAGTTTCCTCATTTATGAAATGAGCATGCTGTACTACTGACTCCGAACTTTCTTGATTCTATCACCCTTTAATCAATTACACATGAAAAATGCTGTCGAACCCTGAAAATCCTTCATTGTGCATTTCACATAGCTTGTATTCATCATGCTGTGTTTTATGTTTACTTCACCTTGTCTTAAAGATGGTGTAAGAAATAGTGCTGTAATGCCCCTTGGTGATACAGTGCTCAAACGAAGGGTTCAGTTATTTTAAACAGTTGGTTACATTTTGCTTTGGGTCTTATGTTGTGAACAAGCTGGGCTTTGTAGCACTGTCGTGATTCTCCCTGCCTTTTCCAGTGGTAAGTGCAGACCCACATTACAGCACTGTGAACTGTGGAGCCCAGGGCCTAGCAAACAGTGAATGTATAATGACGAGGCCAAAATTTAGCTAATAAATGCAGGCTGAGGATGCACATATGTGATGGAGCAGAACATCACTTCCATTTGGGGCCCAAGGTATTGGGATTGTACCGGAATCATGGTAAATTGCATAAGCTGGGACTATGTCTTTTGGGGCCTTGGAATATTAAAAATATTAGAAAATGGAGCAGTTCAGAATATAATCATTAAACTGCTTTGTAACTTTTGACCTGGGGTGATGTACAAGTGGCCATTCATTTGTTGGCTGTTTGCTGTGCTTTAAGGATTTTGCCGACTGCTTTACGTATAGCATTTTGTTTAATGAGTATAATAATTCTGTGGCATAGTTTATTGTCCACACTTTACAGAAACAGACACTGAGTTGCAGAAAGGTTAAACGACATGCTTAAGCACTCAAAGCTGCTATTCAAGTTGAGGACTGTCCGATTCCAAAGCCGTACTCGTAATCGCTATGCTCTGATTCTCCCCAAATCAGCCGGTCATTGGCCACACTTTTATAGGCATGTTACTCTTTTTGATGCCAGGGAAACAGAGAGTAAAATAGATAAATAATCCTGATCTCATGGAACTATCGTTCTTATAGGCAAGACGGTAAATGAAGAAATGGGTAAAATGTATAGGATGTCATATGGTAATGGCAGCTTTGGAGAACAACAAAGTAGTGAAGGGAGTAGGGAGTGATGAGCAAGGGGGTGGGCCTTGCAGTTTTGAGTAAGGTGGTCAGGGAGGCCTTGCTGAGAAGATCACACTGGAACAAGGGCATGAGTGAAGGCATAATTGAAGCGGCAGTGGGGTGGGGTTGAAGCATATTGGAAAGGGCTGAAGAGAAAGGGAAGAGAGAGAGGAGTTGGAGAGAGAAAGAGTACAGACAACTCTTTGAAGTCATGTATCAGAAACTGGTCCTGGATCAGGAGAGTATGGGATTTTTTTTTTTTTTTAAGATTTAAGATTTCATTGCATGGTTAAGTGCTAAGTGCTAATGGTCTAGTGGAGAAGGAGAATTGATTGATAATGCACAAGAGAGATGTGAGAATTGTACCAGAATGTCTCAGAGGAGGTGAGATGGATGGGACCTAGTGCAGAAGTGGAGGGCTCGATCTTCGGAGCATGGAAAATGGTTCACCAAGATCGGAGGGAAGGCAGAGGGTAGGCGCACAGCGCAGGTTGGTGAAGAGATGCGCCTGTGGGAGTTGAGGGCATCCTCTTCAGATTGCTCCTATTTTCTCATCGAAAAAGCAAAATCAGATCTTGGGCTGAGGGTGCGGGTGGGCGAGGCTGTGTTGGAAACCCGAGGAGGGAACAGTGCAGAATTTCCACTGGAAGAGTGATAGAGTGGCTGGAACATATCTCCGCAGTTTCATCGTCTGCCAGCATTAAGGGTCCCCTTGGGGTTAGTGGCCATGTGTTCAGAGTGAGACACTTGGTGTGACTGTGGGTTCAGTTTCTGAGGAGTGAGCATGCTTCCCAAGCCAGGTCAGGACGCGCAGAGGAGGTGGGAGGGGTTTTGCCGGAAGAGTGTAGTAAGGAGATAATAATTGTGAAATTTAAGCTGGGCAGGTGGGACGTGAGGACATGGGGGTGGTGAGGAACATGGACGTGTGATGAGATCAGTGGATTGTGAGCCCTGGGAGGGTCCAAGCGCCAGGGACTGAGGTGGGAAACAGGGGTGGTGGTCTGAGAGTGGGATGCTTGATGATGAGGTTACTCTGGGTGACTGACGTCTTCTTGGCTGTAACCATAGGTCTGAGCAGCTGAGGGGGCCAGAGGATGAGATCATTGGAGGACCTGAAAGATCACCATTCGTTGGAAAGGGAAACCACCAAGAACTGGGGTTCTTGTGTTGGGGTTCTTCTAGAGATTGACGATGAGCTAAGATTGAAGAACTCCTCCAAGGGAGTGGTTGCGGCCAGAGGTCAGCGATGCCTGCAGGAAGGGGCAAGTTGTTGACGGGTTTTAAGGAAGAATAGTCTGCTCGCAGTGAGCGTTGCTCACCAGTGGCACTGAGGACCTGTGGGTCTTTGGGGAGCAGGGGGGGAAGGGAGAATCCCCTGCTGAGGAGGAGGAGGAGGAGGAGGAGGAGGAGGACACCAAGCTCGCATCATCCTGGTGGTGCGGAACAGAAGGCATCCTTCACTCACGGGGCCAAGAAGAAGCTGAGTCCTCGGAGGAGAGCCAGGTCCCGGCTCGGAGCAAGAAGCTGAAGTGGGGAGACAGAGGGGGCTGGGCAAGGAGGACTTGTACTGGTGAGGATGGGCTTTGGTGGACACAGTGTAAGAACTTTAAGAGCTGGGGTGCGGTGGACAGGGCCAGAGGCGCGGTGGACAGGGCCAGAGAGGAGGACGTAAAGGGCTGGACGGGATGGTAGACTGAGAGAGCAGAATGGACCGGAACTCCTGGGCTACTTCAAAGAGGAAAATCAAGTGAGCGCCAGCGCTTGCTGAGCAGATAGCGGTGCTGAGGCTGGGTGTGATGAGCGGTGAGGAGGAAGGGAGGTTGGTCAGGAGCGTGTGGGGCTTTGGGATTCTCCTCTTCCTGAAAATGATGGTGCAGAGGCTTGCAGAGAGCAAGTTTCACCTTGAGCACCAGCATATCTGGAATGCTCTTCTGAGTCCGAGAACATGAGCAGTGCTAGGGCACACGCTTGTTTCATACTAGACACTTCTGCTAAGGAACTCATTTTCTTCATGTGCGAGAGTACTCAGCTGTGGAGCTGCATATTTTCCCCCTTTAGCTGTCTGTGTATCTCTTCCATCGTGCATCTACCACGTGCCAAGCTCTGCGTTTGAGCTTTAAGTGAGGGAGTAGGTGGGAGGCCCATGGGTGGATAGAGTCCCTTTCTTTGAGGAGTTTACAGAGAAAGCTGTCATATATATGGGGAGATAGAGGAGATAGTGACATATTTAGATGTCAGTTTTCCTAGAAATATAGGACAGAACATCCTATCTAGAGGACAGATTTCACCCATTTTCGTCAGATTATTAACACAATTTTACAGCCGCGTGCAAAGAACTTGATTTCTGGGCAGTTATATAGCACTTAGCACAATGTTTATATATAGTATGTGCTCAAGTATTTTTGATCAATAAATGAATGGATGGATAAATAATAAATATACTTATGAAGGACTTCAGCCTTCAAGATGATTAACTTGAATTAGTTGTAAACACTTCTTGTTTATGTTAAAATTCAAGAACAAGATGAAACAGTTGGACTTAATTGCCTTGAACTCCAGAAGGGAGAATGGAGGAGGGGAGACCATGTGTGCTCTGGAGAGAATAGGGAGGAGGCTTGTGAAATTTAGTCCTCTTTTTTCGTGTTTTTCCCCGTGAAGGGGAAGAGGAGTCTTCCTGGGTTATAGATTCTTATGTCACATTCTAGTATTTGCTCTAAATCTTTCTGTTGACCCTTCCAATACCCTTAATGCTGCCTTTTGCTTATGCAGTTTTTTTTTGTTTGTTTGTCTTTTTTAGGAATGAGTCCATTCTTTATCTCCTCTGTTTTCAGGATATTAGTACAATTGTCTTTTACCAGACAACAGAGATTTACAGAAGTGATTTGACCACTTGGACCTATTTATTTGAATTAAGAGAATTATTTGGAGTTGTAGGCATCTTTCAGTAATTTAATGGCTACTTTGCTCTGCATGGTAGATTGATACAAGAACTTAGATGAGATAACCATCAATTACTAGTGTTGATTTTTAAGTGCTTTTCTGTTGCTCTGTGCTGGCTCCGCCCCCTCCCCTGCCAAAATAGTCTGAACCTTTGGATCCTAACAGATGTATCACAGGGCACCCGAACGTGAAGGGTTGTACGCATGATTTTTTTAAAAAATTTTCATTAATGTTACTGAAAGCAAAGAAATAGGTAGTTGAAATAGTTCATGCGATTTTGGAGGACTGGAGAGCCATTCCTAGGTGGCAAGTGATTACCTGGCATTCTTCAACTTTATTTTGATGAAGACGCCTGGAGATGTCAGCCCAGTTGCTGGAAGCTAATTATCCATTTAACTTTTGTTTTCAATTTGAATTTTTGGATTTTTGCTGGGTTTATCCTATACTAGACCGAACTATTATTCTGGTTTAACACATGAGCTGAACAGAACCTTCTCTGTAAGTCTGCCTTCTGTGGAGGAATAATTGGGATTATTTTCTTGACTTTTTGTTCCGTTCTTATTCTATAGTTTATCCATTTTGGTCTTTTATGGCCTTTCTTTTTCAGGCACAATCTCCAGGACACTGGAACATTCATTTCCTCACATGCATTTTTTTTGGATCTTTTTTTCTTTTGCCCTTTTAAATTTATTTTAAAATGTAGGATTTAAGTAGCATATCAGATTTTAAAATGCTTTATAATCATTTTGGACTGTTTTCTTGTGCTCCTGTTCCTCCTGTCATCCCAACCCTGTTTCTTAACCAACGTGGTAATAGATGAGTACTTTTTTCTCCAGTGAGTGATGAGGAAATGGTGCTAAATATGCTATTTACTGTCTATTTACTAATCATTAATTTGTCCCAAGAAAATAATTCACAAGGCTAGGGAAATCATAAGAAGGGGGTCAACATTCTTCTTTTGGTTTTGATTTATTTAAATTGAACTTAGATTATGGGATAATTCTCTACTAAGTTTGGCCTGATTATATTAACAGTTTTATTTGGCATTGTGCAGTTTGTGACTTTTAGCATATTAAATGACATTTTTGAAAAACATTTTGGCTGCCATATTTTCAGTGGAGAAATTTATTTTCTCTAGTCCTTTGCATTTGAAGTTTGATTATTGTTCTTGGGCTTTTGGGCTTATTCTTTACATTTTGCATTTGGTTTGTTATTTGAGACTATGATTTAAAACTTGAATTAAACAATATCAGAATGATTATGATTCATCTCACATTTCAATCCCATAAATACCCACAGTGCTATTGTGAGGACTGTGGATATTCTTTCTATTCAACAAGAGAGAGAAATAATTTCATAGTGATATTTTTCTAAAAGTTTTTTTTTTCTTTTGTTGATAACCTTGATCTGATTGGATACTCTCTGCCTCTTTTTAAAATTCTTCGGAAAAAATAATTCCAGGTATGATTAGAAACCAGTATAATCTTTTCATCTTTCCTTGGCATCCTTCATTCTTTGTTTCTGTCCGGTGATATTTGAGAGCTATTTGTGGAAATCTGGCCCCATCTCTTTAGGTTCCTTCCATTTCCTTTGAGCGTTTTCTTTTTGGTGTACTATGATTTCAAAAATATCCTCTTTTTTTTAAAAAAAAAATCTTATGACTGCTCTGTGTATGGTGTGTTTATGATATTGAACTGAGAATGACAGTAAAGTTTTAAAAAATTCACCTTTAACATTTCTAAAAGTATCAACAGAAATAACAACAAATATCAATTAATGGTTAGCAGACAATGTGGTAAAAAACTGTGAATTTTAATGAACTATTTAAATGTGTTAATATTTGTAATGTGCTTAGAACAGAGTTTCTCATATGAAAGTGTAATGTCTTTCTTTAATAAAGGAAAAAAAGAACTGTGAATGGGCAAGAGACTTCACCTCAGTTAGCCTCAGCTTCCTCACAAGTAAAACAGGGTTCATAACCATTTTACCCATTTGAAGATTAGAGATCATGTTCATAAGTGCCTCGTATGATGTCTGGCGCCCAGTAATAATAAAAACCCTGTTACCCAACACTCATTGAGGGCTGCTCTGTTCTAGTCCGTGTGTAAAGACTTTGCACCCAGGGTCTGATCGCACTTCCACAAGAGAAGAAATCTCATCTCTATGGTTCGCTGTTTGTATAAATGATGGATCTGGACTTTGAACCTGGGCAGAGCCCAAGCTCTTAATCACGGCACCAGCAGGCTTTTGTAAGTGTGTGTTGGGCAACAGAGAGAGCGGTCTCTCCCTCCATTCTTTTAAGTCCATGGCCCCTCCTTTCCACTTTGATTTTAGAATGAGATCATGTATTAGGCACACTGAATTTTATTGCTACGATTATTGTCCTTGGGTACAAAAGTATTGTCATGTCTGTCTGTTGTGCCTTTCTCCCTTTTCCCCTTAACATCAGCCAAGATGAACATGGTAATGCCTCCAAACACGTGCGTGTGCTCACAGAGACAACACAGGCTCAGAACATACACACATGGGCTGCACACTGGGATCTTTTGAGGAGTCCTGTGCTACGTAACTCTCTTAAGACCCCTTGAGCAGTAGTTTACTCTCAGTGAAATAATCACTGATCTGGACTAAATTTGTTTCCTTGAGTTGTATGTAACAAATTGGAGAGCAGCAAATGAAACTCAGAATCTGGATTTAAATCCCGCCCCCACCCCCCCAGGTAATATATTTTATTTCTACTAGGAGGTTAATTTTATTCCAGTCTTTTTTTCCCTGATGATTGGTTATTGGTTATTGGATATTGGTTATTGTAGGTCATATATCTTTTTAAGTTCTCAAAGGTTAAAAAAAATTGAGGCGAGCGTGGTAAGACCTTACAATTTATATTCTCAAAGGAGACAGTAAAGGGTTTGGTTTTGTTTTTTAATTGGAGTATAGCTGCTTTACAATGTTGTGTTAGTTTCTGCTCTACAGCAAAGTGTATCAGCCACATGTATATGTATATCCCCTCTTCCTTGGATTTCCTTCCCATTTAGGTCACCACAGAGCAGTGAGTAGAGTTCCCTGTGGTATACTGTCTGTTCTCATTAGTTATGTGTTTTTTACATGGCAGTGTATATATGTTAATCCCAATCTCCCAATCCATCCCACCCCCTCTTCCCCCCTTGATATCCATACATTTGTTCTCTACGTCTGTGTCTCAGTTTCTGCTTTGCAAATAAGTTCATCTCTACCATTTTTCTAGATTCCACATATATGCATTAAAATACAATATTTTTTTTCTCTTTCTGACTTATTTCACTCTGTATGACAGTCTCTAGGTCCATCCATGTCTCTGCAAATGACCCAATTTCGTTCCTTTTTATGGCTGAGTAATACTCCATTGTATATATGTCCCACATCTTCTTTATCCATTCCTCTGTTGATGGACATTTAGGTTGCTTCCATGTCCTGGCTATTGTAAATAGTGCTTCAGTGAACATTGGGGTGCATGTGTCTTTTTGAATTATGGTTAAAATATTTTTGCTAAATTTAATCTGGACTAATATACGAACAATACAATTTCAGTTTGACTCTGAGGTAGGGTTTTGTCCTTACCAATGTCATATTAATACCTTTTGAATATCAGCTTTTTATGTATATTTGTTAGATAACTCCTAAGAAAATTATGAATCAGACTCTTCAGTGGTACTCAATTAGCTTACTTCATCAATGATAAAGACAGGAAACAAAATAAAAAGGAGCAGGTTAATGAACTATAGAAAACATGGTATTATAAATCCATAGCTACATGTGATCCTGCCTTCATCTGAAGACTCAGAATTCCAGGTATTCTTAGAGAAATTTGTGACTAATGCAGCTGAAAAGGTCTCAGACGAACGTGTAGCAGTTTTTCTCAGTATTTCTTATATACTGGAATGTGTCAAATGCTGACACAGTATTAACCATAATTTATAAATTGACATTGCAGCAACTTTTTTAACCTTACACTTGGGCAGAAAAAGGAAAAAATCATTGGCGTCAGTACTAACTAAATTTATGTTACAGGCAGAAACCAAAGGCCTTCTATTTCACCTTTGTGCTATTTTCCAGTTTAAGAAATGCTGGCATAAGGATCAATTTGTGAGAAAAGCAAGGACTGGAGAGATCAAAATAGAACATTTCTCTAGCTTTTATTTTATTGTTTTTAGTATCACACAGCAAATTTTCTTTCTTTCTTTCTTTTTTATTTTTATTTTTTTTAGTTTGAAGATAAACTGGGAAGAGGTAGAGATTAGACATAAAGGGAACAAATGTATATTTATCTCTGAAAAGGTATGTGGGATTAGAACACATGTTACATAGTCTGTTTTAGAAATGATTTATATACATTTTAATAGGAAACAATAACCATAGTGATCTTACGAAATTTTAAAAATTCTATGTGGCCTTTTGTTTGACCTTATTTTACAAAATTAATAATGATGATTCTGGGAATTCCCTGGTGGTCCAGTGGTTAGGACTCCACACTCTCACTGCCATGGGCCGGGTTGAATCCCTGGTTGGGGAACTAAGATCCCACAAGCCACGTGGCTTGGCCAAAAAAAAAAAAGATAATTTTACCTGAAGGAAATAATGTAGGGGGCAGGGAAGGAAATATTGAACCAAACCTTTATTTAGAAATACGAGAAGACTTAACATATTAGGCAAAGTTTTGGACAATTTTTTTAGGAGTATGGACAGCTCGAGAGTCCAATCTATAGTTACTGATGTTCTCCATCTTCATAAATGCCCGTGAGTCACCACCATTCATCATGGCAGTTATGGGATCCCCGAAGCTGCAGGGATACATTAGGTATTGGCATGGTGATGGACAGGCCTAATACGTCTTTCCCATTTGTAGTAAATGTGTTCCTGTTTTCTATGCCAGGGTGTATTTTATTGATTTCCTCCATTACCATGGTGAGGCCTCAATCTTGGTGGTAAAGCTCATTTCAGGAAATTACAGTTTAAAGTTGCTAAACTACAAGTATTAAGCCACTGAGTTAACTGCTCAAGGAGTTCATGGCAGTACTTGCTCATCTCAGCGTGACATTTAGAAAGCAATATGTAGGTGTGTTTAGAAAAGTAATGCTTCAGCTCTTCCTAGAAGGCATATCTCCAGCCCATTTGCTTTTCATTCCAGTGAATGCTGGAGGGGAAGGTGCTCGGAGAGCCACCTTGTGTTCCAGTGGTTGGTGCTTCCCTTGGATCCTGACATTACTGGGCTCAGACCCGCTTTGGCCTGGGTCTGCCTGAGGAAATTTGGTCTGTTCTTGGTGTACTTTGGGTTGAAAAGATTTTTAGAAATTAAAGGTCACGCTGAACCTTTGGGTTTGAAGACAATTAAAATGTAAGGTGGGAGGAGGGTGCAAATTAATCTGACTCAATTAATAAGGATGAACCGTGATTTTTTCATTCGTTATAGAATCAAAAACGACTGGAATGCTACTGGCTATGAACCAGATGTGGAATCTTAATTTTGTTGTGTTCAGTGTGCCCTGCCCCAATTTAGAAAACACACTGAGGCCCAATCAGAATTAGTGACATATACGCACATTTTGGCAATAGTCCAAATGTTCAGTTACCTTCACCTATAATAATCTCATACACACACACATACTTTTAAAAATAAAGTATAGAAAAGTCTAATAACAAGAATTTATCAAAAAGAGCAGTTCAACTAGTAAATACACTAGTAAATGAAAACGTGTGATTATAATGACCCTGGGAGGTATTACACTTCAAATTCATTTAAAAATTATACTCTGTATAGTTGCATTGTTAAATACATTTTCTTTACACTGTGATTCCTTGAAAATTGAGAATTGTTGTGTGGTGACTCCAGGTTAACCAAAATATCATACCGTGCTTACCATCTCATTTATCTGTACTGTGGAGATTAAAACAGTTCATATAATTTGAAGTTCTAGCTATATATATGTGTATATATATATATTCAGTCATTTTATTGATAAGAAAATGCAATCGATAGGAACGAAGGGGTTTTTCCAGGGCCATCCAGCTGTTTGGTAGCCCTGCAGGGGTTGCACTCTGGCCTGGTACCTTGCAGACTGGTGCCCCTTCCTCTACAGAATGTCAAGCAGAAATCAGAAAATTGAACACTTTTGAACAGCCTGAAGTTTTTCTCTGTTTGAACTGTTACCAACCACCCAGGTTGCGAATTGAGCCCGTGTTAGATAAAGCCGTTCAGAGAACAGTCATACTGGTTCCAGAGGGAGTCTGTTTCATGTAGAGGCGGCTAAGAGTTCAGTGGAAGGAGCAAAGGGAATAGGGAATGAGGCCTCACTCCCTAAAGGGTTCACAATAAACACATGACCACATGGCACACCATGGCCTCATCACATCTCCTGTGGCTGTTTTCCGGATTTCAGACCCACTCAAGGGGATGTGGTTAAGTAGGCGTGGGGCCCGTGGGTGAGGAGGCAGATGCCGGTCCGCGTTATCTCCCCGTGTTCCCAGGTTTGTCCTCGCAGGTCCCCTTTCAAAGAGCACCTGCTCCAAGTAGGGGCACCTCCTTGACCTCAGCCTCTTATTGTGAACCAGCAATCCTGATCCCTTCCCTCTCAGACTGTATGAGGGAATTAGTCTCCAAAAAAGAGGGAATGGCCCTGAAAAGGCTAAGCGTAGACACTGAAGAGAAACTTGGTGTAGTCACTACTGTCCCTGGGCTACGTCCAGTCCCACAGCAAAGGCTCAGGGTGAGACCATATGGCTGCTCTAGTGCAGCACCAGCTGAATCCGTGCTGGGGACGTGTCCAGAAGCCAGGGAGGGTCAGGCATGTCTCCATCTGGATCGCAAGGTTGCCGGAAACTTTCCCCGCGTGCTTCTTACCTTCCCTGACCTGTGAGACTCATGAGTGTTGTTTTATTTTTTGTAGTTTATAGGGTGCTTTCACATAATCTCTTTTATTTCATGCCCACAGATTAGGTAGTAGAAAACATTATTTCCATTTTCACCAGTGGCAAGACTGGGACTCAAACTTCGGCTTCCTGAGTAACTCCCTAACTGTTACTCTTTGCAGTACCTACAGCTGCTTCGGGAGGGCGCGCACACACACACACACACACACACACACACAAACACACAGGCACATGCATACATTCTGAATATGGAAACCATACAGGTGTGTATCATACAGGTGTGTACAGAGAACACACCTGTATGATACACTTTTGTAGGTAGTCTCAGAAAAAGCACCTATAATATGCTTCTTAAACTTTGAAGCTATTTGGGGATGTCAGCAAAGTGGCTTTCATCAGTCCCTCTCTCTCTCTACACACACACACACACACACACACACACACACACACACACAGTGCTTAGCACATGTATATTTATATCTATAGGTCAGTCACCATCCTTAGCTAACGTCTCCCATTTCCGCGCAGGGCGGCCGTCAGCATCAGCCTGTAGAGCTGACTGTTTCAGAGGTGATGGGAGGACACAGGCGACCTGTCACTTGGCTTGAGTGCATGGAAAGCTCCTGTGCATCCAGAAGGACTTTCCTGACATTGCTTGCATTTAAGTAGCACGTGCACACGATCACGGCTCTTTGGCTTGTAGCAGTGACACCAACTTGTTCTCTCCTCTCACTTCCTGAGAGCCGCAGTCTTGGGGCGGCCCTCACCACAGAACCCCACACTGTGTAGTCTCTGTGCTGCTCTGGGGAGAGCACATCCCAGAGGCCGAGTGACATCAACGAGGCTCCTGGGGTGGGAGCCTGGGCTCTTCCAGGACCACGTTCCCAGGTTTCCTCTTCAGCATCTAGAGCCTGAGTGGTCCTGAGAGAGGCGACTGATGGGTCTGAGCCCCTGAGCGGAGCGGGAGGCATGCTCCTCGGTCCACGCACGCGATCTTCTACCTTTGCCAGCTGTGATTAGACATGTAATTGTGCATCTAAATTTAGTCCCCCATTTGCATATGTAATTAATTATAATATAGTTAGTTCTCCCTGGTCTCCTTTTCCTATAAATCGAATTACTCAGAGACTCTTATCTGACACTAAAATCTTTTTTATATGTACATACGACATTTGGAAGGATAAGATTAACTGCTATTTATAGCACTCTAACTTCAAATTCAGAGCCTTCTGCTGTGCTCAGACAGCTCAGAGTGCCTCACTTTTTCAGGAAACAGTCTCAGAAACTTTTTCACAGCAGCAGCTTTTCTCTTCAATAGTGTACAGTGTTCAATATGATCATGAAAACCACATCAGCCCAAACCAGATACGTACATCTTCATCACCCCAGACCAGATGAATAATCCTTGCTGACTGAATCCTTGCACTCAGCACAGACTGTACATTCACGTGTTCATTTATTTAGCACATGTATTGAATACCGACCTACTGTGGGGCCAGGCGCTGTCTCAGGTAACCCACAGATAGTGGTCAATACCATCCCTGGTGTTATGGGTAGAATTGTATCCCCCCCAAAGTTCATATGTTGACATTTAACCCCCCAGTTTAATGTGAATATGGAATTATGTGGAAACAGGGTCACTGCAGATGTAATTAGCCAAGATGAGGTCATACTGCAGTAGGGTGGACCCTTAATCCAACATGACTGGTGTCCTTATACAAAGGGGACATTTGGACACAGAAATTCACACAGGCAGAACGCCATGTGAAGATGAAGGCAGAGATTGGGGTGATACTTCAACAAGCCAAGGAATGCAAGAGATTGCCAGCAAACGACCAGAAGTGAGGGGAGAGGCATGGAACAAATTTTCCCTCATAACCCACAGAAGAAACCAACCCTGCTGACACCTTGATCTTGGACTTCCGGTCTCCAGAACTGTGAGACAATACATTTCTGTTGGTTGAGCCCCCCAGTTTATGGTACTTTGTTATGGCAGCCCCAGTAGACTAATACAACTACGTGCCCAGTTTGGGTTGGGCAGGGCATTCTAAGGCGCAAGAGTTACATTCAGCTCACACAGTGTCCAGGGATAGTGTCCTCCTTCTGTGGGTAGAGTCCGAACTGAATTCTGGCTTCTTCCAGTGGTTTAAATCTTCCCCACCTCTGTGCCTTGAATGTCCTATAGGAGTGCTGACCCGTTTATCCTCTCAGCCCTCAAGGTGACTGGAAGGGACCTCCTCCAGTTACTGAGAATGCCAGGTGCTATTATCAATATTCATATGTGGCATGGGGGTAAAATAATGGATAAAATGCTAGTCTAAGCAACCAAAAATAAAAAATAAAGTATGATTGGGGTCAATTTTGATTTCCGAGGATCCAGAGTGAAGGCCAGTGCCCATGATAGCATCAGACTTTCACCTTGCAGGGGTTTATGATCTTGCAATTTTTGCAGGAGGCTAGATTGGGGCAGGGGAGGGTTTATCTGAGTTGAGCAAAGATACTGTAAATAGGACGATTTATTGGAAGGACCCGGCAGGAACTAAGGAAGGGTTTCCACTTGGTCAAACTGGAATTTGGAGCCTAGCTGCCTCCAGGTGGAATGTGAGAGTGTGAGAATGGACCTAGAAATCAGGGCCTGGGAAGAGGGCCAGTCAGGCAAGTGGTGGCACTCAGTGCAGGTGAGATGGGGTAGGATGCTCTCTCCCCAGCAGCGATAGAGGGGCAGGTCCTGCCCCAGAGGGAAGTCATGTGTGCCTCTCAACCTTCCAGCCTCCCGAGCGCATGGAGAATGTGGTCCTACATTTGGGGAAGCGTGTAAAAGAAACAAAGGAGGTTTCGAAACCAGCATATCTCCAAGCTATAGAGAAATAAAGAATTTCATTCATATTTAGGAAAAATGCATCCTCACCAGAGGCAGGCATACTGACGTCAGCCTTATAAAAAAGCAGTTAAAATTTTAAAAATTCTGATTCTCAAAGAGGTCTGTTTGAGATATTGGAACAACTATATATATATATAATATTATGGCTGAAAAACAGGGTGTCAGCTTTTGTAACATTTTATACACAAACACACACAGAGGTAGTCCAAGAGAGCTACTTCATGCAATCTGTAAATATATTTTGCTTAAATTTTCCTTAGCCTTCCTCCATGTTTTATGTGCTGAATTTGATGGTGAACTTGCACGGTGCATGGCATTCTCTTTGAATGTTCAGTCCTTGACGTGCTTGTGCATGTCTATTCTCCTCTCTCACACTCAAGAAAACCTACTGGGTACGCAGGTGTCAGAAATGATGTTGGAGAGTTAATTTGAATATGCCTTAATTTATTAAAAATTCATTGTTTTCAAATATTAATATTTTAACTATTATTGGTAGCATTGCTTTTGACAGAGCCACAACTGATTGTAACATAATAGGGTGTCATCACAACTCGGTTGACTACTGTGGCTAAAAAGTCAGGAATTTAGGATTTAAGAAGGTTAAAATTTGCTCCAGGCACGAAGCTCAGTTTCTGGTGTGTTGCACCCCCCTGGGTTTAATATGAGACTCCATAGGCCTTCTGGTTTAGACCCTTGTGTCCTGGCAGGGCATACTTCCCCTTAATTAGACTGCACTGGCCAAATGCTTTATTCTTCCCTGAACAATGTAGCTATGGGATTGCATAGCACTTACTATGCATCAAAGTAGTTATGTCCTAGTTTCTGCTCTTTCATAGTGCTGGTATATTCATGAAAGAGTGTAATGTAATACACAACAGTTTTTTAAAATGTCCTGGGATATTGTAAAAGGGAGTAATTGGCTAGAAAGGTAAGAAGAGGGAATTAAGGCTTTAATAAATCTGTGTTAGGCTCACTGCCTGGCTGTGTTTGAGGTCTTACCTAGTTTATTTCAGGCCTGGGGTTCTCCCTAAGGTACACAGGACACAAGCTAGTATATTTTAGAGGCATGATATTTGGGACAGAAATTTCCAAGTCTGGTTTTGTGATATGATAGGGGAACCTCAACGATTTTAGGGGGATTACAAAATATCTCAAAAGAAAATGCATTTAAAATTTACTTTAATAAACTAATATGTGCTTTTGAGTCCCCTTTCCTGAAGCTGTGGGGTCTGACCTGGGCTGTGCTGAGTTCCTGGCATTTAAGGAAGAAAGGGTCACAGTGCCAGCCCTCAGGGAGCTAAGTCAAGGAGAACAGACCTGCAGAGGATGCAGTAAAGTGTTGCAGGTACTGCTTACAGGAGAGGGCTCATGGAGCTCCTTGAACTAGACTTCAGAGGGTGGTTCTCGGTCTCCTCTGCTCAGTCAGGATGCAGGCTGAGAGGCACCTTGGAAGTGGGCTCCTATGTCCATGGAGGTGACTAACTTTTAGAGCAATGTGTGTTTCTTTTTGAAAAGGTAATGAAATTTCGTAAAAGGGGAGAACAGCAGGTTTTATCATACTTTCTCTTTACCACTGATTTCTTTGACCTAGCTATTAGGGAAGGCACATGTGTGTGTATGTATATATATGTTTGTATGTATATGCATATATGTATATTATTTGGATATTATATATTATATTAATATATACATTATATATGTGAGTAATTTTGGAGCTAAAGCTGATATAAATGAGATAAATAAAACATTATACTTGCTCCCTTGTCCTCAAACACCAAACCCTCCTGGCAGGTGTGGCCAAGCGCTTGTAATGGGAAATCCCTAACAGTCAATACATGAGAGGTGATTTTTTTTTCTGAGAGCAGAAATGAACTTTCAGAATAAAAACAGCAACTCTGTTGTCCTAAACATTTTTGAAACAGTGGTTGGCATGTATTCACTTGCATGTCCATCCACCTGTTTCTTCATCCAGTATTTCCTGAGTGCTTGCTATGAATAACTGCTTTGTGAGTTACTGCGATGATGAAATGAGGCTGCCAACTCGCACGGGGAGGGACGGTTTCTCATTAGTTGTTGGATCCTTGTACCTAGTTCAGTATCTGGAAAGGGTAGTGTGTATGGCAAACAGTCAAGATATGGTTGGCTGGTTGAAATGACCTGCACGATGACGACGTATGGACACGGCTCCTTCACTGCAGGAATTGGATGTGACACATCGAGGACTTACTCGCCAGGAACTAATAAGTGCTCAGTAAGGGATAATGCTGCCTGGTTTTGCCTATTATAGATGTTTAGGGAAATCGGTGGAAAGAAGAACCGTTCCATTTGACTAAAACGCGATGGTACACCAATGGAGATGTTGGTAACGTGATTGATAACTTCATTTTGTAGGATCACCGTGTCAGGGAAACCACGGTGCTGTTAATTCATTTTGGCTCAAGATAGATTTTCTATTGTACGAGTAGCAGAAAGAAACTTCACCCTCTTTATTTCCAGTTGTCCTCTCAGATTAGGAACCATTTCTCTTCAATATGTAATGCTTCATGACCATGACTTGCATGGCACAAGTAGCGTTTTCTTAAATGCAATAAACATCTTGGTCGTTTTGTGTTGGCTGTGCCTTTCTGCCTCAATGTGGCAGAGCTGTTACCTGATTGCTGCATTTCCTCTGAGTGATGATGGAAACCAGGTTTGGTGATTGCAAAGTAGACAATTGCTCTTCAGTAAGTCCTTGTTGTTTAATTATTGACCTTTAACGCTTACTTTATTTCTCTTTCTTGAACAACTATGTGTTATTTTGTGGAGGGATTTGGGAAGAGTTTGGGCTCTGTTGTTATTCTTCCATTTGGACTGTTGAAATCAAAGGGATTGATGACTAGGGATGATTTCCCATATAATTTATTTAATCCGAAAGATTTTGGTGAATATCTCCTTTAGTTAAAAGAAAAACTATATTTCTCTTTGGGTTGAAGAAGGAAATAGGCCTTTTAAATGTCATTATGTTATTAATCTAAAAATAAAGACAAGAAATCAAGGTGTTTTGGCTCCTCCTCCACCTTGCATTTCTGAGAAAACTCCCAAAGAATCTCTTGTTTGGACCACTCACTACAATTCCCACACTAAACTTCTCACCATTTCCTGTAAAATCTAGGCTCCTCCCTAAATGCCTTTCTCCATGAGTGGACTGGCCTTCCCTCAGCTATGATGATAAACTCCTATCCATCTTTCAAGATTAAGCTCAAATGTTACCTTCTAGGTCTCAGTTTCTGAGTTCTCCGATTCTGCTGTAACTTATAAAGAGACCAAGCACATACTTGTGATTTGACTATTTTTACAACAGCCTTCACTGCCTGTGAGTTCTTTCAGGTTCAAGACTGTGTTTTACACTGAGTTGTACCTTCAAGGCACAGGGCTCTGTTCACAGTTTGAGGTTTAATACTTGTTAAACTTCCTGTTGGCTAGATCAGTGGGAACCTTGCTATGGAGACTTGCTTGGAACTTCCTTTACCCCTACAGAGCGGTAAGGCTATCAGTGTTCTGAGGGGGCTCCAGTGTCCTTGAACTAAATTTAAATTTGCTCCAGTGGCTGTGGCCCAGGAAGGGGCAGGCTGGTCTGCATGCCGTCATACAGAGCACACGTGCCTACGTCATATTTGCATGTGTTCCATGGAGGAGGAGAGGGACTCCCTCGTCTTTCTCAGGTTTCATCTCCTCTCCCCATCTACCCTCTTTTCACTCATCCCAGGGGAGCTGTGGACGGAGGGCTGGTTTCTTTATTCTGTCTCTGTTTCTGAGGACATTGTTGGGACCAAAATAATCTGCAGTAGCTTCCTGCTGTAGGAAGCTTTCAAACCTGTGCCCTGAAAAGGAAAATAAACCTCCTTCAAGTATAAATAACCACTGTTATAGTGTTCCTAGGGCTGGCGCTGAGTGTCTTTATCAGTTTAAGGTATCCAGGAGAGGCTGGAATACCGAAACAGTACTGGGATTAATAGCAAAATGGCATAATGCTGGCAGTTTAATTGTCTGTGGGAAATATGATTTCTGGTGGATTTGATTTGTGATGGGATCTACAGACATTTCAAACCTTTGACCCAAGTTTCGGTCCTGTTTATTTTTAAGAAAGATTTTTTCGTTGACCTTGGATAATCATTGAATTTCCCCATTGGTAAAACAGTGGTGAATATTAGCCTCCAAGGTTTGTTGTAAGACTCGAATGAGACTATGGCCATGAAAACTCTTTGGAAACAAAATATTAGTATTGTCCAGACGTGGGTGCTATTATCAGCTCTCTCCCACTTAAGATCTTTTTTCTTTGCTTTCATCAAAATGAACAAGTCAGGTTTACCTTTCTTCTAGGCCTTGTACGTTGTTCATCATGTCACACAATGGAAACGTGAGTGCTAAAGGGGACGATAGTAGTTCTGTAAATCGTAGGCAGCCTCAAAGAGAACAGAGTCCTTTATTTAGCAGATGGGGACCTGAAACGCAGAGTTTGTCACTTATGAAAAGCCAAACAGTCCTTAGCAGCATAGCTAAGCTGAAACTCAGGTCCCTTGGTTTCTAAATTCAAATTTTACTAACCCATAAATATGAAATAGTAAAATGTAGTTAATACTTTGGAAAACAGGAGTGAAGAATGTCCCTCATCCCCTTTTTTTGCTGAAAGCTCCCAGGCAGGAGCTATCTTAAACAAGTGTTAGAAAATATGAGTCCCTAATAATATTCAAATACTCATTTGTTTGGTTTGGACATGAAAGAAACTTTTTAGTGCATCAGTAAGTTTTCTACTTATGTTCTTATGTTTTATTCGGTAGATGCTGTGATGCGTCTTCTGTTTTCCGAAGAAGTAGGAAGAGAAGGGGTAACCTGTTCTTAAATGTGATCGCAGATATTTGAGAACAACGCTTGTAGTTGTGCTTTAGAATAGCTCAGTCCTTTGTTTTTTAAACGTCCTGTGTTATGCACCTTTCTTGTAACACTTTGCCTTGCCTGACGCTTATTCTCTTCTGTTTACCTCACCACCCCCCAACCCACCCCCGCCATCTACAGCTTTATTTTTAGTTATTGGTAGTATGACAGTACTTTGAATTGTGATGGTAGTGTTTTTCCATACCTCCAACCTGTCCCAAATTCATGAGGTGACTTTTAAATCGGCCCGATTCAGCTGTGGGAAAGTGTGGGTGCTTGCCAGCAGGGGCATTGGAGCTCAAATTAAAGACACCCTTCTTTTCTGGGGAGAATCATTGACTTTAAAAGCTTGGCTTTAAAAGCCGCACACAGAAAAGATGTTTTCTTCGGCACCAATCAGATAATTGTACCTAGTAGATCATAAAGCTCAACCCTCCAGGGCCCAGAAACCAGGGCAGGAGAAACTCCTAATGCATTGTGATCTGTTCATGACCTTCTTAGAAAAGAACAGCTCTGTTTTCCCCGAGGAGTGCACTTTCAAATGCATCTCTCTTCACACCCTTAAGAAATAACCTCTTCCCTTGGACCACCCTGGACATAATGAATGGAAGAACACTGAATGAAGAGGCAATAAGAGCAGCAAGCCTATTTAAATGGCTGACCAAATCTTTCCGAATTGTGTGTGTGTGTGTGTGTGTGTGTAAATGAACGGACGTGGGCCATATGGGACACAGCTGGTAATATCAACAGAGGTAATGCTGGCACAGTAGAGGGACACAGGCTTGAATTAGGTCATGCCCTGGATGCAATTCTCAGCTCCTGAAGATGAGACCCTGGCAATCATTTCCTGCCCCCAAGGGGGAACAATCTGGTCCGGCATCTGGCCCCAAATGATTGGTTAACTCCTGAACCTCAGGCCCGGTGAAGCCAAGCTTCCTTCACCTGGAGCTTAGGGCTTGTTACTTCACAGACAGAGGAAGAGGGCATTGTATGGCAGCTGAAAAAAAAAAAAAAATACCCAGAGGAAAAAGGAGGTTTTATTCCTTACTTTCCTCTATCTCCTGGCCTAGGAAGACACTTTTCTGTCCCCTATGGGCACGAATTCTGAGGACAGAAGCAACAGAGATACATATGGAAGCACAGCTTCTCCTCAAAGAGAAAAGACTCCATTCTGTTTAAAAAAGTAAATTCCCTTCTCTTTTAATATTTATCAGCCCTATTCTTTCCTTGTGCTTCTCAAGGTCACTTTTATTTTTCAAATTCTAGGATTCTGTCTGTCAGGATTCCTCACTTTAAGTAGTTAATAATCTAAATAAGGAATAGAAAAAAATCCAAAAGACTCTCAAGTGATAAAAGGGGGAAGGGGAAGGGTGTGTGAGTGTGTGTGTGTGTGTGTGTGTGTGTGTGTGTGTTTTACCTTAATAAGATTAAACTGGGCAAGAATAAAACTATTCTCCTATTTCCGCTTCTTTTCATCATCTGGACTTGTTAGAGTTAAAGCCCCTCCAAGGTTTTCCCAGTAAAAGCTGATGCCAGAATCATGGAGCTGGAAGGAAGCAAAGTTCTCATTTTATAGGGTAAGGAAGTGAGTCCTAAGTTGACTCATTTTCTAATTGGCAGTGACGACTAGGGTCACACGGAGGTGTGGGCAGTGAGCACCTTGTCTGTCTTGTGAGAGAGATCCGCATGTGTGTGAAAAATTAAGGTCATGGAGACCTTACCAGTGGTTTCCACTAAATACTAAATTGAAATTTAACTGGTTCAAGAGTAACTGAGATTCAAAGACTAAACAAAATGCACGATGCAGATTCGGAGAGGACCTTGACATCTTACATGGAGCAGAGTGGGGAGCGAGAAGATTGTTACTATTTAATTCTGTAGAAGTTTCGTTAGCTCATCCCTTTCGTGGATGAACGTGCACTTGGAGCATCTCCTGCAGTTTTGTGATAGACGGCGCTCGTTTTGGCCTTCTGTTTGCTAAACACTTCAGTGCTCTCCCTAGTTTTGCTGTTTACTCTTGAATTTACTTTTCTAGGTTTTGTGCCCAAACTGCATGATCCTTTTGTGCAAGAAAAAGCACTCATAGGCACTAAAATGCAACTGTCTTCATCCTTTGATTTGTTCCTGGCAGGATCCAGGCAGAATCCCCTTTCCTCTCCAGCACTGCCGAGTGGGCCGTGAGGCTGCCTTTCCCGGGGCTGCCGAGTTCAGGCTGATAGTCATTTGCACTGGTTTAAATGAATGCCTTTACCTGGCTGATAACAGCATCAGGGTCTGGAAGAGTTCCAGGGCCTCTGCTGTGCTTGTAGGAAACCGCGGTGGTGTGTGCAGGCGCGCTGTGTGTTCCGCGGGCTTGGTGCAGTGCAGCAAGCTTGTGTAAGAGCTCCATGCTGCTGCTTGCATCGGCTCTGTGCTCCACTGAGCGAGTGGGAAGTGCTCACTCACTTCTGTGCAAGGGGTGTGTGTGTATTATATGCATGTATGCATTTGTGTGGGTGCATGTTTACTTTTCTTTAAATCCCATTAACCAAGTGTCAAGTACATCTGCGATTACTTACTTAGCAAGGTTACTATTTCTGGTGTCCCATTTTTATCCAGGTCTTGGAAAATTCACTACATTTTTGCTGATACTTTGGAGTGCTCTTTTTCCAGGGTCTCTCTCTCTCTCTCTCTCTCTCTCTCTCTCTCTCTCTCTCTCTCTCTCTCTCTCTATATATATATATATATATATATATATATGAATGGAACCCTCCTAATTCATATATGAATGGCTCTGGGGTTTGGATGTTTACCATCTTCTGCCCCCGGTACCTCTCCAGGTACAAGGCCCCACTCCAGTCCCGCTGTCCAGCACGTTTTCCGAATCTAGACATTCTGATTGTGCAAGGATAGAAATCAGAGCCAGGAGGATATTTGATATTTAACAGATCAATCTTTTTATTTCACAAATGAGGACATGGACGTGGACAAATGAAATGCCTTGTTCTAGGTCACTCAGGTATAACCTGGGTCTACTGACCTTTAGCCCAATTTATTTTTTCTGACATCATTGCATTGAATTTTTCTAGAGGATTATGAGAAGGTTGAATTTCCCCCAGTAAGTCCTCTAAGTTTCTTTAGTGCCATGGCTGTTACCCAACAGATCACTGGAGCTCTTTTAACTTCTTTTGAAAGTTGGTAAGTTTGAAATCAGTACACTCAGTTAAGTTATATCTAATCAGATGTTCCTTAATGCTCATCATAGTGATTTGCACATAGTAGGTGCTCAATAAATATTGAATCAATTTTGTAATCAGATGGAATGAAAAGTGGGAAGTTGACTAAAGCTTTCTGTTGTCGTTGTTAAATACAAATATTCCAAGTTGTCCACTTGGCATCCGTGAGGCCCACCCTTTGCCAACGGAGAGGATCTCCAGTGTCCTCTGCGAGAGAGCTGCCATGATTCGAGTGTTTGGAAAGCTTTTAACTAAAACACTTCTCTGAAGATGATCCAGGAAAAGACATCCTCAAGTAGCTGTACCTTTATGCCGCTGGCCTAGCCTGACTGGCTTCTGTAGAACAGCTGGATGGGTAAGAGGGTCTGTTCCGGGGTCAGTTCCATCCTGAGCTGTTCGTTTGTTGTGAGTCACTAAGCGAGTTACCAAGCCTTTGTAAGGTTCCTCATCTGCAAAACAGGGTGCTATGGGGCCGTCGTGCACAGATGCATGGAAGAACTTGCCCTTGAACCTGAAACACTGCAGGCTCCTAAGATGTGCTTGCTTCTATTAGAGTGCTGCTGTGGGGATTAAGTGGTTATTACCTGTGTGACCTTAGCACATTACTTACATACTTTGTGTCTCAATTCCTTCATCTGTAGAAGGGGGATGATACTAGAAGTTGAGTCAGAAGGTTGTTGTGAAGATTAAATGAATCAACATGTGTAAAGTGCTTAGGACAGTGCCTACCACCTGCTAACATACTTACACATACGCTCAAAAAATCAGCAATTACTATCGCTGTGTAAAGTGGTTAGTGCAGTAACTAGGCCATGATACTTACTCATTAAAGTAGCTCTTCTTCTTATTTACTCTTTCCTCCCTTTTAGAAGAACTGGTCCATAAAAATAAGTGGTTTCACTTTAACAACATTTCTGGATCTTGAACAGTGTTTATTTTTATAAGACCAAGTTATAAGCCTGCGTTTGTAACTCCACCTTTAAGTTAAAAACAGAATTTGTTGGTGTATTAGTTTTCTATTACTGTTGTAACTTATTTTTACCACAAACTTAGTCATATAAAACAACGTAAGTTTAATGTTTTACAATTCAGTAGGTTACAAGTCCTGTATGGGTCTCACCTGGCTAAAATCAGGGTGTCAGCAGGCTGGGTTCCTTTCTGGAGGCTCATCCAGATGTTGACAGAACTCAGTACCATGTGGTTGGAGGGTCCAGGTCTCCATTTCCTTGCTTGCTGTTCATCATGATGCTGGCGATTTTTGTAGGTGGTGTTGTCAAATGGCTCAGCAGACAGGGAAGCTTGTGTGGGTTGTTTTTTTTTTTTTTGGTGGACTTTGCTCCTTGGGATTCAAGGGCCTCCCTTAGCATTGAGAGGCCTCTCTCCAGCCTTTGCATGTAGCCACATACATCTCAGAACCAGCAACAGGGTACCAAGTCCATGCAATGCTGCCGTTTCTCTGACCACAGCCAGGAAATGTTCCTCACCTTTAAGGACACATGTGATCAAATGGGGCCCACCTGCATCATTCAGGTTCTCTCGCCACCTCAGGGTCCTTAACCTTAATCACATCTGTAAAGTCCTCTTTGCAATGTATGATGCCATATGCACAGGCTCTGGGGATTGGGATGTAGACATCTTTGCAGGGAGGTATAGTTCTGCATACCACGGTTAGAGTACCAAAAATGACTCAGGCCTATGAACCTGGTTAATTGTGGATAGTTCAAGCTCCAAATTTCATTGTTCAGAAGGTGAAAAAGCCAGAATACCTCACCAGAAGACACACTAATTTCTCTCTTCATTCTTTTGGTCTTATGGGCCCTTAGAACACACTTATTTGGTTACTCTTTCAGCGATATTCCAGCACAGTCTTATTTCATAGAAGCTTCCGATTTGTTTGTGGCATACTGTCAATTCTTGCTTTGTCAAAAGTCAGCTGTTCATCAGGAGACCTTCCACTTAAAGATCAAGCTCAAAGGTCATTGTTTTCATCATTCCTTTTCTGCAGTGCTCTGTTCACTGTACGAATGTACTTCTCTCCAGAATTTAGGATTCTTTTCTCTGTCTTTCCTTCCATCATATGTCTTCCCTCAGTTGTGACATATTTTCCCTGCCCCAACAGTGTCTGTGTACAGGTCTGGGTCCCCTGCTGCACTGTGAGGTCCTTCACAGCTAGGATTGTTCCTTAAAATGCTTTGTATCCTTAGTGTCTATTACAGTGCCTGATAGAAGATAAGCATGTAAAGCGTGTTGGTTGTATCCCAGTGCGCTGATTAGAAAATGAGTATTTGTCTGTCACTCAACGGTTATCTATGGGCCAAACACAGGGTGCAAAACTTGGGACCAGAGGCAGAGCCATAAATAGACACAGTTCTGGTACCCTAGGGGTTTGCAGCCTAATTTCTAGGGAAGCATCAAAGTGATACATCTCTGACAGTGAGTTGTGCATTCCTCATGAAGAGATGGATGCAAAGTGCTTTATTTGAGGGCAAGAGAGGTCACTGAAATTATTAACTTTTATCTATTAAGTACTTTTCTAGAGCTTCAAAACAGAAGCCAAATATTATTTCAGGCCTTCAGTCTTCAGTTTTAGATTTATAGCACCTCTTCCCTATATTAATGCATAATATACCAAGATAAGAGTAAATATTGGCAATATTACATGAACTCTATAAGTTGGGTGCGCCTCATTTCATCTGTTTACTTGAATTTCTTATATTGTCTGCAATTGGCAATTTGCGTTCGCCTGTTTCAGGTCACTTTAACATCAGTCCAAGGCAACAGAGGATTAGTTGAGAATGACTGATGTCACGTGTGGAATAATTTATGTTCAGATTTCTAGTTTGTTACCCAAAGCAAACTTATGTTTATATAAGAAAGTACAGCAAGTATACAGATCCATTGACAATGCTATTCTCATATTAATGCCAGATTCACCCTTAAGGCGAATGTTTCTGTCTTGATCTTGTTATTTTCTTCATAGTCATGGCCTGGCATTGTCTTTAATCTCCTGTATTGCACTTCAGTCTTCTGTTTCTGTGCTAGAAAATGTGCATGCAATTGGTTATTATATTTTAAGTCAGGGTTATTTCATTAACAGCAGAAAATTATGTTTCTTAGCAATTCTCAGAGTTCAGAGTTTAAAGTTCAAAGTCTTTGGAGCTCCATTTTCTATAGTTTAAGCTATTTGTGCTATTACACACATTTATTGAAGTGCTGACATTTAGGGCTTTACTGAAGGTCAGAAAAAGTCAGCTCATAACCTTTTTTTTTTTTTTTTAAAAAACCCATAATCAAAACTTTCAACTTTGTAAAAAGACACTCCTTATTTTATCTGTCTTATATTCTATATGTATTTTGGATGCTGAGTTGTATTTATATACAATTCTTCTTGTTACAGCGCTCATGACTTTTTAGATTTACTTCCTTATAAATGGATTTTGAATGCATATTTTCTTGGCTATCTTTTGCTGCATGACAGATTACCCTAAAACTCAGTGGCTTCAAAGAAGAAACATTTTATCTTTCACACAGTTTCTGGGGGATGGGAATTCAGGGGTATCCTAGCTGGGTAGTTCTAGCTCAGGGTCTTTCATGAGGTTGCATTTAAGATGTTGGCTGAGGACACAGTCATCTGAAGGCTGATGGAGGGGGGAGAATCTTCTTCTTAGTCGGCTCACACACGTGGATAGCAAGCCGGTGCTGGCTGTTGGCTGGAGCCCTCAGTTCCTTCCTACGTGTACTTCTTCCTAGGGTTGCTTCAGTGTCCTCATGGTGTGATTGCTGGCTTCCTCCAGAGCTAAGGGTCTAAGACTGCAAAGAAGACCCCACAAGGTCTTTAGGACCTAGCCTTAGCCACAAGGGTATGTCCTATTCAGTGCACGAGGAGGCTATAAAAAAGCTTGAATACCAGGAGGCAGGAATCACTGGCGTCCTCGTGAAGGCAGGCTATCACACACCTATCCTTCTTTCTTATTCCTTAAGCCTGTCTGACTGTGTAACTGCTGATTTTGTGTACTTAGAAAACATGATTTACATTTACTTAGGCTTGAATAGAGAACCTGTGTCAGGTAAGCATCAGGAATCAGAACATAAGGTAGCGGTATCGGAGATAGTAGGGCCGGATTCAGAATCAGAGTAGCCGCAGGAATCTGGGTCAGGAAGACAAGTCCAGAGAATAGTAGGTATTGAAACAGGCACATTTCAGGGCAGCTGCCTCCTTTGATCAAGAGAGTTTGTGGGGTTACGTAGGAAGACAGGACTGTGGGGAATGGGTCCTAGAGAGCTGGGCAAGAAGCACCCCTAGCTGTTTATCTTCAGAGAGGATATTTAATCTAATGGATTTTTCTGGTTCGTGCCTGTGCTCGTGGTGAACTGGGTTTGGTAGCACCCTGGCAAATAGATTTTTAACAACCTGAACTTCAGCATCCACAAAGACCAAGTAGCTTTTGGTAACTAAATTGAAGATATGAAAATTCCAGACTTACAGTGGTGGTCTCCATTTAGCAAGACAGTGAAGTTATACCAAATCTCTGTTGGAAAAATGCAGTGTTTACAAATCTACATAGCTTTTTATTCTTTTCCATTATGGTTTATGACAGAATACTGAATATAGTTCCCTGTGCTATCCAGTAGGACCTTGTTGTTTATCTGTTTTATAAATAGTAGTTTGTATCTGCTAACCCCTAACTCCTAACTTATCCTTCCCCCACCCCTTTCCTCTTTGGTAACCATAAGTTTGTTTTTACATAGCTGTTTGAACCTGATAAGTTATCATTTAGTATTGTACCTACTGTGTGGAGTTTAATTTTTAATAACACTAGCTGCGGACATTTATTAAGTGCTTAATGCACACTAATGTCACTATTGAGGTTCATCCCAGCGACACAGCTATGAGATGGGTGGAGTCAACTTAGAAAAGCAATGGACTGTGGAGAGAATCAGGCTGGAGTGTCCATCTCAAGCCCACCACCCATGGCCCTGGGAGTGTCGGTGAGTTATCTGACCTCTACAAGCCTTAATTTCCTCATCTGTAAAATTGGGGATTAAAAGAATTTACCTCAGAGACTTTTGTGAAGGTTTAGTAAGGCAAACATGTAGAGCACTCAATACTCCTGATAGTGAACACTCAGTACATGTTAGCTTTTAGTTTTCATATAAATATCCTTTCTCAAATTTCAATTAATTCATTTATTCGACAATTATTTACTGATTTCTTTTTATATGCCAGGCATATCTTTGGGTTTTGGGGAACAGAAGTGAATAAAATGTCCAAGATCACTATCCTCATGGGGTGGTGCTTACAGCCATAAAGTAAGACCAAAAATATAAAGTGTATAAGCTGGTGATAAATTCTATATAGAAAATAAGACAGAGAAGGATGAAAGCAAGTGCCGTATTTGGGAAGAGGATGCTATTGATATTTTGTATAGGATGATCAAGGAAATCCTCAATGACATATGCCCAGAGAACTGGAAGAAGTGAAGGAAAGAGTTATGCAGGTATCTGGGAAGACATTCTAGGCAAAGGCAGCAGCAGGTGCAAAGGTCCTGAGGTGGTGGCATACTTGGTATGTTGATAAACATCAAGGAGTCCACTTCAGGTGGAACAGAGTGAGTGAGGGAGTGGTAGGGGACGATGTCAGAGAGACAGTGGGTGGTCAACTCATTTAGGGTTCTGAAGGTCGTAGTGGGGAGTTTGCCTTTAACTACTAGAGGGATAGGAAGACATTGGAGAATTTCAAACAAAGGAATAATGATGTGACTTACATTTTACAAGGATCACTCTAGCTACTGTGTTGGAATAGACTGCAGGGGCCAGAGTTAAAAGTAACACTATTGAAATGGTCCAGGAACAAAAGAGTGCTTGCTTGAACCAGGGAGGTTTTGGTGGAGATGGTAGAAAAGAGGTCCGATTCTGGACATAGATTGAAAGTAGAGTTGACAAGAGTCAAGGAGAACTCCAAGATTTGGGGGCTGAGCAAATGGAAAGATGGAGTTGCTTACTGGGATGGGGAAGTTTGTGGGAGGATGTCGGAGCTGCGATCAAGAGTCTGGTTTCAGACATCCTAAGTTTGAGAAGCCTTTTAGAGACGTTTAAGTGGTGATGGTGAATAGAGAGTTGGATCTCTAAGTCTAGAATTCAGGGGATAGGGTGGGGACTGGAGGCTTAACTTTGGGAGTGTAAGGCACTGACTGGATCCACAGCTGAGGAGTCAGTGTAGATGGGGAAGAGGAGTGGTGCGGGGATGAGCCAGTGTTTGCAGCACACGCGAACATCTGATAGGAAGGAGGACTAAGGAAGTGTGCTGCCTGAAGGCACGTGGAAGGGAGAGCAGTTATAGTCAGTGCTGCTGACGTACTGAGTGAGATGGTGGCTGAGGATTAACCAGTAATGTACCTGCAACATGGTGCACTCCATTTGACCTTCTGGAAAAAACAATGAAAAAAGCTGGATATCATATTTTAAAACCTTTCTGCATTCTCCATGAGCTGGTGAGGAAGCAAAGAATACTCAGGGAGAGAACCTCTTGCCATGGCAATGCTCTTGAATAGGCAGTACGAGAAAGGTCTGGCTTGTAGGTGGAGGAGGCTTTATATCAAAGCTTGGACATGTCAACAGAAGTCATAGGAAGGAGGCAGCCTATCTGGGCGCACATGCAGGTGGTTGGAAAACAGTGGTGGGAACGTGTGAAAGTGGGGGAGAGTGGAGTTTTGAGGAAAAAGGAAGTCTAAAATAATCTCCAGGGAATCTTGTAGGCTTGCCTTCCATCACTGACCACCCGCTAGAGATTAGCAGTCGTGATTTTAAGGGGAGCATGCCGGGGAAGCTGGGTGGTTTTCTCCAGTTATGTTCAGCTGCATGGCCACAGGGTGGACCGCGTTTTGGCTGGTGGGTCACAGTGAGGGGGGTCAGGCAGGGAGGGGTGATTACGATGATACCCCATGGAATCCACGTGGGTAAGGCCAGATGAGAGGGCGGGAGGAGGGTGAGGGAAGCTTCGAAATCAGAGCCTTCTGTTTTTCCACTTTGCCAGTGACTATAATCTATCTCCTCTAATAATTTGTATTTATCTCTACGTTCCCCAATTGCTTATAAGCCCATGTCTCATTCTTTGATGTTTCCAACATACTCTGTAGCAGTTTTTTCCTCCAAAGTAGGAAATCCATAACTGTCATTTGGATTGCGTTTTCATATTTTTCTTGGTCATTATACATCAGTTGCATTATGTGAAATTTTATTGAGCACTCTTTTAAAAAGTCAGTTCCACATAAATATGTATAAGGAACTGTTCTGCTCCAAAACGCTACTTTTGATTATAGATGTATCAGCACAGCTGAGGTACATTAAACTTCTGACGATATGGTCAATTTTGTCAATTAAGTAGATGGATGAAAAGAAATATTTCAGTTAAGTATTTGGCCTGAACTATTTGATTTGACCTGTGTACATTTAATCAAATTGACCTAACGCTTGCCAGTTTTCCATTTTACTTTGAGGAAAGTCTAGAAGATGAAAAAAGGCAATCACCTTTTTCTTTTGAAAATAATATTTTTATAACTGTTATCAATTTGAAATTTTATTAAAACTAAGCGTGTGTGTGTGTGTGTTTTGGTAAGGAGTTCGTGGGGTCAGGAATAGAACATGGAATGAAAAAAAGTTAGGTCAGAGGTCAGTGTTGGCAAAGGAGCTCTAAAAATATCCTTTTGTGTGTGACTGCCTAACATTAAAGACTAACAACCAAGAGTGTAGCCTTGAGGTCAAGCAATACATGAATTTCATCATCAGCTCTGTATTGTACACTTTCTCGTGTGTGGTGCTATGCTAGGTGCTAGGGCCATAGTAATTAAAACAGATAAACAGAAAGATAAGATTCTTGCTGTCATGGGGTTCAGAATCTAATGGGGCTATGAATTAGAATCCCTGTAGAGAGAGAATGGGCAAATTCGGATAACTGACTAAATGTGGGGTGTTAGGAAGAGAGGGTTGTAGACAGTCACACAGAAGCTTGATCCTGAGAAGATGCTGGCTTAACTTATGTCGGGAAGCCGAGAGGACTGCAGAGTCTGGGGAAAGATGCTGATTTAGATGATGCGAGATTAGTTGAGAGGTCCGTACAGAGATTTGTATGGAAACGTCCAGTGGGAATTAGGTGAGAAGGCAGGGCACATACATGCGGCTGCTGCAGTTTCTAGGTGGAGGGAAGGAAGGGTGTGAGGAAGCAACAGGAAGGTTGGTGGGAGTGGTGAGTTACGAGCCGGGCTGTAAAGAGAAGGATGCTTCTTGTCACTGCATCCATGAAACAGTCAGTGCTAGTGTACTTTACGTCATTTTAGTTATTGAATATGAGGTTTGTATTTTCATCACACAGCAGATATGAAATTATACGGGAATGTACCAGGAAATAGAAGTATGTTCTAAAGGTAGAATAGCTAGCTATGAAAATGTCAGTTAAATCAAATTTCATTTCCAACACTTGAAAGATGAAATACATATATCAGCAGAAGTTTGTTTAGGGACAAGATCAGCAAGCTTTTAAAGTTTAATTGCATTTCTGTATTTGGTTTATGTATTTGCTTTTCTCCCTGATGTTCCTAAAATATTACTGGGGGATTCTTACATTTTGTTACCCAAGTTGATGTACTCTCAAAATCTGACCTTCCTCGGACCTAGGGAATGTCTGCTGTACTGCCCAGCCCATCTTGTCTGCCTCTTTCCTTTTTATGTGGTACTTTTCGTCTCAAGGTTAATTCTTGTGGGAAGCGCAGGAGGGGAAATAGGAGGAACCTTTTGCCTTCCTGAGACTTTGCTCGTGGACACCCCCTTCGCTCACTCGCCGCCTTTCCTTCTGTCTTCACCTCCCACCCTGCAGTTGGTCTCCTCCCCTGAGCTGGGAGACGGGGGCGGTGCCGGGTCGTGGGTAGAAACCCAGTAGCCCCAGCAGTTCTCTTCCTGTTTGATTTCCCTCTCGGTATCTTGCCTACTTGCCAGCCGGTATTTCTGGCAATAGCCTGCTCATAATGGAAACGTAAAAAGTCCAGCCAGACCTATGTGCACGCTGCAAATCCTAACCTTTAAACTTGCATATTGCTTAATCCTAGGAAGCATCAATTTTGGATCCTCTGTACTGCTTTATATTCCTAAGGGATAGTTAGTATCCATTTTGGCTCTCTTGATTTGTTTCTCAAGTGTATTTTTATAAATGCCCTATTTAAAAAATTATTTCTCCAAAGTGTATCCCAGACACTTTTTAAAGAACATTTTTGGGGGGTTGCATAGCTGAATTTGTAAATAACCATTTAATTCCATTTGTGGTATCTTTAGAGCATTTTGCTGTTCATTTTGCTTAGAAAATTCTTACAGCTTGGTACTATTCAACTTTGATTAGAATGAGTTTTCTACCGATGTAGAAAGAAACAGCTTTGTCACCATCATTGAGAAAGTGAGATTCTGTTGGGAAGGGTAAAGTATGTCTTAGTGATCTTGCTTTCAGCACAATGGAAGAAACAGATTCACATCCAGGGTACTCATCTGGTGCAGAATTTACTACCTAGAAGCCAAGAGAGAAGCACCTCACATTTATTCAGTTTTCATCTTCACTCCTATTTAGAGTTCTTTAAAAATAGACTCACTTCATTCTGAGGAAATGATACTGTTTTCCCAGACACTGAATTTAAAACAAACAAACAAACAAACATTTTCAAGTTCCCTTGATCTTAGGGATTTTTCCTCCCGCTTTCACGGGTTGCTTTACACTGTTCATCTAAGAAGGAACTTGGACGAATTTGCTTCTTATGAGCAAGCACAGAATAATTAGGCAGTTACCCTTGCATCTAGAATCCACTGGGGGGAACAAGTGATGGAATTGCACAATGGGTTCATTACAAAACAGTGCAAAATAAAAACCTGAGCTTACCAGTTAAGTGGAAAACAGCTCAAAATGGACTGTAAATGACTGCATGAAAGATGAAAGTAAAAATCATCTTCAGTAGAATGCCTTGGTTAGTCAATTGGGATCAGTGGTAATTGGTTCATTGAAAAGATACGTTAATGAAAAAGGCAGTAAAACAGGGCAGTTATTAAAAATGATACAAGTGTACCTTAAACATTTTACTTTATATTAAATATATAAATGCTCATTCAGCAGTCCTTTGAGATAGCCCCATGGTGTTTTCTTTGATTATGGTTGAACTGATTTGAATTCCTGCAGAAATCACACCCACGATCTATGATTTCTAATTTTGGTATCTTTAAGTGGAGCAGATCTTGAAGGATGTAAGCAATCTGAGTGCAGAATTCTTCTTGACTTTCTTGACATTTTCTCCTAATCTTTTGTGGTACAAGAACATACATCTTCAAAGGAGTATTTTTAGCCATTTGCCTTTATCGGGTTTTTTTCAAGCCATTCAATCTATTTTTTCATAGAAATAATGACTCTCTCTTTTGCAGTTATACCTGTGACTTCAAAAATAATTAAATTACATAATTAAAATAACAAGTACAACTGGTATAAAGAAGGTTGGGGGCCTGTGTTAGTAGGAACAGAAGCGCCTTGCGTGGATGGTCTGTGAGGGCATCCCAGCCCCGTGGTCAGCATCTGGTAGGCAACCATCACGTTCCTCTGTACAACAGAAGAAATAAAAAATAGTTGGTTAATTCAATTATTTGGATCCATAGATATCAGTAAAATAAAAGGAATGACTTTTTTATTTTTAAGAAACCTTTTATTTCAGAAGTTTTAGATTTACAGAAAAGTTGCAAAGATAGTAGTCCATGGAGTTCCCATATACCCCACATCCAGTTTTCCCTTACTTAGCATCTCACATTAGTGTGGTACCTTTGTTACAGTTAAGGAACTCATACTGATGCATTGTTATTAATCCAAGTCCATACTTTATTAAGCTTTCATTCGTTTTTACTAATGAAAAACGAATGAAGTGTTCTTTTTCTTTTCAGGGATTTCATCCAGGATACCTCATGACATTTAGTCGTCACGTCTCCTTAGGCTTCTCTAGATTGTGACAGTTTTGCAAACTTTTCTTGCTTTCGATGGCCTTGACAGCTGTAAGGGGCACCGGTCAAATGGTTTTTAGAATGTTCCTCAGTTTGGTTTTGTCCGACATTTTCCTCACGTTTAGCCTGGGCTTAGGGGTTTTTGTGGGGAAGATCCCAGAGGTAAAGTACCATTCTCGTCACATCATACGAAGGGCACCTCTCAATACGATCAATATAATTTATCACTGTTGATGTTGACCTTGATCACCTGACTGAGGTAGTGCAGTCAAGTGTCTCCTCTGCTGCATTTGTGCGATTTTTATACTCGGATGGATGATTTGCTACAGAGAAATGGGAACATGTGCAGGTAGGTGAATTCTTTCAACCGTGTTCTCTTCATGATAGAGTTAGATAGTTTGGCCTCATTATGAGGATTTTGTGAGTAGCTGAAAGAAATGCACTTAATGTCATCTTAGCACTCCTACTGAATTCCAGTTTCGCTGTCTTGTTTCATGTTTCTTGAGCTTTAGTATCTAACTGAGGGAAACACAGGCTCCAAAGATGTTTTTTTGGCAGTGGTTTGGAAGGAAAATGGAACACTTTGGTTGTACAGTTGTGCTTTTTCAGTTGCACGATTCAGAATTTCAAGCTCGACTAAATGTGCCATTCCTTGGTTCAGTTTTATTTGAATCTGTGGTTAACGTTTTCTTGCAACTTAAAAGTTTTCTCACTACTCTTGGGTGCATTTAGCAGAAAGGTATTGCGTACTTGATAATCACCTTGCGGCATATCAGTGGATGACCAAGGCCAATTAAGCACTGATAAGTCCATTGCCCAATTGTAAACCATCCCTATGATGGAAAGTGATTCCAGTACGGTGTAGAGAAAAGTTTTGCACTGTTGGCCCAAGCTGCAAGCCACGACCTCTCATTTCTCATGCTTTACAGAAGAAGTTGCACAAAACCTGAGAAACAATCTTTTAATAAAGAATCAGACGCCTACACTATGCTAATCTATTGGAAACATTTTAATATAGAACACAAAGAGATCTCTAAACCTCAGAGACCATCTGTTGCCTTTTGTGGGCCTGGAGATTGTGAGGATGTTACACAAACTTCCTTTTACCCGGAGTTATATGGTGAGAATGTGAAAACTTTTCATTTTAGAATTGAAATTCATCTACCTTTCTTAAATAATAACGGTTTTCTAACTGTCAGAAAAGAACAGAAACGCTGGTCCTGGCAGTTTAAACTTAATCTTACGTTATCAATGTGAAAGGAAAATAAGGCTGAGGTCAGTTCTCTTCAAGGTTTTCTCTCCTGTAGCCGCAAAGGACTTTATTTTTCAACTTAATCTTGGCTGAATACAGAACGTATGCATCTGTTTCCCCAATATCTACATCACGTAGACAACCTCAGTGTGGACTTAACCTTGAGCAGATGAATGATGTGGACAGCTTACTGACCGTTCAGACGTTATCTTACCATCCTATGTTGTTGTCTTGGTTCTTTGCCTATTGCCAGGGTATCTGCTTCCACTGATACCATAGTATGAAATGACACATTTTGGAAAGAAGCAGCATGGCACTGTGAAAACACCTTTGGAAGGGAAATCCTAAGACATCGGATTTACAGTTCCCTCTGTCACTTCTAATTCTAAGATCTAAAGAGCCTAACCTTTGACCTGTAGTTGCCTGGGGGAGATTGAGGGGACAATTGTAACTGCTTTGCTTATCTTTAGGAAGGTAATTTTAGGATCCAGTGGATGCTAATTATGCAAATGCATTACAAACCACACTGTGCTGGAAAATCAAAGGAAAAGAAAGAATGGGAGTGTGCTAAATGGCAAGGAAAAGTCTCCAGGAATCCTTTCTACCGACACCACTATTAGGTATCGCAGTGCAGGGTGCGGTGAAGACCTGTGCTGTTAAAAAAAAAAGTGGACCTGAGGGACAGAGAAGAGAGTGAATTTATCCATAGTGTTGAGAACATCTCCGTGCTTGAAGCTTAGATTACAAATGTACTTCAGCGGCGTCAGAATTATGAGAATTACAGCTAGTTGTTTAACGAAAGCCTGATGACAATAATCATGATGATTAAGAATCCACTATAGAAATTGGAAGTTGGACAACAGGACTTTTAAGGTTCTTCCTGGTTTTGAAATCCTCTGGATGGCCACTTACAATGATCAAACCAATGACTTAAGTTGAAGAAAACCATAGACCAATGGGGGAAAAACAAATAAAAATAAATATTTTAAAATATTTTGAATGATATGCTTTCACATCTAAATACTTCAGCTTTTAAGATGAGAACATTAATGGAGAGCTCACTGTGTGCCAGACCGTGTTCTCAGTGCCAACCTAATTCAGTAATCCTCACAGCAACCCAATGCGGTAGATGAGGAAACCAAGACACAAAGAGAAGGAATGACTTGACTGAGGTCATGCAGCTGGTTCTGGGGAACCAGGACTTGGACAGAGGCCATTGAACTATAAATATTAAACAAAAATGAAATTGGGAAGATATCACTAATAGACTCGGGACAAAATATCTATTTGGGCAATTGGGAAAATAGTGGAAATAAAAAAGGAAGAGGGGCTAACCAATTGACAATTCAGAACCAGTAACTACTTAAATGTTCAAAGACAAATGACAGAATATAAGACAAGAGAATGCCATGGTATAAAAGGAAACATCCTGGAAATTAATATTTGGAATGTATTTATTTTTAAAGTTAATATTAGGTAGTGAATGGCAAATATTTAAACAGTTTTTAAATAAGGCCATTCCAGTAGTTATCCTAATCATATTCAGGATATGTAGTTTTGTTTTGTTTTTTTAATCTGTTTCTGAGGAAAGACCAGTGGAACACAAAGTTTAAGTAGTTGGAGAAAAGGGCTATTATTTTAAGTTTAATTCTTAATAGGAAAAGCATGTGATCATATTGAGTAAATATACTTTCTCATTGGCTTCAGTACTTTAATTCATAACCAGATCATAACTTTATGTCATAAGATTTTGACTAAAGGAACCATTTGTGTTATGATAACATAAAAATTGCTATGTTCCATTTGTTAATAATTCTGTTTCCTGGTATTGTAGATGTTGTTTATTTATTTCATACTTCAGATTTCTACTTCTGCATTTCCCTCCCTGAATACTCATGAAAAATTGCTGCACCTGTGACACGTTGCATGATTATTTCCCTCCTCTGTGTGCTCAATTTGTATATTATTGTATCATGACATTTTGAATCAAGAGCTGCTAGTTCCAAGCTGCTATCAGCAGCTGATGCCAAAAATATTCATTATAACACTTCTCAGCATGCGAGAGCACTTCAAATCACAGAGACGGAATTTTCAGTCATTATTCTTTTCTTTTTTGCATATTATACAGCAGAAAGAATGCAAAACAAAGGGAGATTTATTAGAAAATAATGCCATGGGAAAATGTTGTAAAACATGCGAGTCACCGTTCGTGAAGGGCGTGAAATTCAGTACTGCTTTAGAGGTACCGTCTCAGAGACCTGCTCCCCTTTCTTTCTCTTTTCTCAAACGGTTTTCAAGTGGCATGTTTTTGCAGTCTTTGATTACATTAAAGTGCAAACTATTTACACATCTGGAAGTAAGCAACACCCTCAGCAGAGAACCAGGAAATGAGACGTGGAGCCGACGTTTGCCTCAGATGGGGCCCCTTTATGTTAACACGCTGGTCAAGACAGATGTAGTCCTCATGGTAGGACCAGGGCAATGGGAGGCAAGGGAGGCTTTCTTCTCTAAAGAAGGACAATTAAAAAACAAATTCAATAAGTAAGGTTTGTCATTTCCTACTATTGAGAGTGCTGAGCCTGCAACTATCAGCACATTCCTTATAAATTAATTCATTTTGCAAAGTGAATGCTGAGACTTGGTAGCCAACTGACAAGATGCCAGAAAATGTCATGGCAGAGAAGAGAGGGCCTTCAGTGGCATTTTTGGATACCTGACCTCCATCTGTCACCATCTTCTGGAGGAAGAAACACGGAGCCTGTTGATTGGGGAGTGAAGGGGAGATGGTTACCAGAGATGGAAAAGTGGGGTTAGTGAGGGGACTGCAGTTTGTGGATTCTTCTTCTACCACCTGAAAAACTGGGGGCTAATAATCTTCCCTCCCTTCTTCGCCGATTCTGGAGAGACTATAAGCAAAGGGCTGTGGAGGAGGGCATGTGTAGTTTTCCTCTTAGCCTGATGAATACGTATCAAGTGCTCCCTTTTCTCTGGTTTCTGCACAGTGTCTAACAAAGAGGGCCAAATGCCACACATGTCACTGGAAATTAACCAGCGCCATTGCTATGGTCTACTGCATTCAGAAGAGATGCCCAGACCACCCCTTGGCTCTCATTGTTGTCTTCTGCTTTACCTGCCCTGCCCTTCTTTATACAGACTGAATCCATATTTTAAAAAATGTATTCATATAGAGATGTCTTATATCCTGCTGCGTGTCAAGCCCATTGTTTTAGGTGAAGTGATTTCTTTTGTCTGGTACATAATGTTTTGTTAACTTTTGACTTGGAAATCACAAACTCTTACCAAAGCCTTAAAGGAAAAGCTAAGAATTAATGTTTATTGAGTACTTAGTGTCTGATATCATAGTAAGATAAAAGCCAAGAACAAACTGATATGCATGTCTTTTAAAAAAATAATAACCTACTCTTATCTGAGGAAACGGTTTAGGATACTGATCTCACATTTTCCTGTTGTATTTGAAATTCTGGAAGATAATAACATGAAAGACTTACCCTCAAGAAGAATAATACATTTAAATCTCCTGCTTTGAAAATGGTCATAAATTTCCATATTTATTTTGCTCTGGAGTGTATACTGTGAAATGTTTGGCAGGTAAGATTTGACTTCTTTTAAACCCCATGAGTTTTTGCCAATTCATTTAAATTCGTAAAAGCAGTCCTTTTATTAACAACAGCAACAAAGCCCCACCAAATTTAGCCTTTCCTAAGTGGAATATGATCCAGCCATTTTCAGAAATCTATCAACACATTTCTGGTGTGACAAAAGACTTCTGAATGGGAAGGCTAGTTCAGTAATGACCACTGATTCATGTTAAAAAATTAAATGCAAGCCAGAAGAAGGAATCTGCACTGGCTCTGGTCATCTGGCCATTCTGCAGCTGTTGGGACTGGGGAAAAGGGGGTCCAGGATCACCAGCCAGACTGGCTCTAACTCAGGTAACTGGAGAGTCAGCATTAATGTGCTGACTCACTGCAGTGACTCTGAAGCATTTCTCTCTTTTAAGTGCTTCCACATGTGTGCAGAGAGAAGTCTGAGTGGATGTCCTATGGGCAAGTAGGAGGGGCAGCCTGGGGTCTCCCAGTCCCATTCGTGGTGGTCAGAACCAGAGGAGGGGAGGTCACCTGTTGAATCCGTCCAGCTGCACCGTAGCTGCTAGTTTCTGAGCTCTGTCTTCTTTGCCAGCTTCATTTTTAGGATCCCATCTTATTCAGATTAAGTCCTTGAAGTTCTTCCTCAGTTTGCCCAGTGTAGCTTGACAGCGTGTAGGACTCTTAGCTCCATGCATAATTACCTGGTTCTAAAAAGCTTTATTTATCAGTGCATCTATTTTAATTTATGTTTGTGAATTTATTTACTTTGGTGAATAGATAAAAATTTCTTGAGACAGGGAAGGGATAAGCTCCACTAGGCTTCTGTTAGTACTGCTGAGAAATCTTCCACACATTTTTTCTCCCAAACTTTCTGAACACACTAGCAAGTTCCTCTCTCTGTGTTCCACTGAGATCTTTAAATACACTTTCTCTGCTCTAAAGGTAAGGATCAAGCCAATTGTATAAAATCCCCAGGGTGGTATCCGAAATTTGTAAACTTCAAAAAAAGAAAATGCTTAATTTTAACTTTTAAATGAGAGCTTACATAGGAAAGAAGATAATTCATAATGTTATTTTGAGTTATTTGGTAGTTAAATAATTTCAACAGTTTGTAGCTAAAAAGTTAGAGAATCTATATCAATTACTCTTTTTAGCAAAAGGATCTTTTTAGTACTTTTAGAATCATGAACACGAAAATATGCTGCTTACTAAAAAAAAACTATTGCTCAGTTTTAGTGCTCTCTTTGTTTTGATTATTATTTTTTTGTGTGTGAAAGTGATACAAAGTGAAAAAGAATAATGTTATTTTTAAAAATGTTATTGGTTAAATAACTTATATTTGAATTCTGCAACATTTTAGGTTCCGCTGAGGGAAAATTATAAACTATCAATACATAGGTTTGCATAGGTGCCTAGAGCAGGTTTCACTAAGACAGGGTGGTTCTCTGCTGCTGCTGTGTCATCTCTGGGGCACAGTGGCTCCAGCAAGGGCTGGTGATGACGGCATAGGATGAAAACTATGTGATTTAAAGGTAGGATGTGGAGGAACAAGGCAGTAAAACTGCTAGGCGAGGGTGACAGTGGCCTTAGACCTAGCTCAGGGTTGCCCCCTATCACTCACTCTAGACAGAAGTTCAAGGCTACAGCCAAGTCTCGTGTATGCAGAGGAACATGACGCTACGTTGAGGCTGGACTCAGGCACAGCACTAGAATTCAGTGGAACAGTTGGTAATTGGCACCAGAACAAAGTAGATCAGGTCCAGAGAGCCAAAGATGAGTGGTTCCTCTGAACCTCAGAGGTGACTACTGCGTCCAGAAACTGGCCTGGAAAGGGAGCGGCTGTGACAGTTTCGATAATGTGCCGTGCGGCTAATTACCTTTCTACTTATTTAACCGAGCTTTGCTTTGACAACTCAGTCACTTTCTAAATATGCTGAACTTAATGGAAATGACTTAACCCTGTAAGGCTGGCATATTTTGGCCTCACTAGAGTCTTAGAGAAAGAGAGAGGAAAAAAAGGGTGCCAATAAATTTGCTTACCATAAATAAGATAATCACACTGTTATGAGAACCATAAATTATTCAGCAGTGAATAATTTAATAAACATGTGTTGAGCACCAACAATCTCCAGAGAACTATGCAAGGCCTGAACCTGTGTCGGCAAATGAAAAGGGGATGCAGAATCTGTTCTTGTGGATTTTATGGTTAGAAGCAGAGGTCAGCAAACCATGACCCATCACCAAGTGCTTTTGTAAGAACAAGCTAAGACTTAAAAAAAAAAAATCTAAAGAAGACTAATATTTTGTGGTACATGAAAAATTATATGAAATTCAAATTTGGGCATACAGATATAGAAATATAGTTCTATTGGGACATAGTCACACTCATTCAATTACCTGTTGCCTATGGCTGTTTTCACATTATAATGGCTATCCTGAGTAATTAGAGACCTTTTGGTCCATAAAGCCTAAAATATTTAGTATCTGACTCTTTCCCAAAGAAGTTTGTCAATGGGTTTTCTAGTGGGGTAGAAAGACATTCATCAGATTATCACACCATTAAAATACACACGTGATAAGTGCTGGGTAGGAAAGGTGTATAAATATATGAACTTGTATAACGGGACCTAGAAATGTAATGATGGTAAAGCAGACCCACAGTGGCCTTAATACATTCATCACTTTTTTTTTTTTAATTTTATTTATTTTTGGCTGTGTTGGGTCTTCGTTGCAGTGTGTGGGCTTCTCATTGCGGTGGCTTCTCTTGTTGCGGAGCACAGGCTCTAGGCGCGCGGGCTTCTGTGGTTGCAGCATGCAGGCTCAGTAGTTGTGGCTTGCCGGCTCTAGGGCACAGGCTCAGTAGTCGTGGCACATGGACTTAGTTACCCCGCCATATGTGGGATCCTCCCGGACCAGGCCTCGAACCCGTGTCCCCTGTGTTGGCAGGTGGACTCTCAACCACTGCACCACCAGGGAAGTCCCCATTCATCACTTTTTGTTAAATTCTTTACAGGGCTCACAAGAGACCACACTGAAGGAGTGATAAACAAATTGTAATCGGTAACATAATTCTAGTAATACTAAGTGTTTAGGGGTTTCCGACTGAATCCCTTCCAGTCTGGTGTTGCAGGTTTGTAAGGCAAAAGGGCCAGAAATACTGAATAAGTTTAATAACATCCTGTAATTCTCAGGCCTTCACTGGCTACCCTTGGCACTTACTGGTACTGCAACTGAAAAAGAAAACTGACAAATTCACAGTATATTGAGAAAAATGTTGAAGGATAGATACTTTTAAAAAAGAGAAAAGACAGGACCTGTTCATGTGTATGAAATGATAGAAATATATTGTGCTCCATAAATGAGCCAAAGGTGCTTATTTTTGTGTGATGAGGAGACTATTAAAAATTTATGAGAATAATACTTCTCTTCTGAAGGATTCAAAGTGTTTTTGTTCTAATTCTCTGAATGTTATTATGGAATAGTAAACAAAAAAAAAAACCTAAGTAAATATCTTAGTCTGCATTTAGAATGAATACAAAGCTGAATCAGTTGAATTCATCTTTGAACTTTGAATCAGTTTTCCTGTTAATTACTGAGAATTTGGGGATATGTGAGAATAAGTCTGTTCCCCCAGTTTTGGTAGATTGCTTTTGTAAGTTCATGATAGGCTTTAGTTTGCAGGCTTCTATGAACACAGATCACCTTATCAGTCTTTCCTGATCGCAACTGAGAGAAAAAAGCTACGTAAAGTAAAATCATTGTTCCAGAATGGTACTGATATAAAAAAAAATGCTAGGGTAACATAGAAGAGCCTTTGAACTGTTAGATTCTTAGACAGATTCAACTTCAAAGGCTACTTTATTCTCTGATGCAAAGGTTTTTTTTTTTTTATCATCCATCCTCAAAAGATTTTAGTTCATTTGTGTGGCTTCAAGAGATTCTCATTTATTCATTGATCAAACAATTATCAAGTGCCCACAGTGTGCCAGGCATTGTGCCTGATACGCACGGAATAACAGGACGATTAAAGTGAGTTCCCAGCCTGCTCAAGTGCAAAAAGGTAAAAAGGTAAAACGTGGAACTCCAGTGGCCAAGGAATCATCTTCCCAAAGATAAATTTTTGTAATGGGTTGAGCTGTCTAATAGCAGAAGGGCAGAGAGTGCTATTTTATGCATACCAACAATCATTTTACAAGTCTCTTATTTTTAAAAATTCCATTTGATGAATTTTCATATGTTTTCTAGGGCCATTTATGTTAAGAGCCAGAAGATTTTAAAAATTAAACATTCAGTGTTAGACATTTGATCGACTGAGATATTTTCTCATTATAGAGATATAAATTATGTGATCTGCTCTACAGTTCTGGTCTGAAATTTAAATAAAAACAAGTAGAAAACATTTGTGTGGGGAGAAGAAAAAGAAGATATGGCATTATATACATCAATAGAGATGTTTTCACAAAGAATTACCAAAAGATTTGCAGGTCTACCTTTTAAACAGTTCCTATGAAATTGAGATGTTAGTAGTTGTTATATCCCAAATAATGTTATAAACCAAGGCTCCTTCATATTTACCTTCACACTCTTAGCCTAACGCCAGACAGAGCACATGCACCTGTGTTGCTGCCTACATATGCAACATTTTCAGAAAGGTCCAAACAAAACCAAAATATATTTATGACAGGGACTTGGCAGCCTTGAGTTAGAAGCCTTCTTCCTGATTGCTATCACTATTAAAACTCACATTTCTCTCTTGTTGTCAACTGTGTTTCAGAAAGAGGGAAAGCTTACCAGGAACAAAAGGTATGCCATACATCCTCGCTTGAAGGAAGGAAGAAAAGTTTTGCCTTCTCTAGCAATGAATCCCAGGGATTGTGTTCGTAGTGTGGCTTTTATGGAATGACACAAAGCACCTTAGGTACATACTGTTAAATGTTATTTATTTCAAAGAACAAGTACTGATTATATTCATAATCGTTTTTCATAATACTGCAAAAGATTTCTGACTCAACAGTGAAGTAGTTAATCAATAAAGATTTATTGAGCACTTTTTGTGCTCCAGAAATGAATGGGTTAGTGGAAGAAGTAGGGTAACCCATAAATTATGATATTCATTGGTACCTTCATTAAACAAATGTCCATTAGGCATTTTGTACAAACAAACCTCACGCATTATGAGTGATAGGGAGAAGTGACGCTACACTACATGGTCTTTGGTCACAGGGGTAAGTTGTCATGCAGAAGACCAAAACATATCAGTGAAATGGCTGACTGAGTGTAACATACAGTTAGTAGATACTGTGGCTATTTAAGCCTTTAAAAGGAAAAGGGGGAAGAGGAACTTAATCAGCTCCTGTGTGATGGGGAAGATTTGAGCGGCAGGAAATTTCTTTCAAGGGAAGACAGATGAACAGTGGTGGGGAGAATAGAATAAGCAAAGACGGTGCCGGGGAGTAAATGCTCACAATGCATTCAGGAGAGAGGATGTAAACACATCTGAATATTCAGCAACTGTCTAGGATTCCGGGCCCCTTACATTAAAACATCTGTGGATGAGATTACTTAACTCCATCTAAGAGGTTGGAGGCCTGCCCTATGCAATGAGACCAATTTTGCCCTGAGTCAGAGCATGTTCTAAGAACCAAGGGTTCAGGGTGGTTTTCCTTCCTTCTGCAGCTCTGTTACTTTGAACCCTGTTCCAGGAAGAATACTCTCTCCTTGGTCCTTGTTACCAACGCCTTGCCTTGTATCACAATTCTTCAACTACAGCTCTGTTTGCCTTGAAGTATCTGCCTTGGTTTCATGTCCTATGTAACTGGCTGTTGTAACGCTGGGCAAATTACTTACCCTCTCTTTTCCTCTGTTTTATCATTTGTAAATTGGAATAAAAACAGTTCCTACCTCATTAGAATTTATGTATTAAGAACATTTAGAACAGTGCCTGGAACTTGCTAAGCACTATAAAAGTACAAAAAACTATCAAAGTATTATATTGGCTTGTTTACAAAGATTTGGCTTATCCATTCCCTGACTAAATAGAGATCTGAAAGAGTGGAGAATTTGTGACGGAGATCATCAGAAATATTGGAATGTGGTGTACTCTCATAGTAACAAAATAGAGGAAAACTTAGGGCAAAGATTGTGTGGTGTTAATTCTTAGTGTAACTACCCAGGTTATTAGGAACCAGGTTTATTATGGTTGCCAACTAGCATTTATCCCACCAATCCTTAGTTCCTCCTGTTTTTAGAAATGCACATTTATAAATCATTCCAAGGAAGTTACTTTTCTAGGCTTTTTATTATCTTCAGAAAACAGCTACCATGAATATATTTCATATAATACACACAAACACAATGTGAAAGTTCTTCTTAATGAAGTAGTGACATGGTGCTTGAAGCAGCATTCATAACCAAAAGCATAGTTTTAATCTGGGTACCAAGAACATTCATCAAATCACCAAAGGGATTATTATGGAGTTATGAATATTATCCTTTGCTCTATGAATAATTTCCTCTGCCATCAGGAGGGTATAAGTTTATAGTAATTTTTAAATGAATAAGCATGTTTAATTTTATGGTCCTCCAAGATTTATTTTCTTTTTTTCTTTCTTTCATGCCTTTGGTGACTCTCCCTGCCTTTTTTGCAAAATATGTGATATATACAGTTCAAACAAAATGGTCACACACACACACACACACACACACACACAGCTAAAGACCTGTAAACATTGTTTGCAATAGAAACAATATTTGTGTTAATTATTTAGGGTCTTCCACACTCATCAGTTAGTAGGAAATGTCATTAAAATTTTAAAAATATAGGATTGTTTGCATTTAAACAATGAATAAGCATTTGTGTTTGAAATCTCCATGGAAATGCTTTAGTTTTATGTTTCTGTTATTTTATAGCTGATGCACAAACTCACACGGGGGCCTGTACTTGTAATCAATGCATAGATGTGTATTTAATCTAAAAAATTCACATTAAAATTAACACAGAAACCTAACTTCTTAAAATTTTAAAGTAGAAAAATATCTTACAGAGCATCTAGTCTAATTCCATTTTTAAAATGAGGAATTGTAATGAGAGGTAGCTGCACAGTTTATCCGCCTATTGTTCATATTATGAAAGGTTAAACTTTAGCCAAAGTATAGATTACTGAAGTGTTTTTTTTTTTCCTTAGGACTTTGCCGTATTTATCGTTAGTACGTTCCTCCTTTATCCAGCAACCCTCAGTCATTCTCTTACATCAATAAATTTTATTGAGGATTTACATTTTATAGACTCCTTCATGGAGGTGATGATTAGATCAAGACAATCTTAGAAAGTTTTGTGATTGTTCTTTGTAAAAGAGTTAAGATTTGGAGACCTTCGGGTGGGCTACCTGAAATATACTTTTGTGTGTACAAGAGCTGTTTCCTAGAGTTTGAGATGCTACCAGGATATCATCTTGTTTCCGAGTACTGCTCTGTCGTTGGAAGAGGAAAAAGCAAAATTGACTACAGTGTTTCCTGAAGCTCCAGTGCCAGGACTGTTTCTGTAACACCTCTTTACCCTTCACTATTTTTTGGTCATAGAAACAGAATGTTAAAGATCATCTAGTTACACCCACTTTAAGCATGTAAAAGTATCAACAACTATTGACTATCTTCCGGTGTTTTATATGCATTATTATTCTATTTAAACCATTTAAATAATACTGCAGTGTGCATGTATTATCTTCAATTTACAGTGGAAAAATTGAGACTTGAAAAGTTTATTGACCCACCCAAGTTTACACTGTCAGTGAATGGCATTCTTGAAATTAAGGATTAGGAAATAAAATAAATGACTTAAGGTCACTTAATGTCTCCCTTATGAATATATGCATTAGAGAAAAGTAATTTTCAATGTAGAATGGTTGAAGTGGATAATGAGTTCAGAGAAATATTTCAATGTAAATCTGTGAAAAAACTTATATTTTCTAAGAATGGTTGGAATCTACACTAAACCTGAAGGATATGGAAAAATAAAACTTACGGCAAAGTGTTGTTTTTCAGCGTGAACTTTTGGATAATGCCAGTAAGCACTTCCTTCTAGTTTGCTTAATATATGTCCCCTATAATTTCATTCACATTCATCAGGTCTCGCATTCACATTCAACATGTCACCACATGGGTTCTGTAGATATTGTAGCAGAGGTTGCTAGTAATTCTCCTCTCTCCATTCTCACCTTCTTTTACAGCAGTAGATATTCTAGCTGAGCGCTTGGCCATGTCCTTAAAGACTATATTTCCCAGCCTTCCTTGCAGGTAGCTGTGTCATGTGATCAAGCCATACCCAACAGGATATGAGTGAAAATACTGTGAATAATTTTCAGGGAATTTGCTTAAAATAGAAGTTGTAGTATGTCCACTTTTCTTTTCTCCATTCGATGGAACGTGAGTGTGAGGGTTGGAGCTGGAGCAGTCATCTTAGGATATGAAATATTGCCTGTTGAGGACTGCAGAGCAACACGGTAGAAGGAGCCTGGTCCCTCACATCTTGGAACCACCATGTCCACTTTGGACTGACTGCTTATCCCTCTCAGAGAAAGAGATCAACTTCTATCTAGAAGCCACTGCACGTTTTTACGTTGACAAGCCATATCCTAACCTTTTCAGATACTAATAAGTATGACTTGAGAGAAGGGATCCATAGACAAAAATTTACATAAACAAAGCTAAAAAGGTTTTTGTTTTTTTTTTTTAAATTTTAGGACTTTTCAGAGCTCTTATTGGATGAGTGTTAGGGGTGAATCTCAAAAAGGAATTATGCAGTATTTCTAATTTTTTTATTGTGAAAATAATTCTTTAAATGGGGCATCCTATGGCTGTGGACTGCATTTTGAGAACTGCAACTTTAGGAAGCTCTTAGTGGCTAAGCTTAAGGTAAATGTTGAGGGTAGTACTTTGAGGGTAGAGGTAGGCACGAGGAAGTTTTGGTGTAGAGAGCCATTCAATTCAACATATTATTAGGGAACACCAAGAGTTGTGGAGATAGAGATACATTACTTTAGAAGGAAAATGAAATCAATTATTATTGGAAGCACTATGATGACTATAATTATGATGTTAAGATAGATGAAATAATTTCTAAATAAGAGATGGCTCGGGTTGCTTATGTGATGACCTATAACGAGATAGGGATACACTCAGGAGCAAGATTGGGATCCCTGATGTCTTCTGAATTTATATATGTGGAGCTTATTGGTCATTATATGGCTGGAAGAAGTTACAGTGTTTGTGTGCAAATGTACGATTTCGTTTCTTTGGTGTAGTTGTGAGAAGTACCTGGTGGAGGAAGGATAAATCCTGGCCAGGTCATCCCTTGTTGCCTCCACTGGTTGAGACATACAGAGCCTGAGATATTTGGAGAGACATCTGGACGGATGTGTGCCTCCTGCTTTTGGGAGTAGAGGTTTGAAGCTCAGAGAGATAAGAAATCTTGGAGAAGTAGATTTGGAAGTCATTTTCAGTGACAGTTGAAGCATGGAGTATATGTGGAATAAAAAGAAAAAACACGGGATAGGATTTGGGAAACAAACCATTTAAGGCACTGGTGGAGGAAGGAGAGCTGTAGAATGACTGAGAAGTTAGGATCAGAGTAATAATGTGATGAATAGGGAAAACAGAGTCAGGGATTCCAACAAGGGAAGATTGTTAGTTTGGATAACTAGGAGGCTGTTGATGACCATGGTGGAGTCGATCAGGTTGGAGAAGTAGGGGTGGGGATTTGATTGCTCTGCTTTGAGGAATGAATGACTGTGAGGAGGGAGATGAGGTGGGGCCGGAACATGCTAGAATGCAGACAGGACACATTCTACTTTGCTGGGCTGCTGAATAGAGTTTTCATGGGGAGGGTCACTCTTGCTTCCTCTTCACTGGACATTGTAACTCCATAAAAGCTTCAAGCAACAGTGGCAGCACAGGCCACTGGGCGGCGCTTACTATCTTCTGAGCACACTCAGAGCCTGCATCCAGGAAACTCAGTTTTGATGCTACTCTGTTTATAACCAATAAAAGAAATGTCTTACTTTTCATCAAAACAATGACTTGATTTCATTTAGAATGCATTTAAAATTATTTTTATTTACCTTTGTGAAAATATCACTCTTGAAAACTCAAGCATTTGGAAAAAAATAGAAACCCATAGCAAAAATAGATGAAATCCAAATTCAGTTCCCCAAGCACCTTGGAAAGTGCCTCTTTGTTCTGTTTCTTTTATGGCTGTTGACTGGAGATTACTTCTATTCATTCATGTAACCCTGGTGTTAGGTCCCTTTGGAATTTACATAGAGTTGACTCAAACTCCCAACTCCATTTTCTGTAGGAAGCTCAACATCCTCCCCACAATTTCTGCTATTTCCCAGGGACTCACGTTCTCATTTCCACCCCTAAAGCTGTTTTCATATTTCTGCTGACTCTAAATCTCATTTTTATCTCAGTGCCTGGAGCTATTCTTATTTCTCTGGCCATGTATATTCAAAAGTGAAACCAAGGGACTTCCCTGGTGGTGCAGTGGTTAAGAATCTGCCTGCCAATGCAGGAGACACAGGTTCGAGCCCTGGTCCAGGAAGATTCCCACATGCTGCGGAGCAACTAAGCCCGTGCGCTACAACTACTGAGCCCACGTGCCATAACTACTGAAGCCCGTGCGCTTAGAGCCCATGCTCCGCAACAAGAGAAGCCACTGCAGTGAGAAGCTCACGCACCGCAATGAACAGTAGCCCTCTCTCACCGCAACTAGAGAAAGCCCACGCCCAGCAACGAAGACCTAACGCAGCCAAAAATAAATAAATTTATTTAAAAAAAAAAAAAAGTGAAACCAAAAGCACCATCAAAGAATGCATTGGTGTGTAATGGCTTTACTGAAGGTTTGCAGTGATGAAGGCAGTTTACCTCGAAGAACCAAACTCTGACTTGGTTAATAACTGAATGCCCTGACTTCCCTGCCACTTGGAATTTTTTTACTGACCTCCGTTTCTGCATGATCAAACCTTCTATTAAGTTGCTGTCTGCTGTCCCATCCACTCTCACTGATGACTTGCCTTCTCTCCTCTCTAGATGCCTCCTCCACCCTCCAGATTTTGTTAACATTTCATGGATCAGTCAAGCTATTACTTGCTTTTGCTGTTTTCCCATAAAGCATTCCCCTTGGGTCACACTTCCCTGCATAAAGCAGTCTATCCAGGTATTTTTCCTAAACAAAGATAGTTCTGTCCTTTAGGGGAACTCTGGTGCCAGCTGTTAAAATGACATTTTTTCAACGTGCTACATAATTTTAAAAAGATAAATATTTATTCTTCAGTGGCTGACGTGTCTGGATACTGCTGAAATAATTGCAAATTTTCCCTGCAGCCTGTGGTCTAAGTAGGGACTGTTATTTGAACAGAGTGAATAAAAGAAATAATAATAATTATTTAATATGTACAGACCTGCATCCTCAGTATACTCAAAATATGCTTGTAATTGTTATTTACCGTATGGAGAGCTTCCTCCCTGATATGTTAAATCATGCACAGAGTACTGCTTTAGGCCTGGCCCCTGAGCACTGTGTCTCCAGATCACCTGTTTACAGTAAGATGTAAGCTCTGTAAACAGTGAGCATAAATTTGGGAACAGACTCTGAAGGCATCCTGTGCATTTAGTCTGAAAAAGGATGACTGGATATTTTCCAGGGGAGCCTAGGTACATTTCAAATGGAGTTCCTAAAGGATTTTATTCTGAATGAGATGTTAATAGTTATATCATAAAAGCTTAGACTTTTCAACTGTGTTGTTTCCGAGAAGGATTTTATTTTTATTTATTTGCTTTTTTGAAGTGAGCAAGGCAGAGGAGAGAAAACAATTACTTAATATGCATTAGCCACTGTGCCAGTTGCTTTATATTGGTATTCGATTTCATCCTCACAATAACTCTGCGAGAGAGGTTAACATCACTATTTTCAGATTAGAAATGGGGCACTTAAAGAGTTAAGTATCTCTCCTACGGTTGCATCTAGAGAAGAGTAAAGTTAGGATTCAACTCGGGTCCAACTCACCATGACAGTTCAGAATACGGAAATCACAATTCTCCATTACTCACTTCTTGAACTTACGACTTTGTATTCCTATTCTTCTCTCAAAAAATATGAGCACAGCACTGTGTAATTCCACAAGAGGAGGGGTAAGACAAATGTCATTTGTAGGAAGAATAAAGCTGTTTCAGTGAAGGGGTTGAGTCACTGGGACAGTTTTCCTTTGTATTTTTTTTCCCTTAAAATTGTTCGTTATCCAAATACATTAATATTCCTAAAGTGCTCTTTTTAAAAATAGGAAATATATTAAAATAGCATGCTTATTAAACACATGATCTTGTTCTTTAGGCAGATGGTATACTTACACAATTCAGAGCAGGGACCAGGGACTCTGGGTTTCGATGCTTGATCCATCCTGTGTTAGCTGTGTGACCTTAGAAAAATTAGAGGGTTTTCTCCGTGGTTTTCTCTTTTCTTAGTTTCCCTTTCTCCTTAAAGATGGTAAAACATAAGAATAATCCTATCTTATAGTTATTGTGAAGGTTAAAATGTGCAAGTATATGGAAAGTGCTTAGAAGAGTGTTTGGTATACAGTAAGGGATCAATAAATTTGTTAGTATTATAAGTTGATGAGGAATGATAGACAATAGTAATAAAGACATTCATATAAGACATAACATTAAGTTGGAACATTAAGAAGAAAACTCTGGCAACTGAACTGATTAAATATAACTTGTACATTTTGTTAAAATATTGCTAATTGTAGTGTTATTTTAATAACCAAAAGGTGGAAATAACCTGAACCTCCAACAATAGAGAAATAAACATATAAGCTTATATATGATGGTAGCTACCAAGATATCATGTTTTCCACATAAATGTATTACATGCACAAAGGATTAAGATATTGTATTTAATTAATCTACATCTATCTATCCATCCATCCATCCATCTATCCATCCATCTATCTATCTCTATACATACATATATAAAGGACCAGATGGAAACACAGCTGTATGTTAAAAGCAGTAATCTTTCAATAAGTGATTACAGGTAATTCCCCCCCTCCCCCATTTTTCTTCCTCAAGTTCCCAATACTTTCATAGTCATAAAACACCATTGAAATAAAATAAAATAAAAATTAACCCAGATGGTATATAAGCCACAAAATGTATACTATATATTGTCACATCGTCTTTCTTTCATGGACACTTTATGCACAGCCCCTGAAGGCAGGGCTCCAGACACATCCTGTGCTTATGTGGCCTCACAGTGGGTGCCATCATTACACTCTAGAGCACATGGGGCCAGACCTTCTGTATTTGGTCGAACGTGATTCCCTCTTTCACAGTTGTTTTTTCTTTGAATCATTTAGCTTAAAAATTAACAAATGAACATTATGATAGCAGCAGGGCAGAATTTTGCAGAGTAATACATACCTTGGAGTTTAATGAAAATTTTTTTTTTGTACACAAAGTATATGTAGAATGAAGCTTACTTTTGGAGTCACATGTCTGCAATCCTGCATTTTAGAGTATCTTGATCTTATTTTCTGAAGTAATGATGCATTTTGAACCTATGCTCACCCACCCACTGTTTAATCTACCCAGTCTGCTGATTAAATGCATTAACTTATAAAAGAATAACTTTAGGAATGGCTAGGGGCTGGTGTCAACATATATTGCTATTTTGTTCACTCTTATCTTAGAAGCTACCCTTTTAGAATTTTTAACTTGTCCACTGTTCATTCTCTGATGGGCAAACCCTTGAGCGTCGGGAGACAGCTGTCAATTAGCGCTATCCTTCTTCACAAACCATTTTACCTCCCAAGCCTCTGTTTCTTCATCTGTGAAAAAAGGGACTCTTCAGACCCTTAGCCTGTGACCAGGAAGCCTCTTTTAATGGACTGTAGACGTTAGTAGGATGTCAAAGGGACTTGAGCTGCATCTGTGCTATTTTACTAGAGCTCAGTCATGGAAACTGGTAGCAGAGCCCTTTAAGTTGAATGATGGGTGGGTTCCCACCTTGACTACAGTTCTTGAAGGGGCTCTTCAAAGACTGTCAGCCCAAGAGAAGCATTTACTCTAGGAGTCCCACTTGGTTTGGGGCCAGTCACTTTTCGAAGTGAATTGGACAGATATAACCCCAGCCACGTATAATTTGCATTTAACACAGATAATAATGACCTGGACAGGGATAGTAAGGATGTAAAATTTAAAAGACACGTGCCTTACATTAGATCAGTTACATAGGTAGGCTAGGAAGTCGCCGAGTGCAGGAGCACCTTGTGGGTTCACCTTAGCAGATGCACACATGTGTCAGCGAAGAATTTGAACAGCTGGAAAATTAGTGGAAAAAGGGTATTCAGCATTCCCTTTTCCCTTGATGAGATCCAGTAAATGACTGAAGATTTGAAAGGTCTTCCTTCTCCTGGGATCCTCCCCTGCATGGGATGCTTTCTAGCAGGATAATGGAAGGCAACAGAGCAGAGCCTGGGGTTGGCTTCCACTTGGACCTCTTCCCAGTCCCTCTCCCTGGGGAATGGAAGAGTGAGTCTTCAGGCTACAATAGACTGGTGAGTTAAGTTTATGAAGAATCTTCTAAATAACCCTGGTGGGCGTGGCATGGAACCAACATGCTGCGTGTGCACTTGTAGGAGAGTATCGAGGCCACTGGACATTGCCCACGCGTTGGGGGGAGATTGAGAGCGAAAGTTGATAGTGGGAGTCTCTTCTAGAAGACACTGAGTGTGGCTTTTCTAAGTTTTGAATAACTTTCAGCTTAAATACAACTTTAGAATTAAACAGAAATGTATAAATTTAAGGCAAAGAGACATTGCGGTTATTTAAAACGGGAATATAAAGTCAATAGTGATTTCTAAAATAGATTTTCTTGACAGTCATTCTAAAATAGAACTTCATAAACCACAAATTCTGTTGTCTAGCATCTGTTTAAAAATAAGGTTGATAAAATTGGCCATATTCTGGTAATGTGGCAGTCGGTAAAATTAAAAGCTACAAAAAATACCTGAACAGATAAAATAATTAAAATGAAAAGTGAAAAAAAAGTCAGGCGAAGTATTACCCCTTGCATCATCTTTCTAGGTTGATACCCTCTAGCGAGCATCCTGGCTTCATAATCTATGCTTTTGCACATCCACTAATTTTATAAGGGTGACCATCAGAGCAGATACCCATAAACACGCTGCCAAATTCGTCAAAGCCACATTCTTCTATTATTAATGGCAACTCTAAGACCTTGGAACCTCTAATTCTTTGCATCATTTACTGTCAACTTTAAAATGTCATGTTTGTAACTAAGCACATCATTCATGTGTTTCCAGTTGCTTATGTAAGATACTGCCTAAATAAAAAATTCTCTAGAAACATTAAAGGCCAGATACATACATCTCTTTGTAGTGTTTCAGAAAGAAGACTATGTATGCCATGACAGTTACTTGTTTTTTAGGCAACTTGAATAATGCACCGAAGGCTTTACAACTCTTCTTAAAAGGATAAATAATTCTTTGAACTGACAGTGAACAGTCTTTTCAGAGCTGCAAAATTTTTGTTTGATGGCCTGCAGCAAGTGTAATAAACTATAAGAAAGGCTCCATAATCTAAATATTTCAGTAGTTTGGAGAAGATTCTAAGAGATCTTTGCTGATATGCTTTTGATATAGCAATGATAAACTAATTATATATAATATTACATATATACATATATTTCTAAGCTAGGCAGACAGAAATTTCCAGAAAACCCTAATTAGTATAACTCAGTAAAGTAAAAGCATGATAATTGAGACCTCAACCATGCAATGGTTTTTTTTTTTGTTTTTTTGTTTTTAAATTTTAATTAATTAATTAATTTATTTTTATGGCTGTGCTGGGTCTTCGTTTCTGTGCGAGGGCTTTCTCTAGTTGCGGCAAGCGGGGGCCACTCTTCATCGCGGTGCGCGGGCCTCTCACTCTCGCGGCCTCTCTTGTTGCGGAGTACAAGCTCCAGACGCGCAGGCTCAGTAGTTGTGGCTCACGGGCCTAGCTGCTCCGTGGCATGTGGGATCCTCCCAGACCAGGGCTCGAACCCGTGTCCCCTGCATTGGCAGGCAGATTCTCAACCACTGCGCCACCAGGGAAGCCCCATGCAATGGTTTTAATTTATATCATCCCATGCAGTCTTCCTCAGGACAACCTGGAATCTCCATGTTACTAGTGGAAAAAAAAAATCTCAGACCGAGTAATTTGCAGAAAACCATTCCATCGAGTCTGATGCCAAAGTTCATAGTCATTTCATATCCCACAGTGCTTCTTAATAATAGTATATGTATTCCACGTTCATATTTGCACAGTAGTAAGACAGTAGGTCAAGAAGTGTGTGTGATGCAAGTTTTGTTTGTTTTTTTTACAGTTTATTGCGCTTAAATCCAATCTGAGAATATGTTGACATGATATGATGACAGAATATGTCTGTCATCCTTCCTATCCCCGTTTTATTATCTGTGTTAGATTGCAGCTGATACACAGCTGGCATCGTATTGGTTCAATTCAATTTGCAAAGTGAATTTAGATCACTTAAAAGTTAATATGCCAAAAATCACTTTAAATAATTCTTCCTTTTTCCTAGTCTTGGGAAGATCTTACAGGGAGTTAAATTCAAGGCAGAAGAGTTTATTGGACTAAGCAGAGGTGGTCATTGGGAAGGGAAATCTCCTTTGAGGGTCCAGAATTTGGATTCACATCACAGCACGGGATTTTAGAAGTGTCATTTCTGTTCTAAAATCTGGGAGTTTGTCAGTCACAAAAGTCTGAGACCTAAATTCTACATCTGCTGTTCTTTGCAAGGATCCCTGTAAGGCACTGGGATTATCGCTAAGTTGTTTCCCAATGGAGTGCCTTCTTTTCTGAGAGCTTAGCTCATTAGTCTCAAATTCATTTTTACCTTCTTTACTTTTTGAATATTCCAAAAGTTATTTTTAATCTAAGGATTAGTAGAGGAATCCCTCTAGTTTTAATGCAAAATTTTCAGAGATTGTGAAAAAAGAGAAGGTAATAACTCCTAGTCCGGACATCATGATTTAAATTCTTCATTAGACAGTATATTTTTAGTTTAACAAAAATACCAAGGATGAACCATTAATAATTTTAGAGTGAAAAAAGAGATGTGTCAAGAGGCAGAGGCTTCTGCAAGGTATTACAGAGAGTGTTATCCACGAAGTCACACCGTGGAGAAAATAGTTCACCTTTGTCATTTAATGTGAAGACAGAGGACATACCTGCAAGCACGCAGGAGAAAATGCTTCAAAGATATGCTGAGAGTCTGTCTAGGCAACATAAAATCTTGTTCACATAAAATCAACATACATTTAATTATTGTGGATTTCACACGTATTTATGAGTTGTATGCTGTGATTACCATTATGTAAATTTATTAAATAATGATGAGTAAAAACAAAACATCTGCATTGGGCATAAAGTATACAGGCATGTTTCCTGCACTTGTAGCTGAGAATCAAAGATGTAATACACCAAGTCAGACATGACCAGGATATGGATTAAAGCAGTGGTTTTCAATATTTCTTCCACCCAAAGCTCCTTTTAGAGTGTGTGTGTGTGTGTGTGTGTGTGTGTGTGTGTGTGTGTGTGTGTGTTGAAAGGGGTATTAAAGCTCGGTCTGTACAAAAAGAAAGGAAAGTTGAAGACTTTTAAGATGAGTAAAGTATTTCCTATGAATATACATCCTGGAAATATAGCTTGCCCATAGATAAGCATTAAAAATCACTATTTTCTGCATATTAAATTTCAGGTGTTTTAAGTTAGTACACACAAAATATCTGTTACTAAAATGAAGAGATCAAGAACTAAGAATATAACTATTTTTTACTCCATTCTTCTTTATATCACAAAATTTACCTTTCAGCCAATGCGATGGTTACCTTTATCATGTGAGATAAATGAATGCCTTTGGTCGTTTTGGTGGTAGGGCATTCTAAATCTTATGAAAGGCACATCTGAACAGGTGGTAGATCTTCAGGTTTCCTCTTGGTGAAGGCTGTGCACAGAAAAGGAAATTACCTGTTGTGGATTAATTCTGTCTCATGCTGCTATTTCTTGTTCTTATGAATTCTGTTTCCTATAAACACCATTAGTTGACGGATCAGTGGTTTGCTATTATTAACCAGGTTAGGTGTATTTTTGAGTGTCCCTGTCCAAAAGTTACTCAGCACGGGTTTGAACCACACCATATGTCCAGTGCGGTGTTGCTACATTTTTGTCAAGATAATGCAATGCAGCGGAGTCCTGTGCATTCCCCTCAGCTAAAAGGGAAGAAAGTCTTTGCCTTTTTCTAAGGGTAGGTAGGCGTTGGGTTTAGTTTTCCTGTCACTGGTTTTTGTTTATCTCCTGACAGGTCTTAAGATATGATTTCAATCTGCTTTATTTTTAAAAATGTTCTTTGAACTCATCAGGTATGTTTTTAAATTAAATCAGAATAGATTTAAAACTAGGAGAAAAATCTTTCTGATGAATTTGCCACCTTGTTTTAAAATGAGATGCATATAGTACAATGGCTGAGCGAGTGGGGTCTCCTGTCGGTGTGACATAATTGAAGTTCTGGCTGTGTCACTCAATATCTGTGTCTTTAAGCTAGTTATTTAACATTCCTGTTTTTCAGTTTTCCCATCTCTAAAATGGGGGGTAATCAGTGTGTCCGTTTTCTACTGCATAGTTTTGTGTGTGCATGTATTTGTGTGTGGAGTAAATGGGTTAACACATATGGAGTATTTAGAACAGTACTTTGTGTGTAGTTGCCATCCAATAAATGCTAGCTAGTATTATTACTGCCGATACTGTTACCGTGTATACTCATTTAGGAATATTTACTATGTACCTAGTTTGCGCCAATCACTGGGTTTACAATGATGAAAAAAATGTATAGATCTTACATTCTACTGGTGGGAGACAAATAATAAACAAGAATATATAAGCCAAAAAGAAATCAAATAAGCAAACAATAGAAATGCATGAATTAACATGGGGTGATCTGATTGAAAGATGTGGGATACTTTAGTCTATGAGTCTGTGACATAAACTCAAAATTTTTAAATAATAAAAATCAAGCCCAAAGATGTTACAGGGGAAAAGCATTGGTGGCGGGTGGTGGGAAGAAGGAATGGCTTGAAGGAGTGGGCAAAGGGGAGAGAGTCAAAAAGGTTGTCCAAAGTTAGCATATGGAGAGCCGTTACGCCAGGATAAGGAATCTGGATTTTGCTTTATATGCAACTGGAAGCCATTGGAGAGGAGAGACTGATCACATTTATGTTCTAAAACGATTCTTCTCAGTTATGAGTGGACCCTTGGGTTTGGGCAAAAGAGGAAGCAGAGAGCAGGCAGGAGACCCCCAGTGGGGGCCAGGTGAGAAATGATGGCAGCCTCGTCTAAGGAGGTGGGAGTTGAGATGGAAGAAAAGGAAATATCTGATTAATTTTTGGAATTATTTTTATGCCACGCCCTCTACTTGACAGCCTATCAGACAGGCATCCAGAAGTACTCGATGAAGACAGTCGTCATTCATCACATATTTATTGAACAACGGGCTACTGTGCTAGTTATTAAACTTTTAGTCTGGTGGGGAAAATGGACACATAAGAATTCATATGATACAATGTGGTAACGGTTTCAGTGCTTGTGAATCACTGGCACAGGCGCTCACAGGAACTCACTTGTCTGGGGTTATTCACGAGAATTCACTGAAGAAACGGTATTTAATTGCAGCTTCAAATGATAGTTCGGAGTTTGCCATGTTGAGAAATGGGCAGAAATGCCTCTGGGAGGAGAATTATGAGCCAGTGTGACTGGAATATAGCAAATAGCCAAGAGTGAGAATTATGAAGAGAAGGAGGCATACGATAGAGTTTTATTTTGCAGGAAAGAGAGAGTACTGGGGAAGTGGCAAACAAATCTGAGATATTAAAAAAAGTTTTGACAAAGATTCAGAATTTAATCTGAGAAAAAAGTAAACCAGATACCAAATGAACCAATACTTTTATATCTTAACTTTAATTCTGATGAGAATTTACCACAAAATCAAGGGCAATTGATCAAATCATTCTTCCATAGAAAAAGATAAAAATGATAATATATCTGCAGGGCATGTAGAGTTAATTAATTAATATGAATACATAAAATTTTTCCATTATGAATCATGTCAACTACTTATTGTACAAGAGTATTCATTCATTTCTTTTAACATATAGCATAAGCATGGAAGGAATACTTCAGTGTATTTATTCAATAGTAACAACAATAATACTGGCATTAAATGAAATTTATTCAAGACAAAAAATGTTTGAAAGAACTTTACAAAAAAATATGTACACAAACATTAGTTGCTGCAAAATAACAAAGGACTAATGTATTTGCTCTCATGAATTCATAACAATAAATAAGAAAAACATTAAGACAAATAAAGGATCAAAGAGCTTGAACAGATAATCAGAAAGAAGGAAAAACAAGTAGCTAAGACATATAATGCAATGTAATGTACTTATATATAATATATGCATATGTACTTATATATTTACATGTCTGTATATTTAACTTTCACTTGAAAGTGTGTAAGTTAAAATTCAACTTATATTTTTTATCAGATTAACTTCTTAGGAAGCAATTTGACAATATTTATAAATTTTCTTTAAAATTTACATATATTTGCTAAGTAATTCTGTTTGGTGAGAATCTATCCTAAGGAAATGAACCTAACTAGAAAAATATTTCTGTGTAATAATTATTTTGCAACCATAAAGAATTGAAAACACCTTAAATTTCCAGCTACAAGGAAATGTTTTGGGCATCAATGGTAAAATCACTTCATGTAATATGATAGAGATTTTAAACTAAGATATGTGAAAAATATGCAATAACATGGGGAAAGCTTCTGACATAAAATGCAGTAAAAAATCAAAGTAATATTATGTTCAAGCTTAAAATATATGAACTATCTTAGGCAGAGAGAGATTAAAATAAAAGCCATTTAGTATGTGGTTGTTTTTAGGTGAACAGATATGGGTCATTTTTTTCTTTGAATGTTCCATATTTTCTTGAAGTAGCAAATAATTTTATAACATGTTTTATTTGAAAATTTACCCTTCTCTCGTCAGATGGTAGATTAATTCTATTTTAAATTTGTACAAATTTGACACCAGAGAATTTTTTTTACTTGATCAGGCACAGTGCTAGGTGCCAGTGGCCAATGATGGTGAAAACCCGTTCCTTGTCTGGGAGGAGCTCCCAGACTCAGGTGTGCTCAGGTGCACACCCCTGCTCAGGTCTCTAGCTCATTGACGCCATTATAACCTTGGGGTTCTAAACGAGTGCTATCCATCCATTTTTAAAAAAGATTTCTAGGGTGGTCATTTGATTTACCCTAGAAACTCAGCACCTTCCTACTTCTGTCTGAACAAAATTCTCTATCATGTAGTTTAAACTCATTTTTCCTAATACTGTCTTCATAAGAGATGTTGAAAAGTTGATCACATTCTTCATATAATAACCCGTCTACTATGAAAAGTAGAATTACATTCTCTATCGTCTTCCCAAAATAAGCTGCCTGTGCTTTCCATGTTGAGAGACATTTTCAGAGGTAATAAAAAGGACTTTGTTTTACACCTGTAGTCTATTGCTGATCCTTGCAGTTTGTGATATATTCACGGACATAGCCTTAACTGTTGAGTTCACATATGTCCAGTTGGACTCTACCTAGCACTTCAGGGCTTTTGTGTTTCCTGATGAATTGGTTTTCATTGTAATGCATATTTGTGCGTAACTTTTTACTGTCTGTTTCAGACCACATTTTTTGTATGAACCAAACATGAGGCTTGAATTATGTTTTTCTCAGTTGAATGTTATTTGAACACTTAGAGAGAAGGTTCTGTCTCTCCAGATTGTTAATTATTAGGTGGTAGAGTATAAGAATCTAAAGCTTCTCTCTCTGACATAAATGACATCTCTATCTTCTTGGTGACCCATTGAACCATCTTGTTATGGAAGCAATTAAACTGATTGCTATGGTGAGTTTATCATTAGACTTATCATAAGATTAGCCAGATTTTTGATGTAAATAGTTTTCTTAATTTGTCTCTATCTGAATAATATAGTGTGCTTTTCCTTGTATATTTTAGTGACCTAAGGAACAGTGCTAGAAATTTCCAGATGACTTTGGTAGTTTTTGATTTTAATTTAAATTATAAAATTAACATATTCATCCTAAAAAGTTGAAACATGACAGGTCAGGAATGAAGAGTAAAATTCTTCTCCTCCTTCTTCCGTTATTCCCCGTTTCCTTCGTTGGAACCTCTATTGAGATTTTCTTATATAGTTTATACATAATTTAGACATTTTTCTGTGTAAATAACATTATATGTGTGTATAATGTAGTATTACTTATATAACTTTTATATAGTATCTACATATCTTGTTTTTAGACAAATGAGATCATTATTCTGCAGTGTTCTCTTTTCACTTAATTACAAAATCATGCAAAACTTTTCCCATTTGTCATTTTTAGATCTTTCTTATTGTTTTTCACAGCTACACATTATTCCTTTGTATGGATTATTATGAATACTCCACTAACCCTTAAAGAGTTAATTAGATTAATGAAAGAAATATTTCTTAAAATAAATGGCTTGAAATTAAACAGTCATGCTTAATTTACAAAGAAATTACTCAGAAGTATGAAGACTGAATGTTCTGGTGAAGTTATTGGACCTCGAGGAAAAAGGTGAAATTTCCAGTCAAAATTATTGTGCTAGGATAACGCCCATAAGTCAGGTTGAGTTCCTGCAATGTCCTGACCTAGATTGGCTGCTAGGGATGCAATAAACAGCACAGACCAGATCTCTCCTCAGAGTGCATACAGTTTGTGCCCATAAGGATGGACACATATTGCTGTCAGTTTTTCACTATTGCAACATTTTTCTCTTTTAAGAATTGATTTAATTTCATTTACATTTCTTGTTTTCATACATTTATTTGGTCCTATTCTAATGTCTTAGGATGCTGTATTTCATGATTTATTGCTTCCCTTCTGATCTATTCTTAGTTAAGTTGACTGTATTCTTTTTTGTGCTTTTTAGGGTATAAAAAATTGCCAGCTGGACTAACTGGTCTCTTTTAGTGGTTTTTAAAATATTCTTAGATAATAAATTTGGATAATCATTTCTTGATTATTAACTTTATACAGTTTCTCCCTGCCTTGAAAAATGAGACAGTCGTTAATGTTTACATTTTCCTTTACTTCATAATTTTAGGGTTTTAAATTATTATTTTTACATTGTCAAGGATTATAACATTTGCACTCTATTCTGTAACTGTAATTCCCATATTTATTCAGATCTATTTTTTCACTTATATTGATTCAGCACTAATCTTTCATATAGCACACATTATGATTTATCATTTGGTTGGATATATATATGTGTATATATGTATAATACATATAATATTTATATGTATGGTATATAATTTTTTAAAGACTCACCAATAGATTCCTTATGTCTTTGAATGTCTAAAAATTCATTTCTTTTGTCTATATACTTGACTCAAAATCCTGGCAGAGTATAAAATTTGGGAATCATATATTTTTTCACCTCTCCGCTGTGTTGGACATTGAAAATTGACGTGGACATGTCTAAGGTCTATCTGAAATGCTCCTGAATTTGCTTTTCCTACATTACAGTGCGGAGTGTCAGGTGCTGGAGGTACAAGGATGGAAAATTCTCTGACTCTCATTGAGAAGCTCCCAGAGTAGGATGTGGTCGAGTTCCAAGTCAGTTGTCTGACTTATGGGCATCATTCTAACCGAATAGTTTTGACTGGAAATTTCACCTTTTTCCTCAAGGTCCAATAACTTCACCAGAATATTGTCTTTATACTTCTGAGTAATTTTTTTGTAAATTAAGCACGACTGTTTAATTTCAAGTCATTTATTTTAAGAAATATTTCTTTCATTAATCTAATTTTTTTCTTTTTCATTTTTTGTTTCCTTCAGGAATATCAATTTTCCACATTTGAATTTTTTTTAATCTTCTATGACTATTATTTTCTCTTCAATGTGTTTATCCTTTTATCCTTTAATTTTGTGTGATTTGCTAGAATGGGAGAGGAAGAGAGAAAAGGCATTTTTAAATTGTGTTTTGGTTATGAATTGCATTTCTTTTAATGTTTTTGAAAGACAAGTAAATATTAGAACTGTCTTTCTTGGACCTCCCTAGTGGTCCAGTGGTTAAGACTTTGCCTTCCAATGCAGGGGGTGAAGGTTCGATCCCTGGTCGGGGAGCTAAGATCCCACATGCCTTGCGGCCAAAAAAACCAAAACATAAAAAAACAGAAGCAATACTGTAACAAGTTCAATAAAGACTTTAAAAATGGTCCACATCAAAAATATCTTAAAAAAAAGAACTATTTTTAAAATTAATTTGTGGTGAGAGTCCAAGTTTCTTTGGATTACTGAAAGAAGAACATAGGACTTATGTGGGATGCCTTCCCTTTTCCACTCCAGTCTCCTCTCAGCTCTTCTTCGTCCTGCCTGGAAGGCCGATCTTGACCTTTGACCAATGGGGAGCATTAGCAAGCAACCAGCAGGAAGTGAGGTTGGGGACTTCTTCCTCATACCGTCATCCTGAAGTGTCACTGTGGGCCAGCTGTGTCCCTTGACGAAAGGTCATAGTTTCTGTGAGAGGGGTCGTCTGACTCCAGGTTTGCATAATCACTTGCTGCCTTGCCCCTTTGGCTCAGGTGTGGTAGGAACCCCCTGATCCCCATCTTCATTTCCAGGGTCCTGTTACTATCCCTTGTGGTTTCTATACGTCCTGCCCGGACTCTTGTAAACAATGCCTCTATAGACCCCCTTCTCAAATTACCCAATTGAAGTGTGTTGTTTTCTGCTGGAAACCTGAATGATGCCGCAAGAGACCCTTGGGCTTACTTGGTTTATATAAGTATTTTTATAGTGTCTGGAATTCCCCTAGAACAAACACAGATGGCCCGGTGGTCATATAGCTCAATCAGCTGAAATGGGCAGGACATTTATTTTTGGCCACCTTTCATGCTTTAAGTGGAAGCCTGCATAATATTACTTCACAAAGTTAGAGAACTGCAAGTATGCCTCAATGTCAATAGTAGATGCTACTTTTAGGGAAAGAGAGGAAAGAAAGGATGCAAACCTTTTCTGAGCATTGACTTCTTTTTTTTTGAGAAGGAGATAGCCAACCTTATCTTTATTTAATACAGATGTATTCATTAATTAAATCAATTTGCCTCTTTAAAAAGCCTTAGCCTATGAGCATGATGTAAGGTACTTCTGCATCTTCATCAGAGGACAGTCCAGTGAGTAGAACCACTATAATCCCTCCTGTTTTTATTTTTAAAAAATTTTAAATAATTTTTATTGGGGTATAGTTGATTTACAATGTTGCATTAGTTTCAGGTGTACAGCAAAGTGGATCAGTTATACATATATACATACTCTACTCTTTTTTAGATTCTTTTCCCATATAGGCCATTACAGAGTATTGAGTAGAGTTCCCTGTGCTATACAGTGGGTCCTTATTAGTTATCTATTTTATATACAGTAGTGTGTACATGTCAATCCCAGTCTCCCAATTTATCCTTCCCCACTACCCCCAGCATCGATTTCGTGTTGGTGTCAGTGCTCTACATTTCATTATCCTATGTAATCCAAGTAAGACTCTCCTAAGAAAGGTATTTTTTCCTTCCTTTTATAGATGAGTGTCATGAAGTTTAGCCGGTCTTAAGTTGTCCAACGTCTCAGGAATGGTAAATGGCAGAGCTGATTCAAACTCTTTCTATCTTAATCCATCAAACTTGGTTCCCTAAACCGGCTGTACCTCAGAAGTACATAGGGAGCTCTTCTAAAAATCCAGATGGCCAGGAGTAACCCAGAGTAGTACTGAAAAGAAAACCCTACAGGGGAGCAGCCTGTGGGTATCTTTTTATAAGCCCCACTCACCCCCACCGCAGTGATTCTGATCGCAGCCAGATTTGGAAAGACTGGGTTAAAGCTTCTGATGGGTTCTGTGCTTAAATGACAAACTTTTCTGCTTCTTGAACTTTTTGCTGTTACCTAAAACAGAGCCATATATACCAGAGATTAAATCATTACACCGTGTAAGAGTGTTTACTGTGATTTTCCCTCTAGGCTGCTTTTTTTTTTTTGAATTCTGAATTTTAATAATAGTTCATGAATTAAAGGCAATTTTATATCCTGAAGCACTGTACTAGAAATATTTTTATCTTTACTAATATTTATTATCTAAAAACAGAATATTATTTTAGGTTCCATGAAAATCCACTGCATCAAACTATCAAAACTGATAAAAGTAAAAAACAAGCTGTTAGGTATATGTTTTAATAAAAGTTGGCATAAAATGAGCATATCGGCATTTATTAATTTCATAATCTCTCTAATCTTCATGCACAACAGATATTATCTCCACTGTGAGTGCCTCTCCTGTTTTTTGAAGAGTGAAGAAAACGTGATAGTATATAAACCCTTAACACTTGGGACCGAATTTTTGTTATGTTCTTAAATCATAGTACCATGTAATTTTCACTGCCTATGTTCCTTTTTTTTTTTAATTTTAAAAATTTATTTATTTATTTATTTATTTATAGGCTGCGTTGGGTCTTCGTTGCTGCACACGGGCTTTCTCTAGTTATGGCAAGCGGGGGCTACTCTTCGTTGTGGTGCGTGGGCTTCTCATTGCAGTGGCTTCTCTTGTTGCGGAGCACGTGCTCTAGGCGCGCGGGCTTCAGTAGTTGTGGCTCACGGGCTCAGTAGTTGTGGCTCGCGGGCTCTAGAGCGCAGGCTCAGTAGTTGTGGCGCAGGGACTTAGTTGCTCCACGGCATGTGGGATCTTCCCGGACCAGGGCTCGAATCCGTGCCCCCTGCATTGGCAGGCGGATTCTTAACCACTGCGCCACCAGGGAAGCCCTATATTCCCTTTTCCTATCTTTAAAATGAAAAGTCTTCCTTGCTTAACACCAAAGGAATATTTATCAAATCTCCTTTTAAAAAATAAATCACTGATTCCTAAGATGATATGGAGTGAAAGCATCAATAAAATACAGGTAAAAGTGAACTATTTGGGGTCCTCATAAAAAACCCAAATACCAATGAAAATGTGTTACTTCTGCGTGTCCCCTGCCTACCATATGCCTGCCTCTTAGTAGGTGCTAAATTTTGGCTATAATTGGCTATATTGGATTATTATTACATGATTTAATAAAAGAAGTCATGAAGTTTTCTTAGCCCTACATTTACATAAAAAATTATCACAAGTAATCATCCCTGCTAGGAATTTTAGAAAGACCATCTAAAATAAACAACTGCCTATTTAGAGACAGTAATGCTGAAAGATTCTCAGCAATAGGAATTGTAGCACCATTTTCCTTTATTATAGCTCCTCACAGGGACAGAATGAACATGGAATGAAAAGTAAAACTTTGTGAGTTTCATCACTTGCAAGGGAGGGCCAAACAATAAAAGGTGGAAAATAACAATTTTGAATTTTTATTTCCATTTTAGATGGTAAGTTATTGCTTCTGAAAAGTTTTAGATTGTTTAATCTAAATATTTTATGTTAAGCATTTAAAATGTTTATTTTTGACGTATGAACCTTAAAATGTTTGATCTTGAGTATTTAAAATATTAAAAACAGTGCAAGTCCTTCTTGTACTATCCGTGAAGGGCAGTTTTCCCCCACTATGTCGTACTGAAGATCAGCCTCTGCTTTATAATGTTCAGATCTGTTTGTCCAGTGGAATTTACCCAGGCCTCAGCCCCAGCAGATACGGGGTGAGTGCATGAGCCCACTGCTTCTACGCGGCCTAACCTCAGGGGACTGAGATGAATACCAGCCCTCCACGACTCCTGGTACCACTCGCTAATGAAGCCGTTCATCTCATCTGCGAGTTATTTAGGATGGTCACACCTAAGAGGCCATGGGCAGAAAGAGTCCGCCGTATCCCCAGCCCAACAAAACCTGTTGGCTACCCTCTATTTGTACGGTAATAATCTCCTCTGTATTTGAAATTCAAGAGAAAAAAAAATCATTTTGTCTCTAATGAAAAATTCATTTTCAGGGATTTGTTATGAAAATCCCTGAAAATAGACTAAGGGTAATTTGAATTCTAGGAATACACTTGCAGATTTCTTTGTGTGTGATCTATTTATAGAAAACATTGGACATTGAAAGCTGATAGCCACCCTTGTTGGTAAGGAACCATTTAGTTATTATTTTTGAGGCCTGCTGTCATCTTTCCTTCCCAAGTTAGGGAAAAAAGGGGGTAGTGTAACGGGTTATTTTGGAATATGCAAGACATACGCTTATGAGCTATAATTACATAGTGACATCTTGGGAACTGCTATTTGGATGCTGGTTCCAGCTAATTTATTATTCTTTAAAGATGCTACATTCATATTGGTTTTCATTTACTTTTGTTTTTTTCTCATTTCTTTATAACTGAGAGCACAGTGATTGGTTTAAATATCTCAAAGATTTTTCTCTACAACCTGCAGCCGAGGCTGAATTAAAACTTTTTATACCAGCCAAGAAGCTAAGGGTAAAACTCCTTAAATGTTATGCAAAATCCTCTCATTGCCTCTTACAGAACTTGTGCTTTGTTTTTGGTGCTGAGTTGAGCCCTATTGTAGGACAGCCCTGATGGATCTTACCAGGCACCCTCTGCCCTTTTCCATTGTCCCCAGATACTGATCTAAACTAAAATTACGTGCATTTTATTTGTAAAACAGTCTAAATTATCCATTTTTCAGATATTTTTGAGTGTCTCCTATGAACACAGTTTCTGCCCTTCAGTAGCTGACAGTGTATTGGACAGAGCCAGGGAAAGAGTTACAATGCGGGCACTATGGGAGCCCTGGGAGGGACTGCTCCCGTCTCTGCAGGAGTCAGGAAGGGCTTCCTGGGGAAGTAACTTCTCTGCTGAGCCATGAGGTGAAAGAGGTGGTCTTCAGAGAAGGGGAATGGGGCAGGGAAGAGCACCGGAAGCAGAGAGATCCCACATCTAAGCACAGGAGATGAGAAAGGCCAGGCTGCCCTGGGGAGAGTGCAAGTGGCTGGGTAGGATTCAGCCTATCTACAGAATGGCTTAGAATATGGTCAGTTGTTTTCCTCTCAATCCCGGTGTCCATTCTACTTCTTGGCACTTTTAGTGCAACGGACAGTAGTTATGTGATACAGGGGGAAAACGTTTTTATCTTTAGTATGTTGTGGTGAATTGGAGAAGAGAAGCAACTGCAGGCTTGCAGAGGGAATGAAAACATAGTGGTACTGTGATACTCCCCTTGGAACTGTCCAGAAAGCGACTGCAGAGTGGCTCAGGACAGCCCAGCAGACTGGCTCGCGGCCACCACCGTGCTTGTGGGGTATCGCTTTGCTCAGTCCTCACTGGATACTGAATCAAACTTCCTGTTTTCCAGAAAGTGTGCTTGGGTTACCATAGTCGTTGGTGACCCAGTTTATTTTGTACTTGAGATTTAGTTTTTACTTGAGGTACAAATAACTGAGGATTTGGGCGTCATTTATATATATACAAGGTAATTACGCTTCAACTGGTGTCTTAAAATTTTGCTTAAAATTTTTCTCTCCTCTCCTTTCCTCTCTTCTCCTGTTTCCTCCTTTACCCTCCTCTCTTCTTCCCTGCTTCCCTCCTCTACTTCCTTCTGCTTCCTCCCTCCCTTCTTCTTTCTCGCTCTCTCTCTGCACTAAACATCAAGGACTTCTCTGGTGATGCACTCACTCTTACCAAATCTGCGAATTAGAGATCGCTTGAAAAGGTGTCGGGCAGAGTAATCCTTGTAGAGAGGTGAGGGGCAGCTCCCTCCTCTCAGAACTGTTGTGCAGGCAGCAGTTACACTTTATGCTTTGAAAAGAAAAAAGTGTTTGTGACTTTTTTTTTTTTTTTCCAGAGCAAAGACATAAAGCACTGGAGCATGAAAGAAATATCATTGGAATCAGAGGCAGGCTCCTAGTCCTGGCCTCTGTCACAAGCCAGCTAGCTATGTGGCATCCTGGATGACCTGTTTTAGCTATAAAATGTAATATTGGGCTATAGGAGATGTTCAGTGCTTTCTCTTTACTAGTCTGTAATTCAAGTTTCATTCATTCATTTGTTCGTTCATATAGCAAACATTTGTGGAGAAACTAGAATGTTTTGGGAGGAGTTTTAGGACTGAGGATTGTGAAGGCAGAAGAATTTTACCTTCAAAGAGCTATGAAGGGGGAGGGCCTCCCCAGGAGTGATAAACCCAGAGATAAGCAAATATATATCGATAGTGGGAGAGGGTACGTGCTGTGAGAGAGGTGTACTCAGGTGCTGTAAGAACAAGGATGGCCTTAGCTGATGGAGACTGGAGTCAGGAAGTTTTTACAAAGGGAGGGCTGCTAGACGAGCCTTCCGCTGTTAGGTGGGGGCAGGAGACCTTGCTGACAAAGGGGAGTGTGGCCGTCGTGCCCTCGGGAACCGTGAGCCCTCAGTCTGTCTGCGGGGGCCACGTGTGCCGATGAGGGCTGTGCCCGAACCTGCACAGGCCGCGGCGGGCTGAGGCCAGGTCCCCACGCTGGTTTTGGGTCTGTCATGCTTGGATTTTATCTGGAGAGTGGTGGTGGGCCACAGAAATCTTCCCGACAAGGGGGTGAGATCCTTCTAGTTGCCTTTCAGGGCAATCTCTTTGCGCCTTGGAAGCAGCATTTATCAAGTGAGAGAGAGTGGCATGGACATATATACACTACCAAACGTAAAATAGATAGCTAGCGGGAAGCAGCCACATAGCACAGGGAGATCAGCTCGGTGCTTTGTGACCACCTAGAGGGGTGGGATAGGGAGCGTGGGAGGGAGACGCAAGAGGGAAGAGATATGGGAACATATGTATACGTATAACTGATTCACTTTGTTATAAAGCAGAAACTAACACACCATTGTAGAGCAATTGTGCTCCAATAAAGATGTTAAAAAAAAATTAAAAATAAACTCTAAAAAACAAAAAAAAACTGAGCCGATGAATGAGGAGAATGGTTTCTAACTTATTCAGATCATGTTCTGTTTTGAGAGTGTTATCTCCAGAAAAATGCATCTACAGGTAAATCTATATCTGTATAGTCGCAGGGGGCAGAGAGACCCCCTGACGACCGTCCAAGATCACAGTGGAAAAACTCCCTGCACTAACATCGTGTATTTACTTTTATTAGTTTGACGTCAGTGGGATTTGTCCCGAAGCTGCTGACCTGATCCTGAAAATTCCACATTATCGTTCATATCCTCCATTCAGTTAATGAAGCCAAGAGCACATCTCTCACAATTTCATGTGTAGTCCCTCTGACATTATCCATGGCATAAAATAGGTGGAATAAATAATTCATTGAGACAGCTGTCACTCTAGGCGCTCAGGACAAGCTGGAGTCATCAATCTGCCGCCGTATGCTACCATACTCTTCCCATATGCTCCCAGCCCTCAGACCGAAGGGACAAGGGGGCAGGAGCTGGCCACTGAAGCAGGGGTTTGGCAAATGATAGGCAAGCTCTTAGAGTCCTAGGCAGGCGGGCCAGTGTTTAGGCTAAAAAGGGAGCTAAGGCAGAGTAAGTGAGCTGAGGGCAGCGTGAGGGCGTGAAGAAAGAAAACAGCAGACCGGGCAAGCAGGAGTGGGGAGAGGCAAACAGGATCCGCGGCTGCCCCACCTCCTGATGCCACCTTGGGGGAGGGTACAGGAGCAAAGGAGTAGCACCCCTGCCCTGTGCAGGGGCTGAGGTCGCGGCTGTGTCCCCAGCTGTAGGCATAACTGTCTGGGGAACTGGAGCAGGGCGGGACCCCAGTTAACTCAGCTAGAAGAGAAGAAAGGAGACTAAAAGTGATCTCCCCAGAAACACTGCACACCGGCAGTCTGTCAGCATCCGTTATTTCTTTATGCAGCTCTATCCTTTCCTTGTGGCCTGGTGGAAGCAATTGTGAAAACTGGACGTAGAGGTGGAAAAAATACACATTTGTCACAGGATAAGTAGTCGGGGACTCTATTGATTAGAAATTCAGATGCACATGAAAAGGAAAAAGAAAAAGACCAAGGTGACATCAAAACCATCAGTAGACTATTGAAATCATCCACTTCCAGTAACTACTGAAAGAATCTACTCCCAGAAAAATGTTATTCTGAACACTTATTCTTGGATGTAATGAATTTCCATCTGGTGGTGGGTATTTTTATTCTAATGAGTAAATTGTATATATTCACCATCATTTACTCTAATGCCGTTGTCATGAGAAAAATGTCAATTCAAGCCAGCCAATGCTGAATTTTGCAGTAATTTTACTGTTTTTATTATGCCAATTATTATACAAGCCAACCCTCCCTTTCTCCTTACATACCAGGAAATGAGTTTGAAACAAACCCCTCAATTCGGATAGAAAGATGTTAATCCCATTTAAAATGTGAAGGCAAAGGAATGTTATTTTGCTGGCAAAAACACCATTTATCTTTTCAATAAATTTTCCCTTCATTCTTATTGTTTTATTCCAAACTACCTACATTTAATTTATAAACTTGATATTGCATAACACATAATTTAAAGTCAAACTACATTCTACATAAGCTAATTTTATAGTATTATTAACATCGTCTTAATTTGAAATCAAGAAATGATGCCCACTTATTAAGCTTGCTTACCTTATGCTCTAGCATGAGCAATTGCTAGTAAGTTATATATTAATTTAGACAAGATCTTGTGGAGCAAGTAAGTTCTGCTTAAGGTGTGGAAAATTCTGGAAGATTTATTAACTCTTTAGAACATCTAATGCAATGGTTCCCAAGAAAAGTTTGGGAAACATTCCTACAAAATTTGATGAGTTGCTGGGTACCTCTGTTTTTGCTTCTTCTGTTGTTACTCTTAAAAGACCTCTTGGATGGGTGTGATCTGGGTTCTCATTCTTCTTTTCATTTTTTCCCCTCTCTTCCATCAGCTGGTACCATCCCTTCATGTTCTCAATCAAAATACCACTCAGTAATAATTTGGAGTTTGGTTGGGTGCTGCACCCAAACTGAGTTCCCAGATGGCAGTTGAGTGGTCTTGGATCCTTCTCTAATCAAGGATTATATTTTATTATAATTGTCAGATTCCAGTTTTATCTTCTACAACCTACCTTCTCTACCAGAATCTGTCCCACATCAAGTATGCCTCGTAAAGGTGTCCTGATGTGGGAAAGTTTAGAGGACGTGTGCATTGATGTACTAAGAGTTAAGGTCCCAGATGAGTTTACTTAGTCACAAGATTAGCCCTTTAGAAACTAGGTGATGGCAGGTGTTGTTTTCCTCTCTGAAGACTTGTGTTTTTAACCCAAGTAGACACATAACTACATCAAGCAGTAACAGCCTCTGGTATTCCAGCAGGAGTTTCTGAGACAGAGGAAAGTCTCTGTTTTTTTTTGTTTTTTGTTTTTTTCCATCTAATTGCCCACCAGAAGCAGAATTCCTTGATGAGATAATTACTTACTCACAGTTTATCCAGGAAATTACATTACTTTGTAATCTTGCCTCATTTACAAGCAAGGGTCAATCTTCCATCACAGACCTTTCTGATGGTATCTCTGCCTATGGGTTAGTAAGATACCTGACTGTACATGACAGTCTGTTTTCTTTCCTATTTTAGAATTCTAATTTACTTCCTTAAATGGATTGTCTCCCTTCCAACACTGCTTTATTTCCTGTTCTTTGGGGGGTGTGTGTGTTTAATTGACTGAATGTAGCTCAGTAAAATTTTCCTATCACTGTATTTAATACCCAAAGATGGTTGGACATTTGTATTTGCTCTCGGTCCTGGTTTTTCATTCAGTCCCTTTCAAGCTCAAATTTTGCTCAACTTTGATCAGAATAAAGGCCCAAAGGAGTTACAGAATATAGGAGAATCATTTGCTTTCGCAGGAAGGCAGAAATGAAAGAGAAGTTCTGAGGTGGCCTCCACTGTCTTTCTGATTGACAAGGACGAAATGATTCAGTTTTAATTGATGGAAACAGAGCACTGAGAACAATGAACAGAATAAAAGGGGTTAGAATTTGAACTCTTGTTTCAAAGCAAGAACCATTGGAACTTAAATTTAAATGGAACTATCTCAGATGACCAGTGATTTTAGAGGTGTCACCCAGCTGTTTGCTGAAATGGTCTATTAATCATGAATTGAAAAAGAAAGCAAGTTGGTCAGTAGCATGCAGTCTCTACTATATTTTTTCTGGGACTTCAGCTACACCAGTGGTTCTCAGCTGGGAGCCATTTTGCTCTCCAGGGAACACTTGCAACGTCCGAGACATTTTCAGTTGTTGTAACTGGGGTCTAGTGCTACGAGGATCTATCTAGTGCGCAGGCTCCCACCTCAGGGAATCGTCTGGCCCTGAGTATCAGTAGTGCTGCAGTTGAGAAACCTTGAGCTGTGACCCGACGTTAGGTGTCCTTGACCGCTAGGCTCAGATAGAGCTCTTCTGGAGAGTCGTGGCCATCACCGCACCTCAGGAATCTTCATAAAGTATAAAACTGCTCCTGGGTTCGGGTTATTTGGAGTGATTTAATATTTGGGGTTCCTGGGCTTTCCTGGCAGCTCCTGTCAACCCGACGCTGAGGAGTTCTAGGATCGTGGTTCAGTTCCCGAGATCTGTCTGTAACCGATGTTCAACTGTCCCCTCAGGACAGATCCAGAGCCCTGGCAGATCCCCTCTGTCGACTTTGCCTTTCTCCTGCATTTCAGGCAATTCTAGAACCCTCCCAGGAACCACGGATTCTGAGTGTGTGTCGTGGGCACTCAGTACCAGCTTAACTAACAGCAGTATTAACTAGATTAACTTTATGAACGCAGCTATCCATTATGTATTTTTGGAAGTTTTTGGATTGTTTTGGGACGGGTCATTCATTTAATAAGCATTTTCTCCAAATAGTGGAGAAATTCACCATCACCAACACGGTCTCCCTTGCCCTCTGCTGCTGGGGGAGGAAATCCTTATTGCTCGGCAGGGGTGTTAACATGCGCAGTGTTTTATAGTCTGCCTTCGCCTGACCTTCATGATGTCAAAACATGAGGTGGGGGAAGGAATCTGCATCTTATTTTTGTAGGACGGGAGCAGAGACCTGTCTCAAGACAATGAATGGAAGCTTTTCAGGTTATTTCTAATCACCAGGGTTTCAGATTTAAGAAGTACGTGATACTTACTTTTTATTTATTTATTTATACAGTTTACAAAACTTTCATCTCTGTTATTTCAAGTAAGCCTCACCCCGGGAAGCAGGTATCATTATTTTCATCCCCATTTTGTTGATGAGTTCCGTGGCAGAATCAGAACCTAAGTGCTGTTTTTTCCCCCCGGAAACTAGCGGCTCTCCTGTCTGTCCCCTTTACCAGATAACACTACACTCACAACACTTCTGGTCATCAGGAGTGTGGAGGTTTTTCCCCACAACAAGCAAATCTCTGCGACACCGGCTGGATGTCCTACCATTTAACCCAATTCGGAGACGGCATCAGATCCCACAGGATACAGGCTCGGTCCCACAGGACTGGTCCCCTCACCCCCACTTCAGATGCTGGTCGCGCAGGGCATCTGACCAGCTGGGTCTAGGTCAGAGGTTCCAGTGACCCCCCTCCTTGGGTTCAGTTGCTTTGCTGGAGCAGCTCACAGAACTCAGGGAAACACGTTTACCAGTTGATTAAAGAATATGATAAAGGATCCAGATGAACATCCAGATGGGAGAGATTTGTAGGGCAGGGTCTGTGGGGAGGGCCGCAGAGCTTCCAGCCCTCTCTGATCACACCCCTCTCCCAGCATCTCCATGTTCACCAACCTGGAAGCTCTCTGAACCCCCTACTACTGGGATTTTATGGAGGCTTCCTCACGTAGGCATGATCAATTCTTAACTCTGTATCCAGCCCCTCTCCCCTCTCTGGAGGGTAGGGGGTTGGGCTGAAAATTCCCAAGCTTCTAATCATGGCTTGGTTGTCCTGGTGACCAGCCTGCATCCAGGAGCCATCTAGAAGCCCACTCAAAGTTGCTGCATTAGCATACAAGATGCTCCTAGCGCGCTTATCACTTGGAATTTACAAGCGTTTAAGAGTTCTGTGCAAGGAATTGGGGGCAGAGACCAATATATATATATTTTCTATTATCTCAAACCTGCTCTAGCTCTTCTCAGTGCCACCTACGTTTAGCAAGTGGCTCATTTTTTTCTATTTGATTGCAAATATGCATAATGGTTTTCCTAGTTCCCTTGTTTCCTAACGTGGTCCAGACAGATAGGATTAACTTCGTAGATATTATATTTAGGTGTCTGGGGTCAGTAATAAGTTGTGACCGGGCTAGTCTAGTTTTACGTTGACTTAATTTTATCTGTTGTGGGTCATAGCTTGTGTAGGCTGAGATGCAGAAGAACAGGTGAAATGAGTTTTGTAGGTGGGTAAATTTCAGTTCTGATTTATCAGTGATATTTAGATAATGGTGCACTCTTGCCAATAAAGGGAATATTGTTAGGCGATTAAAAGAGGCTTGGTAGAAGGACAGAATTAGCTAAATTATTTGGAGGATGCTGGAAGAGAAGCCTAAAAAACATGTAAGAGGAGCGGCACCTGATATGGACTGAGGCACCAGTGCTACTGGGGTGACCGTCACTACAGCCTATGCCCCCGCCCCCAGGGTGTTCCTGGGTGATTGGGACAAGGTGCCTGCCCTGGTAGGGCAGGCCTGTGAGTGCAGAGCTTAGCCAGTAGAGAAGCCCCACAGGCTCATGACTGGCTGACCACCCCCCACACTGGATTTTAGCCCCACTCACCTCAGTCCTCAGTCCTTTTTGCGGCGCACAAGCTGTTTACCGTGTGCAGCAGCCCTGAGGTCTAAGGAAATACCGTTTCATCATGAGATCCCACTTCCTGACATTTTAGAAGATTGAATCTGGAAATGAATAAAACAAAAACCAACACCAACTGATAAGGTTCTTGGGTGATCAGCAGAGCTTTCACAAAGGCCAGATCCTTCGCGCCCTCGCTCAGAGCTCGCGGACTATGACTGACAGCTGACAGGTTGATTGCAAGCAAGGCAACCAAAGAAAGTATACAGCGGGCACCCAAGCCATCAAAAGTCAGCAGCCTGGAGGGGACCGAGTCCCCCACCCCTGTAGTCTCCAAGGGCCTAGATGCTATACTAATAACATTCATGTTTATAACGGATACCCTGAGTAATAAAATCGCTGAATTATTTTCAGAGGTTTTATTTTTAATAGCTGACGTTTTGAATACTAAAATGTATAGGAGTGAGCTCTAGTTATCATGAAAATTCACTTATGTAGGAATTTGTCACATAAGTGAATTTATTACGCCTAATTTCTTGATGAGGTTAGTTAAACAGAGAATTGCAAAGTAAAGTGCTATAACAGTTATTTTGTCATAACATTTTGTAAATAAAGGAATAACATTGTGTAGCTCATTCTTTAGAATGAACCATTAAATTATCAAATATTCCAAAAATGTTTTGGAGGTCGGGATTTCATAATATACTAAATGTCTAGAATGATGTTTTTAAAACTCTGTTCAGTGAAATGTTAGATTACAAGGATGTTACCTGGAGTTCTCGGAAAAAAAAATTCCTTGGATAAGTAAATTTGGGAAATACTAGGATTAATGAGGTAAACACGCTTCTTTATTGCAGGGTTTTTCAGGAGTTTTAACATGTTAAAATGCATTTTGGAACATAATGTGTAACCTGTGCCATATGTATATATAAGCTCATGACTAAAACTCAACTCCACTTCGTCCCTTTACACATTGGGTGGGTGTGATCTCCTCGCCTGACCAGAGGATTGGATGAGGCCATGATGCTTGATCACTCTCAGGTGACAAGGTTCCTCTGGCTGTAAAAACAGACGATTCAAAAAGCGTATGCACAACATGTGGATAATTACAATTCTAAGCAGGTGCCTTAACTCAGTCTTGGACTTCTCCCAGGTCAGCTGTGGTTCAGTTGGATGCCTGTGTCCCAGGAAAAATGGTGGCTTCCGCCCCCTTGCTCAGCTCCTCCGTTTGGCAGCAGCCACTTAGCTCCCCGGCAGGGTTGGGGGTGGAGGTGAGAGGGTAATAAGACAGGTGTGGCCCAGCTCCGCTGCTTTCCCCTCGTCTTGGCCCTTGTTCAAGCTCACCCTTCCCCCCCGATGGTGCTTGCATAGGCTTTCCCTCCCAGAGTTGGCTTGACATGGAACACATGCTTCTTTCTTCGTGGAGGTGGTCTCCTCCCAGACCCTGGGCCACAATGGCTGCCACCTTGTTCTGCAAGGGTCTCCTCCGCCGGGAGGCTTACAGGGACGGGGCAAGGCCCCTTCTCGCTCCTGCCTGGCTCCTGCCTGGTCTAGGGGGAGCACTCATGCTTCCCTGCCCCAATGAGTCTGGGAGCTCAGGTCACCCTGGGTCTGCCTTCAAAGAGGGCCGTCAGCCCTTCCCCCAGCCCATCCACAGTCATGGGTTCTGGAATCCATTTCGGGTTTCTCACGAGGAGGAGGAGGGAATGCTACTGCATCCTCACTCTGAAGAAGTCCTCTTCGGATCTTTACTCCCACCAGGGAGTTCAAGAGACATGGAAGAGCTTCTCAGGACCACTGTCTTCCTCAGCCCTGCTTAGGAATTGGGGGATGGGGGTGGGGGTCTCTTGCGCCCTCCCCCTCCCTTGACTACGTGAACACCTCCAGGTTGGCAACTCTCCTGAAATGGACTCAAGTGAAGTCTTGTTCTAACATCTGGTGTCATTCATTTTACCATTTTACCAGAATATACTCCTTAACACACACACACACACACACACACACACACACACACACACATGCTGTTCTCAGTACTCTACTGCAGTACTGTGACTATCTGAGTGGTTGGTGATTTCTCCCACTTAGCCTCCATTCTTCACTGTCTGCTGTACCCTTGATCTTCAACTATGGCTCCCATCATTCTGCAGAGCTGCTGTCTGCAGGATCACCAGTTTCCTTCTGGCTGCAGAATCCATTTGTCTTTCTCCAGTACTCACGCTCTCTGACCGGCTCAGAATTTTCTCATTCCGTGGTAACAACAGTATACTATCAAGGTTCTCTTTACTTTTCTAAACATTTCTTCTTCACTGTCTCTTTTTTTCCCTTGCTCCCAAGGAAGGAAATAACATGGCGATAAACTCTCAGCCCTTTGCTAGTTCTTTCTACCCTTCTTGGAAATCTCAGGCACTGCAAATCTTAAATCTTCACCTTCAGGCCTTCAGTTCCCTTCCGGCCTCCATTTCCACAGCTCCAGCCATCTGTGTCCCATGGACAGTACATGTTTCTCTAGAGATGTGCTGCTGTTCCTTGAACTCTTCTCCAGAACTAAATTGTTTCTTTTCCTTCCTGGGCTCCCTCCGTTATCACTGTTGTAGCAGTGGCGCTGTCATCTGCCACTATCCTGATCATCTAGGCTTGAAAGTCGATGTTTGGCAGCAGCTGCTTTTATGTGGTCAGTCACCAGGTCTCAACGGTTCTTTCCTTTAATGCTTCTTTCTCTTTTCTTCCCACTACTCATCTTGTTCAGTCATTTTTTACATCACGAGAGACTAGACTGCACATTTTTCTTTGCTTCCCGTATTTCTTTCTGCAGGTAATATGTTTTGTATGTTTCACCTGAAATCATCCTAAAACACAGCTTTGATTCTATTAGTTCTTGGTTCAAAATTGCTATCGCTCACAATTTCCTGACAAATTAAGTGCAAATCTAACCTGCCATCCAAAGCTCTGTGTAATCTGTCCCCAGCCTTCCTCTGCCAACCTAGCCTCCACTTATTCCTTTCACAAGCCCTGGGCTAGAGTCACACTGACCTGCTTGGTTTTATACTGAATTTATTAAGTCTATTTCCCAACTCTATCTTCTTGTTTGAGTCTTGAAAATCTTAAGAGGGTATATGTTCCCTAAACTTCTGTAATAAGGCACATCTGCAACGTTTCCTCATTTTATCTATTCCCTCATTTTACTTTAGTTGGTAAGGAAGTACACATTAATAATTTCTGAGAGTCTAAAAGACAGGGACAATGTTTTCTACTTCTTTATATAGCCCATAATGCTGAATACAGTGCCCTGCAAATGGAGTACGTACAATTTAATATTGACTGATTAAAACATATGAGAGTCAGTCGTAAATTGTCTAAGAAACTTGGAAATGACATTTCCTCACTTTTCCCCAAGGATAACTGGGATTTGTGTTTTTCTGTATCCAGATTTGCTTTGCCTTCTCTGCCAGTGCCAACTCTATCTCTTTCAAGTGCCTTTGCAAATGAGTGTTTGCCAACTTGTCTTGATTTTAAAAAGTTGATGCAGTCACATTTGTGGAACATTGTTTGCTTCCCTTTGTTAGTTCAACATTTAAGGACTAATTGATATTTGAAAATCTTAACAACATTACCGGGACTGCAAAGTAGTGTAAGTTTTAATGTGGATGGTTCTTTGCTTTTTCAATTCTCACGTTTAATGTGATCATTATTAACTTTTTTTGAGAGGGCATGTAGCAAAAGTAGTAGCTTAGAGATTAAGGAGAGATGAATCCTGGGAATAACTCTCTCTTTAGCCTGCTGGATATCTTGGCCAAGTTACTTGACTTTTCTGTGCTTCAATTCTTTTCTAAGACAAAGGAAAATGATAATATCCATCTGTTACATAATCTGTTTTAAAAAGAAATGAATAAAGCAAAATATAATGTTTTACACACAATGTTCAATTGCATGTAAGGTTTTTTTAAGAAGTAAGTAGGAAAATGGTGGCATACGGTTTTAATTGATTGTAAGCTGCTAAATTAATGTTTTCCTTACTACACTTTTAAATTGGATAAAATGGATCTCTTGTACACATGGGTTAGTCCCTGAATATTGAACAAAAACCAAATTTAGGACATCAGATGACACTTTAAATCCATATCTCAAATCTCATATTTGTTTTCTGAGCATGAAAGAAGCCCCTAACACATGCAGTTGTGTTTATTAAATGAGATAATGCTGTCAGGTGTTCATTTAGTCTAATGGATAGCATTCAATAAACCTTAGCTATTATTATCATTTTACACAAATTATTTTTCATGAGGGCCCTGTAGGAGTAAAAGCTAGAAAAAAAACTATATCAAAATATTAATGGTAGTTAAGTTAGAGATTATGGGAAATTTTTTCTAATTCCAAGATGTTATTACTTATTTAGTTAATTCATTTCTTCATCTAGTAACCATTCTATCAAATGCCTGCTATATGCCGGGCACTTTGCCAAGCCCTTGTCATCCAAAACATGGATAAAACTAACATGGTCCCTTCCTTGGGGCAACTTAGTCTACGTTTTGTAAAGACTCACCAGAAATACTTTAAAGAAAGTTCCAATAATTGTTCTCTATGTTTTCTAAGTAACTGATTCTTTTTTAAAATTTTATTTTGTTGTGGTTAGAACACTAACCACAAGATCTCCCCTCAACACATTTTTTTAAGTGTAAAATACATATTGTTGGCTATGAGTACAGTGTTGTACGGCAGGTCTCCAGAGCTTATTCATCTTGATAATTAACGGGCATAAAATTTCAGTTACGCAAGATGACTGTGTTTTAACAGGTTCTAACAAAAGTGCTTATATTTACATATTGCTGCAAGGTTGACCAGACATACCTACATTACTCTTCTGGAGCAATTCTTACAGTAACCTTTAAGAGAGGTGGTTCAGGTAGCATCATGTCTATTTTTTAGACATGATTCAATAACTCACCCAAGCTTAGGCAGGCAGAAGAAAGCATTAGGGATCATTTAAAGAAGGGGCACACACACACAAGGCTGATTTCTCTACTGGTTGGGATTTGTGAAGGTAAGATGAAATAAATATCTCTGGTGCCATTCCCTAAGCAGGAGATAACAGCTTTTCTTTCTTTCCTTTGACATTGATTAGAGATAGCTCATAGTTTCTACATTTTATATAATAAGAACAAATTGGTGGTTTTTCTGCCACGATTTTGAAGGGCTATCATTGTGAAGTTATTTCATTCCCTGATTCAGATACATTAAATCCTTTTTTCCTTGTGCACTTGTGTGTTCACAGAAACGTGTTTCTTCCTTAGAGAGGACTCTTAGGTCATTCACAATAATGGACCAGTACCCTCAGCTTCTGTTGGGACTGGGGAATAGTCCCCTTCACTGCACCAGATCAGGCACATTTCACTGTTATTTTCAATATCCTTTACTTGAGAAGAAAATATATTTAAACCAGTTGTGCCCCAGTAATCAATGAGTGATCACATGACACCCTAATTTGTAGGGTGGTTAAAAGATTCAGCTTGTTGCATGCCATAGCATGAAAAATCTGAAGAACTCAAGATAATGCATATAGATTCATCTGATAATTTTACACTTAGCTATCTCATCTGTTGTTTTGCATAAGGCTTCAAAACTCTTTAGTTCGATAATGTAGTTTTAAAGAATTTTTGTTTCATTTAAAATTCTGTGTTTTAGTTCCTTTTTTCTTTTTTTTAGCTCACCCAGTGGTGTGTGTGAATTGGTCAAAAAGTAGAATTCTGAGTAACCAGGGAGGATGTGGGTGCTGCATAGGGAGAACCATTGTCTCCCTATTCCTGTGCATTGGGGGTGAGGCTTTCACCTCACACCCATTCCTGCAAGTTACACTTTTCAGTTAAAGAAGAACTCGGGACCAAATACAGAACCCAAAATGCAGAAAAATTCCGACCCAGTGCAGGTCTACAACACTACACAAATTACAAGGAAATCCAGTCCCAAAGTAATAAGTACCAGCTTAGATTTTACAGAACACACGAAGGATGCAAACCTCCTTAGCAGCACTCTCGTTAAACACTTAGAATTTAAAGGAAACTTTGAAGTAATTGTAGATAAAGAATTAGCATTTCCTAAATATAATGATGTGGGGCTTCTATGGGGAAGAAAGCATCTCAGTGCTGACAGTCTAGGATGAGATACAGGAGAGGCACTCAAGAGCCTCATCTGAGTCTAGACAATCCAAAAAGAGGAACCAGAATGGGACTTGAAATGAAAGCGTTCTCATCAGTGTGGCTGTTAAAGAATTTTATTATTTCAGTGAGAAGGGCTGTTCTTTACAGCTGTTGTATATAAATATGTTTATTAATTAAAGGACTACCGCTAGTAGCTACACTCTTGCCAACAGCCTACTATTTACCATTTCTAGGCTGAACATTTATTATAACATCATGTGCTGGATTGTTTTATCCCTGTATTACATGCATTACATTACATTAAGGCTCAGAGAAATTAACTAACATGCCTAGCGTTTGTGAGGTCTTGTATCTAAACCATGGCCTGCCTTCCTTCCTTCCATTTTACCACACTGATACCCCCAGCTTATGTTATAGCAATAATTGGAAGTTGGTCCTTTTCCCTTCTTAATTAGTTTTAGTTAAATAATTCAATCCGTTGTTGTTATAAATAAATGTCAGGCCTAGGCATTTATTTTTCACCAATGGCTTGGGTTTATAAAACTTAGATAATCTGTTTTGGACTTTAAAACTTCTTTGAGTTGCCAGAAGTTCATATTGAAATGTAGTTACTGCTGGAAAAGGTAGCATTTCTAAAGAGAAGAATTTGGTTGAACAAATTGATTTCTTTTGCATTTATTAAGATAATGATTAAGCTGCAATGACAAAGAGACCCCAGATGACTGTCATTTAAGGAAGATAGAAATTTATTTTTTTTAATGTAATAGTCCAGCCAATTTAGTTTGATAGCTTAGCTCTGCTTTGGGAGGTCATTCAGAGACCCAGGTTCTTTCCATACTGTTGCTCTGTCTCCTCTGGGCTTTGTCCTCATCTTCAAGGTTATAGCTGAGTCACTGTTATAACTCTGTCCTAGCTTGTGAGAAATGGGAGAAAGAATGGTGGAGTGCATCACCAAGCTTCAATGGCCAAGGTATAGAAGTGGCATGTATTTCCACTCACTTCCACTGACAAGAACTTAGTCACAACATGCCTAAGAGCAAAGGAGGCTGGGAAGTATGGTCTCTAGCTGTGCAGCCATGTGCCCAGGGCAAGAGTAGAGAACTGATTTGGAGGGAAAGCTAGCAGTCTGGCACACATTGGAAGGAACAGTACTCTAAAAAGGTAGGACAAATAGTTTTCCAAGCAAAATACTGAGAAAAGGACAAAGGTTAAATAAGCATAGTGGATATACCCAGAGGAGATGCTACCATGTCACTCCATGGTGTGGTCAGGGCTTGGCTCTGCCTTTTTTCAAAATTACAGATTTACGTGTTGTAAAATATTAAATATATTTAACATATAAATAAAAATTTAAATATTGTGCTTACATGTAATATTTTTTCTATTGCCTGAGGAATACTAGAGAAAGAAGAGATGGGGGCAAGACTGGCTAGGACCTCTGTGTGCTCAAAACTTATTTCTGCAGTTTACAAATCTTTTACAGGTGTCTTATTTTATTTTAGCCTCCCAAACTAGGTTATTCTGATAATGCTCATTATACAAATGCTTTAGATTTGAAATGCAGGCCAGTGAATGGAAGGGGCAGGGGTTTGGTTTCCCATCACCAAAAGCCACTGTATCTGTCATTACTCCACTTTGGGGTCTTAGAGCCTGAAGAGAGCGTTTAGTATATTTTCCATTTTGAGGTTGCCAGGAACAAAGATGATTTAAATCTTAAATACAAAGCAAGCAAAACTTACATGGCTTGTAGAAAATTATTTCCTAACTAAAAATAAGACTTCCTGGCAGGAGCTGTTTGCTGGATCAGAGCTTTAGGGATTCTCATTGGCAGAACCTTGTCTCCAGTGGTTTGTCTATCCTCATTGTGCTCTAAACAAACACTTTCCTTCTTCATTAAGTGGATTGTTCTGTAGGTAATGGGAGGACAGGTTGGCTGCTATTCATGGAAAGGATTTTTTTTTAATAATGGAAAAAATAGACTATCTTCATCTTGAAGTTCTTGAGCTCAAATTAGCAAAGCAGGTGGACAAATGATATTTTCTCCGTAGTGTAACTCCAGCGGGATTCTGGAGCTGTCTTTGTTAGTTGTCCCAGTTCCTTTTGACTGTTCCCCAACAAAGAAATCTGCATCTTTTAACTTGATTGTTGTTTCTTCTAAAGAGTCATTTTTATGGTGGGGGAAGAGCAGGGCTTCCATGTTTGGCTGCATGGGTTGTGTGGGGTACAGTCCCAGGACAACCCTGGGAAAGTGAAGATATCAAGTGACTCCTATGATTTCCCTGGACTGGGGTAAAGGCGTATAGAATTTGCACTTGTATTTCCTTTTTGAAGGATGGCTCATGCACGTGTGTAGTCTGTCCTCTCTATGTGACAGAAAAAAACAGATGTTGGATTGCCTGAGAGATGGAGTCTTCTAGCAGGATGTGGAAGAGCGTCCCTTTCTCTGCAATCTTCCAACCATAGGTTATTATCAATCTGGTGGGAAATACAGACTCTTAATTCTTCTAATCTGTATTTTCCCGATTACTGGTGAGATTGAAAATCTTTACCCATGTTCACCAGGCCTTTGCATTTCTTTTTTTCCTGGGAATTATCTTTTCAGAAGCCTTGCCCATTTTTATATGTTGTTCCCCTTTCTCTTAATGATTTGTGGAAGTGCTTTTCCTGTTCTAGACCTTAGCCATTTCACCACTATATATTTTGATAATATTTCCCCAATAAGAGGGTAAAATTTTTTCTTGCATGTTGCTTCTCCCAGTGTCACTTATTTCCTACTGATGTTTGATTCTTCAATCCTTTTGGAATTTCCATATGTTATTCTGGGGTAGGGGTTTACCTTCCTTCCGCTTCTGTTTCCTCCATGACAACTCTTAAAGAGTGGTCCCTAGATGGGGAGAACTGGGGCTGCAGCTGCCAGACTTGAAAGTTGTGTTTTCTACGACGCTGCTCTGTGCAAGAAGGGAAACAAGGAAACAGATGCAGTGGGAAGCACAGAAAATTGGTCTGTTATTTCTACAGAGGCAAATATCCACTCTCAACCTTGCTGAAAAGATTGATTTTGGTTGGGCAGTGTTACAGGACAGGTAGGAAGGGAGAGTGTGCTTTTCAAGTGAAGGTGAGTCCTTATTATGTAACGCTGAGCTGGGGAAAGCGTGGCTTTGTGGAGCAGGGAGTAGCAGGGGTACCAGAATGACTGCATTTGGTTGGCCATATGCTTTCTCTTCTGTCATGGATTAGGATCGCTGTAACCTCTGAGATATTTTCTGTGTAACCTCTGAGTGCCAGTTCATAATCTTGCTGAGAGTTAGGTATGTTATCTGTAAGAGGGATTTTCTTCCTCATGATGCTGATAAAAAAATGATAATGCAGGTGCAAGGGGATGGCCAGCATTTCTGGTAATATCCCTGAGATAGGCTGTGCTGTGAGGTGGTAAATGCATTGTGTTAAAGTTCCATTGTAAAACAGCACATCTGGGGAGTGTTTCTTTGAAAAAGTGACTCTTTTCCTAATTAGAGTAAAATATCTTTTGTATTTTCCTTGTGAAATTATATTCTAGACTTTTCAATCTTAATGGTGTGCTTTTGGAACACTTTCTTGCTTCCACTGACATTTTGTAACGGTGTATTTTCTTTCTTTCTTCCTCCCCTCCCCTCCCCTCCCCTCCCCTCCCTCCCTCCCTCCCTCCCTCCCTCCCTGCCTTTCTTTCTTTCTTTCAGGATAGTGGATTTACAATGTCATGTTAGTTTCAGGTGTACAGCACAGTGATTCAGTTTATCTATCTATCTATCTATCTCTATTCTTTTTCAGATTCTTTTCCCTTATAGGTTATTACAAAATATTGAGTATAGTTCCTTGTTCTATACAGTAGGTGAAAGGTGTATTTTCTTAAACTTTGTGTTGGAGGAGAAGAGTTTCTTGTCCTCCTTTTGGAAGATATCCTATTCTGAGTGGGTGAAGAATCAAAAATAATTAAGAAAATGTCAGAGGGACTGCAGTAAGAAAAGTGAATCCTAAATTATAGGACACAGTAAAAGTGTGTCCAGATTTTCTTGCTCATTCAGTGGCTCCATTTATTTGGAGTAGTTCCAGAAACCATAGAAACCTCTTTTGGCTAAGAACTTTCTTTCATATCTTCATCTATTTCTTTTTTTCAGCTTGCAGGTGATCACTGTGTTGGATGTGCAGCTACTGCTATAAATGTAGACACCCAGTTTAGTCAACCTCATTCAAATCCCAAAGCAGAAAATTGATCATAGTCTTCCCTGAGCCTTGCTGCTCTGTGTGGTCTTTGGACCAGCAGCAGTGGTAGTGTCACCTGGGAGTGTGCTGGGAATGCCCCACCCCAGACCTAGTGAATCTGAATCTGCATTCTTTTAAAGGATTAATGTTTGAGAAGCACTGTTCTGCAGCACTAATGGACCAAGCATCACTTGGATCTTATTATCTTCAGCTCCTTTGACAAATAGTACATCAGATATCTCTTTGAACAGAAAAAACAGCCTAGCTTGGCCAGAATGTGATGAGAAGGAAAAATCTACAGTAACCAGGAAATGGAAATTTATTCAGTGCAATAGCTAGCTCAGGGCTTTGCCGTCCTGCAGACCAGGGCTGGAATCCTGGTTTTGTGATTTACCAGTTTCGTTACCAGGAAATCATTTCACGTCTTCTCTACCCTCAGCTGAAATGAAGCATTCTGGTTCTCAGTTCTACAGTACTTTGACTGCACTGTGCTTTCCACTATGTCAGGCTGATAAGCAAAATAGTTCATGGACCACATAGTTATATTCAGTCAGGCTATTCTTTTCAATAGCTTACATTTTATTCTTTATGTACTGCCTTTCTAAGGGCAGAAACATAAACCAGACACATAGACATATAAATGAGCTGGGGTAAGGGGAAAATCTGTGTTTAAGCACTATGAGGTTATTTTAATAGTTTAAATTAACATTACTAAGTTTCCAACTAAATATTCTGCCAATTTTCTGTAAAAATGAATCAGTGACCCTGGCTGTCTCATCCTTGTCTCCTTCTAAATTGACTTCCTGTACTTTCCCCTCTAAAAATATGGGGAAATTTCTGATGAAGATATGATGCTCTGACTCACTGACAAATTTAAAATTTTTACATTAGTATGAACTATGTCCATAAATATATCTTATTCAGCTTCTCTCTGAAATACCATCTGATTTAGATATGAGATATGTAAATGAATTTTCATTGAAAAAGATACAGTGCCAGGCATGCTGATGAAATGCGTATCTTTTGTAATTTAGAATAGCATCCTAGAAAGGAGATATCTCTGTGACTTAGGTGGAGGTAGAAAGACAGGGTATACAAAATAGTACAGAAGATGGAAACATTCATTATATTCTAAACATTTTAGTCTCTAGAAAATTGCCTGCAACCTGTTTTATCTTGAATTATGGCATTTGTTAGTCATCAGATTAATCTTTATCTCATTTTCTTAAAGCGTCACTTTTTATTTTCTTGTTAAATAGTCTCCTCAGTATATCTCAGAATATTTTGACTTGGTGCAGCTTTTACAATATGAATTTCTTATGTCCCAATTATTTCACTTAGTAAGCATGTCACTTTAGTCAAGAGACAAATTTAATGATGGTAAAGAAAATGTTGCCTATTATGTACAAAGTCGGCCGCATAAATGGTAATTAACTTGATTTGGGGGGAGTATAAAGAGCTGCATAATTAAAATTTAAGTAGATTTAAAAAACATGATTTTTCAGGTAATATGTGTCCCTAATACCAGTTTAGAGTAGATGCCAACACACTGATTTCTCTATATATGTGCTTCAGAAATTTGCATATGAATCTATTATTGTAACTCAAATCACTTTGCTATTGAATTCAACATTTTACTTTTAAAAGATTTGTTATTTTAGATTTGTAATTGTTGTTTGTTAATTTGCAGATTAGAGTTTTGTTAGTTTTGCACTGTGAGATTTTTACCTTGAAAAATTTTGCTTCTCCCACTCAAACAGTGTTTTAAAGCTTTACTGACTCTTAGAGTCTTTTCTACACACTGTTTGACTATGACAAATGGGATTCCAAATTCCACTGTACACCACTGGGGAGATATCAAACCTTTAACTTTTATAATTTATGACTAATATGCATTTAATGTGTCTGACACACATATATGTGTATATGTCAATAAAATATTTACATAACTTGAGAGAATAATTCTGAACTCTTTGAAGATAGAAATATAATATCTAGCCATTTCAGAAAAAAATGTTGAAAATCACCTACTGGTTTTTTAATTTAATTTTTTAATTTTTATTTTTAATTGTGTTAAGCTGCACATAACATAACATGTGCCATCTTAACCATTTTTCTGTGTACAGTGTCATAGGATTAACTGCAGTCACATTGTGTTCAACCATCACCACGATCCATTTCCAGAACTCCTCTCATCTTGCAAACTGAAGCTCTGCACCCATTAAACAACTCCCCATTTCCCCTCCTCCTAGCCCCTGGCCACTGCCATTCTACCTTCTGTCTCTATGAATTTGATTATTCTAGGTACCTAGTATAAATGGAAAACTATCTACTATTTTGTTGTCACATATGGAACTGCATAGTCTAATGGTTGAAGATGTTTAAAAACATAGCAGGAAAAAAAAAAAAAAACATAGCAGGAAACCAATCAGAAACACATTAAAAGTCAGCATGATGTAAATGCAAGGTTGCAAGAACCCAGTTTCTCATGGACTTTTTTCTTTCGTGTGTCACCACCATTAAGCATAGAGTTGCTAGACTTTCTGTGAAACCGTGGAGGCAGAATGATATCAGAGAAGATTCTCACATCTGACTGTCCTTTCAGCTAAGAGGAGCTCAGGTATATTTCATCTACAAACTCAGGGGGTTGAACCAGGGATGATCTTGCAGGTTCATTCATTTTTTCGGGAATTTGAGCTCTTCAGTTGCTAAGCTCTGTTGTAGGTGCTGGGGGTTCAGTGGCAGAAAGAACAGATAAAGATCCCTGCCCTCATGGAACTTTCATTCTAGTGGGGGAAGCCAGACAAAAAGTAAGCTAAATGTAAAAATGATACCGCATATTCAGTGGTGAGGCATGCTTTGGTAAAAAGTGAAGTGGAAAGGGGAAAGGGGATGGTATGAGGTGGGCCCAGGGAAGGGGTGAAACTCAGAGGGAGGGGGGCCAGGGGCTATGTGGGTGTCTCCCACAGATGCAAGAGCACGTGTGGAAACCCGGAGTGGGGGCTTGCTTGGTCCTGTCCAGGAACAGCAAGGACAGTACTGTGGCAGAGTTGGGAGCTAGCGGGAGGTGGGAGGTGATGGATGAGGTCGGAGAGATGACGGAAGACCAAAGTGGATGGGACCTTGCGGTCAGTTATACAGACTGTGACTGTTACTTGGAATGAGATGGGAGCCTCTGAAGGGTGTTTAGCAGAGCAGTGACTTGATCTGACATGTTTGGAAGAGTTACTCTCACTGCTGAAGGAGGTGAGAGCAGAAGTAAGAGTGATGGGCAGGAGACTGTTGTGGAAATTCAGTTGATCTATATTCAGTGGCTTGGAGCAGGATGGTAGCAATAGAGGTGGTCAACCATGGCTTGAAGGTAGAGACAGCAGGACTTGGCTAGAGATGAGAAAGCTGAGTCTGCAGTTTTTGGCCTGAGCACCTGGAAGGATGGAGCTGTCACTCACTAAGGTGGGAGACTTCTAGAGAGCTGGCGCGAGAGGGGAGAGGTAGAGTTTGTTGAAATTATGAGCCTGTTTGACGTCCAGGTAGAGATGAGGGGCAGGCAGCTGGTGCCGAGAATGAGTGTGGTATCTTCAGGGGAGGAACTGTCATACTTACTACTTGCAGATGGAGAAACAGAGTTAGGTGGCGCTTAGGTAATTTACCCGGGGACTGAGAGCCAGAAAGAGATGGAGATGGGTATCTGAATTCAGCCTGTCCTCTTAACTTCACTGGATGGAGGAGATCTTACTCCTTGCTCATTCTCTGGTAGGTTCTCCTGAGTCATGAAATAGCCGTTGGACTGATCCTAGGAGAGAGAAGGGCATCTCTCTGGCTGGATTGTCAGTTAGTGAATACTTAAGAAGCAACAAAACTCTAAAGCAGCATGATTAGGGTAGCTAGCTTCTACGTCTCAAACATTATGTCTTACAGCTCTTTACCTCTGTCTGTGGTGATACCTCCTTCATCAGCCCCAACTCTGCCTTCCGCTCTGGCTTTAAATTCTTTCCTCTCATTTCTAAACATTTCTAGCTCGTCCTTGTAGCCAGCTCACCTCTTGGCACTGCTGTCGTTCATGAAGGAGATTTTTCTAAGTTCACAGTGTGCCGGAAAGGCAGGGAAGATTACTTTTAAAAGAAATAAACAGATGAAAATGCAAAGTAGGGTACTTATTTTATGTGACCTTGATAAGCTATTGATTTGCAATCTGCCACTTTTCCCCCCTCAATTTACAATTCAAGACTTTTAAAGAATGATTCATACGTTCTATGACATATTAAACTGGTATCTGAGAGAGGAAGAAAGAAACAAATGCATTTAGTGGCAACTCAGTTCACCAGATTGGCAGACATCAAAATATGATATTACAGAAGAACAGAAGAAGGAAAATAATTTAGGGGAAAGAATATATTTCGGATCAATATACCCAAGGTCAGATTCTAACCACTTAGTTCCCCTAAGACCTTGAGTAAGTCACTTTAACTCTTAAAGTCTCTTCCTTTACCAGGTGAATAGGGATACCTTTTTACCCTCCTTTGGTTTGACTATTACTGAAATATTTATAAAATCTGGCTTCATCTCTAACTATACATTTATTTAATAAGCTTCAGCTTATATTGTTGTATATATTTTTAATGCTCTCTACAAGTATTATGATGGATTGCAAATAAATGCTGTGCTCCCATCTGCTCACGCAGAACTTGAGAAAAGTTAGAGGCTTTCAGGAATAACCAACACAAGTTCCTGCTGGACTAACTATCACAATAGTAGAGATATTAAAGTGCAGGCACACTCCTTCTTGAATGCCCTTCATCCCTTACACTTGCTACTGTCTACAAGGGCCCCTTGAGTCACCTCCTCCATGAAGCCTTCTGAGGCCTACTCCCCAACAGTGGGGTTGGGCTGGCTGGGACCTGGGAGTCTGCGTAAATTATCCACTCTTTCCTTTGTGCTCCCGGTATATCTTTTTTATTATTATTAATTTTTAATGGACTATTGCTTTACAATGTTGTGTTAGTTTCTGCAGTACAGCAAAGTGAATCAGCTGTACATGTGAATATATCCCCTCTTTTTTGTATTTCCTTCCCATTTAGGTCACCACAGAGCACTGAGTAGAGCTCCCTGTGCTATACAGTATGTTCTCATTAATAATCTATTTTATACATAGTATCACTAGTGTATATATGTCAATCCCAATCTCCTAATTCATCCCAACCTCCGCCTTGGTATCCATACATTTGTTCTCTACGTCTGTGTCTCTATTTCTGCTTTGCAAATAAGATCATCTATATGATTTTTCTAGAGTCCACATATATGTGTTAGTATATGATATTTGTTTTTCTCTTTCTGACTTACTTTACTCTGTGTGCCAGTCTCTAGGTCCATCCACGTCTCTGCAAATGACCCAATTTTGTTCCTTCTAATGGCTGAGTAATATTCCATGGTATATATGTACCATATCTTCTTTATCCATTCCTCTGTTGGTGGACATTTAGGTCGCTTCCATGTCCTGGCTATTGTAAATAGTGCTGCAGTGAACATTGCGGTACAGTGTCTTTTTAAATTATGGTTTTCTCCAGGTATATGCCCAGGAGTGGGATTGTTGGGTCATATGGTAGTTCTATTTTTAGTTTTTTAAGGAACCTCCATACTGTTCTCCATAGTGGCTGTATCAGTTTACATTCCCACCAAGAGTGTAAGAGGGTTCCCTTTTCTCCACACCCTCTCCGTGTGCTCCCAGTATGTCTTTTTTAGAGCTCTATTTTAGAAGTCTTTTTTTTTTCCATTTTGATTTGTAATTATGTGTTTATGTGTTTCTGTTAGGTTGTGAATGTTTTAAAGACAAAGGTTATGTTCAGTAATTATGGTTTATCAGAGATTAGAACAATGCCTAGAATAGATAAATAACATATTATTGCGTAACTGAAGGCTATTCAGTATTTTTCTCATGTGATAAAGCCATTCACAGCACACTCAAACAGTTCACCCCAAGCTTACCTCTGATCTCTCCACTGTCCAAACCCGAAGTTCATCTGGCAAATTGGGAATTAAAGCTCCTTTTCTTTACTTAGCCCTTAGCCTCCTATCATGGCTGCTAGCAACCAGACATGTAGGTGTGGGAAGGGCAGAGTCTATTTTATTACACCGTGGCCACCTCCTGAGAAGCCCTGTGGTTTGATAAAGAGAGAGATTCGTGAAAAGGAGGCTGAGAAGGAACGATTGGAGAGAGAGGAGGAAAACCGGAGAAGTGGGGTCCCCCAAGCCAGGAGAGCAGGGTGTTTTCAGGAAAAGACGGTTGCCAGTCAGTAAATCATGATTAATCATCACAACTGTACAATCTTTTGCACCTACCATTACCAGTAGCAAGAGGTAGTGGAAGGAAGGAATACTGGGCAAAGGGCCAGTTCATGGCCTCTTTACATCATCATGGCTCTCACTTCATCTGTGAAATGGGGATAGTGGTCATTCCTATGTCATTAGCTTGTCCTGGGGATGAAGGAATTCCCTGCATGGAGCCCTACGCATTGTCAGTGCTAAATAAATACTAGTTACTAATACTGTTGTTTGTTGGCGTGAGCCAAATGAAATTAGTGAAATATAACTAGATATCATTGTGTGAGATTTTTGTTTCTAGCAAGCAAAGAACTTCCTGGGAGCGAGAACGCCCAAGCAGCACCCACTCTGGATCTTCCAGGCTTCAGGAGTAGTCGGACCCTGACAGCTCTCACCCGGGCTGCATAACCATTCAAGGTGGAACCAAGAGGAGTAAAGGGCAGGAAATGAAGGGATATGAGAAGGGCGTCAGTGAAGGAACGAAGTTCAAAGTCAGTAATCTTGATAATAACATTTTAAAATCAGCCCCAAATGTATTTGAGACTGTTCCTAAAAATACACTTAATGGCAGAGGGGGAGGTTTTATATTTTAATATTCAGCGTGCAGAGGACAGTTGCACTATGTTCAGAAAGCAGCAGAGTGGAGCTGTTAAGAGCACACTTTTGGAGCCAGTAAAACCCAAGACAAGAATCCCAGCAGTAGGACGTATTTACTGTGTGATCATGGGTGCTTTCTTAACTTGTCTAAGCGTTGGTTTTCTTCTCTGTTAAATGGGAGATACAATAGCTAACTCCCTGGACTACTTTAAGGATGAAATTGTGTAATATTAGGAAAAAACTTTGCAGAGGGCCTCGGGCATAGGAAAGGATCAATCAGACTAGATACTGTAGGATGACAGAATATGATGGATGGATTGATGGATGGATAGATAGATAGATAGACCCTGTTTTCAATCCCAGGAAAATAGATATTAAGTACTAATTAGGCATTTCCAGTCTTAACTTTCCTTAATCACAAAAATTATCCAATTAATACTTCTGCGTAAGCAAAACCACCATTAGTGTCAGAATAGAAAGGGACACATTGAGACTTGAGTGGCTTAGAATTCTATTTATTTCATCTACATCATTTCTTAAGTGGCACCCCTGCCACATGGTAATGAATCTTAATTTTTTAAGCTCTCTTTGAACAACTAGAAAATACACTTGTGTTGGTAAAGAAGTAAAACTGTCCAGCATTCCTGAGGATAAATGTAGTAGGATAAAGGTAACATCATTTTTGATGAAAAAAACCTTTGAAATAGGAATATCTGCCATGAGGAAGCAGCAAAGAAAGTATGTTTCCATTTAGCCATTTTATAGTTAATAAACATGAATGAGAATGTTGGTCAACATAAACTCTCAACAAGGAAGGTGGGCTGTTGCTCAATCAGCAGTGGAGGGTGTCATATGTGGAGCTTCCCTTTGTGAGTGTATTTCAAATAAAGAAATCTGGAAGTGTCTGTGAGTCAAAGATGTGGTGCAGGCAATATATGATGTAAAACAAAGGCGGGTGGTTTACGTAGCGCAGCAGACAAGTTGCCAGATGGTGGGTATGCTTGCTTGAATGGCACCCAAGACAAGAAAGTACCCACCTGTTACTCTGAGCACACAATGGGCAGAATTCTGGATTTTCACAACCCTTTCATTGATGACTCTTATTTTTTTTAATACTTAATGTGTCTCTATTACTTGTATCTATTACTCTAGGTTGCAGTAAGTCCTTTGGGGAAGGCAGAGTATAAATAATATAATTTTATAAATAGACAAGGATTAGTAAAACATTTGAGTTAGAAGCAGATCTATTCCTGATTTCAGATAGTTTTGCGTGATGTAGACCAATGTTCATGGTGGCACGAATTTACGATTGTGTTTGTCGGACATTGTGGTAGATATTGGGGTGGGGCGCAGGGGAGACAAAAACGTATAGGATATCATGTCTGCCCTCAACGAGATGGCAAGGTAGTATAGGAAGACAGTATGAAAAACGTAAGAACTGGCAAACACCCAAAATCTGTGTGATTAATTTTGGCTGGATGAGAGGTTGACTGAAGACTAGACATTTGAGCAGTGCATTGAGGAATGTATACGTAGATCTCCCTTTGCAGATGGAGAGACCAGGACATGCCAAGGTGAGAAAAAGCAAAAGCAAAATTCCATGAGGCAAGAGAGTGTATGACACCCGAGAAGGAGCAGCCTGGAGGGACCCTAGTGTGGGCTGCATGGTGGACAGAATGGGAGGAAGATAGTGACAGACCTTGAATGGTGTTGTAATAATGTAGACTTTATTTTGAGAAAAATGGGGATCTGTTAAATGTTATTAAACTGCAGATAGAAAATAACCAGAGCTGAACGCTAGGGAGACACAGGCAGTAAGGCTGGAAAACAAGCCCCGGAACTGGAAATGGTAGAACATAGGAATACATAGGAATACATAGGAATTGGCTCCTAAATGTGTACTGGGAGAGCAAACGTGAATGACAGTATGGAGTTAAATAGGATTCTTTTGTTGCTGGCTTGGGTATTCAGGATGAAAGCGGTGCCTTTAACCAAGATGGGGAACGCAGAAAGAGGCAAGGTTTGAGAAGGGAGTGGAGGAATGAAGGTAAGATGTGTGGTCAAAATTGTAAGTTTAATTCTGTGGCTATTTATGAAGAAATGTTCTCAAAGTGTTAGAAATAAAGATTAGGTTTAAGTGGGCTGGCAGACACAGATTTGAGAATTATCTGAATCACAGCAGTAATTGTAAGCCTGAGAGTAGATGATTTTGCCTTAAAAGATCAGGTACGTTGAGAAGAAAAAGATCAAGAACAAAAACATAAGGAATAAGTACATTTCAGGAATGAGGATAGAAGTTTTAAAAGAAAGAAAACCAGAAGGAAATATCATTGCTGAAGTATTGAAGCTGCAGTGTTGTAGAACATTTCAAAAACATCACATTCCAAAATATTACGTCATAAAAAAAATAGAATAGGATAAGAAATAAGAGAATATTGGAATATTGGGAATAATACAGATAATAGCAAGGGTAGTTTTAGCAGATAAACAGGATAATAAATTTATTTGTTTATTTATTTATTTATTTTAACAGGATAAGAAATTTAAAATGAGCATAACTAGTTACTATTCTTTCAGCCCTTTCTTGGTGTCTGGTGTATTCCTTCCAATCCTAATAGCACCTCAGTCATTAGCCCATTTTTCAGATGAGGAAACTGAAGCATGGAAAAATGAAACAACCTTATCAAGATCATATAGCCAGTAAATGACCAAGTTATGATTAAAACGCAGGCCATTTGGCTGCAGAGCTCAACTTTTTAAGTACAAATTGTAGTGACTTAAAGTCAGACGCAGTGTGTGCAGGTGTGCTGCCTGGGGCGGGGGTGAGGGGGTCAGCCAGGTGGCTTCCTGCTGTGCTATTACTTTGGGGAGATTAAAGCACACATGAGCTCTTGCATAATCGACTCTATGTTGATTGGACAGAACCTGTAAAAGTTGACAGGAGCTTAAAGCAGACAAACAGAAACAGTCTTCCATGGCTCCTGCTGCCACAAGTTGAAAGGTGTAAATATGAGACTACAACCCAAACTCACGGACTATCTCAGTGATAGTTGCCTCAAGTTGCTAGTCACAATTTGTAAATTCTGTAACCAAACAAATGCATGGCAGAATGTTATTTTTCAAGGAAAACATGATTTACTTTATTACCTAAATGTGAATTTCCTCAGTATACCTCCAAGAAGTGGTCTGGTTTGTAAAACAGCAAGAGAAAACCGAAGGGAGGACCTACTTTGCTGATCTGAAAGTAAAAAAAGCATTGTAAACTTTTTTGATTCAGTCTTTTAGTCTGTAATTTACTCCTATCCTTAGCGTGTACTCAGAGAGACTAACATCATCTATTAGAGGTGATTGAAAAAGTGCCAAGTGAAAGGCAATTCTAAACTAGTTAACAGTAGCATAGGTTTAGTGCAGGAAATAAATCTCTTATTTTGAACTGACAGAGAGGCATGCAGATTGCATTAATAGAAAATTGTCTCCTTTGGAGATCATAAAATAAAGGGCTTGAAATTATGAGCTGGTCCAGGGTACCCACATATCTGCTCCGGCCCTGGATGAGCAAGTAGTAAAAATGGAGGTAACAGTTCTGCGTTTAGAAATGTAGCACTGAAGAGATGTACATTGAAGTGCTGGGGACTTTGGGGAAGGCAGGGTTGCAGGAAGATTCGTTGGGCTTGAAGGGCTTGTTCAGGGGTGGAGGCGGGCTTTCTGAGTCAAGAGGAAAGGCAAGTGGAGATAGTGGTAAGTGTGCTACCACTTACTACTTAAGAGCCAGCTCTTCTGCTGAGAATTGGGGGCCGAATTTGGACTTGGGAGTGGGAAGAGACTTGGAACTTTTCTGTGAAAAAGGAATCAATTAGAGTAAAATGTTCTTCTGTTCAGCATGAAGGGCCAAGCTGCAGTTCTAAAGCACTAATTTCGATGAGTATGTGTTGAATCGAGTTTTTACTCTTCTCCGTGGACGCTGGGAGAGTGGAAAGCAGTGGAAGCTACAAATGATCAATTATTAGTCGCTGAAGACGTAGAACTGCATAAAAAATAGTCACTAGGAGATGGAGAATGTGCCAAAATTGAGCTAAAACATTTCCGCTTTAAAGCATCTTTTAAGATAGCCATAATCATTGATCATCAAGGTACTTGCTCAGAGGGATAAAACTAGAGCTAGTGTTTGAATTGTTGAGCCATGTCTTATTTTTGATATTAGATACGTTGCGTAGTATAGTTTGGTTAGACTCAGAGGTGTGAGGGCGCTTAAAGCAGCTGATCTAATAGTTTAAAGTCTATTTGGTACATATAGCACAAGTTGCCATCTACAAATAGTGCGTTCAGCAATTCTCGGTGCTTTTTAAAATTACTTTTCTCTCAGTTTCAGTTGGGAAGGACCCTGAATCTTGCCTTCTCTTTGTCCTAGGACAACCTGTGGAAATGACAAATGGAATTCATTCATTCACCAAAGCAACGATCAAGTATCACATGATGGTGCAGGAAAGAGTTAATACCCCAATGGCCCTGTACACAGGACAATTCAAATAATTTCTTATTTAGAAAAAGAACTCTCCTATAGAGATACCACCACAGAGGTGATTCTTAAATAATATTTGTTTAACGCTAAAAACCTCCAATCTGGAGTTTCCTCTTAAGCTATCTAGATGCTGTCAATATGACAAAGAGAGTGTCTTTTAATCCAAGGACTGTTTCAATGCGCACTAATGCGTGAGTACATTTTTAGAGATACATTTTCTAACTTCCAAATTTTTTTCTGTTAATATTGGTGGGGGAAAGTTACAGGATGAAAGTAGTTTTGATAACATTTTGCAACCAGACATTTTTCTTAGTTTCAGTATGTTTATATATGAAAAGAGAAGCCAGATGATAAAATCAAAGTGCCCATGCAGAGATTATGGGACCTCACCTCTCATTGTCCTGACAGCTGTAGCTCAGTGCAAGTTCTCATTACCGCTGTGTTATCCTATCATTTACAACAGAACGAAAAATCAAAAAATTTTAATATAATGTATCCCAAAGTAGAACATTTTATACATTATGCTGGTGAACAACAGAAGCAAAATGTAGGCTAGATGTTGATGGAGATTGAAACAGGATACATGTGAATTATGACAATAGCTTTCAAAGATAGGGCAAAACACTGATGATTTAAAAATGTTTAAAAATTAGGTTAAAACTCTTTTGAAAGTGATGGAGCATGATAGATAACTGCCACTGTTGCCACTGTTGTGGAGGAGAAAAACAGAGAAAAGTTATCAAAGATAGAAAAACTAATAATAATTCTGGTCCCTTTCTTGATCTCCAGTAGCCATGACAACTGTCGCTCTTGAGTCTGCAAGCTCCTGTCTCTATGCATGGCCTCTGCCCCCCGCCAGATACCTGTCTCTGTATCTAGTCACTGATGTTATTTGCACTGAGTCTCCAGTCACATCTTGTAGCAAAGGGTCTTGCCTACACCCTTACTCCCACTCATACTGAATTTTGGTAAATGGGTGAATGTGTATGGCTTCACCATTTTTCAAAGTTGGTCTTTCTCTAGATAACTTGGAACCTATATTTGGAACGTAGGAAATGAGGTTTTAAAGTGAAAACTAGCCTATTCTAGGATAGTTTAACTGACCCAGATAGCATCCCAATAGATGATGAAAGATCTAATGAAAGCTGAGCGCTAAATAGCCCCCTCAAATATGGTTTAACTCTGTTTCCTCCATTTTCTCCTACATAGGGTCTTGGGCTGCCTTAATGGAGAAATTGTGCCTGGATTTGGTATGTAGTCAGTACCTTTAAGAGGACTGTGTCCCTTTTCTGATGATATATTTCAAGAAGGGCATAGATTAGAGGAGTATTTGGGGAGAATGACTAAGATGCCTATTGATCCAGAGACCACATGCCACAAGGATTACTCAAAGAAAATGGGACACGTCCTGAGGAAGAAACATCCCGAATGAGACAAGCTTGCTGACCTCTATTTCAAATGAACAACCTCTAGATGTAGCAGAAGAAGCTATTCAGCTTTTCTCTTAATAAAAGGTTAGAACCAGTAAGCAGGAGGCACAAGGAGAGTGATTTCAGCTCGGAAGAGGATTCCCTAACAACCAGGGCCCCTCCCCTCTCTCAGGAGGCGGAGGTATTCAAGCCTTCAAGCCCGGGCTGGCAAACCACTGGTCAGAATTTCTTAGCTGGGTACAGGGTGGCAACGCATGTCTTTTAAAAAAAGCTTTCCACTTTCGAAACTGTATACCTAGCCAAACCAGTACTTGTGGATCATATGTGTGCCACATACTGTACTGATGCTGGGACATGCAGAGCTGAATATAGCATGGACCCTGCCAGAAAGTCTAGCAATCTAATCAGAGGGAATGACACGCATAAGACTAAGTATAATGTAGTGTTTAAGTGGTGTAATAACGGAGTAAACAAAGTCCTAAGGGGACCCAGGGAATGGCAGTTAATGAATTTCACAGCTATTTATTATACACCTACCACATGAGTGACCCATATTTTACTGTGCTCCATGCTCAGAGTGTAACTCTGAGGCCTGTTGTAACTCTGAAGTCTGTTATTATGGGGTGGGGAGGCTTTGGAAATCTACAGTAAGCTCTAGGGTTGTACCAGTTGTTGAGTACAAAAGAGTGTATTGCCAAAGAGAAAGACAAACCATTTCTAGCTCCTAATCGTCTCCAAATCAGTGGTAAAAATTCCTGCTGCCCACACAACTAAGTGATTAGGATAGACAAGCAACCAACAGTTATTAGATGCCAAATATCTTCTAGTTAGTAGTGGGGTATAAAACAAAGGATACACATTCTGCCTTCAAGAAACTTGCAGTCTAGTTAGGAAAGTAAGCAATGATATGAGATAATTAAATAACAGTTCTTTATTACGCCATAATTCTATGTTTGCAGTTGAACTTCAACCAACCATGACTAACTTTCATTCCACCTCTTTGCAAGTTATCTGTTAATTCACAGAACTTACGGTTACATCTTCATTTATAAGCCGTGTTCTCCGTGAGATATCATCCCCACCAACCCAGCACTCAAGTATATATTCTGAATGGCTGAAATGGTCATGCGTTAAGTTTCTGTGATGTACAGTCTTCTTGTGGCTCGTTGATGGATTTCGAGCCCCAACTTTTTAGATTCTCTTGAGAACAGGGATCTCGCCTTTTTTGGGGGGATCCCTTCAATGCTCAGAGCGGTGATAGGCAATAGGTTTAGTGTTAGCATCTGAAACTTCCTTGTTCTTTTACTCAGTGGTCTTGAAAGAACTATATTTTTATGAGTTTAACATTCTTCCTTTGTTATTAGTGGGTCTGGGTTCATTAGGTGATTGGGAGTTCTAATTTATTTCATAAAATTTCCATCTGAAAAAAACATTTTATCTCCAAATCTAGTTCTCTTCTGATAATAAGTGCTTCCGTACTACAGTTGGATTAGAATCACATGGATGCGTTTGTAAAAATTCTGTTCTTTAATTTTTGCACTGCTGGGGTATCTAGAGTTCATTGGACATTTTGGACATGAAAGACTAAGGACTCATCGGAAAATTTCTTCCCAGAATACACTGTATGTTTGCTCTCCTAGCATGACAAATGTTAATGCTGTCATAACCCATCTACAGGGAGAACTGTCTTCACTTTTATAGCTGTTATCTCAACACCCACGTGCAGTGCATTTCCTTATTTACAGAGGGGGAGAGGAATGTTGGGGAGATTAAGTGATTTGTCTAAGATTATATGGCTCAAAGAAGGGCTGAGCTGAGACCAGCATGCAAGTTTTAGCTCTGGGCTGTCTCTTCCTCCATGCATAAACCATGATGTTAGCATGTATATCCTTATGCTGTGGAATGTCCACGTGCTGTGAATTCAGTAGGGAAACACATTAGTCCATGGTCGCTGCGAACACTGTGTGAAGTGCCTCTTAGTGCCAAGTTACAGCAACTTACAAAACATCCTTTTGAAAAATGTATATACTACCTGGAAAAATTCTGCTGTGTTTTAGAACAAGAACATGATCCAATGTTTTACTCTTGTGTGCTAGTCACAGACAGCTAAACAGGAGCTATATGGTAATTATATTAACCATATCTAGTGACCTGAATTGTATTTTCCAAAAACCATAAGTAAAAATGCATTTAACATCTTGAAACTTCTAGATACTTTGCTCTCTTCCTTAAATTTCTGCATCTGTTTTTAGTAATGACTACAGAAAATAACGAATTTTGGATTTTATATGTAGGTCTAGAGTTTTCCTGCTGATGACTGAAGGTGAGGTATATTTAGAGGTTTTTTTTTTTTTTTCTTTCTTTCAGACTCAATCTGGATTCTGAATTGTTTGTGTAACACTTTTATTTACCTTCTTAAATGACAAATGTAGCCAAATATTTTTGTTAGGAGAATTACTAAAATTACTCCTCAGGTAAAAACATTTCTCTCTCTGCCGTGCTGGGTCATTTGATTTTAGAAGTTTAGAATTCAAAAAGACCAACTAGGAAGAAACTTTAGATTCTCATCCAACTTTTAGATTTTATGCAATTGAAAATAAAAAGCCAAAAATGTAAGATCATTTGCCAAAAGCCATGCATTTATACTTTTCGTATGATTATTTATATTAATAATGTTGTTAACAAGATTAAATTAAGGTATAGCCAAGCTATAGAGTACAGGCAGTGTGTCCTAGGGTTAGGTTTGGTGAATAAATATTTCTTGAGAAGCTCTGAACATGGCTCAAGTTTAATCAAAAGGAAGTCTTGGGCTTCCCTGGTGGCGCAGGGGTTGAGAATCTGCCTGCCAATGCAGGGGACACGGGTTCGAGCCCTCGTCTGGGAAGATCCCACATGCCGTGGGGCAACTAGGCCCGTGAGCCACAACTACTGAGCCTGCGCGTCTGGAGCCTGTGCTCCCACAACAAGAGAGGCCGCGATAGTGAGGGGCCCGCGCACCGCGATGAAGAGTGGCCCCCGCTTGCCGCAACTGGAGAAAGCCCTCGTACAGAAACGAGGACCCAACACAGCCAAAATTAATTAATTAATTAATTAATTTAAAAAAAAAAAAAAAGAAGCAAGAGATTGTTCAAAAAACTGAGAATGGCCAGTGTGTCTACATCTTTGAGCAAAAGATGTGTGTGTGTTTGTGTGTGTGTGTGTGTTCATGGCAGCAGCTCAGGCTGAATATACATCTAGTGAGAAATCAAAAAAAAAAAAAAAAAAAAAGTAAACATTATAAATTCTTACCTGAAACACATTACTTCTTGTTTCATGATTGAGAACATCATGTCTCCAAGTTCCAAACCAATCTCCACAACACGTTCAGAGGGTTCAACTCTACAACCGATTTCAACAAGACTTGAAATGGAACAATCTCACTTGACAGTAGAAACCCTGGAGGGCACAATTGGCATCAGGTCCTAAATTAAGAGTTCCTTCTTCTGTCTCTGGGACGCCCATTGCATGGAGGGAACAGCCCTGTGGAGTTACTGTGAGGCAAAATGCCTCCATGTAAATTAGCAATGGGAAGATTCTAAAGGTGCTGGGAATGGACAGTCTCTAAAGGAACACTCAACAAAAAGCACAGTAGAGAAAAATGGTCTTTAATCTAACCAGTACAGCTCTTTTGAATCGGGAGAATTTGAAAAAGAAGAGCAACTGGGAGTTATGCAGGCATGACAAATAATGAGTTAATCATGAATTTGCTCTTAACTGAAAAGATCAGCTTATAATCTCAGGTTTGTAAAATAAAGAGAAAAATTCTATATGTTTATATTTCTACATACTCATGTATATATTCATATATGTCAGCATATTATCTTATCAGTAAGTATAAAGGTATGAATGAAAACACACCAAGATGGTAATTTTGGGTGGGAGGAGAGGAGGTGGTGTGTACCATGGGTGCAGAGGAAAGGAAAAGGTGAAGAGTGAGGGCCATTAGCATTCTAGCTTAACTTGATGCCTTTTAACGCAAAATAAGCCTAAGCTCTGAATGATTTGATTTTTCCCTTAATATATAATCTTTCGTTTTAAATTTTTTTTGCACTTCCCAGAAGATTCTGAGCTCTTTAAAATTCAGCTAAGGATTCTACATATTCCAGTTACAATTTCCAAACCAAAAATTCTACCCTCACCTCTAATTCTAATTTCACACGCCCAGATATTCTCTACCAAGTACTGCAGGTCAGGCATGGGCCTGGTGTCCCTCTTGTAACCTTGGACAAGGGCCATCCTGATGGGATCAAAAATCTCTGTCTCAGTCCTATTTGCTGAACACATAAGATGGAAAGAAACCCTTGCTTTGTGGGCCACGTTTTTTATTCAAGCAGAGTTCTGGCGTGGAGGAGAAAAATGGGGATTTGGTGAAAGTTCTGACTTCAAGCTGGGATTGATTTCCCCCAGGAATCGATACTGCATTTGCAGAGTTAGGCAAAGCTGGAGTTGTTGAGGGCCCAAAGGCAGATTGTGCTGCTGAAAAATGGAACACATGAATGGTAGAGAAGGCTCTCTTGAAACAGGATCAGAATTTTGCTTCTGAGGAGAGCTTTCCTAAACCATTTTAAGTACTAATTTTTGAACATTAGTTTTTACTCTGCAATATTGACTTGCCCTTTGCAGCTGTGGTTCGCTTGAGCGGGTCCTGAACCCTCGCTTTAGTCCTCCTGGCTTCACAGCTTCCTCTAATGAGCATGGTTTTCCAACCCTCCCACCGGCAGGCCTATAACTGAGGGCTTCATCTGAGGCCAGCCCGGCTTGTAAGGCTCTACCAGTAGGACCTTGAATTTGCTGGTGCTGGTTGCATGGTGCTTTGTCTGTGTAAGACAGAGGGGGGTGACTTTTGACTTATTTATGAATTACCTTTATTTTTCTGAGTCAGTATTCTCTTTCCCTGAGTTTCATGGTTGCCACTCTTCTAGGAACTTAAATTCTAATTTCAACACACAGAGTAGGCTTTTATTTGAAACCTGTTGAGAGAATGAAATGTTATTTCCTGAGTATAAAATGTCTACTTATCTCGTTTTTAGCAAATTATTTCTTAAGACATGCAAATGATTTTTTGGCTCGTAATAAATTGAGGAATTCTCTGCACAATGGATGTTAACACGGATGTTGGACTTGGAAATTTCTGTAAAAGACTCCTGTTTCCTTTAGAAGAGAAATGTCTTGCTCTGAAGGTTTTAGGAATGCCTTGTTTTTCTCCCCTGGTGGGAAATAGCAGGAAAACAGGTTTTTTCCCAGTTACATGGTAAATTCAGTGCTTTAAAGTCTTCTAAGAGAACACGATATTTTCTACTTTGGGAATTAGTGGTTAGCCCATGTAGTTTTAAATTGCCATGGATTAAGAATGTTCATAATCCAATTTTGCTTTGGCTATTACTCACATATTTTGTCTCCAGTACTGAGAGTACTGTGTGATGTGATGAGAAAGTGCTCCGCATAACATTGGCCCATTCGTTACACGTGTCACCTCAACCCTGATATGTAATCACGATTGTCCCCATTTTAAAGATGAGGAAATGGAGTTTGGGGAGATTTAAGTGACTTATTTGAGGTCATTCGACTAGCAGGTGGTGCAGCCATTGAAGTCTGTTCTGTCTGGTTCAGTGGTTATTGTTTTCTTCCACTTCATCCTGCCTTCCCTCCAAGCTGCACTGAGAGTCTAGAATGAGGCACATCGTAGACCTGGGCTCCGTATTGAGAGAGTGACCACAGCACCAGAGAATACTGTGTATCTGCAAGCCATGTGATCACTCCGTTTTCTCCTGCGGAGCTTGCATTGGTTTTTATGGTTTCTCTCCTTCCAGCCACTTAACTTATGCTCCGTTTAGTCTCCTGGCTCCTTCCTGCTCAGCTCATCTTCTCTCGTGCCTTCAGTTCACAGGTCTGGATCTATCTGGAACCTAAACCTTCATCTCTGACTTTTACTTTTCTCTTTCCGGCTGCTCTAAGAACTTGAACAGTACGATATCAACTCAAACTCAATCATGAATAAGAACAGTGCTTTAAGAGGAGGAGGCATATGGCTAAAATAATGTACATACCATCCCTATTCCCTCTCCACTCAGAAATAAAAATGATCAACTAACATGTGTTGAGTATTGTATATATAACCCGGTGCTTGAAAAAGCAGTTTGAGATGATTCAGAAACTCACAGTTTGCTTTTGAAAAGTTCATCATCTCAAGAAGGATACAAAATGTTCTAATTGGAATTATATAAATAGCCTGAACATACATACACATGCACAAACGGTATAGCACGCATGATAAATATGTTGCTGGTCATGGGGAAAGGTCTCAGGACAGAGATTAATGTGTGGTCGTTTAATCTGATTGTTGGGAACAAAAATTGTGTGACTAGAAAGGCTTGGGGACTGGGCATGATTTTTATTTGAGAGCACTGGCTGTCTAGGAGAGTTCTTTTTACCTTGTTGGAGCTCTGAGCCAATTTGCCTGAAACATATGTTGCATTTATATTTTCTTTTTAAGAAGTACAAGGAAAAAAAATAAAGGAGTAAAAGCAGTGCCAACTTCTTCTGAAAAGACTATTTTAAAAAGCTGGAATCAAACCAGCGAATGTTAAGTATGTCTTATATTATCAGTCATTCTAACTCAACACTCAAGGGATACTGATGCACCCAGCTTCCTGGAACGGGCTGACCCTCTCTGATGCCTTTTTCCTGCTCCGTGGTTCCTCAGCGTCAGTTCTGTGCAGCTGGACCGGAGGAGTGGGCGCCATTAACCTGTCAGTGTCTCCCAGCTTCAGTGTATTATAATTTGCATGTGAACCAAAAAGAAGTAAATTGTGAAATTTTCAACTTAATTTTCCTAGAAGAGTGAATAGTGATCTGCCTCTCCTTCACAGAATGTGGGTGGTGACATTCAGTTCCCACCAAAAAAATATATCTGTTTCCCACTCCTTTATTTATAGGTGAGTCATTCTTTCAGGATTTATGGGAGCTCTTCAGGCTGATGAGTAAAAGAGTCTCTCCACACCGAATATGAACAAGGCAGGCAGGAGAGAATATCTAGAACAGGCTTTTTCAACCTCGACACTATTGACGTTTTGGGCTGGATGATTCTTCGTTTGGAGCTGTCATGTGCATTGTTAAGATGTTGAGTAGCATCCGTGGCCTCTACCCACTAGATGATGGTAGCAGTCCCCAAGTTGTGACAATCAAAATTGTCCCCAGCAGTAGCCAAGTATTCCCTGGGGAAAAGGAGGCAAAGACACTCCCAGTTGAGAACCCCTGATCTAGAAGTATATATGATAAGCAATGAACTTCATAACAACTTAGTGGGAGAAGACCATTCCAGATGGTTACCTGACTTCCATGGGGAGAGCTGAGGGCTCAGAATGATATTCAGAGAGTGTGAAGGATGAAGTTAGCGCACTGGGTGTTTTAGTCATGTTTACTGTGTGATGCCCAGTATACTCCCATGATTTCATAGAAGACTGTGGACCCCTCTTGGAGCTACCCAATAACTCATCCCTTGGAAAGAAAACCTACCTTTTTTTTTTAAATGCTTCTGCATCTTAAATGGTGGGCCCAATACTCAAATTAAGAATAAAAAAGAGACAGTGAAATGACTCAATCATGGCTTTAAAATAAATGGAATCTTTTCTGATGACAATATTTCATCACTTGGTTGTAAATAATTTATGGCAAAAGAAGGGAATTAATGAGCAAGTGGAGAAAGTGGAAGGGTCTTCCCGAGGAGACCACAATGGGTAATATTGTTAATCCTGCTGATTGCAACTAAGTCAACATTTAGAGGTTGTGCCGTGCAACTCAAGACTGTGAAGTCAAAGGTTAGGTCAAGGCTAAACCATTCCACCGTTATGGAGTCAAGGCTTGTTTCCTAGTTTGTCAGTCATTTCAGGAGAGGGGCGTCTTGTCTGCAGGACCTGACTCTCGAGTACCGATCTGAATCCTCACCTGTAGTCTTTCTCAGGTGAAAGGCAGCATCGGTCTTTCCTCCTTTCTGAGGTTGGGGCATTCTAAACAAAGACTACTGGTTCCTTAGGCAATAGAGTAATGCCTTCTAATTAAAGGAGATGGGAAGACTATGGGATGTTCTTCATCAGTACCATCTAGGCCAGCTTGGTTACCTACACATTTATTTGGTGCCTGGAGTACAGAGAGAGGAGTGTTAGACTCTAACTTGGCTTGGCCGGCTGGCAGGCAGAAGCAAATGCCGTTGAGGTTGCTTGTTGGGGAAGAGGGAGAAAGAATGATTCCATTTAAATTGTTGAGCCTATTTCTTCTCACTCTTCAATGCCATCCTTCTGATTTATTGTTTTTTTAAATTAACATTGACAACACCAGTTAAATAAGTACAGTAGTTCAGGGTTTCCAAAGAACTTCTTTTGGTTCTTGATTTACTGACAGTTACTCCAACAGATTCTTAACTTTAAAGTCACTTGATGAATCTATTCATGGACCCCTAAAAATCAACTTGATATGTATGCGCCACGACGTTTCTTTCACCTACCATTTGAATAATATTTTGATCCTATTCCTAGCCCTGCCACTAGCTGGGGAATGCAAAGTGCTTTGAGATCCACACGTGAAAGGAATGTTCTAGGAGGGCGAGGTTATTTTCTAAGCAAAGGTTTCTAAACACTTTCATTTGTATTTTCCCCCCAGTGTGAATTACTGTATTAACATATAGAACCCCTTAATGGAAGATAAGTAAAGCTCTATTAATGTTTATGCTGTTTGTAAAAAAAGGTAATGGTAGAATTCCCCAGGCAGTTCATTTCATTTAATGTGTACTGATGCTTAAATTGCAAAGCAGGCTGGGTGAACCCTGGCTGCAGGCACGAATCGCCTGCTTAGTGGGCTGCTGTAGAGCTCTTTTCTAAGAAATCTCCATCTTTGTCACTATTTTCTTCAAGGTGTTGAATAATTTTAAAAGTGGCAGTTGCAACAATATGTAAAAAAAAAAAAAAAGCTGACAGCTGGCACCATTCAGCTTACTTTTCTGTCCTTTTCGTCGGAAGCTCAGACTGTTCTGCGCCGCGGGGGGAAGTGGCATTGCAGATTTTATTTGGATTTAGTGGAAGCATATTGCCTGGTTAGAATACAGACTCCTACCTGAGCAAAGGTTTTTGAAAGCCTTGCTTGGCAGTCTGGTGCCAACGCATCTTGCTTCCACTACACCGATATATCTGTGCTGTTCGTTTTGAAGACGAAGATAGTTTGTTTTTTCCCCCCGTAATGGTCAGTGTTGTAATTAGTTCTTGTTAATCTGATAATAATGTCAGAGTCATAATTCCCTATTTTTTTCGTTCAGTGCGTATTCTCAAAGCTGTTCCCAGAGTATGTCACTTGTAGCCATAAAGCAGTCAAGAGAAAGAGAAGGATGATGTGACCTATGACCTGAGAAAGCTTAAAAGTCTGGTGGTAGAGCAAGGCATGTGATGAAACAACCCCAAAAAGTATCAGGTGGGGAGTGCCGCTGAGCGAAGGTGTAGTTCTGGGCTATTGCACTTAGGCTTGACAGCGCGAGGAATTTGTGTGCTGTTCTGGAGACTCTCCCTCCGTTTGCTTCTGGCTTGGGAAGCAGGTCGACCTACCTTAGTGGTTTAAGAAAAACACACGATTTTAAATAAACAACAACCACAAAAGTTTTGGAAGAAGCCTGAAAGTGCTGAGAAGAAAGTCAGCAGGAGCTGGTGTGGAATAAAATGCACAGAGGCTGACTCTGGGGAGGGACGTTGTGGAACCAGTTAGGGGACTGGAATTGGGGCCATCTGTTCACTTCCTGTTAGCCTCTAACAAGAGAAACTCTGTAAATGAAGGGGCCCTAAATATTCTCTCAGAAAACATCTGAGCAATGGTGAAGGGGAAATTTAAGCAAAATCAGAGTATTTGACTTAATAGAACAGGAATTAAGGACTGAAATGGAAAAAATAGGGCAAAATTATATGCTCATCAAATTGAACTAAGAAGCATTAATGACAAAAATAAGTCTCAAAATTGAAGTCCTTTTTCTGAAAATCAGTCCAAAATTCACCCTCAGCTGCTGGCCACCTGAAATGCTTCCTTCGAGAGCCCAAGCTCTGTTTGGTAAATTGATCTGGGGTATGAACAGAGTCCTGTGTGACATCGCCAATCTTGAATTCTTGGCATTAGAGTTTAAAAGAGCAACCAAATTTCACTGGAAAATTATTAAACAAAATACAGTTTTAAAGTAGACTTGCAAGCCATGCTTCCTCTGGGCCTAGCAGGTGCCTGGCACACAGGGGTCAAACGTGTTTACTGCATTCAAATGGCAAAAGGGATACTAAGCCTACATTGTGTGTCTGTGTGTTTTTCTATTCCTAACTGCAAAAAATTTCACGAGTAATTGAACCAAAAGTCTGACTAGTTTCAAGCTAAAATGGCAGATACCAAAATAATCTTGAAAAATAATTCAAAGGAGTCATATTAACGTGTAAATTCTGATTCGAATGAAGGGAACAAACAGATTTGAAATGGGGCAAGACATTCTTTAAAATGTTTTATTAGATAAGGCTGGGGTGAATCACACATTATTTATATGTAATGAATTTTGGGGGGAATAGGTAGTTATAAGGTTCTTGGAGCCTTATTAGGGTGTGTTGTTCACTTACCCTTTCTTCCTGTAAAGCAGTTTTGACCAATCTGTCTCTCAGCTTGGCCAAACAGTGAATGATTTTTATGTTGGTTATTTTTGCATTGTAATCATAAGCTTTTCTTTTTTACTGAGATAGGGGTCTTGAGAGAGAAAGAGAGAGAGGAAGGGAGGAGGAGGAGGAGGAGATAGAAGAAGAAAGAGAATAAGGAGAAGGAGAAAATAAAGGAGTAAAGACAGTAAGAAAAAATAAACAAAGATCAACGCTGAGATGAGGCTGCATTTCCTCCGGCTGACATCACTCAGGGGTCTTGCCTCTGTCCCAAGACGTTCTCCACTTCCTAAGGCAAGAGTTACCTATTACAATAAAAAAACACAGAACTGGGTTTCCAGTTTGTTTTGACTCAGTACAATGCAGCATTTCGGCCCTCTTGATTTCCACCAGTTGGATTTTTTTCTACCTTGCAAAGCCCTCATTTTCCAGTGATAGTCTCTCCTAGACGGTTTTGGATGTGATCACTTTTTACTCCTTTGCTGTGTTGAATAGGACTCTTAAAATGCTTCCTCGACATTTAATGAAACATGTTTCTGTTGGTAGTTCTGAGGTGCTACATAGGCAATAGTTTCGGCTCACGGTTTATAATTAGGAGTAGCTCAGTGTTGGGAGAGACGTTGAAATACAGGCTCTTTTAAACTCTTTTGCCTTCCTACTCTCACCCCCAGAAAGTTTTGAAAATCTTTCTGCCCCTTGCACATTTTACAATGAAGCCTAAATTTTATATCATAGTTGCAAAGTATGTAATTTTTAATGTCTTTTAAATATTTTAAAAATCAAAGATAACAGATATCTCTCTTTTCAGAGCCACAATTGCATCTGGAAATTACGGTGATTTGTTAATCACCATTTTTCATTTAAAAAGCACGTGAACAAGCTCTTCTTTGATGTTTGGAAAATTTCCATCATTTCCTTTCCTCCATGAACTTGTATTTTCATTTAACTTCCCTTGCAGAACTTAATCTATTCCTGAAAGCCTTTTGTTGATCACTCTTTCATACCTCTCTGTAATAAAAAGATTTATATAACTTAAAAAATATTTTTTCTAAATTGGGTTCTCATTAGAATCATTGTTCAAAACAGCATAATTTGTAGATTTTATGGTTAATAAACATAAAAAATAAAATTATGTTAAAATGCATGTCAATGAAATGCATGGAGCTTTAAAAAAAAATCTCAATTAGGTCTTGTACCTGGGGTGAGTTATTACTTATTGCTAGAATGAGAAGAGGATCAGCGTCAATTCTATTTTAATTTTTATAGTTTTAAGTGCTGAGAACACTTGTTCATATAAATAAGTTGATAAAAAGATTTCTCCATCCTTCTTCTCTTCCCTGTATTGAATTTTTAAAAAAAAGCTTATTCTTTCTTGTTTAGTAGATGCTTCTTTTTCATTGGCTAGGCACCCTTCAAGAGTATCTGAGGTCTTACAAGTTTGAATCAAGATCTCTGTGGTTTGAAATCTGGCTTGGTGGTGCTTACTACAATGAAAAACCCTTTTTGTAGGCAATATTGTGCTGTTCTTTCTAGATCCTTCCTTCAGATCAGAAGTACCATCCCCAGATGTGCTGACAACATGGGCCACTGATGGCTCACAGCTCACTGGGAATTGCCCTCAGCTGCCGGGAACTGCCCGCGAGCTGCAGCCAGTGACCGGCCGGTGCAGAGATGCAAAGCCTGCCTTCAACTGGGGACAGGTCTGCAGGGTCATCCCAACTCCAGAGCTCCCTGTAGAACTGGCCTGAGCTTCAGAGGGCTTAGTTTTTCTTCTGCCCAGTCCTGCCTTCCTCACTTCCTTGTAGGTGTATTCCTGGGAGCACCTCTCAAGCTCCACTTGACTCTGAATCTGTTCCCAGGAAACTCACTGTGAAACACACATTCATTAACTTGCACTTTAAGAGTGTGATTCTGCAGAAGGCAGTTTAAAAATCACTCAGTTTGGGGTGGAAACGATACAGTGGGTTTATTTCACTTGTTGTGGTTATTTTTTTTCTAGATTTATTTATTTATTTATTTATTTTTGGCCGCGTTGGGTCTTCGTTGTGGTGCGCGGGCTTCTTACTGCTGTGGCTTCTCTCGTTGCAGAGCACGGGCTCTAGGTACACGGGCTTCAGTAGTTGTGGTACGTGGGCTCAGTAGTTGTGGCTCTCAGGCTCTAGAGCGGAGGCTCAGTCAGTAGTTGTGGCGCACGGGCTTAGTTGCTCCGTGACATGTGGGATCTTCCTGGACCAGGGCTCGAACCCGTGTCCCCTGCATTGGCAGGCGGATTCTTAACCACTGCGCCACCAGGAAGCCTCCTTGTTGTGGTTATTTTTGATGGTATCTTTTTTGTGATGTTTGTGGTATGAAATATCTATATTCAACAGGAGGACAGCTGTTGAAAATATGACCTACCCTTAATAAATACTCTCCTTGATATTTTCCTAATGAGCCAAAAATACTTGGGGTATGTCTTTTGGATTATCTGTTTTCATTCTGGTTTGAGAGGTAGGATAAACTCGAGTGTGCAGTATACTCAAATTTAAGACTTTGATAATCCCCCAATTTAAAATGCTTCAGTAACAACTATGTTGTTGTTAAAGACTTGGTTTCTAACAGAGGACATATAAACACATACACATAATCCTCAGTAGCATGGAACCTGGGGAAAAGCTAACTATGGTTTATGAATAATGCAAAATTTTGCTGTTTATGCCATTTCCATCTGTTGTGTGCATGATATTTATGATATTCACAAGATAAACTGATAGGAGTGTGTGACTTGCTAATATGTATGTTTTTAAAAGCTTTAGTTACTGTTTTTATGGAAGAATGATGTCATGTACTCTGACTCCAGGGATATGAGGATTAGGAAATAAAACAGCAACACAAACAGCACAGGCAATTTGGAATGTCCAGGCATTTTATTTTTAATGAGTGACACTTGATTTGTGTCTCCTCGCATTCCAGGATCTCCAGATACTTCCAGCACGGTTTCTGGTTGCCTGTTAGATGGCTCAGAAGGAGAATGGGTGTGAATGCAGGGATTCCGTCTTTCCCCAGCTGACTTGCCACTAGCACTGCTTCTCTATGGCTGTGTGTTGACTCAGCTGAATGAGGAGGGTTAACTTTTCATATTTTTCAAAGGCCATCTTAACCTTGGAACTTATCTTGGAAATTAAGGTTTTAATGAAGTGACAGTTCCTAGAGAAAACACCAGAAAAACACATTTTATTCTCCATAAACCGAAGGCACAATCCCACCAAAGAAACTTTTGTTAACGCTATAATCTGTAGATTTTTTTGAGTTACCACAGTGGTAACTAGTGGGAAGTAGTCCTGACAGGAGAACCAGCTTCTATCACTGGGTGAGAACAGTCACCAATTCACTGTGTGACTCCAGGCAGGTAGTTCAGCCTCTCTGAACTTCACCATTGTAATTAGAAAAATGCAAGGTTTGGACTAGGTGATTTCAAACATTCTTTCATCACAGACACTTTTAAGAATCTTATATACACTTGATTTTCACCTTCAAAGCCTTCATTATGGCCTCTAGGTGCATGGACACTAATTTTTACAAAAACTGATTCTCCTTTCTTTCTTAAGGGGATATATTGCAAAAAATTGTTAAAATGCTTTGTTATTTTTCCCCATCTAAATGCTTTTCAGACATTTTGATTCCCCCTCCTTTTCTTCTCTGTTCCTCTCTCTTTTGTTGGAGGGATTGTTAAAATAATTTGGAGCCTGCTTCCTCCCATTTTGGGGATAATCCTAGAAGTCTGGAAAGAGGTCAATTGCTTATTTTCAAATCTGGCTTTCTTTGATGACTGTCTTCTGTCAGTTTTCCTGAGTTTAGAGGCTTAGAGGCATAAGAGGGCTTCTTGGAAGCGTTCACATTACCTGAATTGAGAAAATATGAAATCAAAGGTGTTGGGGGGAAGATTTGTATCTGACCATTTCATCAAATATAGCTTGTCGTGAATCTTTGACATTTAGGTAGTCTGTAGTGTGATTTAAGATAAGACAGTGCCCCAAATATTTCTTCCATCCTCCCCTAAATTATAACAAATACTAATATTCTTTAGACCTAGCAACATCCTCTTTGAGAAATTAAGCACCCTCTATTAATGTGTAGGAGTGTGTGTGTGTGTGTGTGTGTGTGTGTGTTGAAGTTTTACTGGGTTGAATTCAATACTTTAGTGTCATTCCAACATCTAAATGAGTTTATACTCTGACCCTTGTAGCCTCCACAGGTGGGTTCTTTAGGTACTTTCTGGGGGAAGCAAAGTCCAACGGAGAGGTCTGTGTATGTCCAGTGGGACAGTTGGCTGGGTGATAATCCTCACTGCCTTGAACATGAGTGTACTAGTCACTGCTTGCCAGGTACCCACTTCCCACTTCCCATTTTGGGTGTGCTCCTTCAGTCTTTTGAAGACACACTGGATTACAATACAAATTTAGGCAATTTGTTCCTGAAGGGTTTCCTTTGGTCTCTCAACCCTTACTTGGGGGAGAGACAGCAATATGCTGTCGTATTTCTCTCCCTTTCTGAAGACCCTTTGTACCCTTTCTAATCTAGTGTCCCCCATTTTGGGGGACTCTTTCCTATGAAGTCCAGGTCACCAGTTTCTTCCTGTGACATAAATTCCTCCCCCTCTGACCTTGGAAGGCAAATCGAGATCAGAGATCATATACTTTACTTTATATCTCCCACAGCACAATATATGTTACATATATAATGTCTAAAGTCTGTGTGCCGAACTTCTGGTACTTTTCATTAACTATGACAATAGTAATAGTTATTACTGAGGGTTTTTATTTTTTGTGCCTTGTTTTCTGTTAAGCATGTCACATGCATCATCTCATTTAGTCCTTCCAGCAACTCTGTAAGGTCGCTATTAGAAACAATCCCCATTTTATAGATGGAAACACCAAGGCTCACAGAGATTAAATAACTCACTTGAGTTAGTGCACATGCATGTGTATGTACACACACGTACGCAAACACCAATGCCACACACAGAGCCCTTCTTCTCTCAGTTTCTGGTGCTCCATAAACAGGAGGGAAGGAAGCCCTTCTGTACTGTCTTCACGATGGGGCTGGAGTGTCTGCGGAGAAGGCAAATACCTCCAGTCTGATTTGCATCCATTTTTTCCCCTGAAGAACAAAACCAGCCTACTCTGTTCCTAGGCTTTCCTGACTAGTGAAGTGAGGTGTGGCACAGGGAGGTGGTAGGAGGTGAGGGTGTTTTCTTCATCCACCCCAAATCTTAACTGAGACATCTGAGAGGTGGAGCGGAGAGTCAGGAGGGGAGGGTGTGTGCCTCCTGGGAAAGTGCAACCAAGTGGGGTAAGGAAAAGCTGTCTGGGACAAACTTCAGGTAGTGTGACAAGCTTGGCAGAGCGAGTCAAGCTACCCAACCTGCCAAACTTACGTACGTCCTATGGAACCTGACTCTTTTATTTATTGTTGCCAAGGATTCAGTTTGCCCTGTTAGAGCTATAATTGAGCCACAATGGAAGTCCATGTTCTGCAAGACTAGAGACCTTACCCATGGACAGGACCTGGCTATCTAGTCTTTTCCACTGAGCGTAGCTAAGCTAGTTGTTCCAACAGAAGCCATTTATCTAATAACATGAAAAGTGCATCATAGGTAAGAATTAAGCTTTAATTAGCAGTTGTTTCCAGTTGTGCAAACTTTAATGGGGGGGAGGGGCACATGGGCTCATTGAGCTAAATTGTATTTGTCCTCATGCAAATTGCTGTCAAAACTTGTGTTAATTGGGAGGAAAAAAATAAGGAATCGCAACCCAATTCCACAAGAAAAAATTAGACTCCGTGAAATACACTTAAAAGCAAAGCAGGCATGTGTTTAAAATAGACTGTTTCAATGGACTTAAACAAAAATAATATAAGCATCCTAGTTTTGAGACTTCTAGATTTCAATTATAATATAATTTAATTCCACTAAGGTTCTCTCACTGGTCTCATTCTTTATTAAAATCAATAAATTATGTCATATATTTCAAAGAGGTAATAGATGCATGTTAGTAAATTGTAACAAGCGTATGGGAAGAGAGAGACATCCAGTGTCTCTCTCCAGAGGCAGTGACCTAATTGCTTTATTTTCCTAGAGTCACGCAGAATTGTATTTTTTCTTCTGAAAATTATACCCCAGATTTGCATATATGTCATCCAATTTGAGACTTGTAAATATAAATTTAAAAAGCAGATTCTCTTTCCTCACCACCCAGCCCTTCTGGGGGCTGCCTCACTTCATTAGTTTTCGATCTGTACTTGGAAAATGCAAACTGATTTGTTATGGTGTTTGCTTAAGCAAAACATAACTCAGTAGGCAAATACACTGTTATCAGAACAAAGGAAAACCCATGCCTTTCACAGTGTCAAACTGACGTAGAATTTGCCCCAGGCTCTGGATTAATTTGGTTGCAGGTCTCCATAACCTTGCTGGGATGGGGGCTCTTTCTCAGTCTTGGATGCGCTTAGGGAGATCCTAATCTGGTTGTTAGTTATCTGTGGTGAAATCAAAGGAATTTCCGGGAGGCCTGTGGTAATGTTTGTGTCAGTACTGCCCCCAAAGCTCTGATAAAGAGGCCCATTAGCTCCTTTTCCCATTCTCCAACTCTCAGAGAATTTTGGGAAGAGTGTGAAAAAAATTATCAGCATTGCGGTATTCTGACTCTGAGCCCTTTTGTTACTGGTGGTCAGAGTAATACCATGAGTTTAGAAATGGAAATTTTGCCTAATTGGCTACTGCTTAAGGATAGCACTTCTCTGCAAATGTTTTTGAAGGTCTAGAATTACAAGTGAAAAACAATAACTCCAAAAACACGGAGGTCAGACCTTTTCTAAGATGAGTTTGCCCTCACCAGGAAGCTTGTAGTGTCAGCAACTAGCAACAACAGTGCTAGGATGATAAAGTTTAACTCTGGGAAAGAGCGAAAAAGGATTTTTTTTCCAATGCAGCAGAATACAGTCTGGCATAAAAAAAAATGTTTTCCATGTAATATTAACAATAGTAAAGTAGTGGTGGTACAAGAAGGTTCGTGATTTCTCCTTCTGCCCTCTGGCCACCTCCCTCACTCAGGTTCCCAGACACTTATGTAAAGTTATCATAACCTTGCCTCTTGCTCATGAGACTCCTTTCCTTGTAGGTGAGTGAGAACAAATGCTATCAACTTCCACACCGCCCCTGCTAGTCAATGTCTGCACACTGACAGGCTCTTTGGACCAACTGAGTGTTCCAGGGACCGTGGTGACTTTTCCTGGTGCGTTGGCTTAGAGGAGGCGCAGCTGGTCATGTTGTCTGTCACCAGTGACAGACAGGGAAGTGTTACTCTTTAGTTTTCAACGCTACCTCTCTGTATTTGTCCCTCACTCTTCTCTTTAGTTTCGGGATCACAGCTGTGCCAGGTTAATATTTTTTTAAACACTTTTCCCCACCATCTTCTCCACTTTATCTTAACAGTCCTGCTCAATCGTTCATCATTCAAGCTCTGGACTATCCAAGATTTAGCATCCCCTAAACTCTTATTTATTTATTTATTTATTTTTGGCTGTGTTGGGTCTTCGTTTCTGTGCGAGGGCTTTCTCTAACTGCGGCAAGCGGGGGCCACTCTTCATCGCGGTGCGCGGGCCTCTCACCGTCGCGGCCTCTCTTGTTGCGGAGCACAGGCTCCAGACGCGCAGGCTCAGTAGTTGTGGCTCACGGGCCCAGTTGCTCCGCGGCATGTGGGATCTTCCTAGACCAGGGCTCGAACCCGTGTCCCCTGCATTAGCAGGCAGATTCTCATCCACTGTGCCACCAGGGAAGCCGTCCCCTAAACTCTTGCTAAAGAATCAGATGCATGTGTTCAAAAGACATTTCAGTATCTGCCCTGGAAAGGATGTTCAGAGATAACAGAAGAGAGAATTAAGATTATGATATTACACCTCAGAGAATTTTTTTTAGCTAAACCCGATGCTTAAGGAATTTGTAAGTCTTTTGGAGGGAAATGAAAAAGATGGTGGCTGCTTGTGTGTGTGTGTGTGTGTGTGTACAATTAGGCACTGTCTCTTCCTGTGAACTGTGTATTTTCACTAATATAGTTTATTAATCCATTAGGTGTGTTTATTATTCTCTTGCAACCCTCTCCATATTCTCTGTGCTTGTCCAGTTGGGCGCTCTTAAAGTGGAGATGGATTCAAAGGTACCTGTTATATTTACTATGATGGAGAGGTCGTCTGCTAGATCTTAAGTTTCAGCATTCGCATTTTAAACTTTCCTGAGGAGACACTCGATAAGGAAGACATCAGTTTGTTTTCTGATGTGTGGCCTTCTCAGTGCTGTGGTTTATCTGCCCACATCTTCAAGCTGTCAGGAATGTTTTGAATTGCAGGACACCCTCCGCATGTGGTTGATACTCCACGCACTTGGTGCTCTCCACAAGCAGTGAGTGCATTCTCTGCATGCCTTTAGGAAAAATGAAGTCCGATTCATCAGGGAAAGAGCTGACAGAACAGCTTGATGGAAAAAAGTCTCACATGAGAATTCGGAGATTTGCGTTTGCTCTGGACTGGTTGCCTGGTCGCTGGTGTACTTCTCTAGCCTTTACATTTTTCCAGTGGATAATCTGGGAAGAATGATTTTTTTCCGAGGGGACCTGGAAAAATTCTTATTCAAGTCTTTTTGAGCATTATTTATTGTGTATATCATTATGCCAGAACCTAAGAAGGTTATCAACAAAAAAGGTTGCTACCCTCTAGGAATCCAGCATCTAGCTATCTGTATCTGTGTCTCTAACCCTGTATCTGTCTCTCTATCTACCAGTTAAGACACATTAATGATTTTTTTACCTCTTTAGAAAATTTTATAATTTTCCAAGCTATTATATGTGTGTACAAAATAATATGTATATGTATACTCATGTATAAATATTGTATAAGGACTAAATAAAGTATACCTTATGAAATTATATGTGTATAGACATATGCATATATTTATTTATATTTATACATATACGTGTGTGTATTTATAATTTCATTTAATCCTTATAGCATCCTTAATGACTCCACATCGTAAATGAAAACCCTGAGGCCACATGACATCGTGTAAGTAAAACTAGGATTTCGCATGGATCTCTGGATTCTAAGCCCTGTGGTCTTTCTATTGCAGCATAACATCTTCTCTTAAACTAGTGTGAGGGTGAGTCTCCAACGTGTAATATAACTGAAAGGCTTGCTTGGAGAAGGTGGGGCTTGAGGAAAGCCTTGGACATGCAGGAGAAAAGGGGATCTTGGGCAGGGAGAGGAACATGCTCTAGAGTTTGGAATGTGACACGTTGAGGAAGAAGGAGAAAGAACCTTACTCAGTGTTTTTCAGTGGAAATAGGAAGATCTCTTGTTTTGGTACATGAGGTCTGAATGTGGAGGGGGTGTGACTTTGGATTTTTTCTGAAGAATTGGAGTGACTACACCACAGTGCAGGGTGAATAGCACGTTAGGAAGATTGGGGGGACCCTCCGTGGGCTAGGTTACAGCCTGGAGTCAGAGAGACGAGTTATAGGACTTTTGCAGCAGTGGGAAAAGGTGTAAAATAAATAAGGCTGGATAATAAGAACCTTTTGAAGGATTTGGTAATCTATCAGCTAGTTTAGTGTTAAGCATTGGCATTCTAGCTCCACTGCTAACTAGCTTTGTGACCCGGACAAGTGATAATAGTTCCTGCTTCATCTGGTTGTTTTGAAGATAAATTAAACAATCCACATAAAGCTAATCCTAACCCAGTACTAGCATTTAGAAAACACTCCTTAAACATACATGAGATTTGTATTTGTAACTATTATTAGAGGTAAATTTGCGAGAGGTGAGATTTAAAAGGATGACATATTATACAGAGAGTTTTAATTCCTGGAAGGAATAAAGTTCTATTAAACCCAGACAGTAGACCATTTCCACTAATAAGCAATCAATACCTGCCTTCTCTTTGGACAAGATTTATTTTAATTTGGATGAACAGTTTCTACCTGATGCAATCTTAGTGACTCATGACAAAGATAATAAAACTGAGAATCACCTACACATCTTAGGAATCTTAAGAGGTATGTAGTCGTGGAATAATAATGTTTCATGTTCTTGAGTCAGTTCCTTGTATATTTCAGGACCTTTGTCACTGTTGCGACATTTAGACATAAGAGGATAATTTGGGGCTTCACTGAGGAGACTTTAGATTTAGAGTTTGGCAAAGACTGAGAACTAAGTGCCCTCCGTTGCTCAGTGAGCTGAAACCCTGAAGCCCTAGGGAGAGGCTAAGGATGTCTGTTAGTTGTGTCGGAGGCTGCATGAGAATGGCGTCCAGGAAGGGTGGGCCAGCTCCTCTCATCCCACAGGGTTGGCATTTTAACGGTTCTTTAAAGCATTTGAATAATCGAATCACTCTGGCAGATTTTCCTCTCAACATTTAAATGACAGTCAATTCCAGGAGCACTATTTAAAAAGTCCAGAAGGATATGGGATTTGTCAGGCAGAGCAGAAATCCTCTCTGGTCTTCAGAAGGAAGAACTAAAATTACTACACCCCCATTTCTCCACTCAGAAGGATGCTGTGTTCAATTTCAGTAAGAATAGCCCTGCTGCGTTTTGCAGTTCTGTCTTCTGTGGCTTCTTGCTAAAGGTGATTTGAGGAATAGGCTGCTGCCAGTAGAATATAATGTTGGTGGAAGCAGAAAGGCCCACCTGCCTGAAATATCCACTCTTTGAATCATTAACAGTGGCTGGGTCATCCTTTCTAGAAAAAATTCACGTGTTATATTTTACGCTGATGTGGATGGATTTGTCCTAGAATTATATACTTGGAAGATACCATTGTAGTCTAACTTCCTCTTCCAGTTGGGATAATACACCCTTAGCCTTGGAAGACCGTGTTCTTTGCTTTGATTCTTATCTCTCACTGAGCCTTGGCTCTTCTTGGTGACTCAAGAAAGCACTGTGGTCTGCTGCTGCCGCTGCCCCCAAGGTCTACCTTGAATGGGTGAGTTTCAGTAAAACCTCACTGGAAGGGAGTGTGATTGAAAAGAAGATGATGGCAATGGTGAGTCAGGGTGTGTGGGTGGATGAGAAAGCTGGGAAAGAGAAGAGAGCTGGTGAGAGGACTCTGGAGGGAATAGGAGAAGTAAGAATTGCTGACTTCACCGTGATGTCTGAGGCCATTGCTCCCAGGACAAATGTTTCACAATGTTGGCTCCTATCCATTGAGAAGTTTCCCATTGATAAAGACTACCCTCCATCAGGAGTGGGCTACTGTGTGCCCTGAGGCTTTTCTGTCTTCTGATTCTGAGAGACCTAAACTAATTTCGTACTGACCTAAAGCTACTTTGGAATGGGCTGTCGGGAGACTGTTTTGAAAACACATTTACGGTAATATATTTCGTTTATATAGTATAACGTTTATATAGTATATCTGTATGTGCGCTATGCTCTATATGTGTAATTACATATAAATGGATATTATTTATTTTATTGTATATAGACATTTTATTATCTATAAAGTATATTTATAGATAAACATATATTTATATATTATATATTCATTTATCTTAAGGGAAGTGGGGGATTTATTTCATATGGGATGGGCATCTAAAATCACAGAATTTTAAAGGTACAAGTTAACCTTCCTCCTTTTACAGATAAAGAAACTGAGGGCCAGGAGAGTAGAGTGACTTGGCCAAGGTCTTAGGAAAAGGCAGAACCTTAACTAAAACTCACGTTGCTCTCTGCAAGCCCGGACACCCTCCCACACGCCCCTGAGTCTAGAGCAGTGGTTCCTGGTGTCGGTGGAAGTGCGAGTCTGGGGCTCTTGCCTGTGCATCCTAAGGGTGATTCTGAGATGTTCCCCCTCTAACTCTAACTTGATGTCCATTGTGGAAGGACCAAGTAGAGACATGTTAAGAAGTAATTGGCCACCTCACAGAGAGTGGGACAAGTGGGCCTGCCTTGTAGGACAGCTCTGAGCGGTGTCTGCCTTCCAGGTTATGTCATAGGCACATTCACCAGGACCAGAAGCTTTAGCTCAGTGCCTTCCAATAGCATCCAACAGCAATAGCCACATACGTAATTTTCTAGTAGTGATTTTAAAGGTAAAGAGAAACAGGTAAAATTACTGTTCATAAAATATTTTGTTCAACCCCATTCCTCTAAATAAAAAAAAAGAAGTAATTGGCCTAGAGAGTATAATAAAACTTCAGTAGGAAAACTACACAAGGTTAATTTGCTATCAAATGCAAGTGAATACATGGTCTTACAGTGGTATACCCATCACTGCGTTCCTGAGCAAGCAACCTAGAGGTTCCTCAGGAAAGGGGAAGAAGGGTCTTTCCCTTCTACTTTCTCTCCCATTCCCTGAGACCACTAGCCCCTGCCTTGCTTTAAGGTTATTCTGTAAGGGCAGGAGAGACAGAGTCTGTGCTCAGTTATGGACTCTTTCAAAGATAAACCCCTGTCTCTCCCTTTACGAGAGGCTGTTGATGGGGTGTCTTCTACCACCAGGCAGTCTGACAGCCCTGCTGTTTGGGTAACAGTGCTGTGCAGAAAGGACCTTTTTTCTCCCCTGAGTCTTTTTGCTAGAGTCCAGATTTCTTCACAATTGACTCGTTTCTTTCTCCTGCCCCTGCCCACTCCTATTAGCTGTTCCGGGAAAAACAGCAAATGAGTTTAACATTTGCAGCCAGTGGCTGGAGGCCACAAGACCAGGACACTTAACATGATACGGTTAGCTTTGTTTCACATTAAAATTGGATCCAGTTATGTCTTAATTCTCTTGTCTAGACCATTGTCACGGCTGTAAATTACCATCCTAATGGCCATTGAATGGTTTATAATGACCTTACCAAAACATTATTTGCCAATCGTATAAACTTTCTGAACATGCTGTTTAGTTTATCCTAATTAATCTCTTAGGAGACGACATAGACATCCTGCTTCCTCTCTCCAAAGTGACATTTGTGGATTCAATTCCTTTCTCTCGCTAATGCTACTCTGTAAACTCACTACTGATCTAATTCTGTCTTCTGTCTGTCTGCAACAAATTTAATCAGAAAAATCATTATCCAAATGTGATGTTCCTCTTTCTGTGTTTGAGACAGTGGTTGTTTCCTCTAGATTTTTGGTGTGGTTCCTCTTATGTGATTAACAGCTGTTAACATATATTTTGTTCAGGGTAGAGTTCATAGTTCATTGAATAGTCTGCTAATAACTGTATGCAAAACTGAGTTTAAATGAACTCTTTTTTTCAAAGAAGAACTTGAAAGCGTTCAAAATGCTCAGGAGACAGGTCTCTGTACCTAAAGGCTTGTCTCCAAAGTATGTAAGCACAGTCTTTAAACCAATGTGAGTAAGAAACCAATTCGCCTTAGAATGTGTGGGTCAGCTGATTGTATAGTTATAAGCTCAGCTAATATCTAAATTGCCTATACCATGAGTGCCCGAGCACTCGCGCATGTGTGTAGGGGGAGTACAGTAAGTTAAGGAAGTAGGGAGGGAGAGCAGGTACCAAAAGGCATCAAGAAAGTGACTGAAATCCTGGTTGCAGGACTTCAGTTACTCTAGTTATCTGCAAAGAATGTTCTTGTCCTTTCTTCCTGGGGAACGCGGAGCCATCTTTTGTGTTTTTCCCTCTTCTTTTACCAAAGCACCTTGCACACAGCTCTTTTTGTTACAAAATGTGATCTGAAGAGTAGAGACATTGACACTGCTAGTGCCTAAAAAAATCAAAGGTCCTGGTTTTGAATTCTATTTTTGCTACTTTTCTTCCTAGCTGGATAACTTTTGGCAGGTTTCCTTGTCTCCCTGTGCTTGATTTTCTTCATCTGAAAATTGGGGATAAAAATATAGTATCTGCTTCGTAAGATTTCTGTAGAGGTTAATCTTAACTGTCATCTTCATCATCATCATAACCATATTCATATTCATGGCCCTATTGCCATTATAAAACACACAATTTTTTCAATTAAGTAAAATTAATGTTTTCTCTTCTCAACCAACCTCACAGCTCCCCCCAATGTTTTTATTTAAACGAACATATAATTTATGTACCATAAAAGCCACCCTTTCAGAAGTGTACAATTCAGTGGCATTTACTATATTCACAGAGCCGTGCAAACATCCTAATTTCAGAAAATTTTTATCATTCTAGAAAAAAAAAAAGCTTTCTCCATTAGTAGTCACTCTTTATTCCCCCATTCATTCCCCAGCCCCTGGCAACCATGGATCTAATTTATATCTGGATTTGCCTACAGTGGACATTGCGTGTAATGAAATCATGCAACATGTGGTCTTTTTTGTGTGACTTCTTTCACTGAGCATAATGTTTTCAAGGTTCATCCCTGTTGTAGCGTGTATGAATATTTCATTCCTTTTTATGGATGAATAGTGGTCTATCAAATGGATATACTACATTTTATTTATTTAGCCGTTCATCCGTTGGTGGACATTTGCATTTCCCCTGCATTTTGTCTATTATGAATAATGCTGCCGTGGACATTTATTTACAAGTTTTTGTGCAGATACATGTTTTTAATTACCTTGGGTATAAACTTGGAGTGGGATTGCTGAGTCATAGAGTCATAAACTCTATGTTAAAATTTTAGAGGAATTGCCAAACTGTTTTCCAAAGTAGCTGCCCCATTTTATTTTCCCACCAGCAGTGTGTGAGGATTTCTATTTTTCCACGTCCTTGCCAATAATTGCTACTAACTGTCTTTTTGATTAGAGATATCCTAGTGGTGTAAAGTTTTTTTTTTTTTTTTTTTTTTTGCAATTCCTTAATGCCTAATGATTTTGATCATCTTTTCATGTGCTTGTTGATCATTTCTATATCGTCCTTGGAGAAATGTCTATTTAAATCATTTGTCTGTTTTTTTTTTTTAACTTAGGTCATTTGTCTTTTTATTGTTGAGTTGTAAGAGTTCTTTCAATATTCTTTTTACAAGAAATACAAGACCAGTAGACATATAATTTGCAAATATTTTCTTCTATTCCGTGGGAGAAATGTCTTTTCACTTTTATTATGGTGTTCTTTGAAGTACAAAGGTTTTTAATTTTGATGAAGTTCAACTTATCAATTTTTTTCTCTTGTTGCTAGTGCTTTGGTGTCATATCTAAGAAACTATTGCCCAATCTAAGGTCATGAAGAATTACCTCTGTGTTTCCTTTTAAGAGACTTATAGTTTTAGCTCTGGCATTTAGGTCTTTGATGCATTTTGCGTTATTTTTTGTATGTGGTGTGAGGTAGGGGTCCAACTTCATTATTTTGCACGTGGACGTCAGTTGTCCAAGGAACAAATATTGAGAAGACTATTAATTGTTCATTGAATTGTCTTTGCATCCTTGTCCAAATCAATTGATCATAAATGTCAGGGTTTATTTCTGGACTCTCAGTTCTATTCCATTGGTCTTTATGTCTGTCCTTATGCCAATAACACATTGTCGTGATTATTTTAGCTTTAGAGTACATTTTGAAATCTAGAAAGGTGAGTCCCCAACTATTTTCACCTTTTTCAAGATTGTTTTGGCTCTTTTGGGTCCTTTGCATTTCCATATGAATTTTAGGGACAGCTTGTCAAATTATGCAAGGAAACCAGGTCAGATTTTGATAGGAATTGTGTCAAATCTGTAGATCAGTTTGGGGAGTATTTCAATCTTAATAATAATAGGTCTTCTGATTGTTGAAAGTGAATGTCTTTCCATTTATTTAAGTCTTCTTCAGTTTCTTTCAATGATGCTTTGTAGATTTTAGTGAACAAGTTTCACACTTTTTTTATTAACTGTATTCCTAAGTATTTTATTCTTTTTGATGCTGTTATAAATGGAATTCTATTGTTAAATTCAGGTTTTGTAGTGTTCCTAGCTAGTGTGTAGAAACACATCTGATTTTTAATTTGGATCTTGTATCCTGCAACCTTGATGAACTTGTTTATCAGTTTTAATAGATTTTTAGTGGATTCCTTATGATTTTCTAAATACAAGATCGTGTCATATCTGAATATAAATAGTTTTACTTCTTCCTTTCCAATCTGGATGACTTTATTTTCTTGCATAATTGCACCATCTTGAACCTCCAGTACAGTGTTGAGTAGAAGTGATGAGAGTGGATATCCTTCTCTTCTTCCTTGTCTTCCTTAAGTCTTTCACCTTAACTATGATGTTGGTTGTGGGTTTTTCATGATTTTCATTAGGTTGAGGAAGTTCCTTTCATTTCTAATTCATAAGGTATATGGTCTGCAATTTTTTTGGAGGGGGGAGGTCTTTTTTTGTTTTTATATTAGTAACACTTGCCCTATAGGATGATTGGGAAGTGTTCTGTTCTCTTCTATTTTTTTTTTTTTTTGAAAGTTTTTATGAAGGATTCATGTTCTTTAAACATATGGTGGAATTCATTGGGGAAGCCATCTGGGCCTGGGATTCTTTGTGGAAAGTTTTTTTGATTATTAACGCAATCTCCTTATTTGTTATAGGTCTATTCAGATTTTCTATTTCTTCTTTTTTTTTTTTTTTTAAACATCTTTATTGAAGTATAATTGCCTTACAATGGTGAATCAGTTATACATATACAATATGTTCCCATTTCTCTTCCCTCTTGCATCTCCCTCCCTCCCACCCTCCCCATCCCACCCCTCTAGGTGGTCACAAAGCACCGAGCTGATCTCCCTGTGCTATGCGGCTGCTTCCCACTAGTTATCTATTTTACATTTGGTAGTGTATATATGTCCATGACACTCTCTTACCCTGTCACATCTCACCCCACCCCCTCCCCATATCCTCAAGTCTATTCTCTAGTAGGTCTGTGTCTTTATTCCCGTCTTGCCACTAGGTTCTTCATGGCCTTTTTTTTCCCCTTAGATTCCGTATATATGTGTTAGCATACTGTATTTGTTTTTCTCTTTCTGACTTACTTCACTCTGTATGACAGACTCTAACTCCATCCACCTCATTACAAATACCTCCATTTCATTTCTTTTTATGGCTGAGTAATATTCCATTGTATATATGTGCCACATCTTCTTTATCCATTCATCTGTCGATGGACATTTAGGTTGCTTCCATGTCCTGGCTATTGTAAATAGAGCTGCAGTGAACATTTTGGTACATGACTCTTTTTGACCTATGGTTTTCTCAGGGTATATGCCCAGTAGTGGGATTGCTGGGTCGTATGGTAGTTCTATTTGTAGTTTTTTAAGGAACCTCCATACTGTTCTCCATAGTGGCTGTATCAATTTACATTCCCACCAACAGTGCAAGAGTGTTCCCTTTCCTCCACACCCTCTCCAGCATTTATTGTTTCTAGATTTTTTGATGATGGCCATTCTGACCAGTGTGAGATGATATCTCATTGTAGTTTTGATTTGCATTTCTCTAATGATTAATGATGTTGAGCATTCTTTCATGTGTCTGTAGCCCATCTGTATATCTTCTTTGGAGAAATGTCTATTTAGGTCTTCTGCCCGTTTTTGGATTGGGTTGTTGGTTTTTTTGTTATTGAGCTGCATGAGCTGCTTGTAAATCTTGGAGATTAATCCTTTGTCAGTTGCTTCATTTGCAAATATTTTCTCCCATTCTGAGGGTTGTCTTTTGGTCTTGTTTATGGTTTCCTTTGCTGTGCAAAAGCTTTTAAGTTTCATTAGGTCCCATTTGTTTATTTGTGTTCTTATTTCCATTTCTCTGGGAGCTGGGTCAAAAAGAATCTTGCTGTGATGTATGTCATAGAGTGTTCTGCCTATGTTTTCCTCTAAGAGTTTGAGAGTGTCTGCCCTTACACTTAGGTCTTTAATCCATTTTGAGTTTATTTTTGTGCATGGTGTCAGGGAGTGTTCTAATTTCATACTTTTACATGTAGCTGTCCAATTTTCCCAGCACCACTTATTGAAGAGGCTGTCTTTTCTCCACTGTATATGCTTGCCTCCTTTAGTGAAGATAAGGTGACCATATGTGTGTGGGTTTATCTCTGGGCTTTCTATCCTGTTCCATTGATCTATATTTCTGTTTTTGTGCCAGTACCAAACTGTCTTGATTACTGAAGCTTTGTAATATAGTCTGAAGTCAGGGAGCCTGATTCCCCCAGCTCCATTTTTCGTTCTCAAGATTGCTTTGGCTATTCAGGGTCTTTTGTGTTTCCATACAAATTGTGAAATTTTTTGTTCTAGTTCTGTGAAAAATGCCAGTGGTAGTTTGATAGGGATTGCATTGAATCTGTAGATTGCTTTGGGTAGTAGAGTCATTTTCACAATGTTGATTCTTCCAGTCCAGGAACATGGTATATCTCTCCATCTATTTGTATCATCTTTAATTTCTTTCATCAGTGTCTTATAATTTTCTGTATACAGGTCTTTTGTCTTTTGTCTATTTCTTCTTGAGTCAGTTTTATTACTTTGTATCTTTTGATGATTTGTCTATTTCACCTGGGTTAGCTAATTTTTTGGCATACAGTGGTTCATAATGTTCCCTTATAATCCTTTTTATTCCCTACAACAGTGGTTCATAATATTCCCTTATAATCCCAGTAGTATTGCCCTTTCTTTCACTAATGATTTTAGTAGTTCAGTCTTCTCTCTTCTTGATCAATCTAATGGTTTTTCAAAGAACCAACTTTGTTTTTCTTGATTTTTTCTTTTTTTTCTAATCTCTATTTCATTTATTTCAGACCTGACCTTTCTTATTTCTTTTTTTTTCTTCATGGTTTGGATTTAGTTTGCTCATCTTTATCTAGATTCTTAAGGTAGGAAGTTAGGTTTTTGATGTGAGATCTTTCTTCTTTTTAATACAGGCATTTACAGGTATAAATTTCAATCTAAGCATTCATTTAGCTAAATCTCAAAAGTTTAGGTATGTTTTGTTTTCATTTCATTGTCTTAAATTATTTTCTAACGTCCTTGAACTTTCTTTGATACATTGGTTATTTAGGAATGTGTTTTTAGATTCCTACGTATTTGTGAATTTCCCAAATTCCTTCTGCTATTAATTTCTAACTTCATTTCATTGTGGTCAGGTCACATACTTCACATGATTTCAATCCTTTTAAATTTATCAAGACTATTTTATCCTGGGGAATGTTCCATGTGCACTTGAGAAAAATTTGTATTCTAATGTTCTTAAAAGGACTGTTCTATGTGTATCTGTTGGGTCTAGCTGTTTCATAGTATTTTTCAAGTCTTTTATTTCCTTGTTGGCTTTTGCCAATTTGGTCTGTTATTGAAGTCTCCAACTATTATTGCTGAATTGTTTATTTCTCCCTTTGATTCTGTAAGTTTTTGCTTCACTCATTTTCAGGATCTGTTGTTAGGTGCATATGTTCCTATAAATGTTGTGTCTTCTTGATGGATTAACACTTTTATTCTTATAAAATGTCCTTCTTTGTCTCTAGTAACAATTTTTGTCTTAAAGTCTATTTTGTCTGAGAGTAGTGTAGCCATTCTAGCTCTCTTTTTGTTACAGTTTGTGTGGCATATCTTTTCTCATCCTTTTATTTTTAAACTATGTGTGACTTCAATCTAAAATGTGTCCCTAGTAGACAGTATATAATTGGTTCATGTTTGTCTTTTCATTCTGCCAATCTCTGCCTTTTGATTGCAGTTTATTTTATTTACATTTTGTGTAATTACTAATAAGGTAGATTTACATCTGCCATTTTTCTACTCGTGTTCTATATGTCTTATTTTTTTCTCTATTTCTCCATTACTTTATTTTGTGCTAAATAAATCTTTTCTACTTTAGCATTTTAATTTCTTTATTGTTTCTTTTATTATATTTTAAGTTGTTTTCTTAATGAGGATTACAGTTGACATCTTAATCTTAACAATTTAGTTTGGGTCAATACCAACTTAATGTCAGTAGTATACAAAACTTTGCTGCTATACGGCTCCATTCCCTCCCCCATCTTTGTACTCTTGTACATTATAAATATAAATATTTATACACTGTAAGTCCATCAACACAGTTTTATAATTGTTGAGTTAAATAAAATATCTTTCAAATAAAATAGGAGAAAAAAGTTATAAACCAAAAGTACAGTTATATTGACTTTTATATTTATATATCTATATTAACTTTACTGCTACTCTTAATATTTCTACATTTGGATTCTATTTATTGTTTAGTGCCCTATTATTTCAGTCTGGAGGACTCCCTTTGGTATTTCTTACAGGGAGCTCTATGAGCAGTATATTATCTCAGTTTATCTGGTAATATCTTGATTTTGCCTTCATTTTTGAAGAATAGTATTGCTAGCATAGAATTACCGATTGATAGTATTTTTCTTCAGTATTTTGATTATGTCATCTCCTAGTCTCCATTATTTCTGATGAGAAATCAGCTATTAATCTGGTTTCTGTGTTGGAGAATGCTTTCAATTTCCTGGTAGGCTGTTAAAAATTCTGCCTTAGCCTTCACTTCTTGCTTTCTCAGAGCCTCAAGGTCAGCAAGAGTTGAGAGAGTAGGGCTTTCTCAAGTCTTTTGGTCTTTCCACTTTCTGCACATGTGTGTGGACTTCTAGATTCCCAGTAATATGCTGGAACTTTTCAAAGTCCTTGTTATGGCCTGAATGTTTGTGTCTCCCCACTCTACCTTCATATTTATATATTGAAGCTCTACTCCCCAGTGTGATGGTGTTTGGAGAAATGGCCTTTGGGAGGTAATTATGGTTATATGAGACCATGAGGGTGGGGCTCTCATGATGAAATTAGTGCCTTTTTTTAGAAGAGACACCAGAGAGCTTGTTCCTTTCTTTCTCTGTGTGCATGCATCGAGGAAAGGCCATGTGAGCACACGACAAGAAGACAGCCATCTACAAGCAAGGAAAAAGAGTTCTCACCAAAACCTAAGCATGCTGTCATCTTATCTTGAACTTGCAGTTTCCAGAATTGTGAGAGATAAATGTCTGTTGTTAAAACACCCAGCCTATTTTAATGGCAGTCTGAGCAGGCTGAGACATGTCCCTTTGGTCAGCTTCTTGTTTGCCCCAACTCTCTGAGGTAGCTCTGATGTTAAACAATTACCCTTGATTGTTTTTGACAAATGTCCTGAGGGAAGATTGTTTGCAGTGAATGATCTCTGAGACAGGCCAAAGAAAGGCAGTCCTGGTAGTGGAGCTTTCCAGGAAACCAGACAGGTCAGATAACAGCTGGTAGTGGTGCTTCTGGGGAGCTTTGAACCTTTTCTGCCCTCTCCAATGGCTGCTGGTTTTCACATTTATCATGTGTGCAAAGCTCTTGTTTTTCAAGGCTACTGTGGAGCTGGGGAGAGAGGATGGGAATACGGCAAGTAAAACACCACTGTTCTTGTTGAGATTCAGCTGATTTTCTTCAATAAACATTCCTTGGATTCCTCTGTTGGCTAATTTCCAGGGTTCTTAAAAAGTTGATTTTAACATTATTGTTAGTTTTCTCATTGCTTTTATGAAGGAGAATATTTTTAAAGGTCTTTACTGCAACATTTCTGCAGGGCTCTCACACCCAATGAATTTTTAATGAGTATATTGTCAACTGAAAAAAATGCACAGCCCTAAAGTTGAGAATTATGTTTTTGTTTGTTTTTTTGTTTTTTGGCCACACCTCACGGCTTGCGGGATCTTAGTTCCCTGACCAGGGATTGAACCCAGGCCACGGCAGTGAAGGCACTGAGTCCTAACCACTGGACCACCAGGGAATTCCTGAGAATTATGTTTTATTCAGTGGACTTGCTGAGGACTTAATCCCTGGAGGAAGCTTCTCAGATAATAGCTCTGAGGGACTGCTCTAAAGAGGTGAGGGAGGAACCAGGATACATCAGAGCTTTTGCAACAAAAACCAGGTAGTGGGAACATCAAAAGATGACTATTAATTAAAGAAAACCAGACATTTCACGTTAATGAATTTAGCACTTTTCTATGTATGGGAAGATGCAAGTCTGGGCTCCCTGAAATCATTCCTTTGATATGCACCTTAACTGTCTAGGGCCACTATCCTGTTTTTCTCCATCCTGAATCCCCTCAGGATGCACAGTTGGGGGTGGCTACAGTGGCTGACAGCTTGATGACCTCAACATCCTTTGTTTATTGATATGGCAGGTGACATTTTCCATCCACAATATGAATTAAATGGACTTTGTGGTTTTCTTTCCAGCGTTGATTTTATACTTCTCTGTGAATGTGAAGTTGGGTTGGAGCTGATCCCACCCTCAGATCCAGAGGTAATCCCTGATTGTTCTAATCCAGCATTTTCAACCCTGATACTATTGACATTTTGGGTTCAGTAATTGAGCTGAGGGGGGCTGTCCTGTGCTTTGTGGGGTATTTAACAGCATCCCTGCACTCCACCCACTGGCTGCCAGTAACACCCTCCCAGGTGTGACAGCCACAGCGTTGTCCAGACATTGCCAAATGTCTCCTGCAAGGAAAAACTGCCCTGGTTGAGAACACCGTTCTAACCATATTAGTATAGTCTCATTCTTTTAGACACAAAAGTTATTCAGGTAAACAAGGCTTAAGTTCTAAAACACATGGAAATTCCATGATTACAATTAGTGGTTCAAGGGCGGAGGTGTAACCAGTTCAAGAACAGGAGATATGAGGAAAGGTTGCTGCAAACAGCTGGAGGAAAAGTTTCCTTCTTTCTCCTTCAAGGTTGGGTTGTGTGAGGTTGTAAAATCCACTGGATGTTCAGCCTTAGCATGAAACTAAAATGGTACATAATGTGTACATAATGGTACAATATTTAGAGTTATTATTAAGGCACAAATTAGGCCTATGTCATGATCTTTGCTTTTCTTCTTTATTTTTTTTTATTTTATTTTTGGCTGCGTTGGGTCTTCATTGCTGCCTGTGGGCTTTCTCTAGTTGCAGTGAGCGGGGGCTACTCTTTGTTGCAGTGTGCAGGCTTCTCATTGTGGTGGCTTCTCTTGTTGTGGAACACGGGCTCTAGGCGCGTGGGCTTCAGTAGTTGCGATGTGTGGGCTCAGTAGTTGTGGCTCACAGGCTTAGTTGCTCTGCGGCATGTGGGATCTTCCTGGACCAGGGATCAAACACGTGTTCCCTGCTTTGACAGGTGGATTCTTAACCACTGTGCCACTAGGGAAGTCCTGATCTTTGCTTTTCATGTGAGAACTATTTAAGCTAAAATTTCTGAACTTAAAGACGTTACAGAAAGTTGTAAGGGATTGTACCACCGTAGTCTGTCTCTCTTAAATCCAATCCCTCCTTTTCATAGAACTTCAACTCTCTAGTTCCCATTTTGCCTCTTAAGTCTTTTTTTTTAATATAAATTTATTTATTTATTATTTTTAAAAATTTTATAAATTTATTTATTTTATTTATTTTTTTATTTTAAAATTTATTTTTATTTTTATTTTTGGCTGTGTTGGGTCTTTGTTGCTGCGCTCAGGCTTTCTCTAGTTGCAGCAAGCGGGGGCTACTCTTCGTTGCGGTGCATGGGCTTCTCATTGCGGTGGCTTCTCTTGTTGTGGAGCACGGGCTCTAGGCATGCAGGCTCAGTAGTTGTGGCTCACGGGCTCTAGAGTGCAGGCTCAGTAGTTGTGGTGCACGGGCTTAGTTGCTCCGCAGCATGTGGGATCTTCCCGGACCAGGGCTCGAACCTGTGTCCCCTGCATTGGCAGGCGGATTCTTAACCACTGCGCCACCAGGGAAACCCTTAAGTCTTAACTGATTAATTGAAACATTTTTCGTGAAATGCCCTCTCTCTTTTTTCGTCTCTCCATTCAGCTCATCCTACCATCCTCAGTTATCTTTCCAAAGTACACCTCTGATTTTATCACTACCCCACTGAAAAAGTTTCAAAGTTTTCTTACTATCTACATGTTAATCCCAATATCTCAGCCTGTTTTTCAGTTTGACTAGAATCAGCTTTTCAAACCTGTCAGCTTCTACTTTTCTTCTAAGATCTAAACTTTAACCAAATCAGAGTGCTCACTGTTTCCACAGCAGTCTATTTTCTGTCTCTGCGAATTTTCTTATGCTATGTTTCACACTAGAATGTTCAAAGTAATAATTGTAATGAAAATATGTAGCCTTTATTGCTTTTACGGAGCACCAACCCTGTGCCAGATACTGTACTTTATCTCATTTAATTCTCCAAAACAAAAACAAAAACAAAAACAATTTGTTGCTACTTCTATTTAGCCTTCTGGCACATAAAAGGAAATTATAGCTTGGAGAGGTTAAATAACTTCCCAAGGTCACAAAGATATTAATTGAAAAAAACTGCACCTTAAACTTGGATCTTTTCAATTGACCATATTCATGTTCTTAACCACAAAACTATATTGTTTTATCTTTGCTCCTCTTTCTTTTCCCTCTCCTCTCTTTCTCTGTTGGAATTCTGATGTTTTCTAGTCCAAATTTATATGCCAGTTCATCCATAACACATGTCCCGGTCTTCAAGTCGAGTTAAGTCTTTCCCTTCTTTAACCTCTTACTGCACCCAACACAGTGCCTAGTACATCATGATAGATGGCCAGTATATATTTTACATAAAGGAGATGGATAAATAAAACTTTGAACATAAGTGTCTTGATCTTTTATTTCATTATTGATGTAAAGAGAAAAATCAAAAGTGTGCAGTATTTTTCAGATAATAGGCACTTAATAACTATTTGTTCAATTGAATGAATTGCTGAAAATTGAATCCATCAGCTTTTGGGGGGGTCTGTTTTTCTCTGTGCTTCCTTTATGCAGACCGTAGCTCTGGATATAAGGGCAAGCTCTTGAGGCATCTACCACATATATGTGGACGGTCCATTAAAGGTCTTTTTGTGTTACTGTGCAAGTGAGTAGGCCTGGAGGTCTATTTATTTGGCAGTTAACAAAGGGAAAGGGCATCAGCCTTAAATATTTGCAGGGGAGTTTGGAATTTCTAGCCATGTAAACAACTGTAACGGAGGCTTTCCTTCCACAGAGAAGCCGTTTTATAGGCCGTCATGATGAAAACAAACGCACTTCCGTGGTATGTCTGTTTTGCCTGTCTCCCAATGAATGGGGTATTTAAGAAGATCAAGGGCAGGGCCCTAAGGTGGAAAAGGGAAGAAAAAGAAGTTAGGAAAGAGAAGAAGATAGTGGACGAGAATGAAGACTAGACTGAATTAGCTGCCAGGACGGCCAACCTGGGGATGCTGTGGCCTGAGTCAGCATCACATAAATCAGTCCGTCCGATCGGGCTGGACGCGGCACCCCGACAGTCCTGCTCGCCTCAGGGGTCCTAGCATTCCACTTCATGAAAAACGTCACAAAGTATGTAGACTTAGTTCACAATGTAGGTGCTAGAGTTTCTCAAATGGGGCTGTATAAACATTTTCCTAGTGCCTGTGTGCTACTCAAGAAGATGATCAACTTTATAATTCCCATTCTGATTGTAGTCTACAAGTAGCGACGTAAGCATGTTCCAGATCATCTGGGGCTCGTAATCATAATGGTCATGCAGTTTCAGTGCCCACATTTTCTATTGGACCGATCGTATGATTAGCACGAGGGGATGCTGTTTATCTGTCTTAGGTTAACGAAAAAGACTCGAGTTGTCCTCCATACGTAAGCCAGGCATGTATCTGCACGTGTTCCGCACGTGCACTGCATACATGACGGAAATGCGTGCCTACATGTGCCCACCTGGGCGCCGCATGTATAACTCAGGCACGCACCATACCAGTGGGGATTTCATAGAAGTTTGAACAGAGAAAAACATTGAGAGAATTGTGTTTCTAGACGTGTCAGACTTTGCGCATGTGTACTCTCATATTCATACTGAGAATAGTTGTTTAGTTTCAGCAAACAATGTAGTCCTTCACGTTAATGTTATTATTTTTCATACTATTTTTGTAGTTTTCTTTGCTTTTAACTTATAAGTTAATTTTAGCTTTATAGTTGTAAACAAGCCATAAGGATAAGGCAGGCAGATTATACGTAGTTTTATACATTAATATTGTCATAAAAATAATTTGTTAACATTTGCAGTTAATGAGAGGATGTTTTTCTTTAAATAGGCTCTTGACATTACTTAAGTTTGCAAAACACTATATCATTCTATACTGAAGTGCATGTAAGTCCTAATCCATTGGCCCCAATGAGTTATTTTAGGGAAGATAATGTTTCTGTTATCCAGGGATATATTATGCTTACTAATGGCAGTATTCCATTTACTATTACGGTAGCTGTGATCTCTCTGTTTTGTAAACTGTCAGCTTTACTTATTGAATCACATTTTCTTTCACCTAGAAAAAATTTACACCACGTTAAAACTGGTAATTTCTTGAGGCTGTGTTCAACGTATTGTGTCCAGGCTAAGAACTTTTTCCAGAGTTGGTCAACAAAGTTTACATTTAATCTTTCCTTCATTTGAATAAATATGGCATGTTCATTGAGTAAGAAGCCCTGTCAAAGCCTTTTACCCCGCTTTCTTGTGAAAGAATTAAAATAATAACTTCACAACCTATACTCACTTCTACATATATTATCTCATATTTGTCAGAATAATGCGGCAGGGACCATATCATTTCCACTCAATAGATGACAAACGTGCAGGTCAAGTGGAGTGATTTGTCCCTTTCATCAACCTGGGGGATCTAGCTCTGAATGCAGGTGCTCTGGTTTCAAACCTCAGGCTCCTTTCACTGAATAAAATATAAACTAATTTTTGGATAGAAATTGAATTATCAATAGAAATTTAAAAAAAAAAAGGATCTCCCTGGTGGTCCAGTGGTTAAGACTTTGCACTTCCAATGCAGGGGGTGCAGGTTCAATCCCTGGTCGGGGAACTAAGATCCCACAAGCTGCGAGGCACAGCCAAAAATAAATAAATAAAAATTAAAAAAAAAAAAAGAAATTGAATTATCTAGGGAAGATATAATATTAACACATATGGAAATCTTTGAAGATAAATTTCTTATTCTACATTGGACATGGTTGTTTATTATTATTATTATTGTTATTGCTACATATATATTTTTACTGAGATATAATTGACATGACATTATATTAGTTTCAGGTGTACAACATGTTTGATATATGTACATATTGTGAAATGATCATCACAATATGTCTAGTTAACGTCATTATTATTTTTATGGTTACTGTACTGTTATTATTGTTTCATTCAAAAATATATGTATAGTATTATGGAATGCTACTCAGCCATAAAAAAGAATGAAATAATGCCATCTGCAGTAACATGGATGGGCCTAGAGATTATCATACTAAGTAAGTCAGACAGAGAAGGTAAATATCATATGATATAACTTATATGTGGAGTCTAAAAAAAATGATACAGATGAACTTGTTTACAAAACAGAAATAGACTCACAAAGATAGAAAACAAACTTGTGGTTACCAAAGGGGATAGTGAGGGGCGGGGTAGATAAATTAGAAGATTGGGATTAACATATATGCACTACTGTATATAAAATAGGTAAACAACAAGGACCTACTGTATAGCACAGGGAACTATATTCAAAATCTTGCAATAACCTATAATGGAAAAGAATCTGAAAAAGAATATATATCTATATATATAACTGAATCACCTTGGTGTGTGTGTGTGTGTATATATATATATATATATATATATATATATATATATATATATTTCTGCTGACTACCAAAAAGGATTTAGATAAAACACAGTACAATACAACAGATCCTTCAACTCAGGTTGAAATACAAAAGTCAAGTAATAGAGGGAGAAGATAAGGAGAAAATAAAATTTTTAAAAGGTCTCTGCTGAAAAAGTTAAAGGACCACAATTAAAGGCCTAAAATTTTATTCGTAATTATATTAAGATATAATCAAACATTAATGTGAAGGATTACATTGTTTGCTGAAACTAAACTTAATCAAATGTGTTGGAACTCTAAAGACTTTTACAGAGAGAAAACATTTTCTTTCCCTTACTTCTAAGAAATTTATTGCAGGTGGAATGACTTTAAGAAGCATCTTGGAAGAAAGCGTAGCCTGGGTATATCCCAAAGCTTTAGTTCTGTTAGGTAACTATTCAGTTAAAATAAGCCTGAAAAATGAACATGAAAAATGCCACATTATGTGGCATATAGTTTGAAGAGAGGTTTAGAAAGTTTTTTCTCCTAGAAATAGCTCCCTCTTCAATAATTTATGTTGCCACCTCTTCTCTTCCCACTGGCTCATGGCCCTTCTGAAAACAATTAATAAAATTATTTTTTCCACTGAACATTTTCTTATCTTTTCAAGGACATAAGACCTCAGAACTATGAAAGAAAACAGAGGGGAACTGTTTACTTTCATCCTTTGTTTTCCTTATCATGGTAATTATTACCTTTATGTCCTTTCTGAGCTGAAAGATAATGCATGTGCTCTTAGAAAATTTGGAAAAATATGAAGAATCAGGAAATGTGTGTTCATAATTCCAGCAATAGTAATCTCCTGGTGTATTTTTCTCAAGAAATTTTTAGCTTGTGTGAGAACATATGCTTTCTTTACTTGACATTTTTAATGTTATTAAATTTCCCCATGTTATTGAAAAACCTTCATTTTTAATGGCTACAGAGTATTCCACCATATGGATATATTCTGGCTTTTTAAAACATCCTGTTAATATTGAACACTTGGGGGGTTTCCAATTTCTCCCTGGGTACTGCACTTCTGTACATCACTTTCTGTGGGCATTTTGGTGTATCTCCGTATAACTAATTACCTTATGATAGTTTCTAAAAAGGATTAATAAGTCAAAAGATATGCACATTCTAAATTATTTTTATAAATATCACCAAATTAATTTTCAAACTCTTATCCCAATTTACGGTTCCTTCAGTAATGTCTGAATGTGTCTATTCACTGTGCCCTCAACTGCATTGATAGCCTCCCTTTAATTCTCTGTTCCTTTGATAGGCAAACGTTGCATCACATTGATTTAATTTGTGCTGTTAACAAATGATGGGCCATTTGTTTTGCTCATATTTACTGGCCATTTATCTTCTTGTTTTGAAAACTGTCTAAATCATCTTCTTATCTCATTTATCAATTATCACCACTCTACCTCAGAAAAATAGAATCATTTCAATCTTAGAGATTTAGAACCGGAATGAGCACGGCCCAGCTGCTCCCGTACACGTAAGTCTAGATAGATGAAGGATCTCGACGACGCGCTTTGGATGATTAGTGACATGTGCCTCTATGCCTCCTGCCTGCCTTTATCACCCCCTCACCCTTCCTTTAACTTTTTCTCTCCTTTTCTTCCATGCATCTTTCCTCACCGTTTTGTTCTCCCCTCGATTTAAAACTGTTGACATCCTTGTAGTAACCTGAGCTTAGTAAGCTTCGTGTGCGTCTCTGGAAACAGGAGTCAGTACTTTGCCTTTGTTCCAGGTTGTCTCACGTGTCACGCTGTCCTTCCCTTACATGTTTCCACCGTCCGAGGACAGTTCCACTATGTGTACCTACAAGGTGCCTATGCATATAGCACGGTCTCCTTTGCTGAGCCGCCTTTGGACAGAAACCTCACTGATGAACAAGAGTCCTACAGAACCATGCAAAGAAGGCTAAGCATTTGTGTGCTTTCTCTATCCGCCATCCCAGCAGCCCCACAAAGGGCAGCTGTGCTCCTGTTTTTTGGATCTGAGCTCTTGAAAACTGCGGGCCACCTATGTTAGACTGTTTTCCCACCATCTCATAGCTAGTGAGGAGAGTGGATCTGAACCTAAGTCTGACTGATCCTGACGGCCATGCACGGCTTCTTCGCTTGTGCCTGCTTTCTGACCAAGAGGCACACAAACAACCTCGCGTGGGGTGGGATTGAGCGGGGTGGGCTGCGATGAGCGGGGAGGAAAGAAAATGCCAAAGGCCCCCTTCTGTTCTGACCGCAAACGACTGAGTTCACTGAGGAGCAGGGTCAAGTCTGGCTCTTCTGTTCCCAGCCCGTGGTAGATACCAAAGAGCTACTAGTGATTATTGAATGAGAGATGCTTTTCTTTAAGCTACCATCTTCTTGCAAATAAAAGCGGGGTTAACCAGTCTGTAGAGCAGGAACAAGCTGGTAATGTTTACCCCCTTTCTGCATGACTCAGCCTGCCTTCGGCAATCCATTTATGCCTTCTTAATTTCCAGTTCTTCAAAATGAGGCTACCAAGTTCCAAGTGGTGTGATTAAGATTGAATAAGTTTTGAACTCTTTGAACAGATGATTAATAAGGAAGAACAGTGTTTTATTTAACTTTACTGGTGATCTAATTTGGAATTTCTGAATTCTGAAGAAATCCATAGAGGAATGAATTCTGAACATATTATAGGTGACTGTCATCTTTCAAATAGGAACATACTTATTCCCAGTCTTGGACATTCCCATCAAACACGTGACTTTTATTTAATGCTAGCATAGTGCCAATGCTACCAGCCACCTGCTGGTAGGAATAGTGTGTTACCCATCTCTCTGGGATAAGTGGGCTTGCATATGTTTCTGGAAATTGAAGTCAGAACTTGCCTTTGTCCCAGGTTGTCTAATATCTCCTTCTGATTCTTGACTCATATGTTTGCTGTCCCAACTGCACTATGGTGTCACATCACAAACTGCCCAAATGAATTTTAAAAATGAATAAATATAGTAAGAGTGGGTATGTTTCTTTTAATTCCTTTTGAGAGCTACAATCGTACAACTCTTTACAGTAAATCTGCTTCTCTAATCTGAACCTCAATAAACTACTCAACAAGAAATATTGAGAAACGAAAGATCTACACTTTAAGTACAGACCTTTCTTGACTCACAGTGGGATTATGTCCTGATCAGCCCATCCTAAGTCGAAAATATTCTAAGTCAAAAATGCATCTAATACATGTAACCTAATGAACGTTATAGCTGAGCATTGCTTACCTTAGACACGCTCAGAACACTTACATCAGCCTACAGTTGGACAAGTTGTCTAACTTAAAGCCTATTTTATAATAAATGTGTTGAGTATTCCATGCAATTTATTGATCAGTTTACTGAAAGTGAAAAGCAGAGTGGCTGTCTGGGTACAGAATGGCTGTAAGTGTATTGGTTGTTGACCCTCGTGATCGCGTGCCTCACTGCCTCTGGCCAGCATCACGACGATCTTACCGTGTACTGCTAGCCCAGGAAAAGATCAAAATTCAAAATTCGAAGTAGTTTCTACTGAATGCATATCGCTTTCACAAGTCAAAAAATTGCAAGTCAAACCATCAGAACCATCTGTATTTTCCTTTTGACAAACTTGAAACTTGCTAAACTCAAAGCTAGGGGTCAGCAAACTTTGTCTGTAAAGTGCCAGATAGAGAACATTTTAGGCTTCATGAGCCAAGATTAAAAAATCGAAGACATTATGTAGGTATAAGAGAAAAAACAAATTTCCACAAAATTTGGTGAAATTCATATGATAACAATAACAATGATAATTGAGTACAATTTTTTTATAGGTCTATTATATTCCTTTTCTACTGTAACCATAGCAAATTATCACAAACGTGGTGGCTTAAGCAATACAAATTTATTATCTTACTGTTCTGAGGTCAGAAGTCCAACACGGATCTCACTGGGCTAAAACCAAGGTGTTCCTTCTAGAGGCTCCAGTGAACAATCTGCATCCTAGCCTTTTCCAGCATCTAGAGGTTGCCTGTGTTCCTTAGGTCGTGTCTGCCTTCCTCTGTCTTCCAGGCCAGCAGCACAGCTTCTTTCTAACCCTGCTTCTGTCCTCACATTTCCTTCCCTTACCACAAGCTGAAAGGTTCTCCACTTTTAAGGATCCATGTGTTTATATCAGGCCCATTTGGCTAATTCAGGGTGATCTTCCCATCTCGCTGTCCACGAGTTAGTTTCCCAGAGCTGCGGTAACAAAGTACCGCAAAGTGGGTGGCTTAAAACAATCAAAATGTATTCTCTCACAGTTCTAGAGGCTAAAAGTCCCAAATCAACGTGTCAGCAGCGCCATGCCCCCTCTGAGAGTCTAGGTAGAATCCTCTGTTTCCTCCTCCTGGCTTCTGGTGGTGGCCATCAGTCCTTGGAGTTCCTTGGCTTGTAACTGCATCCCTCCAATCTCTGCCTCTGTCATCACATGGCCTCCTCCCCTCCTGTGTCTCTGTCTCTTCGGTCTTCTTATAAGGACATCACTTACATTGGATTAGGGCCCACTCTAGTGACTTCATCTGAACTTGTTGACATCTGCAAAGACTCTATTTCTAAATAAGGTCACATTCACAGGTACTGGGATGGGATTTAAGACTTAAGCATATCTTTTTGGAGACATGATTCAAACCATAACAGTCCATAACCTTAATAACATCTACCAAATCCCTTCTACCAAGTAAGGGAACATTTTCACAGGTTCTGGGGATTAGGGTGTGGACATCTTTGGGAACCATTATTCTGTCAACCACACTTACTAATAAGAACATTATTTTTTTTTTTTGAGATAACGTGGTTTAATTGGGATTCAAAATCAGTGTTCCATATCATCAAATTGATTGCCAATCTGGAAAAATCCCTCTGAGCTATGAGTCACACAGGAACAGGTAGAGAGTTGGATTTGACCTACAGGCTGCATCTTGCTGACTCGTCCTTTAAACAGAATATTATATAAGTCAGACCTACTAGAGTGTTACTAAAAATGCCATACAGTGTAATGATAAACATGATTTGAAAAATACATTAGAAATTAGTCCTAGTCAGGATGGACTACATCTAAGGGAGTGACCCACATGGTAAAATGGACCCTTTTGGGTAGTTTGAACAAAGTTTCCAGATTTAGGACACTTAATATTTATCACTGATGTATTTCAAAGGAATGCTAGTATCCTACTGCCTGTGTATATTTCTCTAGGCTAAAATATATATATAACCCAGCAAAGAATTTCCTATTTCATATATTACATGCATTCTTCTTGGGCAGTTACTAGTAAGCAGGATAATATGATCAGGCTTCTAATTTAGGAAAAACACTAATTGGTAAAAGCATATTTCTTTTATGATATGACTCATCTTAAACGATATTGACAGACTTCAATATTTGAGCAGAATTACAGCATGGAAATGATATAAACAGTCTTAATGATTAACACGCATACTGTCAACAGAAAAACATCATCAATTTCAAATAAGTTATCTTTCAAATAAGGAAATTATACCCGTTGCCTTTTTTTTTTTTTTAAATATGGAACGCTTCACGAATTTGCGTGTCATCCTTGCGCAGGGGCCATGCTAATCTTCTCTGTATCGTTCCAATTTTAGTATATGTGCTGCCGAAGCGAGCACACCCGTTGACTTTTAAATGGCTAGCCCATGGTTCTGCCTTGGAGGTCAATGTTAAATAACCTCTCTCTCAATAGATTTCCATAGGAAGTCTATAACATTTTGTCAGAAACACACTTGGTTTTTCTTTGCATTTGTAATAAAATGAGAAGTTAAGGAGGTAACTGGGATGGGAAATGTTAAGTAGGGATGAGGAGTGATCATATTTATAAATCTGATCAAGTTTTGCCAGCAGATCTATTTTAGAATCCATATTTTATAAAGAAATGCACCAACCATAGAGGTATTTTGAAAGGGGATATAAGATCAATGGTCTGCTTGATCCCATTCATAAGGCTTTCTTGAGGGAGGAATTATATTGTTCACAATTTTAGTTATATATTTGGACTCTTAAATTTATTGCTAAGTTTCACCCTTGAGAGTTATCATAGAAGAGTGATAAATAACATGGTCATTGGAGCCAGACTTCATGAGTTTAAATTTCACATGTACTCTGTCCTAGCAGGTCACTTAACCTCTTTTAAGTCTTGATTTACTTCTCTGTGAAATGGGTATAAAGACAATCCCTAAGTATAACATGTTCAGGAGAGTGTCTGGCGAGTAATAAAAATTATATAAGTGCTATTTGTTTATTATTATTATTAATAGCAGTAGTTTAATAGTAGTGTTGATGGTGGTGGTAGTAATAAGATGCCATTTATTAGTGAACATATCTGTTAAGAAATGTGGAAGCCAGGGCTAGTATAAGATTATGTAATCCCCAAACCATTAAGCATACAGTTAGGTAGCTTGAGAAACCCTGGCTTATCATGGAAACACTTGAACCAGGACTGAAGGAGGTCTGCTGGTCACACTGTCACCAGGACCAGGAGCACGCTGGGAGGTAGAGGCAGAGATCGGGTATTCTCTGCAGTTCCTGGGACAGCAGTGATTCTAGGGGCAAACCGGGTATTTCTCAATCACACCATATTTCTTTTCCTTTAATTTTTAAAATATTTTATTGAACTATAGTTGAATTACAATGTTATGATAATTTCTTCTGTACAGCAAAGTGACTCACTTATACCTATATATATTCTTTTTCATATTCTTTTCCATTATGATTTATCACAGGATGTTGACTATAGTTCCCTGTGCTGTACAGTAGGACCTTGCTGTTTATCCATCCTGTATATACTAGTTTGCATCTGCTCATGCCAAACTCCCAATCCTTCCCTCCCTCATCCCTCTCCCTCTTGGCAAGCACAAGTCTGTCTCTATGCCTGTGAGTCTGTTTCTCTTTCGTAGACATGTTCGTTTGTGTCACATTTTAGATTCCACATGTAAGTGATATCATATGGTATTTGTCTTTCTCTTTCTGACTTAACTTTCTTAGTATGATAATCTCCGAGTCCAAACATGTTGCTGCAAATGGCATTATTTCATTCTTTTTTACGGCTGACTAATATTCCATTGTATATATGTATTATACCACATCTTCTTTATCCATTCATCTCAATGGACATTTAGGTTGTTTCCATGTCTTGGCTGTTGTAAATAGTGCTGCTGTGAACACAGGCATGCATTTATCTTCTTGAATTATACTTTTGTCTGGATATATGCCCAGGAGTGGGATTGCTGGATCATACAGCAACTGTATTTTTAGTTTTTTGAGGAACCACCATACTGTTTTCCATAAGTGGCTGCAATGGTACCCTATTTCTTTATCACTTGCTGTAGGAAGCCCAAGGGAGAGTGGGGACTTCATGTCACAAACGCATTTCTGTGCTGTTTGATCTGTGGTTACACTGTTGCCGTCGGCTGCGTTACCAAATTCCATTCTGCAGGCTGTGTTTGGGATTTCTTTTAGCCTTCACTTCTCCTTTTTTTTTCTTTTTTTATGTCCTTCCCTAAGATGGCTTCCTCAGTATCTCTTCTCATCACTGCTTACGGTTCCCACAATATCAAGTCCCCAAGGGATACATAGCTCCCTGATTACAAACAGTGAATCAGATAAAATCTTTGCATTTGGGTTTAAATTATAATGGTAAATGCAATTTTAAAATTAAAGTTAAAATAACTAATGGGTGAGTATTAGGTAGTTATATTGGAAAGCTGGGGGAGTTTGAGCGAAACTGGTGTCTTACATCACCAAAGTCAGTTTTCAGTGGCCATGCGGGCAATGTTTTACACAACGGGAGGATTATGGTTCCGTGTACAGAGTTTTGGTCTTCCAGCCTTCTGAGCCGTCGTAGTGTTTCCGTCATCCCCACTGGTAGTTGCTTTCCTTTCTGCAGTCCTCACTTTACTCTCGTCAAGCTCCTGAAGCAGAGCAGGGCGCTGGGCTTTGGGCATTCTCAAAGTCAAGACTCTGGACTAGGTAGGTGGATGGATCAGTCAAGATATCAGTGATGCCAGGGAAGCTGATCAAGGAGGCTTTGGCCCTATATTTGTGCTGGAGACGAGGGTGTGATGCCGGGGGATTGCTGGTGTAGGCCGTCCACATGAGCTGTGATGTCTGCTGTGATCAGGCGAAGCCTGGGGCATGAGCTGAGAGAGGCACGTGCCGTGTGTCGGGAGGGATGGCCCAGCATCAGGGCTTGTGTCATTTTCATATACGCTTGTTAGGATACGATTAAATCTTGTCTATTTTCTTTAGCAACAGATTTGAAGGAGTGTAGTGATATCAACTTTCATGTAGAAATTATGAAATGATGGGCCCTTTTCTTCTGAGATGGGAGTTTTTTTCTTTATCATTTCTTCTGTGTCACACCAGCCTTGAATAGCTCTTGGTAATAGACTCCCCCTTCAGTGAATGCAGGATTTCAATGAGCCATAAGGTCCCTAAGAAAAAACTCAAGCAGACTGCAAGGGGTTTGCTTTTTTTTTTTTTTTTTTTCTGTGAAGAACTCGCTGACAGAACAGTTTAGAATAGATTTGGTGCACAGACATTGGCAGATGCCAAATCAGGAAGAGGCAATACAGAAAAGGAATGGTGTGTCTGAAAAATGGTGGTCACTGTCGCACATATTAATTGAAAAAGCTAGTGATTTTCCTTGAGAAAAAGAAAGGATCACTGCATTATTCTTCCCGTAAAATGAGGAGCCTGCAGTCTAGAGACTGACCGCCACACCAGGAACCAGTAGAAAGGACTCTAGGACTGAAATCGCTAACATCGTTTGAATTTAGCTTGGTTCCTGTCAGACGTGGCACGGCTTCCCGAGGGATCCACTACCTGGACGCAAGGTCAGGCTGTCTTCTCTACCCTATGAATTGAATGAGAAAAATGTCTATTTTCTAGAAAATTTGAATCTTTCAAATTTGTTTGTTATTGAACTCTAAGCTCCATAAAGACATATTTCCCACTGGACGAGTCCCTTGGTAAGAACCAGCAGGTACGTTTTGGATTTGAGCTATGTAGATCCCAGGGCTTGTGCACACTTCACCCTGTGGGCATTAATCCATCAACTCCATCATTTTTCCATTGCTGTTCTTATGAAACAGTGAATGCTTTGCTCACAGGTGACCTTTCTTTTTTTAAGACTGACAAAGCAACAGCACATGGAAAGCACTGAAAATGAGGGGACAATTAATAGATTATAGAGTTTGCAACTATTTAAAAATATTCATGTACACAGTGCTTCAAATAATATATGTTTTTATTCCCAGTTTTTGCTTATGTTTGAGCTACTGGATGCTTTGGACTAAGTAGATCCAAATAGATAAAATATTATCCAATGCTGGGATACAGCTGATGTGCCCCAGTTTGACCATCCTGCTACTTCACAGCCAGCAGATCTGGCTGGTTTCCATGTCTACCTGTTGTTAAACAGTGAGTATCACTCATGCTTGGTAACTGACTAACAAAGGCTAAAGAATTTTCCTGATGATACTTACAGGTTACATGCTAGGTTATCCAAGTATGCCCTTGGGTTTCAGAGCCTCACTATTTTGCCCCAGATTAGCAGGATGACCTCCAGTGACAGGCAAAAAGTCTAAGTGTATTGAAGGAGAAAACGTCCCTCTTGCGTGAACAGAAAGGGCCTCTCAGCCTGATGCTCTTCCGCTGTGGGCTAAACACAGGGGAGAGAGCTGCGCAGGGAAGCTGAGCTGGCTGGGCAGCAGCAACAGGGTGCCCTTAAGACAGGAGGTGATTCAAGGAGAGAGTGTCCCAGGACGGAGCAAAGGCATATTAGGAGGTTTCGGAACATATTTCCAGAATGACTGACCAAAGTTCTCCAGCCGATTCAGATTCAGGAGCAAGGGGAGTATATGTGTACATCACCATGTAACTGGACTAGATTCTAAGCTACTCTCAATCCTCCTGCCTTTCTTCATCAGAACACCCCAATTCTATCTCTTAAATCCTGCCTTTTTGTTCTTGTGCCTGCCCCGTTCCCCCCAGCAACCTTCTAAGGGTTCGTAATCGTGGGTACCCTAAAAAAACAGTATTGAGGGTCAATCATTCCAAGGTAGACTGGGGAGAGACTGGGTTATCTGAGTAGAACAGATTTGTTTTAAACCATTGGTAAGAATTGATTTAATATTGAATATTTACATTTTTTTCTTCCTCAAATTTATAAAACATTTCTTATTGGAGTATAGTTGCTTTACAGTGTTGTGTTAGTTTCTGCTGTACAGCAAAGTGAATCAGTTACACATATACATATATCCCGTCTTTTTTGGATTTCCTTCCCATTTAGGTCACCACAGAGCACTGAGGAGAGTTCCCTGTGCTCTACAGTAGGTTCTCATTAGATATCTATTTTATACATAGTAGTGTATACATGTCAATCCCAATCTCCCAATTCATCTCACCCCCACTTCCCCCCTTGGTGTCCATAAGTTTGTTCTCTACATCTGTGTCTCTATTTCTGCTTTGCAAATAAGTTCATCTGTACCATTTTTCTAGATTCCACATATAAGTGATATTACACGATATTTGTTTTCTCTTTCTGACTTACTTCACTCTGTACGACAGTCTCTAGGTCCATCCACATCTCTGCAAATGGCACTATTTCATTCCTTTTTATGGCTGAGTAATATTCCATTGTATATATGTACCACATCTTCTTTATCCATTCCTCTGTTGATGGAAATTTAGGTAGCTTCCTTGTCCTGGCTATTGTAAATAGTGCTGCAGTGAACATTGTGGTACATGACTCTTTTTGAATTATGGTTTTCTCAGGGTATATGCCCAGTAGTGGGATTGCTGGGTCGTATGGTAGTTCTATTTGTAGTTTTTTGAGGAACCTCCATGCTGTTCTCCATAGTGGCTGTACCAATTTACATTCCCACCAACAGTGCAAGAGGGTTCCCATTTCTCCACACCCTCTCCAGCATTTACTGTTTGTAGATTTTTTGATGCTGGCCATTCTGACCGGTGTGAGGTGATACCTCATTGTAGTTTTGATTTGCATTTCTCTAATAATTAGTGAAGTTGAGCATCTTTTCATGTGTTTGCTGCCCATGTGTGTATCTTCTTTGGAGAAATGTCTATTTAGGTCTTCTGCCCACTTTTTTGTTGGGTTGTTTGTTTTTTTGATATTGAGCTGCATGAGCTGTTTCCTGAAATTTGATATAAGTATTTAATGATTATGTCTTAGAAACATGTAGGTTTAAGTTTAAAAAGTAATTAAACAGTTTACACTTTTTTTGCAAAATTTATTTTGAAATCTCTTTAAAATTATATAGTGCAGTGAAAAAAACCGAAAGATTTTGTGTTTTCATTTACTGAAGAGTTGTTGGAGGATGGGCAATGTCCAGTCATCAACATATGGGGTATCTTGTAGTGTTTCTTAAGCGAATAGCAGCCCTTATCAAAAACTGGCATTAAAAATGTTTTACTGACTGTCAACATAACTCTTTTCCAATATGAATATCTTTTATTCAACAGCACATATAATTATTCTGAGCATAAACAAAGGAACTTTCTTTTGAAAAATTATTGTTGCTTGCAATGATTTTATTCATTTTTGTACAAATAATTAAATATTTTCCAGCAAGGTTAAAATGAGAAATGAAAGGCATTAAGGCTTACTGTTTTTACTTTCTTATGTTTATTCATTTGCTAAAAATGAAGGTTAGACTTTTAGTCCCTTCCTGGAAAGATTTTCTAAAGGAAAATTTAATTCGAAAGGAAGAAACTTCCTTTTATACCTAGATGAAGGGTCTGTTGTTAGAAGCTCCCTTATCATTTGTCATTTCTGATGAATTTAAGTGCTTCAGTGTCTGGATTTCTTGAAGACACTGTCAGCAAGGATCTTTCTGAATGCTTCACTGTACAATCATTCATTCACCAACTCAGTCGCTGTTCCGTTGCTGTTCTCAGGAGTAGTGAGTGTCTTGCTCACGGCTGATTCTTCCTCTTTAAAGACTGACATAGGGACAGCACAGGTAGACACTGGTCTGAAAATGAGGGGGTCAATGAATGCATTACATCTTTCTGCAGGTATTATTTAAAGTGTCCATGTCCACATTGCCTCAAATATATATTTATATCCTGAGTTTATGCTTATTTTTGAACTATAGGATGCTTTAAATTGCTATCATTCTATAGTTTCATTTTCATTAAAATAACTTTAACAAAACCAATCACATTTAAAATCCTCGTTTGCATTTTTTAAAAACTTCCATTGTTAATGATTTTAAAACAATGCTTTTGTTTTTTTGTTATTCACTATGCTTTGTGAGTTATTCACACAAAGACTTCTGCAAGATAAGTGGTTAAAAAATGTAGATGCAAAGAATCCGGAAGTTACAGCCAACAACATATCATAAGATGCAGGTATGGATTAGCTCTGAGGAGGACAGAAGCAAAACAGTCCACACTTTCTGCTATTGCAGAGGCTTACCTTTGGTTTGTACAGTCTGGAAGAATATAAGCCCCGGGTAGCTAAATTTCACTGAAGGGTTTTTGTTTTGTTTTTAAAAATAATTGCTGAGGAACATCTTGGCCGACCTGTAGTTTCATGATAACAAAAGATGCCCTATGTTCTTGGTCATTGTAACTCTTTCACTGAACCTCAAGGCTGAACTGATTGTAAGATAAATGCCTTTGTGACGGGAGATGTGTCTAGAAATATCACACTGTGCTGCTCCCGCTGCATTTGTCTGTAAGTGGCTTTCTCTCTCTGTTAAACCAGGACAGCCGTCTGCTTGGGTGCAGGACAGAAGTAGTAGCATTGCTGCAAAAGGATGGGGAGCAGGGAGTGGGGAAGGAGGGGGAGGAGAAGGAGGAGGAAGAGGAGACAGAGGAAGAGAAGGGAGAGGACAACAACAGGGAGAAGAAGAAAAAGAGGAAAAGGGGAGCTGATGTTTCCTACGTAGGATTTTTGTGTCGTCATCAACATAATGGACGTGAAAGCCACAATTTATCGAAAAAGAAAATGACGATCTTAATACCCTTACCTTCTCCTTTATGAGCTGATGGTATCATAGCGTTTTACTGACTGCTCAGTGACGGAGGAGGATAAGCCAAAGAAGGGATGGAGAGCCCTTGCCGCCTGCTTGCGGCCCCGGCTCTGTTATAGGATGACTGGGGACAAGGACTCCCCGCCCACCCATAACATTGTGTCAGCCACACGCCCACAGGGGCATTTATGTTTTATAGCCTAGAACTAGTCAGTTTTGAGTTAGTTCGTGGCTGTTCAACTTGGCAGCCACTAACTACACGTGACTATATACGTTTAAATTTAAATTGATTTTAAACGTTCAGCTCCACAGTCTCACTTGCCGCACTTCAAGTGCCCCAGGGCCACTTGTGGCCAGTGGTTACCGCGTTGGATGGCGTGGCCCTAGAACATTTCCTTCATCACGGAGAGTTCTACTAGACGGTGACACTCTTCCCACGGGGAAGCGGATTTCCTGAAAGAACTTCCTCCTGTTGACTGCGGGAAAGGTTACCCAATTAGATTACTTTTGATTGGGGCTTTTTAAGCAGCATTAGATCAGTTGATAGGAAACAAAAATACTATTTTTAAAAAAAATTTTTTATTTGCACATCTTTGAGCAGCAGTGTGAATTTGCAGATTTGGTCCCATAACTCTAAAGAGTTGAATTATTTCTTTTCTCAGCAGCGGGGCTTTTGTTGATACTTTTGCTCTCTGGAATGTCTCATGGGCTGGTGCGTAGCGATGACTGCCTCTCCCTTTGTGACTTCCCATCTGGGGCTTATGATTTCCGTTGCACTTGGTACAACACGTAAGAAAAACACGTAAAATTTGGTCTGGTCATCTGGTCCCAGTCCTGTCCTCAGGGGCCTGCTAACTCAAGGACGGGGAGGCTGGGAGGGGTGACCAGGTGTTGGGTGGGAGGGGTGAGTGGGAGGCTGGAAACAGAGTAGGAAGTGAGAGCTCTTGGACTGAGGGTACTAGGAAAATGTGTGGAAGCAAAACCGAGGGCAAAACAGCTCTCAAGGGAGAGAGCCCAGCCTATGAATGAGAGCCGGCTTCCTGGCTTAAAGGCATAGATCCTTCGGCGTAATCAAGTTGTCTAAAGATGATATACCTTTCTTAAGTCCAAAGATAGGGCTTGGGATGAATGACAGAGCAGAACTTTCAGTCTCTCAGAGAAGAGAAGAGTAAACTGTGAGTGTGTATTTTTTCTTCCCGCTCTCTGTGTTGTTCTGGGTACAACGGAGCATCTAACTCTCTTTAATTCTCCATCTGACATTCCCAACTATATGCAAGTGCCTTAAACTCAGGGAACAGCAGCTGTTCACACTGCTCCGGATCTCCCTTAGCACGGTGTGGGTTTGTTGACAGACAGTTCAGGAAGGGAACAGACATTTGTCTGGGGCTTATTCTGTCCTGGGAGTCTCCTCTGTCTCCTTTCCGGGGCTCTCTGCAGTGTATTCGCTGGGTGTGGTTGGTCTCCTTTGCTCACCTAGAAAGCCCCCCCTGTGCTGGCCCAGCTGTGAATAGCAACCGCCAGCCTTCAGCATATATGTGATCTTGTTGGTGCCCTCAGCCTTGGTCAGGGTAAACTGAGAACCATGGGCCCAAGGGAAAAAGAGCTGAAGATTTCCATCCCCTCTTCTCTGGATTCTTTTTAAAAAAATTGCTAGACTGACTCTCCCTCTGGAGAACATTGTTGTAGTCTGAGGAAAAACAAACAAAAGGTGATAAGATCCTGCCTAAATCAATTTTAACTGCAGATTTTCCCAGCAATAAAATACTAATTTGTTTTAAAGAAACAGCATTTGTGCCTGTGGTTTATAAGGAGGTCAGAATAAGAAATCCAGCTCTTCTTGTGCTATGTGCATTGGATTCATACAGGCTTTCTTAAAGTATTTTTCAGTTCCTACAGACTGTTTCACCACATTAAGCAAGGACAGCTCTGAAACTCACTGTTTCGACTCCATAGCCTGTCCTGATGCAGCCCCAAGTAAAGAATTCACTGCATCGATGCCATATTTCCCCCACACTGTGGAGGTCTTATCAAACATGTGCTCATTGCTTCTAAAAATAATAAAATGAAAGCAGTTTGTGGCTCCCTTTTACGCAGTTTTCCTTTTTTTCCCCTCTTCTTTCTTTCGTTCTTTCTTTTATTTTGGCATGATAAAGAAGGCAGCTGCTATTTTCTATGCAAGCAAATATATCTCATTTTCCTTTTTCTTTTTCACTCATCTGGCCTATCTTAGTTCAGCAGTAGGGTGATAATTGTTTATTATTCAGGCTGATTTTCAGTTACGAGTGGTTCTGCAGCCAGATTAGACACTCAGATTTTCAGAACACATTTTGCACAAGTTCCTCTGGGTGCAAAGTCCTTCTTCTGCAGCCCACTTCTCCTAGGAGAGAACAACATCGATTATTAGAGCCGAAGCCTCTAATTCAACATTTAAACGAATGGGTTACACAAAAGGAAAAATAGTATGCGGTGGAAAATTGGGTCACATAAAAAAAAAGAAAAAAACCTTATCTCTGCTCACAGCATATCCAAATTGTGTCAGAATTAGTAGTAATGTCAAAGTTAAGGACACATGAATGTCAATTTCCTGAGAATCATGATTGAGGGAGAAGACGACCAGCATAATATTCATTGTAAGTGCTGGTAGCTGAGTTAGAGGTCAGTATTATTTTTGTTATAAATTACCAGGTCCTGTGTACTTGAAAATGTGGCTTATATCATTAAAATCAGACCACTCATAGAATAAAGGACAGATAACTTTCCTTTTAACTATGGTATAGAGAAGACCCTTGGCATTTGAGAAATTGAAATTTGACTACCGTGCATTTTGAGTGTGACCTCCAAATTCCATGATATATGGTAACTTGGATCTTTGTTGAGACCTAAATTTGAATCTTGAGTCCTCCCAGCCTGGTACAGAGGAACAAGCCTCTTAGCCTTAAATGACTCTCATGCGTCATCCTCTCAATTGTGCTTTACTGGATTGCTACACTAGTTTCCTTGAGCCTCCCCAGTACTTAAAAGCCATATTTTCTTTTCAGGGGAAAAAAAGCAAGCTTCAAGTAGGCAGCCTACTCTTGGGTACCAGAGATGGAAGGCACACTCAGAAAGTGAGGGCATTTTTGATTGTGGGTGTTCATCAAAGTTCCCAGGAGACAGCTATTGTAAATATGAATGTCTGCACACTTTCCTAAGACCTGTGCATGTAGCAGTGAGGTGGCGAGAAGGGGCCACACAGGGGTAGTGTTAGGTTCAAGCCCCGCTTTGTAAGTCTGATCGTAAGAGGCATGTGCTATCCTTGTATGCCATTTTGTTTCCGCCTGAGTGCCTAAGTGAGAGGCGCAGACCTTCAACTTTAGAAAAGTACAGAGATTCACTGGTTCACTGACTTATCCACTCACTTAACAACCGATTCCTTGAGCAAGCGCCTGCTGTATGCAGACCCTGTGCTAGGCGCTGAGGACGCAGTGGTGAGCAAGTAGCTCTCCAGGAGGGGTGCTTACAGTTCCCTGGGGAGAGAGTTGTTCATTAAATAGGTGCAGACTGTAGAATTTCACAGTTATGAGAACCTTGAAAGGTGATCCCAGGGAGCTATGAATGACGTGGTGACAGACCAGTTGACGCGGTGTTGGGATTGGACACTGATACTGAAGAATGAGTGCAATTTAATGAGACATTGGGGGTTTGAAATCTTTGTGCCCCGTGGATCCATTATCTGAAGGATTACAATATATGACCTTTTAGTCTCTTACAAATTGATTCCTCCTTAAATATGTTCAGCATCTTCCAAACCATATTTTGAAAACACAAAAACAAAAAAGATCTGACATTTCAGTTTCTAATATTTTAATGAGGATTCTCTAACAGATTTTTCAAAGTTCAAGGCTTTTTGGAACTAAAGTCTCACATGTATATAGCTGTTAAATCAATGGGTTCAATGTATCACTTATTTTTTCGGACTTCCTATTTACTTACTCTTCAGGTAGAGAAATAGAAAAAAGATTAATCCAGGTGTATGATTCACATAGACACATGGAAATTAGAACTTCCAGACCCAGTGTTTTTTTTGGTTTTGTTTTGTTTTGTTTTGTTTTGTTTTAGTTTAAAAGGTAAACTATGAAAGGTTTTGCTTGGATTTTCAGTAGCAGTAGATTTAAAGAAAAAAGTCTGAGTACGCATGCCAAAAAATCCAGTCATGGGTGGCTTCTTTCCAGTGACTGTGAGCAAAGCTTATGTTTTAATTAAAGGAAAATGCTGGTCTGGGACTTGGTACCATATTATTTCTATAGGTACAGCCTGAAGTATCCATTAATTTGCTCTGTCTTTGTCAGCCTCTTAGTGCCCAGCTTCTGTCACATGTCCTTTGGAAGGCCGCCTCCAAGCAGCTGATTCTGCATATTCACAGTACTTATGTTCTGACTACCTGCTTCCAGCCCTGAGTTAGGGAATCCTTCACCACTGTGTCTAGGGGAGACACAGGGCTAGGTTCCTGTGAGCCTCTGCTCACACCATTTTCTTCAACTGATCAATACATAACCTTGTTTTCTGTGTGTTTCCGTTTAAAGACACCTTATTTAATGTGTATTCATTAATATTGAACTCACGGCCACCAGCATTAAACTCATGCCTGAGCAGAGCGTACCTAACACATAGTTTCTCCATAATCACATCACAGCCTTCCTGGGCTCAGGAACACCTGACAGCACTTCAGCACCATGCTTCGCTTCGGGGTGGCGGCGGGGTGGGGGTGGGGGAGCATTTAAACAGTGAAATCACCAACAAAAAGCACAAGAATGCAGAAAACGTGGCACTAGGCAGACTGTGAAAAGGACACTTGTTTACAGCATCAGCTGAAACCCAGCTTAGCCTCAGCTGGGGGTGAGCCCAGCCATCAGTGTCTCAAATTTTTCTCCACTCTGCACACGGCTGTGAATGACTCTGAAGCCAATATTCATTCTGGAGGTTCCAATACATTTTAAAATACATGTTAGTTAGTGGGTAAGTTTGCAAATACAGACTCTGCAAATGATGAGAGTCCACTGTATTCCTTTTTTCCCCCTATTTTTACCATCATCATTCTGATGTAGGTCCCGGTCAGTAAATTCTGGACTGCTGCAAACCCCTCATTACTCTCCCCCGCCTTGTCTTTCACTTATTCTTCCCTCTTGCTGCCACTAGATTAACCTTTTCAATTTCTTTGTTGCTGTTACCACCTTTCTCAAATTTTAAACTTTTCAAATGGAATAAAATCTTGTCCTGGCATTCGAGGACTCTCCGGTTTTACATATTTTTTTCATTCTATGTCCCACTTCTCCTAGACCAGCGTTGTCCAGTATAACTTTCTTCAATGATGAAAATGTTCTATATCTGCCCTGAATCAGCACCTGAGACTGCTGAGCGCTCAAACCATGGCTAGTGTTGCCGAGGACCTGCTGAGTTATTACGGCTAGTGGCACTCAGGCTCAGCACAGACGCCAACTGCTTATTGAGAGTGGCCTGCTTGCTGTGGCCCAGAGGTGATTTGCAGATTTCCTCTTTCTTGCCTTTGCCTGTATAACTTCTCCCTCTTCCTGTTCCCCAACCTGGTCTTTATTTCCTGCCCTCTTCATTTTTCCCTTTTCATATTCCACCTTGAGGGGCACCATCCATGACCACCCTATTCAGGCGGAGGAAGGGATTTCTATGCTTTCTGAATTCCCAAAGATATTGTTTTGTTTCATGTCATCTCTTCCTGACATAATTGCAAAGTCTCTGTGGGTGAAAACTGGTCCTCATAAACATAGTGTCTAATATTCAAGCAGATGTCCAATAAATACCTATTGATCAATCGTCAGCAGTGCTTTGCAGCACAAGAAAATAGTATAAATAAAATGTATGCTATTTGGGGATTGTAGAAGTCAGGATAGGCTAGGAACAAAAAGACACCCAGATCTCTTTAGCCTACAGAGACAGAGATTTATTTCTTGCTCACACCCTGTACTCCTTGTAACCTGACTGTGGCTCTACCCAGGGTCTCTGCTAATTGATCAGCATCTTAAAACTTCTGCCAGTAAGTGCCATGTGACATTTTCTTGGCCAAAGCAAGTCGCCTGGCTGCTGCTGGGGTCAATAGGGAGGGAATATATGACCCTTCTGCATGGAGGCCATCAGAACAGTTGGCGGAAAGTCATGTAATCTACAGCAGGAATCAGATGTCTAAATTACGCTCTATTTTCCCTCTGTTTTTGGAATGGCTTCACTAACCCATCTCTCTGCATCTCTCCCTGCTCCAGACTATCCTTTAGGTGGCATCCAGAATGTTTTCCAGGGGTGCAAAGGTCATTTCATCACCCTGCACAAAAGCCTTTGAAGGCTCCCCCTTTTGTATGTGAAAATCCTCAACTCCTAGGCATGGTACTTGTGAATCTTCACAATCCAGCCTCCTCTTGGTCATGTTCGCACTATCTACGCTATGCTTTCGTGCCCCTGAATTGCTTGTCTTTGGCCCCAGCCAGATGACCTACTAGAATGCTTGTACCTGATAACCATCCTGCAGAGACCCAGCCCAAAATGACTTCTGAGAATTATTGCCAGCAACCCTGCCAAGAGATTTGTACCCTCACTGGTGCTTCTGTGAGACAGACATGCTATCCCTGGTTAGATAGCATTTCTTAAACTGAAAGTTTTCATGGGTTTACTAGCTGTCCTCCCACTTGCTCTAAAAGTCCCTTGATCACAGACTCCTGGAACTGCTTTACTCATGTATAAGCTTGGTGCCTAGTATGGTGTCTATCACAGCAGGTGCTTAATTTAAATATCCTTCCTCTATGGGAGACGAATAGCAAAATTCCTTATCTGGTAAAACATGGCATATGACACAAGATTTTGTACTTGGTGTGTAATATCTCCTTGCTAGAGGGTAATTTATAAAATTAAAGTAGAATGAGTTTAATACCCATAAACTATCCAGGTGCTCTTATTTGTCATCACAGATATAATTTATCTGTGAAAGGTCATTTTGTGGAATTGGGCAAAGAAACATTTAAAAGTATTTACATTTATTGAGAGTTGTGGCTGTGGGTTTGGTACTTGACGAACTTTTTACAAAAAGAAAATCAAATGTTTCATATATTGGTGGAAGTTTTATGAATCCATTCATATGAAATATGTGGATGTATGTTAACAGCATAGATATTTATTTAGAGGCATTTTCAAAGCAGATAGGTTCCTCTAAGAATTAGAAATATTGTTTATTTTATCCTTATTGTCTTTACCATTAACCTACATACGAATGAGAGAGACAGACACTGCTAAGCACAGCTACTGACCAGAGGAAAATTACCCAGGTTTATAACATCCTCCCAGAAAAGTCTTTAATGAACATACAGGAGAGAGAAGCTGGGCAGTCCTCACACACAAAGCTGGGGCACAAACATAGTTCATATAGGGGCATGTTTTTGACTGTTTTCTACCCACAAGAGAAACCCAGGGAACCATAACTATGGCTTCCCAGGTAATTTAACGTCTCTATTATTTCCATTTTTCTTTTCTTTTTTTTTTAAATTTTATTTATTAATTTTTTATACAGCAGGTTCTTATTAGTTATCTATTTTATACATATTAGTGTATATAATTTCCATTTTTCAATCCAAGTTCACTCTCAGTTAACAAAGTCTCATGTTACATTGGCAGATGCCAGAAACTTTATGGGTTATATTCAGAGATCAGGTCTTCTGTCCAGGAAGACATGCAGTGTTACTAATACTATAAACTTGATCAGCTCTTTGGGTTCAAGCCTTTGTGATACTTTTAATGATGCAAAGTGCTCATTTGTAAGACTAGATATTTGTCTCTATCTCCTGGCATTAAAAGAATTGATTTTAATGTAATGTTCGTTTATAATAATTGCCTTGGAAATTTGCTCTCTGGGCTTCATAATGCCAAAGACCAGAATAGCTCATGGCTGCTTTTGCCAAAAATCTGTTTTTCTGAAAGCTTTCTCTTGAATTGCTTTCCAGTAAATGTATTCCTGTGATCCATTCTTATAATTTATCACAAAATGCCTAAAATAGCAGGCTTTGTTCAGCCCCTGATCAAGGGATTCTGCGTTTGCTGAAACTTCAGTTGCCATTTAAAACAGCATTTGTTTGAAAAGCTGAAAAGTGTCAGTAACTAGCTTTCCCAGAGCTCCGAGTTAGGACACCTGCAACTGACTCTAGTCCCCCGTGTCTCTTAAAAAACAAGAGATAAGATACCTAATAATGCTTGTAACTAAGATATCTTACATGTGACAGATATTCGTTGTTTCATTTAGCTTTTGCATTTAGATTCTAAGTTCTAGCATCGTATTAATAAATCAGAAATTACTCGTAGAGATATTCTTAAACCACTATACTTTATCTTTAGGATGAAGGAAAAAGGCAATACAACTATTTTACATGATAAGCAGATGAAAATCAGTGTCAGCAGTGAGCAGTTAACATTCACTCATTCATTCATTCTCAAAATATATTTTTTTATTATCTTCTAGGAGCACCATGCTGGGAATACAGTGATTAATTAAAGCCCTCACAGAGCTTAGAGTCTGACTGAAGAGGTTTCACTGATCGATTGCTGCAAATGACTTTTATAATGGCTTTAAAGAGACATAATTCACATACCATATAGTTCACTCATTTAAAGTATACAATTCAAAGAGTTTTAGCATATTCATACAGTTGTACAACCAGTACCATAATCAATTTTCAGAACATTTTCATCACCCCCAGAAGAAACTCTGTATCCATTGGCAGTCATTCCCAATTTCCCTTCAACCTTGACTGAGGAATTCTTACGTTTCTATTATCTGTATTCTTTTTCTTGGGATACTATGATTAATGGAAAGTTGGTTGCATCAAATACTGATATTTACAATGAAAACATAATTAAATAAAAAGAATTCCTGAGAAGCTCCCCTCAATTATTTTCCTTCATTTGCGAAGACAAGAATACATCGACTGTTTAACTGTTGTCTGTCCTGGGTAAGATTTGCTCCCTGGAAGGGCGGATTTGCTGCTTTCCCATCTCTTTAGCCAGACGGAGAGCAGGGATACAGTGGTGACAAGAAAGGCCCAGTTACGTGAGTGGCAATGGAACAGCAGGCTTAATCTTCCCTCGAGAATGGTAGGAATTCCTTGTTTAGAGTGAGGAAAACCTCCCACAAAACATAGATGTGGAGTTCTGGTAGCTGCCCTTCCTTTCCTCCTTTCCTCCCTCTTAATTTATTTTTATATTTTCTTTTACTCATTAATTCATTCCTTCAAAACTTTTAATGCCTAATAAGTTGTGGAAGACATTTTTGCCTTAGTTATCCATTTGGATTTTGTGAAGAGTAGTTTTTACTACACTCTCCTTCCTTCATCCTCTTCTTTCTCTTAAGAATACCCTGTGTTGATTTTCCTCTCTTGTTTTTCACTGTGTTGATCTTAACTATCAGTATCACTTTTAATATCTTCCAAGCAGAAATGCATGCATGGTTTGATGTGGTTTTGAAGACTGTCCAACTGAAGCACTGAAGTTTAGTTTTAAGTGCCTCTGTTGAGTCATAATTCAACACCTTTCAAGCTAGAGCTGGGTGTAGAGGTTGGAAGAGGATCTTTACCAGTTGTTCTACCACCTTGCAACCACTTTGTTTGCCACCCTGAGTAGATATGCATTATAATGTTCACACACCCCAAACCACATCCTTGCCATGCCCAACAGCGAGCATCCTAGGTGTCTTCCCTGCCTTTCAGCATCCGGGCTTCTTCTCCAAGCCCTGCCATCCCTCAAATGCTCCCTTCTCCTATTCTAGTGGCTTTGGGGTTGTTGATCTTGAGGGGATTGCAGTGTTTCTAATGAAAGGGAATTCTCTCCCTGTCTGTGGGGTATGTTTTCATCTTCCCAAAGCCAGGTGGGAGGAGTTCCAGGAGAAGCCCTCATCAAGTATAGGACGTCTTCCAAAAAGGAGAGATGATATCTCATTCCCTAGTTGGGTATCAGTGAAAGTGGAGACTAGCTCATGCCTCTCTAGATCTTCCTCAGGTGGGGAGCGGGGGGAGAGAGCTGGATGTAGGGGAGGGACAGGCTTAAGTCAAGTGCAACAGCAGGGAAGCCAGCCCTCTCCTGCTACGTGTCTTGGCAAAGATGCTGATTTTCCTGGAGGTGAACTGGATGGTGTTGGGGGGTAGCCAGTCTTGAGCCGTTTTGCTATGACAATATGTAGGGGGCTGTCCCTGGGAGAAGAGACCATAGCATCAAGAAACAGTGGGTGGACCATACGTGGCCGGACCTGAGAAGAGTGGGAGATGCGGAGGGGTACCAGGTGTCCCACATCAGGGAGCTGTGTGTGGGGAGTCTCTCAGAAGAGCTTGCATATGTGTTGCCTTCAGTTGCCTGCAGGGACTGACAAGGAAAGGACCAAAAATGCACTCGTCCCTCCGTCCCTTCTTAGAGCCCTCCTATTGGAGCCTAAAAGAGTGAGGAGGAAGAGGGTGTGCCCAGAGCAGAGTATCCTGTGCAGGGGGAGGGAAAGCTTTAACTGGAGGTGAGACTGAAGTTTTAAATTGGTCTGGACTAAGTTTTAATGACCAAATATTCTACCCAGCAGGAAAGGAGGATTTGACATAGTATATTTAGTAATATTGATTAGGAAAATACAAAACTGTTTAAAGGGTATATATCATTGAGATGAGATACTTCAGTAAACTGGTTATAAGTAAATAGGTTCTACTTTTCTTAGTACCCGACAGAGAAAACTTTTAATTGTAAAATTTAAAAGAGGAAATAAAACCTTAATAGAAATTCCGTCAATATTGACAGTGTTTTGCAGTTGGTACTTAGTTAATCAAATGTGTGTTAAATTCTGTTGTGGGTCAGGTCCCAGGCAGGGTGTTTGGTGTACAAAATAAAAAAGGTAGGATCTCATAAAGCAATAAGCACATAATTATGCTACAATTTGATGGGTGCTGTAACAGAGAAATGAACAATTAGCCACATCTCTGATTTTATTGCTGCAATGTCTTCTGAAGCTCTAAAATGCCATTGTTGGCATGGTTTTCTGCAAACCCATTTACGAATAATGGAGAAGAGTTATAATTTTCTTTTGGGAACTATTTAAGCTACAATTAATGAGGAGTTATACCATCCATTCCTCAATTCTTTACTCTGTACTGATGTTATGTTCTTCCTGCTGCCCCTTCTCTCCATTTGGAGAAAACCTATTTCTCCTCTGAGGCCCAGTTAAAAATGCCAGAACCACGAAGTCTTCCTTGATGGTGTCAGATTCATTTAATGCCTTCTTTTGCCTTTGTAGTACTTGTTCACATCACTAATTATTACACTTGCCATAATCTATTATGGCTAGTCTTGCGTATGTACATAAGAAAACATATTTGCAAACTCCTTAAATTTTATTAATGGGAACTATTACAATTTTGATTGATACTTAATGGTTTACAGTGGCTTCCCCAGTCCAGTCACTCTGACTCACAGTATACAAGTTCTGAATCAACTTGTAAATCCTCAAGTCCAACTTGGAATCCTTAAAGTGGAGTCGCTGTTTCATCTCCGAGATTTCACTGTATTTACATTCTTGTTATTTCACGGACACCAGCTAGCACAGGAGCTAACGCAGGGATGTTGAGGTTGTACAGATCCTGCCTTGGCTGTTACCTCTTTAGAGACTGGTTCCATTTCCTCAGAACTAGAATAGAATAGGGAGAAGAACAATGCCCACCTCTGAGGACTGTTGGGAGGATTAGGTAAGGTAGTGCTCATAAATTCTTAACATGGTGCCCGGACATTATTAAGTAGCAGTTTTTGTATAATTCCTCTTTAGAGTATTTGTGACTCCTCTTTCTCTCTCATTCTCTGAGATTAGTTGGATTTCCAACTAAAGAAAGGAGAACTCGGTTCACGGGTGTGCTCCGTGTGCAAACTTGTGTTCGTGCCCTTTTCCCCACCTTCCCAGTGCCCTCAGTGGAGAAGGAATATGGAAGCCACTACAAGATTGCAAACCCTAATCTACAGAGTGGTAACTGTGTTCCTTAAAAGAGTACCGAACACTCCCGGCATTCTATTTTGAAAACATGAGCTTCATTCACATTTTAGCCTACAATTGGGCTTGGGCTAATGCTTGAAATCTAGCAGTATATGTCTAACTTCTCAAGACAGAATTTGTCTTCAAGAAGATGAGTAGAAAGCTTGTAGAAAATGAATTTGCTTTTTCCATAGATAGATAACCAACCAAAATGCTTCTCAAAATGGTGATAGTTTACATTACCATTTCACATACTGTGCCTCATTTGATCCATATGAAACCTGTAAAATAGGCAGGGCTGAGATTATTAACCACCTATTGTACATGAAAAGTCAACCTCCAAGAGGTTGGTAATTTGTCCAAGAGCATGCAAGAAACAAATGACAGATTTGGGGATATAATCCTGACCTTATGACCCAAGAATAAAGTTCCTTATATTTTTCTAATGTGCTGTCATTGTAGAGATCAATTGCTGTCATCTTTTCTCAGAGAAAAATACATATGTGTATCTGGGGGGGAATCTACATACGAAATTCGCGTTCTTTTTCATTCTCCGTCAGTTCCCTTCTCTTTGATGCTTTCTCCCTCTTCCAGCCTGTCTCAGAATTTGAGAAAATGTCAAGTATGTTTGCAAAGGCTTTGTCTTTCTTGAGATAATTCTGAATACAGTTAATCACTTCTTATTTAGGAGAACCTCAGGTTAATGTACCTGGAAACAAGGCTAGCAGGGACTTCTCTGCTCACAGCAGCTCCCGCTGAAGCTGTGCAACGCCTGATGTTAGCATGGACCTGGGACCGCTGTGGTAGAGGTGCAGGAGGAGGGTGAAGTCACCTAGAAAGGCAAAAAGTGGTTTCCCAAGCAGTGCCAAATAGGCCTCTTGAACACCCCCCTCACATCTTTTAAAATTAAATGTTCAGCAGAACTTGAAACATTAGTAGATTAACATGTCAATACATTTTCCACATCACTGCGCAAAGCTAAGCTCTAAGAACAAAATGCACTGTTTAGGTATATTTTAACAGACTAAAAAAATTATAGGTGAAGGCAGAACATCATAACTTGAAAAAGATCTTTCTATTTTGGAGTTGCGTTTTAGCTATTCATGGAACCCAGATCTGAGCTCTAAAAAGTTTCCTGACATCCGTGTTATGGTCTGAATTGTGTTGTGCCCAAATTCATACGTTGGGTTCGTAAATCCCAGTGCCTCAGAAATGCAGTTGGGTTTGGAGAAAATGTCCTTAGAGAGGAAATTAAGTTAAAATGAGGCTATTAGGGTGGGCCCGAATTCAGTTATGACTGTTGTCCTTATTAAGAGGAGGAGATGAAGACACCGACGCACAGAGGGGAGATGGCGTGCAGACACAGGGAAAAGATGGCCACGTAAAAGCCAGGAGAGGGGCCTCAGAAGAAACCAACCCCGCTGACACCTTGATCTCAGACTTCTAGCCTCTTGATTTTAAGAAAATAAATTTCTGTCCTTTAAGCCTTTAAGTGGTTCTTCGTTAACGTCAGTCCTAGCAAACTGAGACAGTAGTGAGCGGGCTTAGGAGTTTTGCCAGGTCTTCAATTTCCAATGAAATGACGATGAAAGGTTATCAGCAGTGGCGCTAACCTCGCTGTGGTGAAGAAAACTGCCATTTTTATTTTCAGGGGTAGAAACCCAGCATTTGTGTCCCTGAGTGTGGAGTATAATAGTGTATGTAAATGTCCGTACGTTCATGCTGTGTGTTGGGCAGTGTGAAGAAGTAGCCGCTGGGGAATCGGAATTCGCTTAAAGACCCTGTGAGCTGTGTGGACTTCCTGGATATTTTCTCATTAGTAAAATGGGCTGATTAATTTGTTGTGAGAAATAAGTGAGCTAATGGCTATGAAACTCTGCACCATGTAAATGACAGAGTTATATAACTGTAACTGTTATATAATAATGTGAGTCATTATTTCACGTGGACCCTTTAGTTGAAGGAAAAAGTAGAACTGGAGGCATTTGAAGCTCAACTCATCTTCAGCATGTGATTTAACATTAGTATGGAAGTTAAATTCCCTCATCTTTTCTTTGACTTTTTAACTGAGGTATAAGAAGGTGGTGGAAGGGTCCCAGGAAAGGTGAGAGAAAATGGGGTCCACAGCCTTGCTCTGGATGAGCTAGCCCCCCAGAATCACATAATCCACGTGGCCCACAGCTGCCACTTCCATTTGGGTTTAGAGATTGATCCATGAGTTATAGCTCATTCCAGTGGCAAAGAATCACAGAGCTTGGCAGTTCCTCTCATGGCGACCTGTCTCGGTGCTCTGTCATAATGAAACCTCAGATTCATGGAGTTTTCCAATAGTGTTTCTTTCTCTGCCTCACCACATAGTAGGGAAAAATTTTTTTAACTGATATAAGTTCATCAAAAAAACTCTTTTAAAATGCAAAAGCGCTCAACTAATAAAAAAGTATAACTCCTCCCCCCCAGTTCTGTTACCCACTGCTAATGTACTCTTTCCCCTTACATTCTCCACAGCCTTTCCTTTGCTAAACTGAGGACTTCAACTAGGCAGTTTCTCAGTCTCCACACTCCTGACATTTGGGGCTGTATAATTATTTGTTGTGGGGACTGCCCTGTGCTTTGCGGGGTGTTTAGCAACATCCCTGGTCTCTACCTACAAGGTTCCACAGCAGCAAATCCTCTCCCCCATTTGTGATAGCCAAAAATGTCTTCAGACATTGCTGAACATCCTCTGGGGGGAAAGATTGCCCGTAACTGCAGACCATTGGTCTAGATCAAGGGAATGATGCTTGGAGGAATCTCAGAGAAGAATGTGAGAATGAGATGACCAGGCTGAAGCCAAGATGAGAACAAACTCTATCTGCTCCTGAGCCCTCCTCCCTACCCAGTGCTGTCACTGTCCTTTACTGCCTGACCCCTTGACCTGTCACATTTAAGGGAGGCAAGAAGAATGGGGAGCGAGGAGACAAAGATGACTATGGAGCATGGAGAGAGAGTGGTGACTTGGAAGAATATATGTGAGAATGGCGGGCACATGGAGAAGCCAGTGCCTTAGAGAAGTAAGGGAACGGTTTCCATTATGTCACAAGTCTTTACATTAAATCCTTGTAGCACTTCTTCCAGGTGGGTATAACCTTCCCTACTTCCTATCACAATATCTACTGCTGCTGTTTGAAAAACTATCAAACAAAACATGCTCTAGAGAGCATAGACTGTTAGGATACCCGAAGACTGTAGACCATCCAGCCATATCTCTGCCTTCACTGATGAGCCCTGGGAAGGTCATTGATGCTAAGGGACTTGCTTGCAGGCACCCAGATGGTTGAACCAGGACCACAAAAAATGTCTACTTTCCCTGGTCAGTGCTCTTTCCAACATCTGCTGCTGCTTAAACCAGGGCAGCATTTTCCCTTCAATTCAGAATACTGTGAGATACTCCAGTGCATACATCTTAATGAGGCTGGTTCTTTTACGTGTATACATATGATGATTTTTGTATCTGAGTTGATTTATAAACTTCTCAAGGAAGTTTACACTTTTTAGTCCTACCCTGTTTATCATGACTGAGTAGAGGTTGTAGAACGGGGGCCTGTGATTTTCTATTATCCTCAGTGAAGGAAAGAAGAGCAGACATATCAGAGCAGAGCTCTCTTCATTACCCCATTCCTTAACTTGATTTACAAGGCCTTCCCAGATCTGACCGGGTCTGCTTTTGCCGTGTTATCTCCATCTGTCTTGTCCTGCCTGCCACTGTGCCTTTGTCCTTGTCATCCCAACCAACCCCCCATATCCCCCTCTCCCTCCAGCAATCAAATGAAAGTCTCCTTTCAAACAGATTTCAAATCTAATCTCCCCCTGGAGTGTGTCCTGCCCACTTGACACCAGCATGACGTTGAGTTTTGAGTTCCTGTGTTAGTGTTTCCCAGAGTGTGCTCTGCGGAACACCAGGTCGGAGAGGTGCTCTCTGATGTAGTGCGTGCCTTGGTGTGAGCACGCATGTCCGTCTTCAATCTCGCGCTCTCACAGAGTTCCATGTGTAGTTGTGTAATAAAGGCTGTAAGAAGTGTTATGGTACAGAGATGTCTTTGACTTGCTTTATCTTATCCTCTCTAGAACTCATTTGCCATCTGTATTAGTCAGGGTTCTTCTGAGGAAGAATCATTAGGACATATATAGATATATAAGAGGAGACTTTATGGGAACTGGCTTAGGTGAATATGGAGGCTGAGAAATCCCACCATGTGCTGTCTGCAAGCTGGAGAACCAGGAAGCCTGGTGGTATAATTCAGTGTGAGTCCAAAGATTTGAGAACCAGGGGAGCCGATGGGATGGGATGGGCAGGGTGGAAGGGGTGACGCCTGGTGTTAAGTCCTGGAGTCTGAAGGTCTGAGAACCAGGAACTGTGATGTCTAGGAGAAGAAGGGTGTCCCAGCTCAAGAAGAGAGAGGATTCTCCCTTCCTCTACCCTTTTGTTCTCTTCAAGACCTCCAGTGGACTGGATTATGCCCACATTGATGAGGGCAGAAGACTTAGTCTCCCAACTCAAGTGCTAATCTCTCCAGAAATACCCTCGCAGACACACTCAGAAATAATGTTTTACCTGCTACCTGGGCATCTCCTAGCCCAGTCAAGTTGACACAGAAAATTAACCATCACAACATTTTTTTAAAAAGCAATACCTATTAGTAGTTAAAGAAACTCATGTTTCTTAGAATTCACCATAGGAGGCATCACTTTATATCAATAAATGTTTCAAACACTTATCTGGGAATCAGTTGTTTTAATTAATGACATGCTGCCTTAGACATTTCTATTTTGACTAAATTACATTCTTTTAAGTAGTAAGATAATCCAAGTAAAGCACTTAGCACGTAGCCTGACACATAGTAGGTGCTCAATAACTGTGAGCTGTTATTCGTAAAAAGCTGCAATTTTCTGTATCTCCATAATCCATTTTCCACATCCTAATATACATAAAAATGTGCGTGGGGAGGGGACTACACTGCAGGACACTTAAGTATAAGACTTTAGAAAGCAACTGAACAGAAGAAACACGAATATTTTACATACGGTACAACTTTCATTTTCCATGCAAGGACTGTTGACACATTATGCGTTAGAGCCTTGGAGGCACGATGCTTGGAAAACATTTTAATTCAGATATATTAAATAAAGGTTTTACTAAAAACTGCATACCTCCCAGGTATGGGAGAGTTGCTGCATTCTGGGCATTTGCCAAGTTTTGAAGAGTACTTATTAGTCATACTGTGTGTGCGCACGGCAGTTATCGAAAAACATAGCCTAGCATACAGGATGGCCTAAAACCTGCACACTTCTTTTCCTTAAAATTAACAGGAAAATCATTTTTGTCTGGTGAAAGCTTCTCAGTAGAGCAAGTGACAGATTAGTGACAGAAATGGAAATTAAGTGAGGTTTGACTTCTTTACCCCTCCCCTTTCCGAGAACCAGGCAGATCCGCCGCCCTGGGCCCCAAGGGCTCTGGGCTCCTATGCTGAAATATTTGCATTTTCAAAAGTCTAGATAGGTAGACCAATGATTAGTACAAAAGAATGATGTTTTTGATGATGATATTTTTGATATGTATAGGAGAGGTGGTTTTTATTTTTATTTATTTATTTATTTGGCTGCATTGGGTCTTAGTTGCAGCACACGGGGTCTTCAGTTGTGGCACGTGGGCTCTAGTTCCCTGACCAGAGATCGAACCCGGGCCCCCTGCATTGGGAGCACAGAGTCTTAGCCACTGCACCACCAGGGAAGTCCGAGGAGAGGTGGTTTTTAAAAGCTGTCCTTTTGGTAATCTTTCAAAGCACTCCACTGCAGTGGTATTGACCACATGCTAATGACATGTCTGTGTATGGGTCTGTCTCGCTTTGTGCCACATAAGCTCCCTGAAAGTAGACCCTGCCTATTCATCTTTATGTCACAACCCCTAACCAGTGTGTGGCACATAGAAATGCTGAATACCTGATTTGCACTATAAACATACATACCTGCATATTCGTAAGGCCTGGCCCGCCTTCCTGACAAGTCTGTGAATCTTACCTGGTAAAACACAGGGCAGAAGAAAATGTGACCTAGAGTTCAGAAGACCCACATTTGAATCCTGTCAGTTACTTCTTGGCTCATTTTGGGTCAATTGCTTTTTCTCATCTGCTAATAAAGGGTCTTGCCTAGATATGCATAAGATACTTTTCAATACATATTTATCTAAGTATTTTCAATAATATTTGTCTAAGTGTGACCTAAAATAATTCAACAAAATACCTTTTAGCCACTAAATCATACTGTAATTCGTTCTAGGGGTTTGCTCGTGGGTGCTATTTATTTATCAACTCAGATTTGGTCAGTTTGCATCACGGGTAACTCTTTTGGTGTCAGAGTTTATTTTTTTTAAAATTTTTATTGAAGTACAGTTGACTTGCAATGTTGTGTTAGTTTCTGGTGTACAGCACAGTGATTCAGTTGTATATATATTCTTTTTCATATTCTTTTTCATTATGACTTATTATAGGATATTGAATATAGTTCCCTGTGCTATACATTAGGACCTTGTTGTTGGTCTATTTTATATATAGTATTTTGTATCTGCTAATCCCAAGCTCCTAATTTATCCCTCCCACACAGTGTCAGAGTTTAAACCAAAACCCAATGGCAGAAGCTAAAATGGAACCAAGTGTTGGTCATTAAGTTTCCATCAGTGCTTTGCACTTTGTTCTTTTCCCTCCTGGCCACTGTTATTTTTATGTGATAGTCTTCTCTGCCTTTTGCACAAGTCATTTTCATTAATACTCTTCATGAGTGAGTCAGATCATTAGGACTGGTTTGAAAAAATATTTTATTCTTTTTATTTGAAGCTCATGCTTTTGCTCTGTGGAGTTGAACGTAGGCAGTCATTTGGAGGATTCTTATTATTATCCAAGCAGCATGTTGTGGTTGACAGAGCAGTGGCCTGGGAGGTAAGGGATTTAGAATTGAGTTCTGATGTTGTCACTAAATAGCTATACTGATGTAAATTACATCATCTCATTGGGCCTCCACTTTCTCGCATATAAAGAACTTGGAAAAGAGTATTTTCTACCTGCAATACTTATTCCTCTATAATCCTGTCATAGAGGCAGTGTCTAGAGTATTTGTTGAAGGAATTAGGGAATTAATGAGATATTGCTGAGTTTGGGTTCTCTAGCAGACATCAAACCTAGAAAAGGGGCCATCTTTCTTAATGTGTTAACGGGCAAATACTGTTATCGTGCCATATTTACAATTATGTTAGAACGAATATGACTTTGGTGCTCATCCCATAAAATGCCTTAGGAACCACAAAAATCAACAGTCACCTTCGTTAGCTAGCTACTTCTGCAAGGCCCTACCCAGAGCTACTAGGTCAATCTAAACTACCATATACTGCATGCATATAAATTGCACATTACACTGTAAATGGTAAAATAAAACAGAACAAAACTCTTTTTCCCCATTGGCATTGATAGTCAACATGAAGTGACTTTGAACAAGCAACCAGGAAGAGTTTTATGACTCATAGGAACAAGACTTGTAGAATAAAAAAGTTCATGAGTCATTGAATTCAGTAATGTGCTTTGCTTAATCAGAGTGCTAGGTTGGACTTGCTCTTTTATGCCATACTCACTATTTTTTCCTTTGGCGTCTAAGTAGAACATTATTGAAAAATAAATAGGGATGATTTTGCAAGGGTGTTTTCTGATTTGTTTCTTTCACTATAAATGGATTTCATTTCTCTTGTACTCAAATAAAATAATGTTAATATATTTCTCTAAACACTCTCCATTTTGGCAGGATTTCCTGTTCCAAAAATGCATTAGGGTAACCAAATAATTTCATTAATGCACCAGTAATTCCTGAGGTGGTTTGGGGGCCTTATGTAGCTCTGGGGAGAAGGTATATTACTTCAGCTGTTTATGAGTACCATGAAGACTCATGACTTTGGAGCATAAAGACATGAACAGTTATAACTGATCCATTGAAGGAAATTTCACATTTAGAAATTTGGGTCATAGGATTTAACATATTTTCAAAATGAAAAATTAGAATACCCAACTAAAATTGGCTTAAATGTAATTAAGAAGGCAGAAGGCAGGGAAGTTCTAGAGTTGGTTAATCCAGCAGTTTCCTGACATTCATCTAGGATCTAGTTTTTCATCTTTCATCCCTGCCACCTGGGGTGGATTGGCCTCTACCCTCGTGATTGCAATATGGTTGGAGCATATTCAGGTGTCACCTAACAATGTCCAAAGCGTACCCATCCCTAGTAGAACTTCTCACATAGCTCACTGGCCAGCATTGGGTCTCATGCCCATTCCTGAATGAGTCATTTGCAAGGAAAAGTAATGATAGTGATTGTCTTGACGTAATCAGCATTCACATAGTAGCACTAGGGAGGGCTTAATCTCCTCCAGCGGCACGATTCATACTCCTACTCACAATATCTTGAACAAAACTGAGGTTCTTTTAGAATTGAAAAAACGAGATAATGGCTGTTGGCAACAAGATCATCTGTCACACTTGTCAAATAACCTAACAAAATCCAGGAGTGTTTATTTCGGGATTTTGTTGTCATATATTTCTGGGGAATTACTTGGTAGTCATATATTTATTTGACTTAAAAATAAATAGTAGATGAGAGAGTTCATTGTTAAAATTATATAACGTTTCTGATTTAGATCATATTTTTAGAATTCTTTTTCCTTTTATGTTCATGTGCTGTTTATTCAGATGAAAACAGTTGGAAGTACATGTACTTTTGATGTTGTTTACTTAAGCTTTGCGCTGCATAATATCAAGAGTAGAGAACAAAATGTGATGGGTTGAGTATCGCACTGACTTGATGAATGCTGAACTTATGAATACATGTGCCTTAGCTAGGGTGCTTAGGTAGGTAGAGAATAGTGGATATGGAAATTGATATCATTCCATGGTGACCATAATGGGCAATATTTATAATCTCACTTAGAGGTTTTCAATTCGTGCTTCATGAAATAATACAATTGTGAGGAGATGCTTCAGAGATTCTGCTAACACTGTTTTTGAACATATTTCAAAGCACATCTTTAAAATGTATTGAAAACTATAATAAATATCACAGTAATGCGTAATATATACAATTTTAATGTGTTGCTCATCAGCTTGTGCTGCCGCTTAAATTATTTTTGGGGGCAAGCCTCTTAATAAATGACCCCAGACATAACTGTATATAATTGATTTTCTTATAAGCTGTGATTAATTACAAAAGTTGTGACTTTACACTAGTTCATTCTTCTTAGGCTTGCACATGTCACGTGTATAAAAATGGTACAATTGCTACTACAGTATATGTATGCCTTGCTTAACTGAATGCCAGCCAAGGCTTAGGCAATTTGTGTCATAGGCTATGTAATACCATTAACTTATTGCAATGTAGATGGTTATGTGCATATTAAAGGTTTCGGGTATTTGTCTTTTGTGTTTATGACGATGTATTAGTTTACTAGGGCTTCTATACCAAAGTAACATAGATTGAGTGGCATAAACAGCCATTTATTTTCTTACAGTTCTGGAGGCTGGAAGTCTGAGATCAGGGAGCCAACGTGGTTGGGTTCTGGTGGAGGCCCTCTTCCTGGCTTGCAGATCCCGACTTCTCACTGTGTGCTCGCATGGTGGGTTGAGAGAGAGAAAAGAGAGTGGCCTCTGGTGTTTCTTCTTATGAGGGCACTCATCCCCTCATGTGAGTCCCATCCTCATAACTTCATCTAAACGAAATACCATAACACTGGGGGTTAGGGCTTCCACATATGAATTTTGGAGTGACACAAACATTTAATCCACAGCAGATGACAAAGAATTATACCAGATGATGGATATTGTAATGAATCAATTTTTAGAGAAAAATTTTCCTGTCAGTCTTCTCAGAGGCTCCTGGATCACTATCATTGACGAATATTCTGTTTACAAGGCAAACTGTTAAAAAACTATTACAATTTACAAGTACTAACTTGAATGATTCAGGATTTTTCCAGTTCTCCACAACTAAGATCTAATACAGAAATAAACTGGAGGAATAGACAGAAGGAAGGTTGTAGTTTATTTCAAATTTTCTTATAAATATGGACCCTATTTTCATTTTTTTTTTTAAAGATTTATTGATTGATTGATTGATTGCTATGTTGGGTCTTCGTTTCTGTGCTAGGGCTTTCTCTAGTTGTGGCAAGCGGGGGCCACTCTTCCTCGCGGTGCACGGGCCTCTCACTATCGTAGCCTCCCTTGTTGCGGAACACAGGCTCCAGACGCGCAGGCTCAGTAGTTGTGGCTCACGGGCCTAGTTGCTCCGCGGCATGTGGGATCTTCCCAGACCAGGGCTCGAACCCGTGTCCCCTGCATTGGCAGGCAGATTCTCAACCACTGCGCCACCAGGGAAGACCCCTATTTTCATTTAACTTCAAAAATACCTGTCATAAGCATGTATATATACACAGTAAATTTATATTAATAAAATCCTTGAACCATTCTATATGCTAGACTTCTACTGATGATTTCTTTTCAATAAAGCTTTCAATGTAGAACAATATATATCCTGATGTAATCAAGTGTTTTAGAAAGAAAATCATGGATAATGGTGAAGAAAAATAGAGCCCACCAGAGACTAAGTTGTAACTTAAGATCAGTGTGGATTGTTTTGTTCCTTAATCGTAAGATGCATGATACATACTGCTGTGGTTTTAAGACTTGAGGGCATTTCTCATGATGATCTGAACCACTTCTACTCTGTAAGAAGCTATTTAGAGATAAACACTGCTGTCTTACAGGATCTAGGTAATCCTATGGAGTCCATAAAGTCAGGTGCTCCAGGTGTGACAGCAAGGACAGAGGAGGTACAAAGACCCTCCAGGCTAGATACTCAAGGCTCTGGAAGGAGCCATGCTGCCCCCTGTTGGCTGCACTCTCCATGGGCATCTCTGTTATCTCCCTAGGGTCCTCCTGTCTCCTTCTTCGCTTTGCTTTGGGATTTGTTAGGGAAATTAGATCCTAAGTCCTCCCTCCTCCCGTTTTTTCTAGAACCATGCTAAACTCTACCAATGCATGGATTATTGGCCTCTACCGCCACATGAGATCCATTCTGCGCAAAAGAGAGGCAGTTTTTGTCTTGCTTTTTGGGAGCAGAGATCTTAAACACAGTGTCTTTGGGATTCAAAAATAATTTTGAGGTCAATATGACTATATCAAGTTAAGTAGAAGCATGAGTTAAAGCTTGACTGTTTAAAGCTGATTCTCAAATCCAGACACTACTGGGCATATAGAAACTTCTTTTGGTCTCTTCACTGGGTCGCTTTCTTATAATATTAATGTGTAGAATGAGAAACAAGAGTTTTTTTTTCTTTATTTTTCCTGAGGAAGGATGAAATTGGTAATATTTTAGTAGATGGTCATGATTAGTTTGCAAATGTTTGCCGTACCCCTCAGTGTTTCTCTAGAAGGCTTGTTGACATTAAATATATATGTCAACACATATACACACTTATATATAACTTACTAACATATATTAACACATGTTTATCTATATAAACATGTTTATATATATATTAACACATGTTTATCTATATAACATTAGCACATGTTTATCTATATATATTAACACATGTTTATCTATATAACATTATTAACATTATGTATACATATACCCTCTGGTATATGTGTCATATATTTACACACACACACACACACACACACAAGTGAAAAAGGCTGTGTAGGAGGAGTAATAGTTCTTCTTCTGTCACATGGAAGTAGTTTGTGCCTCCCTCCCCATACTTCTGAAAACCATTATACAAAAGAAATCCTATAGGACAAAGCATTTAAAAGCATTTGGTGGAGGAAACTCTACCCTGGGGCTCAGATTTGGAGACAAGCTCTTCCTAAGAAAGGATGCTTACTTAGTACTCCGTGGATGCCCATCAGTGGGAGGATAAATGGGTATTTGTGTCATCATTGCCATTTCCTGTGGATCTGTCCAGATTATGGGGATGAACCATGGTGGAATCTTAAGATGGCATCAGGAGGAAACTGACAAAACCTGAAGCAAGAAAGGAAACAGGATTTGAGTACGAGAAAACATTTTCAGAAGGTATCAGATTTGTTGCTTGTGGAATGGAACATTAAACAAAGAATAAAAATATGCTTTTTCAGAGAGCAGCATTGGAAGGGACTAAGCTGAGCGATTCTATGAAAATCTGTAACTCCTTGTTTATAACTTTTAAAATTTGTGTTGTAGAGAAATTTCAGTAAAATGAAGGCAGCCTATATTTTGATACATTTTTGACGCTACCTGCGAATTAATGACCTGAAACATATCAGGAGGAAAAATTAAGATGTAAAAGGCATAGAAACTACCACCCTATCACAAAAGTGGCGCTTTCACTCTCATCACTAAGTCAAATCATTATACCGTCACTTCACTACCCTTTCTGTACCTTCAAAGCATAACAGCAAACTTTGTTCTCAGTTTGTCATATTTTTTTTCTTTCTTTTGTCTTGTTTTTATTTCCGGTAGAATCACTGGTTCTAGAAAAGCCCTCTTCCTTATAAAATAACCAAAAACAAATCAAGGGAGACATCACACCTGTCCACAGTTATTAGTACTTGTCAAACATCCAGGGTGACAAGATGAGGAAGGAGTGTTTGCTTTTTCTGGGGAAGTTGGGTTATTTTTTTTTTTCTTTCTTTCTTTTTTGTTTTTAAAGAGTAAAACAGCTGTTGAAGATGGAGGTATTCTGCAAGTGTGACTCAAACACAGTATTGTGTGAAGATAGCAACCAAATCGTATCCTATTTTTACCACAGTGCCTCATTTGCTAAGAAGAGAGGCAATGTATATCTGACTTACAAGATTTAGAATCGGTTTTGTGAACTGTGTTGTGCTTGATGATTTTAGGAGAGAGTAACTCTAAGCATCCTAAGTGTGGTTTAGGCAACTGTGAATAGTTTTGCCAATTTGTGACATTTTTACCATGTTGCTGTAGCAGTATTTTTATGTTACCATATTTTTCGATAGTCATTTAACTTCAATAATTTTGTATATGTCTAAATTTTTATGAGCCATTGATATTTTTTATACTCCTTGTATATGAATACTTTTTGGGGGAGAAAGAGGGAGGGGGAGAGAACATAACAAAATGGTCCATGGTTAAATGTGAGTATGTTTTGATTTTTCTTCTCAGATTTAAGGAAAACATGCAATATCTACATATCTTAGTTCAGTCACTATTCCAAGTGTGGAATTTTGTCATTTTCAAGACCTTTCTTTTCCCACAGAAAGTCTTATTTGTGCCCTCTAGTGGTAGATGCATAAATTTTTGCAGTAAGTTAGAGAAACCTGACTTACTTTTCTTTGAGTGCATAATGATTCAGCATCTAAATAACTAAGTAATAATGCCAACACACAGAGAAAAATCTCATGTCATTGAGCTTGATATATTTTCAAAATGCATCAGCATTATGTATTGGAAAACTAAATCCACCATTTATCTAGCTAGACAAAGTTCTTAGATCACAAAAATGTATTGCCCCATGAAGTTTATGGTCCATTTGTCCAGCAAATGCTGGGATTCTTGGAGGAAAAGTAAGCACATTTTCCACCAATGCATTTTCTCTTTTTAGAATCCACCTTATAAGGACTCTTCTAAATTGCGGCATTAATCCATAACCTGTTTCTTATTTTTCTGTTGATGAGTATCCTTGAAGAGCTGCATGAAGAAGGAAACTGTCTTGTTTAACGTGGCAAGAATTGACTCTGACAGAAAATACCCACATAGAACTAGATCCTGGCCTCGTGGCTCTACTAGACTTCTGCTGGGTTGATGCTTAGTTCTTCCTCTTCTTCCTGAAACTCCCACTACCTCCATTTGAAACATCCATTTTCTTACATGACCAAAGTTGATTGGTCCAGGAATGAACTCGTTTTCCAAACCAAGCCAGCTAGAATCCTCTCCTGGGGTTTTTGACACTAGAACTGAGAAAGGGTGTAAGTCTCTTTCTAGTACAGGAGGCCCTCCAACATAGAGAAAATGTCGACGGCCATGTTCACCGCTAGATTTTAGTAAGAGATGGGGAGTCAAAGATGGGGAAAAAAGTCTGGGTGACATTTCTACTTTTACAGAGATCCAGCTGTCTGCCCTTCCCATAATTCTGAGTGTTGTTTTGTTTTTCTGTTTTTTGGGGTTTTTTTCTGTTGTTTAATCCATCCTTGGATTTTGTAATGCAATAAATGGTTAGTTTCCCTTAGGTAAGTTTGATTTTCAGTTTAGCTTCCATCGCTTTTCACCAGACTAGTATGATAATACTACTGGGTACACTGTCAGTTTTTCTGCTCAAATTTTCTCATAACCCAATTTATGGAGGGAGCATTGAGAGGGAAATTGAGTTTCTGTGAAAGTAGCAGAAAACTGTGACCTCTTCTTCAGCGTGGGGGTTTATCAGGTCTAATTTCTACTCCTTTACCCCTAATTAGAAGCACCCTATCTCTTTTTTAAATATATAGTGTATTCCTACTTTTTCACTCTCGCTTACCAAGACTACATAATACTAAGTTACAGGCACGCTAGAGTCCATTCACAGCAATGTGTTACCTCTCCCCAGTAATTTTTCAGCCTTTTATCTCTAAAATTCAGGAATGATAAACTTTGTCTTCTTTTGAAGTAATTTTTGAACGTAGATTTTGTGAAGTATAGAAACCTTTGGGTGGGTTGAGGGCATACTTCTTTTGCTTTTGAAATGATCCAACATCCCACTTTGCGTCTAGTACAGAGAATAACATTGATAAGTTTGGGTGAAATATAGAGCAATATTTAGTGTTATATGCCAGATGCTGTGTAATCATTTTATTTGTGTTAAGTTTTAATTTTTACAGTATCTTTTCAAGGCCTCCATTATTTTCCCCATTATAGATAAGCAAATGTGGAGAATTTGCCCAGCCCTGTTTCCAAATATGTCTACCCTGTCATAGTTTTTCTCCAAAGCACCAAATGTGGATGAGTGATCAGTTTAGAGGGGTCTTGAAGAGTTTGACCTAAAGCTGTCACCATAAAGTTGATGTTGCTTTAAGATGCGAATATAATAAAATTTCTGTGAAAATGTCACTCCACTAAGGTTAATACAAGACAGTTACAATAGAATGAAAACTATTATGCAGATTAGATTCTCTTGAAAGGTAAGCCATGCTTACCCGTGACTTGGTTTATAGCAGGCTATCAGGCTGAGCCTGAAAGGATGAATTAGTTCCCATAGCTGGCCAGCCCTGAGAGCCAGCCTGCTGTTAAACGCTTTGTGGGGCAGAAACTTCCCAGTCTTTGCTTATTTCCTCCCATAACTAACTACACTTTAGTGTTCTCACTCCTCTGCCGCAGTACCCTCTCACTCTGGTAATTTAGAGCCTGTTCTGAGTTCCTTTCTTCCCATCTTTACCTCGAATGCTTCTGCCCCAACCCCTTAACAATAATCAAGCCATCACTCACGGGGTATATCTCCTGGAACATACCCGGTGATGACAGCGGACAACTTCTCTGGATTAACAATAATCATCTTATCATTTGTTAATCACTTTACTAAGCACTTAACATATTTTATCTCTAATTTTCACACCAGCTCTACAAGGTAGGTGCTTTTTCCATTTCATAGATGAGGGAACTGAGACTCAAATGAGTTATGAGCTTTCAAACTCCTCCAGTTTCCAATGTGGAAGAACCAAGATTCACACTCAGGGCCGTTCATCACAGGGACTGTTCTGTCTTGATAATGGTAACCACCTCTGCTTTTTTTTTTTTTTTTTTTAAATTTAATTTATTTTATTTATTTATTTTTGGCTGCGTTGGGTCTTCGCTGCTGCTCGCGGGCTTTCTCTAGTTGCAGTGAGCCGGGGCTACTCTTCGTTGCGGTGTGTGGGCTTCTCATTGCGGTGGCTTCTCTTGTTGCGGAGCACAGGCTCTAGGCGTGCCGGGCTTCAGTAGTTGTGGCACACAGGCTCAGTAGTTGTAGCTCGCGGGCTCTAGAGCGGAGGCTCAGTAGTTGTGGCGCACGGGCTTAGTTGCTTGCGGCATATGGGATCTTCTCAGACCAGGAATTGAACCCGTGTCCCCTGCATTGGCAGGCGGATTCTTAAGCACTGTGCCACCAGGGAAGTCCCACCTCTGCTTTCAAAAAAGGTCACAGGTGACATCTGAATGCACTGCATAGATGGAGCTCACAGCCAGGCTGTCAAAGGGAATTCTACATATTGGGGAATAAGGACCATGTGACCTTTGTCTTACAAGATGAATAGTGATAAATGATTCAGAAGCACATGGACCTTGGGAAGATTTGAGTTTGATCGTAGATCTTGGAAAAATTATAAAGTAAGGATTGAAAAACTAAAAAGTGGTTTAGCGTATTAAAAACAATATCAGTTACAGTCATTTATGTAAGCTGCTTACCTTTTATGCATAATTCCCATGTTTCACAGTAACTATGCTTCATATAATGGCACAAGCCATCCTTGGGTTTACTGCTAGGAATTAGCTGCCTTTGAAGTGGGCCCTTGTACTCTATTCAGAAACGAGAGTCCGGTGTCTTTCTGCTCTGGAGGGCAGGCACCCAGCTCTCCAGTGTTTTTTCCTCGTAAACATGTAGGCTCTTTTCCTTAATTCCCACATTGTAGCGAACAATGAGAAGTTATGGAAGTGTTTCAGGGTAATGGGGACAGAAGGACAGCAGAAGGAATATCTTCCACCTTGTGTCCTATCATGCTACCTTGCTCATCTTGGGACTTGCTCCATGTGGCGGCGGCAGCCCCCTTTCCACCATAAGGAGTCCTCAGCGTCGCAGCGCCGGGGTCAACGTGAAATCCCAGTCCCAGACCAAGTATTTTTGTCCCTCGTTACCCCAGCCTAAGGCCCCCCTCCCACGTCACCATATCTTATCCCAGGACTGACAGCTTTCACTGATTAACGCTGACACCATTATTCCTTTCGGACAAAAGCCTCACCCTGCCTGAGGGTTGTGACCTGACCTACGGCCCTAATAAGACAATAGCACAATGGTACAACATCTGTACAATTTTCAAGATTTGTGTTATTAGATTTGAAGGGTACTGATGTGTGGTGACTGTACAATCCATTCCCCAAATCAAGACATTTTGAGAGTGAAATCAAGGCTATTATTAACTATGCCAGGACAGTAAACAAAAAATGGGATGTATGCATCACCCTACAGATTTGGGGAGTTAATAGTCCACAACAGGTGGGATTGCATCAAACTTGAGTCCATTCCTTCCCAAGAACTCCTCATTTAGTATTTAAAAATAATGGAGTCCAGTCTTATCCAGACACATCAAGCATCTGAACAGATAACTTGGTTGCATATTATTTTATTATGACGGAGCAATCCACGATCTAGACAACTGTATGATGCCTCCAGGTTTCCCTGCTCAAATAATTTTTTTGTTTATCCAGAGAAAGCACTATTTGGTCATAACTTTTGGTTTTTAGCCTTTGTCAGTTATCTTGATTTGGTTGCCAAGAGAGATAGATGCCTGAGATGAGGTTGCTTCAACATAAATACATTGTGACCATTGGAAAAACAATTGAAAAATCAAGTTTATTAAAGAATGCCGGATAGAAGAGAAATGGCTGTATACCTGTGTAATCGCACAGTGAACCGATGGCACCGCATTAGCATCCAAAAACTTAGCAGAGTTTAGAACTGACCTCATTGCTGTTTCTAAAATATAATGGGCAGAGTGGCCTAATTTCAGATTCTTATCATGGTGACAAATTTTGTAAATGTTGTTTGCCTGAGGAATCTAATGTCCCAGGGCTTATCCTCACTGTGATCAAGTCTCCAGACCTGGTCCATTAGCCAAGTATGGGAGGCAGGAAGGGAATGACTCTGAAGCATTAATTTATTTTTACATGGAATAAGCCCAATGTAAGTGAGCTCCTTCAAATAGCAATCATGGAGAAGGATATGTTACTTTTTCGTTTTTGGTGGTTTGGTTTTTATTTTTTGGCTACCTGGACACAGTAAGTTTTCTTATTAACATCAGTCATCGTTACTTTGGATTATTTCGTGTGTTCGAGCCTGTGGACTCACCTTGTCAACCTGAGCTTTTTCTTCTTTGAATTTGTTTATGTAAATCTGTGGGCTGGTTTATAGCTAGGCTTGCTGCCGATGTTGATCCTAGGAAAACTAATTCTTCCTGCAGGACCATTCTGGTTGCTATAGTGCTTTTTGCAGTTAAAGCTTTTCGAATAAGAGGGCCCATTTTCAAGCAAAGCTGTGGCTGTACCGGAGCCGATTATTTTCTGTGGACTTTTTTTCCTGCTGCTAATACGGAAGACAGGTTAGTCTAACAGCCATGAGCGCAGACTTGTAATGAGACTGCCTGAGTTCAGCCTTCAGCTCTCAGCGTGACCTTGGGCCTGCTGCTTGAACTTCCTGTGCCTCAGTTTTCTCATCTATAAAACAGGAGTGATAATGATAATAATAGTATCTACTGTATAGGGTCGCTGTATTGCATGACCTAAAACACATATAGTGGTTAATACAGTATCTGGAGTCTGATAAATGTCACCTGTCAGCGTTTGCATTCCAGATATGAGTAAGATTTTTATTGTTAAGATGCAAAATGCTACAAATGGAGTGTTGAATTTTAAAAACTATCATTGGATAAAGAGTTCTGGGTCATACTATGATATATTTCACTTTTGGAGATCTTAGTTCTTTCGGGGAACACAGCTCTGCAAAGCAAATGCATTGACACGTGTAAAATAAGAGAAAAGAATTACAGCCAAAGTCTTATTTAAAATTCCCCTGGAAATGAGCTTCAAATCCCACATGTAGAAAAGTACTGTTTACAGGCAGTTTTCCAAATATCATAGACTCCGTTATAGAGCTGCCATCCAAAGTCCTAGTATCTTATTCATTTTTAACTCTTGTCATGCTACTTGTAATAAGAACAGCCAGTTAAAGGAATTCGAATGAAAATTCAGCTTATAGCTCAGATACAGTTTTCATGTAATTGCTTTCCCGCACGTTCAGTATTTGTCCACATGACATGTAGAAACTAAATGCTGTGGAGCTTTTTCATAGTGCAAGTGGACTTCGTTTTAGATGTGACTTGGCACCAGGTCTCAGTTCGGTCAGATGGAAGCAAAGATCCTAAGAAGAGACAACTGTCACGTTTTTCTGGTGTGCGTGGAAACAGTTTCTAGGACTTTTCTTCTGTGATTTGCTCGTTCAGAGACACTTGGCCTGAGGATACATTGAAGAGGTTTGAGTTGAAGAATTTAGTAGGTCCAGGAAACATTTGTGCCAACAGAGATTTTTTTCTTTTATTTAATGTTAAAATTCTTAATTTAAGCAACTTTGTAAAAAGATAATCACAAACCATTAATTTTGAGTTCCGCCATTTCAGTCATTATTAAGGAACATTCACGACTTCATATTTCTGAGTTTCAGCGTGGTGCCCCAAACAGCCACTTATCAATTAGCCCAACTTGTCACTTGAGAGGAAACCTCTTTGCCATGTTATGCTGTAAGTTTGTTCCCACAATTTCTACACCAAGGTGATTAAGATTATTAGCTCTGTCATGTGCAAAGGCATAAGTCCTAAGGCAGGCTAAATAATATTTGATGCCCATAATTACTTTAAATACTGAGTTCCATGGGAGTATGTATCTGTACCTGTGGGAAGATGCCAATCATAGGCACTGCTTTTCCATCCATTAGACTTGATTACCTGGAGGTGGCAGATATATGCTTGTGTCATTCTCTGAGCACATTCAGTGAAGCTCACAGCGTGGCCCCCTTCATAATGCAGTGCACCTGCATTTTTCTGATGAGATTTTCGTCTTCATGCAGGCAGGGCTATGTCTTATTTGTCTGTGTTTGAAACTCAAGGTTTAGCCCTGTGCCTTGTTCAAGGTCTACAGACAACATATGTGTTTAGATGTAATAAACACTACATCGAGAGAAGAAAGATGACAAAATAAACAGAATTTTTTGTTCATGGTTTTGTTTTTGATGCTTCAGACATATGCTTACTACCTGCGTCTTTCAAAAGGAGATCAAGGAAAGCTGTTTTCCCGTAACAGATAGTAAGGAAACATGTAAACAGTCCATTCCCTGTGTACACGGGCTAGGCTGCCCTGTGCTCGTGACATGGGTATTAACCTCCACCTGCTGAAACCAGGGAATTCTAAACAAGGCAGCCCCTGGCTGATGCTGCTGTATGACAGAAGCTAAAAACACGCTTCTAATGAGCCTGAATGAAACTGTTAGCTAATTAATCCTGCTTCAAGTCAATTGTCAGCTAACAATTAATGGATTAAAGATGTTGGGACTGTTTTAACTAGATAATCAATCTAGGGAATCACGATTGATACATTAGAATTGACGTTCTTCTCTTTCTTTGGGAAATCCTGCCTTCTCAATTTCCATTTCTATATAAATCTCTTAGTTTATGTGTTATTCTCTATACGAGTCTTTTATCATATATTCAATCTTCTACAGTATATGTGGGTAATATATATTTCCATAATATATACATTTCTATAATACCGATGCACACATGGACACATATATACAAATATTATAGAAGACTGATTGGCATGGTCTAAATTATAATCCATTTCATAAGACTTTCATAAGTGTGATTCTCTTTTATTCCTTAAAGTATAAACAACCATATATGTATATATCTACTTCTTTACAAATTTGTTTAATTAGGAGAAGTAGTCCCAACCTGGTCATATTATTCTAAATTTTATATAATAACTATGAACAAAGAACTATTTGGAATAGTTTGTCAGATTAAAAGCACTACAGACATAGAATCACAAATAAAAATAATTATTTTAAAATAACACTTCCATTAAAATATTATAGTGCTGCACTGGTGGGAAATTGTTGATGAAAAATAAATGTGTTGAGGGTAGAAAATAATGGTCAGTGATTCATTTCAATGTAATTGTAGGGGCTAGAATAGAAAGGCCTTCTGTTTTGATGGTTTTGATAGCAGATGTTTCAAAGCTCCCTGCTGGCTATGTTTTCAGGGATAAATGTAACTGCTCAAATGGAAATGTATTTAGGTCAACAAAACACCTGAAAGTCTTTTTAACAGTTCTACCAAATGTTTCATTTGTCACTTTTAGGTTTAAATAAAGGCTAAGTAATGTGATCTGTAGCCCAAATAAACCCTCTTAGGAGACAGAAAAACTGCTTAAACTGCTTATAAAGAATTCCTAGAGTCTGTGTATATACATCTATCTGTCTGTCATCTGTTTCTTTAATTTGGACCTCAGATTGAAATAATCCTGCCTTGACTTTACTAGGTCTGTGTGAAAAACTGTCTTTGTAAGGTCCTTTATCTATCTATCTAACTATCTATCTATCTATCTATCTATCTATCTGTCTAATCTATCATTATCTATCACCTGTATCTATCATCTATCCAATTTATCCAATCTATCATCTGTCTACTTACTCCTTGTTATTTTCTCCTAATATACACATTAAATGTCCTTAAATACACCAATATGTAGTGTTTTGTGTATATATGTTTTAAATTTACAAAACTAGTATTGTGCTATAGATTTTTGTCTTTGTTTTCTTTCAGTGTTATCTGTTTTATGTCTTGCCATGTTGCTTCTCTCTTCTGAGTACTATCCTAAAATGGGCTACCAGTATATTCTACCATTCAGCTCCCTACTATTGTAATGGTTTAGTGCCTTTGCGGGAGGGCTGGATTTGATGTGGACACCAGTCACATCTTTCCTAAGGAGATGCTGGCCACTATCACCTTGGTAGGAGGTAGGGCTGCTGATGGTGGGGCTAGAACTGGAGCCAGGTGTGAGGTGGGGCTTCCCCCCCCGCTCAGTGGCCATCACTGCCCTATCGGGGTGGGGTCCGATCCCAAGTTCCTGGAGCAGAAGCCCTGAGGGTCGGCCTGAGCTGGCTCTGTTCCCTTTAAGTGTGTGCTTTCCCCTGTCCCAGCGCTGGCACGCTTTCCCCAGAGCCGGGGAGTGCTGAAGCAAGGGGGGCTCTTGCTTGTGTCAGCTGCAGACAGAGGTTTGAGCTGTCTTCCTGTGTGCTGCCTGTGCAGGGGCCAGCAGCTGTTTCCCTCGTTCTGCGCGGACACAGCCGCAGGTCCAAGTCGCCTCTGTCCCTCGCAGCTGATCACACCCCCAGCCTCCGCTGCCTCAGCCCTGTTGTGGAGCCGCGCCACAGGGCAGCTGGGGCCCACATGGACTCGTGGTGCGTGTGAGCTCTGGGGGACTGACCGCCGTCAGAGCTCTGGGCTGCTTCTGATGCACTGCTTGAGTAAACGTCAATAATGGCACTGCCGCTGGCTCCCCCGCCCCCAGATGCCGCCCCAGGACCCAGGCGCCTCTGCTTCCCACGGCTGGGCTTTCTCCCTGGTCATGGCAGCCCCAGATCCGTGAATAAGTGAAGCTGGAGAGTCTGCTTGGCCTGGGTTGGGGTGGGCTTGGAGGCGGGCACGGGATGCCGGCAGCCACTGGGGCAGTCCTCAGCCCAAACTCCCCGCCCTGCCCCAGGGCTAATCAGCGTGCATGCGTCTCACAAGTGAAGTCCAGGCTTCCCCCAGGCCTCCTGTTTAGTCCCAGCAGTCCTCTAGGCAGCCAAGGGGGCTCGTCTTCCCTGTGTGGGATCCCAGGACTGGGACACCCAATCTGTGGCTTCAACTGCTCGCTCCCCAGGACGGGTCTCTGCCCAGGTAATCTCCCTTTTCTTCTGATTCCTCTCCCAGGGGCACAGGTCCCGACCTGATTGCTTTTCTTCCCTTCCTACCTGATTACTTGTGCATCTTCCGTGTAGCCTTGGTTGTACCGGAGTCTTTCTGCCAGTTTCCAGTAAGTTTTCCGTGAGAATTGTCCCACGTGTAGATGTATTTTTGATGTGTTCATGGAGGGAAGTGAATTCTGAGTTCTCCTACTCTGCCATCTTGATCGATTTCCTAGAGGTTTTATATTAACCTGTTTCACCTTCCACACCACATCATCAGTTGCCGAAAGGAAAATTAGACCATAAAGATTTGTTAAAATACTGTTATGCGTATCATACTACACTATACTACGCAAAATCTATTATACAAAGAAACAGTTCAAATCCATTTTATAATTCTATAATAGGAAGTAAGACTCAACGAGCAAATAGTTTTTCAAGTGCTTATTTCCTTTATTGGGTACAAAGGCCAACTTTCTTGTCCTGCCATCCAGCAGTCTTCTGGAGGGAAGATCTCCAGAGCCAGAATGGCTAGCGTCCAATGGCTGATGGATACACACGTACATCAACAGGTATAATGAACCAACATTTTCTTTCTAACTATACTAATTTGAGGACTAGTTTTCACACATTAGTAAGTGAAGTGTTTTGTTTATTACTCTTTGAGAAGTAGTGCTGTGATTCTAAATGATAATGCATAGCAGAGTGTTAACAATGGCTATCTGTAGGCTGAGGAATTATGAATAACTTTCTTATACTTTTCTAAGTTTTCTAACATTTTTACTATGAGTATAAATTATTTTTATAATATGACTCCACACATAATAAGAAAAGTCAATAAAGCTTTCCAGTGTGGCCAAAAAAATAAAATAAAATCTAATTGGCTAATGAATTGGAGAACTAGCTTGACAACCTTAGCAAAAGAAGTTATTATTAGGAATACAATGGGGGTAGTTTGATCAAGTTTACATATTAAACAATAATATCTGAGGGTTTAGTTTACCAAAAGAAGAAGGAATCAATAGTTTAAAATTTTTAAAAAGAGATGAACTAAAAATAATAGCAACATCTCATGGAAATATATGGTTATTTTATTCTATTTTGAATTATGGGAATTTCATGTAGTTTGCTGAACTTTATAAACTTAACCTGGAGAAACTGAGGCATGTTCTGAATACTAAAGTAGTAAGATAGTATTTCTAGAGCAAAGGGTAAAGGAATTATTGTTTTTAAATACAGAGAAAAAGAAGCTAAAAATAACATTTACTATCATAAACTTTCTTTTTTTTTAAATAAATTTATTTATTTTTTTAATTTTTGGTTGTGTTGGGTCTTCATTGCTGTGCACGGGCTTTCTCTAGTTGTGACGAGCAGGGGCTACTTTTTGTTGCGGTGTGCGGGCTTCTCATTGCGGTGGCTTCTCTTATTGAGGAGCACGAGCTCTAGGTGCGCGGGCTTCAGTAGTTGTGGCACGCGGGCTCTAGAGCGCAGGCTCAGTAGTTGTGGCACACAGGCTCAGTAGTTTTGGCTCGCGGGCTCTAGAGCGCAGGCTCAGTGGTGTGGCGCACAGGGCCTAGTTGTTGCATGGCACATGGGATCTTCCTGCAGCAGGGCTCAAACCCGTGTCCGCTGCATTGGCAGGCAGATTCTTAACTGCTGTGCCACCAGGGAAGTCTCTACCATCATAAACTTTCTATTCCTAAAATGGATGCCAAAGAATTTTTTTTTCTCTGAACACATTATAAACACAGAAAATGGAGCAAAAACAAATGTGCTCAAGAGAAAGCTAGAGATGGTAGAAAAAGATAAAAGGAAAATATGGGAAACCTCAAACTGGTAAAAGCAAGGAATGTGCTAGCTCTCCAGCTCTTGGAAGAGAAGAGAAAAAAATCTGTCCAGCATATCAGAGAACTGAACAGATGACCACTACAAAATGTTTCTAGATCTGATGCTATGCTGGTGTATTCTAAGCGTAAAAGGAATTCTGCTTTCCCTTTTGTTTTAAATCTCTTTAATTTCAGCAAATGCCAAAAAAATCTATTAGTGCAGAAAATTGGCCTTTTCCTCCCTAATTTCATAGCTGGATGTTCCATAATCTTCTACTTTTTCTGTAACAGAACCTCAGTATGGCTACACCTCAACATTTCTCTCTTCTTGAGAGTATAATTATCTCCATTTTATTTTTGTTTATTTAGTCATTTAAAATTGTTTTTGGCTGTGCCGAATGGCACATGGGATCTTAGTTCCCCGACCAGGGATCGAGCCCCACACCCCTTGCACTGGAAGCACAGAGTCTTCACCACTGCACTGCCAGGGAAGTCCAATTATCTCCATCTTAGTGGTCAAAATTAATGTTCTTTAAAAAAATTCCACCTAATTTTCCATTCTATAAATTACATTTTCCTATACTATCTTTTGTCCCAGATCCACACTTAACAGTCCACAGTAATTTTTCCAGGTTTCTTTTAGTAACCTAGTTAGTACTTTCAAATGGGACAGCTTTTTAATTTTTAGTGATTGTTAATTAATATTACTTTCTATTCTTCGCTCTTTTTGTAACACATACCTTGTTCCCAGAACTTACCTGAGGATGAACAGTTCTGTTTCTTGCCATTTTCATGTCGCCATTCTTTCTTATTCCTGCCCCCAGTGCTCTTCCCTGGATTTTGGAGAATAAGGCTGGAGAGTACCTTTCATCAACATGTAAATCTACGTCTCATTCTGTAGGTACTTTGCATTCTGGAGAAGTCTTGAGTTATCTTAAGTGTGGCAGTATTTTCATTAACTAAGGTCCCTGTGTGTATGTTTCTAGGTCTGAAGCACTTCCACTTTAAAATATTTAATTCACACAAAGGATCGTTGTTCTTGTTTCATGCTTATTACGTGTATAGGCTTGCAGGACTTTAAAAAAAAATAAATCAAACACCATGAGTCTCAGCGTACAAAGAATTTAAAATCCGGTTTGGGTTGGGGTGGTGGATTTATCAAAAATCATTACCTTAAAAACTGTTGATGACATCGGCTACATATGATGCAAAAACTCTTTTAAAACTGTAGAGCAATATGAAAGTAGAAAAATAATGGGGATCGTGGACCCTATCTAGGGACTTTGAAAGCTTCATATTATTTGAATTTGGAAAATCAAGCAAAGCTTTGATCATCTGGCTATTAAAAATTTTGTTTATTACCATTTCTACTTTGTCTACCACTTGTTCTGAATGATAGTGTCTCTTGAGAAAAATCAGTTTTTATTTAATCTTTCTCTCTGGACTAGATTCCTGTATCAGCAGCATTATATGCATTTAAATTAATTGCTCTCATTCTTTAATATCTTATTCTTAAGCAAAAGTTCATGTTCTAACTTCATTCAATTATTGATTAACCTTGCATTCTTCCTCCTACCATCTTTGTCATTTTACTTAGCAAAGTGCTTAAGAGAAAATGTAGCTTCTTCTCAATCTAGTAGCAGACATGGTTGGCTGCATATGACCTAGAAAAGTCTGTTGCAGAACCTGATTTTATGACCTTCAACTAGTTCTTTAATCTTTCTGTGCTTTGGTTTCAGTATTCTTACCGATAAGCTACTTGAAATAGAGGTGTTGTCTTAATTAGTTCATTCTTACCAGGCTCTGTCTATCTATCTACGGCTCTCCAGCTATCATCTATTTATGTACCTGTCTGTCATCTTTTCCTCCCCCTCCTCATTCTCCTTCTTCTTCATCATCTCTATATATAATTTTTTTGTAAGGGCTACATTCCTTAGAACCAAATCACAGTTAATTTGACTACTTGGGGCCTGAGGCGTTCTGGTTAAATGAATTTAAGGGGTGACTCAACGTCGTTTAGGTGGGTAGGAGGGATGGGCTTGAGAGTCAGGCAGCCTAAGGTCAAACACATGCCACCTCTATGGACTCCAGCAATTTAATTAAACTTTCTCCTTAGCTTCTGTAAAGTGGAAATAACTATCTCAGAGTTATTTGAGGGGTCAAATGCATTAATAAATATGAAACATTTAAAAGAGAACTTGGAACATTTAAGTCTTTAACCAATATTTGCCATTGTCATTATTGAAAATATTTATTTCAAAAGTAATTTTAACAATCTTTCTAAAACCAAAATGTTCACTTTCCTGCCAGAGTATATGCAATCTAGGGGATATAACTAAATCTTTTTCTTACCATCAAAATGCTTATAAAAAGTTGCATTTTGATTTTCAGCAATGTAAAATGCTACCAAATAATCAAGGTTCATAACAACTGAAAGATATCCATTGAATTTAGCAGTAAGGTGAAAACTAGAAATCTTGCAGGGAGATCACCTTAAGAAGTAAAAAGTGCTTTCCCCAGTGAACATATGGAAAGACTCACCATGTACAGTGAGATACTCCTGCTATCATATCTGTAAAAGAGGAAAAAATGGATGTAGGCAAATGAGATTTAGGGGCTTATTGTCAGGAAACTGTGAGATGAAGGGTTAAGGTACCAGCTGTATGTCTGATGGTGGGGACGGGATGTGCTGAGAGTTTCCAGAGAATGAAGGATATTTGAAAAGCTATAATGGGTAAGAGGAGAGAGTGCCAACTGAGACCAGAAGTCCTGCTACCAGTATGTGGACTGCATATAAAAATAACAGCCTGGTATATTACTGGGAAACTAGAAAATTCCAAAATATATAGAAGTCATCAGTGTGTTAGCTGACATTTTGCTTGGGTAAGCTTGTGAATAAATTAAACTGCTTTTTAATCTGTTGTTTGAAATGCAAAAACATCCCAGGGGAACAGAACTCAGGAGGCTAGTATAGCCCATGGATTTGTTGCAGTTGCAAACACTATTTCAGTCATTAATGGCTTCTCATTTTGTCTTGGTCGATTTACATTTGATTGCATTCAATTGAAATATAACTTTTAAATGCCAAAAATGATTGCCTTGGCAAAAAAACAGTTTTCTTAGACCCCCTAAGACAAGCTATACTGACAACTTTATTTATGTTAGACATTGAGAATTCAATGTTTAGTTGCCTTTAAGCCCAAAGAGATTAGGAGCTTGATGATATTCACAGTCTGTTAGCTGTGTTCTGAACCCACCTGATAAAGCAAAAGTGGTTCCATTACATTCTTGGTCTGAATTCAAAGACATCCTCTCCAGTCTTATAGGAGTATTTGGGTATGTACAATTTATACATTTAAGAATATTTTCGGGGAAAATGCAGGATGTATTAATTAACATAAGCAAACATTTCTACCTGAATACTCAACAATCTATAGCATATAGTTTTCAGCAACAAAATATGATCACAAATGAAAACTAAATTAAAAACATTTTCTTGGGAAATAAGACTCCAAGAATTAAATTTTTCTCCTGTGCTAATTTATCATTATAATTATTAGTAGTAAACAATGAACCAAAATAGGATCCTTTTAAAAATTTTTGTGATTACTGATAAATAGATTTTTTTTTTTTTTTTTTGGGTAAATAGAAAAACTAAGTTTGTTAGGTGTTCATATCTTCCTGAGATGAATGGGGTGAGAGTGGTGAAGGTACGGTCCCTTGGGCAAAAGGAGATTTTGCCAACACCAGTATTTTGGATTGTCCCTTGACCAGATTTTCTGTTGCTAGGCAATGTACCACAGTAATGTTCCTGGTCAGTGAAAGGTATGCTTTTCCTTTGTGAAGTGGGGGAAGCCCGTTTGTGGGAGGGGGAGGTGGGCAAGCAGATTAGAGTGGGCATGAGAGCTCCCAGACAGGTGCTCTCTGAGGCAGAAGAATTTTAGAAGGAGTTCCCACGGAGGCTAAGGATTTGGACTCCGATTCCCTTAAACCATCAATTCCTGAGTACCTTGGAAGGTGCTTGCGTATGCCCTGGGATACGCATTCCCTAATTTATTTTTATTTTTAAGAACGTTATTGTAGTATAGTTGATTTACAATGTTGCATTAGTTTCAGGTGTACAACAAAGTGAATCAGTCGTACATATACATATATCCACTCTTCTTTAGATTCTTTTCCCCATATAGGCCATTACAGAGTATTGAGTAGAGTTCCCTGTGCTATACAGTAGGTCCATATGAGTTATCTATTTTATATATAGTAGTGTGTATAGATCACTTCTCTATGGTACATAAGCCACAGGCAACGCCATGCTGTACTGTCAAATCTCTTACGGCTATTATACTACTAACCAATTGTTCTAAAAGCCTCATTTCAGCCAGGGCTCTGGAAGGAGTCTTTGTCGGAAGTGGGCGAGGCAGAAAATTATCTGAGAACTCACACCTGTGCTGCTTGCAAAATTATTTTATCTTCTGGTGAAAGTTACTGCCCAATAGGACCACGTACATCTACGTTTTCTCCCTGTTCCCCTGGATCCCAGCTTCTGAATCCCTCAAACGGACAGAGCTCTCTCTGATAGATCTGTCTGTTGTAAAACTATACACTTACTGACATGTTTAAATCGTAATTTTCATAATCATGACCTCACAGCTTAGCCGTACACTTGGGACTCTCATTGTACTAGATTTTTAGTTTCTTGGTGGTTCTCTTAAGTTTTTTATTCAGTTGTTTAATGTCATTGCTTTCCATATCTATCCTATATCCCCCCCCTGCATTTTATACTCATGTGCATTTGCAGTTTTCTGGGTCACCTCTCTTCTTGATGAATCATCTCCTGGTGGGATTTTGTTTGGCTATCCAAAGATCTGCTTTATGGCGAGTTGAAGGAGTGGCTTCCCCAGGAAGGCAGCCTGAAGATTTGACTCAAGCAAGGCACCAGGAGGTCTGGGGAGCTGTCTTTCGGACTTGGAGATGCCAAGTCAAGTGCGGCTGGGCGGCAGGAAGGTGGCGTATGGAGGGAGAGGGCAAGGCACAGCACGGACTCTACAGTCGCTGTCTGTACAGTATCACAGGGAAGTTTCTTAAAAATACTAATGCTCAAGCCTCATCCCAACTCATTTGAATCTTTGTGAGTGGAACCTCATGTCTGTATTTCTTCTGGCTTTTTATGATGAAAAATTCCAAACACACAGAAGAGTTTAAAAACTGGAAAATAAGCATCTTTATTCACTATTCAGTTTTGATCATCGTTAACATTTTCTTATATTTGGGATATGTACATGCATGCATGGGAACTCATGTATGTGTGCACACACACATTTAATAGATAACATTTGTATATATGTATAAATTTACATTTATAAATCTATAAATATATCAAGAGATAAACTTGTCAATATATATATAAATATATAAATAAATTATATATAAATGTATATATGATATATATCTTCATCTAAAGTGATCATATATCATTAGTCTTCCTAATAAACTCCATGTCATCTAGTATTCGGTCTATATTCGGATTTCTGTCTTGTGTTTCCTAGCTATTTTCAATCCAGGATCCAATCAGATTTCATACATTGCATCTGGTTATTGTGTCTCATTAGTCTCTCCCAATCTAGAACTGTCTCCCTAACTCCTCCCCACCCCATGATATTGTCTGTTCAAAAGAACTCTCCAGTTGTCTTGATCAGTACCCACATTCGAGATTGATCTGAGTGCTTTCTCAAAGTTTTTGCTAATTTGTTCCTCTACCCTTGTATTCCCTATAACAAGGAAGTTAAGTCTGTTGCTTGATTAGATTCAGATGAATTAGATTCAGTTTTTTGTGAAGGATGCCTCATAGGTGATGCTGTGGACTTCATACTGCAACACATCAGAGGCCCATGAGGTCACTATTATTGATGCTTAAGGTGATGATTGTCAGATCTTCCTTTAATATAGATCTCAGCATCCAATAATGATCCTTGCCTGAATCAACTCTTTCATTGATTTCATTAAGGGTTGTAGAATTTGAGTTCTAATTCTATGATCCTTCTACCTTCATTAGCTCCAACTAGGTGAACTACACTCACTCCAAAAAAGGTAGGGTAAAGGTTTAATTATCTTCCTTTTATTACCAACGTTCAGAGAAAGGGTGTGTAACACTTAACATCTCGTGGTTGTAAATGAATTGATTTTTAGTTTCCTTTTTTGGTATAACTGTGAGTTCATATATTTTATTTAGTTTACATGTTATAATCAAATATAGCATTACTTTAAAATTTTGTTTTGTTTTTCCAAACTTGCTCAGTGGGAGTCCCTTTAAGTCCACCCACGAGTCCTTCTGAAAAGCCCCCATTAGTGTTTGAGCAATTGTTTGTTTTGTGGCATCTTTAATTTTTCCCAAAATAGATAGATCTGCTGTTTATCCAAGAATCTCAGGATCCTTTGAGTGTGGAACATACATAATATCCAATATCTGGGTGATGGAGGTTCTCATTCTACTGGAGTGTTAATTGTCAGAATTAGAAAAATATTGTTTTTAATCAAGTCAATACCTTAACATTACAGGGTTTTTCTTAACTTCTTTATTTGTTTCTCTCTCTAACATTTACAATCTTGGTTCCTAATAATAGTGTATTTACTTACTCTATTATACAAATATAATAATTCGAAAATTTCAATTGCAATGTATACTACCAACACTAAAACTATGATTAATATTTTCATATCAGGTTTTCTTTTATCTTGAATGTATACTCAGAGTCTTGTGTTAAAAAGTTGCTTGAAATAATTTTCTTTTGCGATTAGTTACTGATTTGGCATACAGTTGTGTTCATTTATTATATTTTATATCTTGAATATACCCACTTGGCTAAAAATCAAAATTATATAAAAAGGTCCACACAGAGAATTACTTCTTCCCCAATCCTCTCTACTTCATTCCTGCTTCCCCATTAATAACCATTTTGATTAGTTTGTGAATAGTGTGTGCTATTTTGTACTTGTGGAGCTATGTCCTCAAGGTAGATTTCTACCCTTAGTATCAATGTTGTTAAAAGCTCTCCAAGTGATGCTCCTGGGAAGGTGGTTGAGCATTCCTGGAATAAAAGTTAGGATTGGAAATGGGCTGACTTTAAAGGTGCGTAGAACCACAGAGACATTTGCAGTCCAGGTATCAAAGGCAAAAAGCATGGTGTGAGCCGGGAAGAGGGGGGCATGACAGGGCATCATGAAGTATAAGGATGAAGGCAGGTAAAGAGTAGAATCAAGTAAACAGACAAGAAACTCAGAAAGATCTAATGTGGAGAGCAGAGCAGCCCCTGCAAAGACAAAGCCAGTCATGGCAAGAAAGAAACTATAGAAACCAAAAAGGCAGGCTAGGTAAGTAGAAAAACAGACAAGAAGCTCCAAACTGAAAGAAGCTGAAAAAGGCCTTGGGAACGGAGGCAAACAGTTGGCACAGCTAGAAACTCTTTCTTTTAAGAGAGCAACCAGCCCCTCCGTTTCGCTAACATGAGTTCCTCAAGAATAGAAAAGTGGGAGAAAAGTAGGAGAGCCTGCCTGTAGGTGGGGAGGTGGGAGGCGGTGATGCTGAATGGAAAGGTCCAAGTCACTGTTTGGAGGTAAGGCCGGGCTGTGTGGACCCATGAAGAGATGAACTGGATTTTTAAAGAAATTTTTTGTAACATATGCATAACAAAATTTACCATTTTAAGTTCGTAATTCAGTGGCATTAATTACATTGACAAATATACAACCATTCCACCTATCTATTTCTAAAACTTTTTTATCACCCCAAACAGAATCTCTGTTCCCATTAAACAATAACTCTGCATTCCTTCTGCCCTCTGGCCCTGGTGACCTCTAACTTACTTTAGGTCTCTTTAATTTGCATATTATAGAACCTCATATAAGTGGAATCATGCAGTATGACTGGCTTATTTCAGTTAACATAATGTCTTCAAGGTTCAGCTATGCTGTGTCATGTATCATAACTTTATTCCTTTTTAATGGCTGAGTGATAGTCTGTGGTATACACAAACACACACATATCCATTTCCACCTTTTGCTTATTGTGAATAATTCTTCTCTGAACATTGGCCTCCAAGGATCTGAGTCCCTGCTTTCAATTCCTTTAGGTATATACCTAGAAGTAGGATTACTGACCATATAGGAGTTCTATGTTTAATTTATTTGAGGAACTTCCAAACTGATTTCCTTAGCAGCTGTACCATTTTAAATTCCCACCAGCAATTCACAACAGATCCAATTTCTGTACATCAGTGCCAATGCTTACTATTTTCCATTTTTTTGATAATAGTCATCCTGTTGGGTATGAGATGGTAAACTATGCTTTTTGAGCAATGGTATTATTCCTGATTATTTGTTTCTAACACTGCAGTGGTGTGGATATGATAAGACCATGGTAAGCACGGAGAGAGGAGGAGGAGGAGCTATTGGGGCAGGAAGTGAGAACCATAGGTACAGACATGAATCAGTATCACCTGTGTAACACAAACTGTTCCCCAGGACAGCATCTAAGAGGAAGCCTCCTCATCCATTGTGCCATTTGTGCTTAAGTCGCTGTGCTGTCATCACCCTGGGAATAAAGAAAGGCACAGCCTTCTGAATTCACATGCCTGGTGGGCAGTGTATCCCCCACATTCATTTTTCCAATAGTATACTTTCCTGCTATTTTTGTCTGCCCAATTCAGGCTAGACAATGAAATGTTCTAATGCACACAGACAATATTCAATAAGGTCTACTGTAGTGTCCGGTGCAATGAATGGTAGCTAAATAAATATGTGCATGAATGAATAAGTGAGAGGGAAGCTCAACTTATAAGATTAAATTGTTGGTACATGACCTCTTGTTTTTTAAGCAGCCTAACCAGCTGAAACATTAATTTCCTCCCGTGCTGTAACAGACACTGTCAGGCTCTTTCATCTCCCTTTGGTTTTACCACTTCAAGGCTAATTTCCAATGACCAGTATCTGCATTTCTTTGCCTGAGGAAGGTCACTTTGGTGGTACTCTCTAAGCAACAGGGAATTAGTATCATTGCCTCTTCTCCAGTGGCCCTTATGGACCAATGAAGGACCAGAATCGGTGTACAAAAACCCCAGTTCCCTTACTCCTTGGGTGGGATGCGTGTATATGCTGTACACCAGTGTTACAGAAAGTGAGGTCCTTGGACCAGCAGTACCAGCATCACCTGGGGGATTGTCAGACATGTTGATGTTGAGCCCCACCTCAGACCTATTAACTCAGAATGCCTGGGATGGGGCACAGGAATTCGTGTTTCAACAGGCTTTCCAGGAGATCCTTGTGCATGACAGTTTGAGACTTGCTGCTGACCACCTCTTCCCAGAGCTTCCTTTGGAGCTGAGCTCCAGCCTTCCAAGCTGGTAGCTGTCTTGAGAACACCATCCCCATCGGATGCCTTCCTGTCCCTACATCACTTCTCCTTTCTGCACTTGCTATTTCCTTCATCTCTCAAATAAACTACTTGCATCTGAACCCTTGTCTCCAGCTTGGCTTCTGGTGGAACCCATACAAGTCACCCCTTCCAGTCATGTCTTCCTTCTTTGACTGGATTACTTGCCATCGTTTTTATTCCCTTCTAGATCAATCTAACTTCCAGTCTCAAATCGTCATTTTTTTTTGGCCCCTTGATGGTTGAAGGGTCAGGGTTCTGTTTGGCCTGGACCAGGTTTCTTCTCAGCTCGAGGTAAAACCAGCTGTCCTCACAGTCAGATGAACCCCAACATGCTGGCTGCGGTGCCAAGGGTATTTCCCTGCCTTTTCTTGAATGTCTGTTTCTTGCAGTGTGGTAGCCTAGGTAGTAACTGTTTCCTGTAATTGTATTCCCTTTACTATTGATACTGGTGAAATTTGAAGACATATGGCCTAAATATAGTAGTTTTCTTCTGTGTAAATCCATCTTAACTTTACCATCAGCATCTTCTTATTCCTGGCTCTGGGGTGATGGGGTGCATGGGTCAAGATACTCATCTCCTGGTCTTGAATTTACTTCTGTCAGTGGTTCTCAAACGTGGCTGCAAATTGGTATTAGCCATCAGGTTTTTTTTTTTTTTTAAATAAATTTATATATTTATTTATTTATTTATGGCTGCATCGGGTCTTTGTTGCTGTGCGCAGGCTTTCTCTAGTTGCAGCGAGTGGGGGCTACTCTTGGTTGCGGTGTGCGGGCTTCTTATTGCGGTGGCTTCTCTTGTTGTGGAGCACAGGCTCTAGGCATGCAGGCTTCAGTAGTTGTAGCCATCAGGTTTTAACAAACAGCAAGGCGATTCTGAATCAGTAGGTCTGGGGATGGATGTGGATGTGTGTATTTTGAAAAAGTTCCACAGGTAATTCTGACTCAAAACTTTAGGTAGATTTAGTGTAGACTAGTGATGCATCCACAGTTGAATGCTAATTATGATAATCTGGCAACTGCTGTGTTGGACAGTAAATGATCCCCAGGGATCATTGTGGTTTGAGGACGGGTTCATATTCTGCTATGCCCCTTCCAGGACAGAGCTGCAGGATTTGCCAGTGTCCTACCCCTGAAGGATGTGCACATGCCACAGAGGGGCAGGTTAGGGGGTGGAGATAGGGATGAAGAGAAGCCCTTGTCTAGAATCCTAATGAGCACAGTACCCAGACCAAACAGGAAGATCCTCTCTCAGGCCAATTCTGATCTTTTCCATTGTTACACCAGCAAATCCAATTTTTACAATATATCATTCATCCCTCAGTGGAGAGACATAGCTTGTTAATGTAACTTAGATTCTTGCAGTTAGTAAATGAAAAATATTTGTCGTTAGATCTGTTCATGCTGCTAATTGAATTTTCCGGTGAAAGTCAATCAAAATAATTTTCTGCCATAGGATGTCACATCCTAAAGTAAATAGATGTCAGTGAAGGTGTAGCTAAAGGTCTGATCTTTCTGTAGAATTGTGAGCTACTTTTGTAAGACTGCAAGAACTGTATCTTATAGTGCATTGTGTCCCAAGTCTCTGGAATTCTGGACTCGAAGTTGGAAGACCTCAGTGAGAGGACCATGACCAAATCGCTCAAGTTTAATAAATCTGTTTTCTCATCTGAAAATGAAGAATATGTTATACTTACCCTGTAGGTTATTATGAGGATCAGAAATGAAAGTATGAAGTGCAGAAACTATAAAGTGCTGCACAAGTTTTAAAATAAAATAATTTAGCACGTCAATTTATATTATAATTATAATTATTATTAAGGATGTTTTTAAAATAACCCAGAACCATTCCTGTTTAATAACATCATCCCCAAGATAATTTGAGCAACTTCCACCTGCCTAGAGCAGAGTAGACGTTCAGTAAATGTTGATTGAATGAATAAATGAATGTTTATTTCAAGACCTGGATTTTCAAGTAGAGTAAATATACTTTTCAAATGATCTAATAATCTTCTGAGAAAGGAATCAGTACAAAACTCGCAGGTGATGTGTAGGAATTCCACATATGAGGTGTGACTCCAAGCTGGTTTCTAGGTTTTTTGGGACTAGTGGGTGGTGGGAGTGAAAGAGGAGACCCACAGATCCTCACCATGGCCCCAACGTGTAGATTCATGTCTGCTAGTTTGAGCTCAGGAGCCTGACCACATGGCTTGAAACCTGGCCTCTCCACCTACTCTCCGGGTCAGTCACTGTAAGTCACCCTTCCGTGCCTCAGTTTCCTCACCTCTACGAAGGAGATAATAATAGTAATACCTTCCCCAGGGCTGTGGGGGATTAAATGAGATAATAAGTATAAAGTACTAGAACAGTGCCAATTCACAGTAAGTGCTCAATAAAGGGTAGTGATTATTTTTACAAATTGGATTTGCCTAATGTTAGATTTTATTTGTGCAATGGACTAAATGTATAGCCTAAACTACAGAACTGAGGATAACGTGAGAATTAAATAGAGAAAATACAAACTTAATTTTTTAAAGTGTAGGGACTATTTCTAAAGAAATTTTTAGTTCTTGCATGACATATGAGATAATAAGATGCAAAGTTATTAAGAGTCAAGTCAGGCTGTGATTATCTGTCTAATGATAGGGAGGGGAACTCACCTTTATCCTGTGCCAGGTGTATTACATACAGGTGTCATTTAATACCCAGAGTGACCTATAAAGTAGGAAATTATCATCCCCAAATTAGGTAGGTACATACAAGGAAAGGTTCAGAGAGGTTGAATACCCTTTCCAAGAGCAGTGTTAGTAAATGACAATATTCAAAACTTTGAAGATTGTACTACTTTTGCTATACCAAGTTCATTCTAGTTAAAAAAAAATGCATGATCTAAAATCATTTGGATTTTATTTGAAAGCTTTTTTTCATAATATGAATATAAATGCTTAAAATGTGCTGTCTTCTTTCTGAACTGGCTATGTTCAGTTAGGGGAGATCAATATTTGGAGAAAATGCTCAGCCCTTCGGGGAAAGAAGAGAGGGAATATTTACTATCAGTACCTTGAAAAAGTATTAACACACTGAAAAAGACTAAGGTCCTTACAACTGAATAAAACACAGTTTCTTTCAAAATGATTTCATATTTTATATATGTATGGGGTTTTGAATATACCGTATTTATAGCAATAATTATATGGGTGAACTACACCTAGAATTCTTTGTGCTTCCTAGGCATAAATTGTGGGAACAACCATACCTCTGCTTTGGTTCAGTTTATTACAACAATCTGGAAGAAAGATGTTACTCATTTGTTTGATACTAAACTGGATGGAACTGATTACCCATATAAAAGATAAAAGCAGAAACGAAAATGCTATTGGTAGAACAAGGCAGAAAAAGTTACTGCTGTACAAAGAATTTCTGCTAGGAAATTTGGAGTTATGGTAAGGTATTCAGTGGTTAAAAGCCATAAAGGCATGAGAGCAAAAATATGAGGAGGAAGGACTTTTGTTAGAAAAATAACCAAATATGTAATGAAGATTTTCAAAGAAATCTGCTATCATGTTTTAAAACTCTTTGCCAGACATAAGACGATGCTTCTAAAATGAGGTTATTGAAGTTCCTGACTTGGTTGTATAGCTTGAAATCAAGCAAAAGTCCTACTCTGGAGGATTTACCTCCACCCTTCCCCCTTGACATTTGTTTGAGTGTGAAACACCAAAGGAAGATTCTTTATTTGCATATAAATTATGTGGGGCATTCTCACAAATTTCAGCCTCACTCAATCCAAGCAATTTTAGAGCACACCAAAGTATAATAGATTTGTGTTTTAATGTGTTTAATGCAGACATGTTTAGAATTAGTTTTGAATTATATTTTAAAAATCCTCATTATACCATAACAAGTATCTAAAAAATGACCAAGAATGAAGAATTTATATATGTCATATATATAATATTCTAATATGTTATATTCCCACCAGAGAGTTTATAAATTATCCCAAAAATAAGAACTATAGAAGCATCCCTAAGATTGGATCCAAGTTTAGACCACAGTTAAGTACTTTATCTGTTCAATACTTTGGCATTTCTACATTTTGGTATATGTAGAGTTGAGGTTTTGGGAAGGGCATCCTGACTAATACAATTAGCAACTGAACAACCCCTTCTGGTTTTGGAATTTATTTGAAACCCCCCCCCCTCCATTTTCCACTAAGGATGCTTTCTTCCACTTCATTTCTTCCAAGTCCATGACCATCACCCATTTAACTTTCTCCACCAAAATCTTTGCTAACTAAATTCATCTTACTTTGATCTCTCATTCTTTCTACTCAACACATAAAGCCCTAAGCATTTTGGGTTTGGTGATATATTTGTTCAACTGGTTTCATTTTAACTTGTGGTTATTTTTATGTTCTAAATAGACTGACTGTAAGCTCCTGGAGAATTTTTGTTTGTTTGTTTCTCTTTTGTTTTAATTATTTTTTGTTGAGCCTATGAAATCCTTAAGACATGACACAGTCTTGGTATATAGTAAGCATTCAATAATTGCTATTATTATTGCTATTATTCACCACAAGTAAGAGTATATTTTACGTTTAACTCTGCCCAAAGCACTGTGCTAAGTTTTGAGGATATCAAGGGGCATGAGGCACAGTTGCGGCTGTGATGGATTTGAATCAATAGAAGAGAGAGAGTCAGAACCCCAAACCTAGATCCACCAGTGGATGCGTGTGCCCAGTTCCACGTACATGCCAAGACGTGGTAGTAGCTGGGGAATATGGAGAAAATAGTGGTTGCCGGAGAGGAAGAAGGTCATGAAAGGCCTTCTTAAAGGTGGGGACTTGATGGGGAACAGGCAGCAACGGTAAGACTTGGAAGATAAGAGGATACGTAATGCGGGACAGAGGGCTGTCTGTAAGAGGATTCTGTAAACCAAGGTCTGATTTGCACATTCCTCAAGTCTTCTATGTCGGGGTAAAGATTCTGAAATTTTTCTTCAAGCTAATGGAAACTTTGTCCATTTATAAGGGGGGGTATCAGGTAATGGTATTTCAGGAAAGGTAAGTTATTATTTTAATGCAGAAAGAAATGGGGTGGGAGTAGGGAAGCAAAAAAAGGGAGCTGTTGCAACCGTCCGCAGCCGGGTGAAGAGAAACTGAGTCAGCAACGAAGTGAAGAAGATGGAGACAAGCGCGGAACTCTTTCCCTAGAAGATTGTGGCGACAGTGGGACACAAGCCAAGGAGCATAGTGACAAGTCTCAATGGTAGACGTTGAGAAGTCATGAATGTCTAGATCAGGGATTGGTAAACTTGCTCTGTAAATGCCAGAGAGTAAATATTTTCAGCTCAAGGGCCAGTGTGGTTCAAATGGAACTACTCAACTCTGCAGTCGTAGCATGCAACTAGCCCTGGATAATACCTAAAGGAGAAGGTATGGATGTGTTCCAGTGAAACAGTCTTTACAAAATCTGGCTCTGGCCATATTTGGCCTGTGGGCTGTGGTTGCCAAGCCCGGGAGATACTGCAAATGTGCTCCTCACTGTAAATGTAGTTGTGCATCATTTTTGTAGTGGTTGGGGGTTTATTATAACTAGATTAATGAGGTAATTGTTGTTGGATTAGTTATCCCAGCTGCGCTGAGGAAGAGAAACCTCTGATGGCAAACACCATGCCAACTTTATCTAAATGTAGTTTTCTACCAAAAATGTTTTATCGAACTCACTTCTTATATCCTTATTACTTTAAGGATATAAGACAAGCGCCCTTTGGAGCTATTAAAAATTAATATTAATAGGAAATGCCTTTGCCCCTCTTAGTGAATGGGCTTAAGAGAAAACTTTATGATAGTAGAATGCAAAATAATCAAAAGTTGAAGTTAAAAGATTATGGATTCTGATATGTAAATCTTTATCTTTCTGTAATGCTAATTGATAATAGAGTGCCTTACATTTCCAAAAGAATATTTTATCAAGTATTCTTAAAGTTCTTGCTTAAAGAAATTACAAAAAAAATCTTATGATTTAAACTTTAATTATAATTGACTTTGAATAAAAGTTATTTGGGGTCACACAGTGGCTAATTTTCTGGAGACTCTGATTTTTTTTGAGAATATGTTGAAAGACCTTTTCCCTAGGAAAAAATGTGGGCACATGCATGAAGACACATAACTTTACATATATACGTATTCATATGTATGTGCATACATACAATTTCAGGGGATTCGTGACCATAATGGAGTCTAGCTGAAAAGCCTCTGTTTTAACTTTCTTTTCCCTGTCAGTGATTTCAAAGATGAGTCATATTGAAAGGTCTTTGACATTGTACATAATGTGAAACAATATTGTGTTAAATTGAAAACCTTATTGTGTTACTAAGTCAACAAGGGTCTTTTCTTTAAAACCTTCTGGTCCCATTTGTTTCTTGACAAACCAGGCAGATCATAGGAAAAATGAAATCGTCCCTCTAAGAATGGAAGACCCCACATATGTGAACAAGGGTTATACAATTAAATGTGCAATTTACATGTATACACCTACACATAAACTTACACACACACACACACACACACGCTACTCATCTATACATTTTCACCTATACATACATACTGGTTTAAATATATACCTAACCATGGGGGAGATTAAAACACAGAACCTGTTTTCAGGGCTAATAATCTTTACAAAGAGCTGATAAAATATCAGCATGGTTCAGAGATATCCAATTTGATACCAGATTTCATTTTTTGAACTCAGATCTCTTTTTAGCAAATATTTCCAATCCAGCAAATATTTCTAATCCTTTGCTGCTGTCTACTGCTACACAGTTCTGTCTTCCAGATCTAGTGTTAGGAATACAAGTATGTGTAAGATGCAGTTTATTTAGGCAAACTAATGAGAAGTAAACAGATGACAACTAAAACAGGAGACTAACCACATCACCTGTTGTAGTAAGTAGGAAAATTTGGGTGGTTCATAAATAAGAAAGTTGCATGTGTTACACAAATTTATGACGTGGAAAGAAAATAAGGAAAACTGTACTGATTTTCCCCAAAATTGATACAATAGATGAAATTTAAAAATCTATCTTGAGCACAAAATAAGTTTGATCATTTTCAAAGATGAAAAACATGGCATACACTATGTAATTCATATTTAATGAATTCATATTTAATGAATAATGAATTACTATTTAATATAAATCAATTTAACATCACTGTTTAGTCTAAATAATTTTAAAATGTCCTGAATAAATGCTATAAAAATATATTTATATAGTCCATTAAAGTCATCAAGAATATTTTATATGTACTGAATTCCCAAATGAGATTAGATGTCTTTTTGATAAACTACACAAGGGAACTCTATCTTTAGTTCTAAGAAAGGTAAACATTCCCCCTTTGCTTCAGCATACCTGTGATGCGGTCAAACTGTAAGTCTGTTTTCTGAGCATGTCTTATAATTTCTGCTGCACATGTGCCTTTCCTATGAAGTCCAATCTTCCTGGAATGCCATCTTTTTCTTCTTCTACTTCTAAAATTAAGCTCCATCTTTAAAGTAAGTCTAAATGCCAGCTATTTCATTAAGATACTGTTGCTTCTCTTTCTTGCATCAACTATACACAAACACACATTAACACTTATATCTCCCTTTATGCATTAAATCATAACAAGTGTTTGGAAGTGTCTAGAGCATAGTAAGTGCTCAATAAATATAACCCTTTCCTTTGTTCTCTTCCTCCGTGGCTAGTTGCCTTGTTTCCTCATCTTTGAAAACCCCATAGTGCTCAAAATGTGTATTGAATTGAGTTGAATTTTACTCAGTATAAAAAGTCAAGATGGAATTGGGCAGATCAAAACAAAAAAACTTTACAGGTGTCTTTCCTTAGAGTTCAAACCTGCCACTTCAATATTTTTTTTTATTGGAGTATAATTGCTTTACAGTGTTGTGTTAGTTTCTGCCATACAATGAAGTGAATCAGCTCTATGTATATACATCTATCCCCTCCCTCTTGGGCCTCCCTCCTACCCCAGCCCACCCATCTGGGTCATCACAGAGCACCGAGCTGAGCTCCCTGTGCTATATAGCAGGTTCCCACTAGCTATCTATTTTACACATGGTAGTGTATTTCTGTCAAACCTAATCTCCCAGTTCATCCCACCCACCCTTTCCCCCACTGTGACCACACATCCGTTCTCTACATCTGCATCTCTATGCCTGCCCTGCAAATAGGTTCTGACCTGAGCTTTAAATATTGTGCTACTCATTTAATTCCATAGCAACTTGCCAACAGTACTGTGGAACCAGATTTCAAAGCGGTCAGCATCTAGGACAGTTTGCCAAAGTTCTGTACCTATCTCTGTTTCAGATTCATTTTTATGAAAGTTGTCCCTAATCTGTGTCTCTTACATAAAATACAATGAGTACTCATCAAATTGAAGTTCAAAAGTGGATAACACCTGCTAAATTTCCCAAATGATGTATTTACAAGGTGTGCTAGAGCCTATCAAGAGAGAAAATCAGCAGGACATGAATGTGTGTTGCTTACATTTTGAAACAGTCCATGCTATAGATGAATTTCTTAAAATGGTTCTATGAGCTTTTCAGATTATCCTCAGTACAGGTGTGGGCCACCTGATTCATTTTCCTCACTCACAACTAGTACTTACTTTAATGGAACGTGATTTTTGGCATAAATAAAGATGAAATGAATATACAGTTAACTACTTGTTAACTAAAAGTCATATTTCCCCTATGTTCTCAAGAAAGCATGTAAGCATATTTTCTCTTATACCAGCCCCGCTGGAAATATTGGAAGCTACCATAAACACAAATAGATATGTTTGCATACGACTGTTTACCTTGTGATAATGTTCTTTGGGGTAAAGCTTTATCAGTTATTAAGATTGATTTAACTTTAGATCCTTTATATTCTTAGTGGTCATGCAAATGGGTGTGTGTATCTTGGCATAAATCACTCTGCATTACATTGGCTTACTGAACATAAAAATATTCAAGGTAAATATTTTTTAGTAAAGGAAGTTCTGTTTCTCTAGAAAAAGTTTTTTGGACCTCATCACTTTTGAGATGCTTCTCTGTAGTAATCCCGTGATCCAGTGTCGAATCTGTTGATCTGTTTGAATGTAAAATGCTGAGGTAGAGACCCTGTAATCAATGTATTTACTACAGTCTGGAATCTCACCATCTTCAAAGAATGTTTATTGAAGGTGCAAACTATTGATTGTAATATGTGGCAATATGTGCTGGCACTTACAATTATTAATAGATGATGACATTGACCATTTAAAATTAAATATGTTCTGTATTGAATCCAGGATTGTGATATTCTGACTGCCTAACTCATCTGGCTGAGTGCACTGAAATGCTATGAAAATTGGGTTTACGAAATTACAGGCAGTTCCTGCTTAATTTCTTCCACTTAAAAAACTACTGGCTCTGGATGACTGAATGTATTGCGATAACCAGCATGTCAGCCAAGCCCTGTTGGAAAAACAAAATAAATGAAATAGGCTTCATGTCCCAGTTAGCTATATTTAACACTGTAATGTTCCACACTTTTAGAAATCTACTCTCCAATAATGCAGAAAAGCTCTCCATCAAAGCTACTGATTATCAGTGATAAAAATACCTGGAGATGTTTTAGAATCTCTAGCAATCAGGGATTCAAAAACATTTACAATCAAACTAGATTTTTTTCACCGTCTTGTCAAACATTAGGAGGCATGAAAATGGAATAAAATAGGTCAGTGGTTCTTCATGAAAAAAATTTAATTGCCTCCAGTAGAGGTCAACCATGGTCAGTTAAATGATCAGGGGAAAATACCTAATTATTCCTCTAGACCTACTTAATACTGGCAGCAATTTTCTTCATTTCTCTTAGAAAAAAAGACCCAAAGACTTTGCCTGAAACAATGGAAAAATACTTCACTTTTGATCAAAATGTGAAGTTCTAACCTCCAGCAGCAGATCATAATACACTGCCTTCAGGACACAATCATTAGTTTACTGACATTTTGAAATGAGCCAACTAGCCACATTTTTCTAAGTTCTTTAGCAAATGTCCTTTCAATCAAAATAGCATGGCAGCAGTTCAGTGGAGCAGAACCTCCTTACATTAAAAAAATTGGTACTTTCTTTGCATGAGTTATATCTTGCTACACACTCTGCACTTAGGTTTTGGATAAGATCCTTGCTGTAACCTAATTTGAATTCTGAAAATGTGTTTTACTCTTGATTTAATCCCTAAATATCCCTTCACATTTGTAAATAGGACACTGGTGCAGGGCTTGTGACTTTAGGGGCAAAAGAGGGCTCTCATGCTGATGGCTGCTGAAATTTCACCCTTTCTCTTAAGGTTTTTAATGTTGCTAGAATGCAAATACCTTTGGGAAAGAGAGCTCTTAAATTACCAGTCTCCTCAAGCCAGGGATAAATGAATAAAGGCCACTAGTTGTGTGACCTACAGCAAGTTACTGCAGTTTTCTACCTAAAGTTTTCCTACCTGTAAAATGTAATAAGGACAGAATTCACTATGATTGTGAGTTACTATTAAATGGAAACATTGTGAGGGTTAAATGCGTACTTGCTTAGGTCACTGCTTGCAAGTACTGCGTGTTTGGTAGAAGTTGGTTGTTACCATTTTCATTCTTATTGAAACTTCTTTGCAATATCAGTAGAAGTCCAGAGCTTAGCTCATGGTATAATCGTGTTTTTGGTGAATGTAACTATGATAGTGGTGCTAATGACTGGCTTAGGGAAAGAATGGATCCAGAAGGTTCCTTAGTATATACTCGGGTATGTTAAAGATAAACACATTGTTTTACAGTTTGGACTGGTCATTCCTGCTTGATGACCTATTGTTTTTTTGGTAGGAGACAGTGGGAGGGAGGGCATTACAGGGATGACAAACAATAAAAATAAAGTAGTAAATGGGAAGATCTCCGAAGTAGGGAGTTGGAGAAAAGAGAATGAACCTTAGCCTCTGTCACCAGCTTGCTGGATGGCCAGAGTAGATGTCCCTGGATCCCAATGATGCAGAAGGACCTTTACGGAGCTAGTAATCTGGATTCCAAGATGGTTGGTGACTTTCGCATTATCCTATGGCTGAGAATGGGAGAAAGAGTGTACAACAGGCAGGTGAGGACCTAAAATTCTGCCTACTCAGGTCAAGGACCTCTAAAACAGTGCTTTCCAACTTAAAGTGCAGGTAGACCACATGGAGACCTTGTTAAAACGCAGACTCTCCTTCAGCAGGTCTGAGTCGGGGGTCGCTAATTTGCATTTCTAGCAAGTTTCCAGGTGATACTAATGCTGCCTATGTGAGGACCACACTTTGAGTGGCTCTGCCTCAAAACACTGATTTTGTTGTTGTTGTTGTTGTTGTTAAAAGAAGCAAATCAAGTCTAGAAGGAACTGAAAACATGTTTTTACTCATAACCTGAGGCTCTTTGAACCTTTAGACAAAGAGCATGGATTCAGTTGATAACACACAAATCCTGAGTAATGACCTCAGAGTGTATCCAAGAACCAGCATCTTGGTCTCCTGAAATTAGTCAAAGTGCTTGAGTCCATCTAAAGGTAAACGTTTTCCGTCTGCTCTGTAAGGCTTGTGATCTAAAACTACGTGGTGATTTTACCCTGTGAGAAAGTTAATGTTTCTCTGCTTCTAGAGCTTGCATTTTCTCCCAGAGCAGAAGTATTTTTTTGCAGTTCTTGAGCTGTGAGCCCACGATTTACCACTGGGATTCATTCTCTTGCTTGGTTGCTTTACGGAGAGTTTAATCAAGGATCTTTACCTATTCTTCCTGTCAATCTCTTCTTATTTTGCCCTCTCCTACTCAGCAAATTGCATCGGGTTTTTAAGGATGGCAAATAGACCTTCAGCAGCATCTCTGAAAAATTGACTTTTTTGGAGAAATAATATTTTGCCAGGCAGATTTCACAGTGATTCCCTTGTGATTTAGATACTTTTCTGTAGTTCTTTTACTCTGCCTTGGCAGTGCACTAGGATGAGGACCTGCAGGCTTGGGAGCTGGCCCGTGTCCCCAACCCCTGAGGACACCGCAGGGAGAAAGGTTGCTCTCTAAGATTGCAGAGACAGTTTCCTGGGAAGATCACTAGATGGGGATGGGGAAGTGGGAGGAGACCTATACACGACTTACTTCTCTGCTACTATGTTACTCTCTAAATATCAGTTCCCCCATCTGTGATATGGGGTAATAATACCTGTTTTACTTACACAGAGGGTTAGAAGGATAATATGAAAAATGCATGTAAAAGTTTGTCATTAGTGTGTATACAAATTAATTATTATTAGTATTTGTGCTGCATCGGAGATTCCATCACTCACTGGCTTGTCTGAACTATTTTAATATTCAATGGCCGAGCAGAGTTCCATGTGATCTTTTTTTTTTCTTTCACATTTTCTAATTCTTTTAATTGATCATCAAGGATGATGAAGTCACTGGCAAAACAGTGCTCTTCTGCCCCTCAAGGTTTTCCCTCAGGAGGAGGCTGGGCAAAAGCTCTAACCCCCAACTTTGCTGCTTACAAGAAATTAGCACAAAGTTTTCCCACTTTTAGTATCAAGGTAACAATAGATCTCAACAAAGAGCACGCCCATTACCATTGCTTGTTAGAATACCACAAGTATTTTGTCTTAAAGGTAAGGAACCTACTTCTAACCCCATTAAATATCTTGGTGGCTTTTGGCAAGGAAACACCTTTCACTGCTATTTCTTCTTACGTTTTGTTCTTGCTACTTCTGGTTTAGAGTTCCTTTAAAATGGTTTAACTGGGAGCACTGAGGAAATAGCTACTTATGTTATTTGTGCAAAATAAATCGCTCATGCCCAGTTTATTAGATCAGTTTTTAGTAGGGTTTGTCTTTTGTCCCTTGAAAGGATGCTCTGCACAATAAACATTTGGCGACTTTCTTCTGTTGGGGGTTGTCTGTCACAAAGGAAACGTTGGTAGAATGTTGACAGTTACTACTTCTAAGGGACTATGTTGTACACCTGATTTTCATTCATCTACACATTTTTATATGCTCTGAAAATGCACTTTAGAAAAAAACACAAAGTATGTTTGAGATTAAGAGCAGGCGTGCTCTATTGCCTTTTAAAGACTGTCCATAATTCTTATGTTTGTCAGACAACTAAAAAAGACTTAAATTGTGAACTTAGGCCACATTCCTTTTTGTCAGGTGTGTCTATGATGTGTCTGCTTATTTTACCTTTGGATTTCTCTGCATTCAGAAGAGAATGTTTACCCTATCATATTGTATAATTATAGGGAAAGGACCAACCAGAGTCACATTTACTGGTTTATTTATTTTATCATGTTCCCAAATAACCTTTTTCTGGATAAAAAGGTCATTGCTAGAAGGCCAGAGGCTAAGTAGAAGGGACATGAAAAGTTACCTGTTACAGAAATAAGAAGAGCGAGCTGCGTGACTTTGGGCCAATGGCTTCACCTTTCTAAGCTGAGGGTTACTCATCTTTAAGATATAGACTGTATATCTTATAGGGGTGAGGGGGCACACCCGGAGCACACAGACCTCAGGATTCAGCTCACAACCTGTGTCTGACCTCCTCTTGTGTTAGTCATTTTTAATAGCAGCAACATTTTTAACATCTCTCGCTTTCTGAGCAAATTCTTGCTTGTTTCACGGTTCAGTATCTAAATCTCATCAAGCTAATTATCATGCACAGTGTATTTGTGGAAGTATTTCAATAGAATGTAGCCAGAATAAATCCTGAATTGCTGTAAATGCAATGTATTTCTGAACTCACATACTGCCTGAGCATCAAAACATGGAAGTTATCTGTAAATTGCTGAAAAAAAATCCACACACACATGATTCTGCGGCATTTGCTCAGGAAAAACCAATAGATGCTATGTTTGTAAGAAACAAATCTTAGAAGATGATCTCGGTGTTACATCTGGGTATATCAGCCATATTATCATTCTAAGTGTGAATATCCAGGGACATGCCTTTCTGGAAATGGGTTATTAAACAAAAGAAGCAAATTGGCGACAGACTGTCTGCTTGTTTTCTGCACAGAGACTCAGGGTGCGTGAGGCGGAAAGGAAGCTCTTGTTTGTTACCGATGATGGCACACAGAGCTAGGGTTGGTGGGGCGTTAAGGCAGTTGCATCGAATGTGCAGAATTAGAGCAGGTTCATTTGCAAAAGCACAGGTAATGCTGGAGATGGGAGTCAGGCCTCACCCCAATGAGGGGAAGGGCAGCACATGACTCTACAGATGCAATTTGGGCTACACTGGGAGCTCTAGTGCATTCCAATAAGTGGCTGCTCTCCCAGGCTCAAGCTCCTGTTCGGCAGTTTCCTTTCGGTTGACTGCTCATTGTGATGAGTGGACGTGGGGCTCTGGGCTCACAGTTTGGACCCAGACTTCAGTCGGCTGTGAGCTTGACACACAAGGCAGTTGTTATTCTCCCATTGCCTCTGTTCTGTTCACCGCGCATGGCTTCAAACGCTCCTGGGAGTGTTATTTGACAGATGTGCTCTAGGAGAAAAACATTCTCCTGTGAAGGAGGAGAGGTGGGTAACTTGGCAATGGGAAGATGGAAAACCATTTCAGTCATTTTACATCCCACAGAGAGTTTCTGATGTCAACAGTTTGGCCCTCAGCTCCAAAGTTACTTTTGTAACTCTGAGCGCTGTTGGGTTGGTCTAAGACATAAGGCTCTTAACAACTTGGATCGTAAAGAATGTGGCACAGTGTCAGCCCAGTCTGTTTTGTTGCTCACTGACAGGGGATATGGTAAATGTATCTGAGCTGGCACTACGATCAAGGAGACAAAAGAATTCATTAAGCTCACCATAAATTTGTCTAGAAGCATATTGGAAAACTAGTCATCCTAGATGGATTCACCAAGTGACAGTAGATTTCTAACACTGGCTCTGACCATCTGGGGAAATTTGGAAAATGCTCAATTCTGAATCTTTCTGTTCTGAAGACCTTAGCCATTTTAGAACAGGCAGCACGCGACTATATTTTGAAAAGAACATGCCGACCATCTACAGATTTAAGGTAGTCAGAATTGCAAAGCAACAAACGTTTGTCTTCGGCATTTTGAGGCAACTATCCAGGATTTTGGAGTTCCACGTGGGAGGTATTTTTTCAAGAACACAGCTTTTTTGGTCTTATGACCCAATTCCATAGTCAGTGAAAAGATTATGCTCTCTGATTGTTTGCCTGAGGCAGACAGAAGCCATTTTACTACAAGTACAGGGTTTATATGAGAACAGACTCTATGTACTCATATGCTATTGTCTATAAAAACAGGCAGGCGTAGGCACTGACAGTGGACATAGATTAGTCTAGCTTCACATGTATCTTGTGGGCGATTTCTTAATTTTTAAAATTTCTCATTATTCAAACAAGGTCCTGGCTTACGCTTGGTCCAGTTTCTTCCCTTCCTGGCATGTAGGAAGCCTGCATTTCCGGGTTAGTTGTCTTCTTCGCCCACCCTCCGCTCCGAAAGAATAGTCCAGGGATGGTGAGTGGCGACCTGAAGTCCAATAGCTGTGGGTTGGAAACCTGCCACTGACAGCCGGAAACTGCATGTCCTTGGAAAAAGTCAGGTACCTTCTCTGAGTCTCTCAGTGTCCTGAGAGGTAAAACAGGGGAAATCACCTCCTTGCTTGGTTATTCCGATGTGCAGATAAAATCACAGGTGGAAACTTGGGAGTACACTCTCTGGCTCATATTAGGTTTTCAATGACTGTTGTGTGTTCTTAATCAAACTTTTCTTCTAAGTTTTCAAACGAGGGTGACCATCATCCAAGTCAGGGTTTTTTGGTTTTTGTTTGTTTGTTTGCTTTAGAATGAAAATTAATAAACATCAGGATGACAAGATTAAATCAGGACTGTCCTTTACATGCCAGGCCATTGATCACCATTCTTCAAGGAGGTCTGATCTCCACTTCGAATGTCTGCATGAAGTGAGAGCTTCACCATTAGTTTATCTTTGCCAATCATCTGGACAGAAGTTTAACCTGACCATCTGCATTTATAATTTTGTTTCTTTTCACTTGACTAGCCTTCTTCTATAAATTGTCATTCGTTTCTGGTTTTACAGTTATTTCTTGAGCTAACCTTTGCTAAAATACATTGTTATTTCTACTTTACCCTAATAACTCTGATTTAATATATTTGATATATTCATATTCAAAGTGACGTATCCCAACTCTAACAATTTTGAATAAGGTACAAAAACGATAATATCGAATTTATACCAAAGAAGTAAAGATATGTGTGTAATTTGTACTCAATGTGTATATATCTGTGTCCACACTAGTAGATTTCCAGAGTGAAAATACACATGTATACTGACCATATGTATAGATACATGTGTGAGTTCTCACTCAGCTCAACCTGCACTTTTAGGGCTCCCTGACCTAGCCTTATGCTTTCATGCTGCCCATCCTTCATAACACTTTTGCCATATAACATCTTTGTTAAGATTTCGAGCTACTATATCTTTCTTTTCCTTTCTCAAACTATACATTACCTTTCTGGTGTCCCGTGTTAGGGCCCTCCAGGACGACGAGACTGCTAATCATACTCACTGTCAGGGTCCAATGTAGTTGTACCAAGGCATTTGCATACTATAATATTGTATGCGTTAATATTATTACTGTTACCTAATATGTTAATATTATGTATTAGTTTTATTTCCTATTGAAATTGACATATATTAATTTAAAAGTATGTCTATAGGTAGTCAATAATTTATTTTAGTGTGCTACCCCTCCAAGAAAAACTCTTCATTTCAACTCAGACTTTCAGACTTTTATCAAGTGCAAAGAAATATGAGGGGAGGTTCTGTCCACGTGGAAGTCCAATGGGGTGAGTTGCCCCTCGACTCACTTCATAAAGGAAATTGCCTTGCCTGCCTCTTATAAGCAGACCTCGGAGATATTGTGGGTTTGGTTCCAGACCAGTGCAGTAAAGCAAATATCACAATAAAGCAAGTCACACGAATTTAATGGTTTCCCAGTGTGTATAAAATTTATGTCTACACTATACTGTAGTCTTTAGTGTGCAATAGCATTATGTCTTAAAAAACAATGTTACATACCTTCTTTAAGAAATAATGCTGTTGGGGACTTCCCTGGCCGTCCAGTGGTTAAGACTCCACGCTCCCAATGCAGGGGGCACAGATTCGATCCCTGGTTGGGGAACTAAGATCCCGCATGCTGCATGGTGCAGCCAATAAATAAATGAATAATGCTGTTGGAAAAATGGTGCTGATAGACTAGTTCAGTGCAGGGTTGCCACAAACCTTCAATTTGTAAAACAAACAAACAAACAAACAATACTCGATATCTGCAAAGTGCGATGAAGTGAAGTGCGATCAAACGAGGTATGCCTGTGTTGCCTTTCTTGGTTCTCAACAGATGTGGCTTTAGAGGGTGTAGTTCCGGTTGCCCGCGGCTGGGAGAAGAGCACCAGCACTGAGTGTCCAGGGTGGGAGGCTTTAGATGTACAGCAAAGCCTGACTGTCCTGCACGAGTTTTCCACGTCTCCCGTGACTGTATTATTTTTTTAACTATTCTTTTTTTTTTTTTTAATCAATTTATTTATTTACTGGCTGTGTTGGGTCCTCGTTTCTGTGCGAGGGCTTTCTCCAGTTGCGGCGAGCGGGGGCCACTCTTCATCGCGGTGCGCGGGCCCCTCACTATCGCGGCCTCTCCCGTTGCGGAGCACGGGCTCCAGACGCGCAGGCTCAGTAGCTGTGGCTCACGGGCCCAGCTGCTCCGCGGCATGTGGGATCTTCCCAGACCAGGGCCGGAACCCGTGTCCCCTGAATCGGCAGGCGGATTCTCAACCACTGTGCCACCAGGGAAGCCCGTGACTGTATTTTATGTAGAAACACAAAGTGTTTTTTAACCATTTTAAGAAATGGGCTGAATTTCCCAGGAATGAAACTGTAAGTTAGGGGAGATGATAGTTTGTTTTGCTGAGCACGTTGTAAAGAGCACGTTGTTCACCATCTTTGAAAGTGGCATCATCAAAGGCAATGCTGCTCGTGGCCTTTTGATCACCAATGTGTCGTCCTCGTATCAGTATCTGTAGTGATTGTATTTATGGTCATTTTATGTGTATATGTAAACATGCTGTTAGTCCTTATTTTAAGTCTTCGAATAAAAAAATCATTTTAACAGTCTTCAGTAGATGTAGCAGTCAGAGTCTGGTCAGGAGAGAGAAATGACAACAGATATTTGAACAGAGAAACTTTAAAGCGTTCTTACTAAAAAGCTGTCAGCTGGTAACTTAAAAGGTTAAAAAGAAATGCTAAGGTACCCTGGAAATAACAACTTAAGGAAGCAGCTACCGCCACTAGGGAACAAAGGGAAAAACGTAGAAACTTCGAGGCAAGACCCTGTGAAGCCCAAACTCAGACCTCTAGGGAGAAGGGTGGTTGGACTGGTGCTGGTGTTTCTGAGCTCAGAGGAGGGGGCCATGAAACTGGGATCCAGACCTCTGACGAAGGAACGATGGCTGGCTGGTGTCTGAGGGAAGTGGGCCCCTGAAGCTGCTTCTCTAAGTGTGGACAAATCCACAGACTGTGTTCAGGTGCCACCGAGGAAAGGCTCTGCCGCTGTTGACGTATGGTGGGGTGAGGCTCCCAGGAGCCCTAGGCAGCCAGGAGGATCCCCAGTGGGAGGTGGGAGGAGCATGTTCCTTCTGCGGCTTTCCTCTTCCTTCTCCAGCTTTGAGGTCTCCAGCGCCTCTAGAGGCAGATCCCAACGGGGAGACAAGCAGAAATGGGGTTTGGGGGGTCCCAGACACAGCATCACAAAGCAGAACTTGGGATCGAGTAAGTTTGGAACTGAGACACAATGAATTAGTAAGTGGTACCCTTGGCGATTGTCTTACATCTCCTGAATCCAAACTTGCTCATTATAATCATGTCTTTTAGTATAGTTATACCTAGGCATTTGTGTATTATAATACATTAAATGTATTTAAATATAAATACACATATACATATTATAATACATGTAATATACATAAATATAAATACATATAATGTATGTTTTGGGTTGGCCAAAAAATTCGTTTGGGTTTTTCCGTATGACATTATGGAAAACCCTAACGAACTTTTTGGCCAACCCAATATTTGTTTCCTGTTCTTTTATATTACATAATACTATTACATTGATTTAAATTATGTTTAGAGAGAAATAATCATTTCATTTCAGGAGAGCAAAGGAGACATTATAAAATAATTGTTATAAAAAGTGGGTATTGAGTCTCCTAGTATTAAGACCCCCTGTCTTGGTTTTGATGCTATAATATCCACTTGGACTCTAGACTGTCAGCTTCTCGCCAGCTCAGAGTGGCAGGCCATCTGCTCTCAGGTACAAGGCTTGTGTAGGAAAAGGACCTCATGTGCTTTTATGTTCTGACCACACTGCAGACACCCTCTCATAGTTGGCATCCGTGGATCTTTTTTTTGGAATGGGCATGCTGTAATGGAGATGTGAATCCCAGCCATCATTCTGGTTGTCCCCAGGTTTTTAGGGCTACTTCTAAGGGTCGTGAAGGCACACGTGGGAAGTGACATTCTCTACCACTGCCACCTCGGCCAGTGGCAGAATTCTGAGTGCCCATTGCAGTCAGGGCCTGGGCTTTTTATGAAAATTATATTCAAAAACAATGGTTACCAGTTGTTGAGCTTCTGCAGCAGTTGGCGACTCTGTTAGGGGTTATAAGCACAATGTATCTACCCACAACAATTTCTAAGTAGTAAATATTATCCCCATTTTATAGATGTGGTCATTGGTGCAGAGACCTTGGGACTTGCCTAAGACAACCCAGCTGCATTCTGTTTTCTACAACTTATAACTTCCTTTCACTCTGCTTCCCTGTAGCAATGCATGACACAAACTCATTATTTGTGAGAGGTTATTTTTGCAAACAGTACAATTACTTGACAGATTAATTGACACTAATTAACTGAAAGAGTCAATAAATTCATAATATAAATGCCTGATACATAGTAGAGTCTCAGTAAATATCTGTTGTATATATATTATATTGATAAAACATGTTTGTTGTAATGATAATATTCAAATTGATCCATTTTGACCTTGAGCGCATCATCTATCCAGTTTTTCTAAAAGGCCAGATGTGCATAATAAAGCTAATTACCCAACAGTAGAAAATGAGTTTTTTTTAAGAAGGTCTCCTGTGATTGGAGCTTCAGGCAAATGGAATTTCAAAACACAAGAGAAAAAGAGACAACGCCCTGCCAATGACAGTTATTCCCAGAGAGTTTCCAACTATAAAATCTTGGACACAAAATTAAGAGTACTTTCACATCTATATAGTGCACAAAAGAGTTGCTTTGAAGACAAAGCCAGTAATTAAAATGAACAGAAGCAATTATGTGATTGATAAATCACTTGTCTCAGCCACTCAGGAAATCAGACTTATCAAAACTACCATCGTTTTCCATTTCCTTTTTAAGATTCAGTGAAGCAGAATCATTTTTGAAGACTTGATGTCATGACGAACATTTTATTCATAGCCACCTTCCATATTACTGAACATAGTTGTAGATAGAGAGGACTTTTGTAATTGAATACCAGATATAGACTTCCTTGAAAGTAAAGCTTGGGGAAAATGTGGAACGCTTAGGCAGTAACACTGACCAGAATCGCACTCTTCTGCTGGCTGGTAAAATCAGCTAACCGCTAAAAATACTGGCATCAGTTTTCAAAACATTTTATCCAGATGTATTAATGTTCCTTCTGATTGCATTGCAGGGCATGAAAGGAAGCACATCTTGCTGAAATAGGCACTTATTTTATTTGGGCTTGGCTTTCCTCTGACCAAAATATCAGACATTAGGTTGAATGTCTGCCACTGCCCTCTTCTGGATAAAATATAATACATTTACAGAAATGATCTACCTTTTTCACCTATGGGCTAAACAATTTCTCCTTCAACTTTGAGAAGGGAAACAAATGATAATAGAATACAATTTGGTTTTGTTGTGAGCATAAAGGATACACTATACTCACTGCACTCCAGCGAATGTGAACAAATATTTAAAATATATTATCTTGGTACTCAATTAGTTTTCCCTACAGTCTTGAAAACGTCACTCTAAAATTAAGATTGTTTTCTGAATTCTGTATCTATTTAGGCAGATAAATAGCTTTTACAAATATTTTCAATAGTTAGAGTTGAAAGAGGTTTGACCATTAATGTTTTATGGAGGCAAAATCTTGACATCATTGTGACTTGGGTCCAAATTCTTGTTAGAGCTTCAGTTTCCTAAGCTGGAACTATATATCAAAAAATATGGGCTTCCCTGGTGGCGCAGTGGTTGAGAATCTGCCTGCCAATGCAGGGGACACGGGTTCGAGCCCTGGTCTGGGAAGATCCCACATGCCGCAGAGCAACTAAGCCCGTGAGCTACAACTACTGAGCCTGCGCGTCTGGAGCCTGTGCTCCGCAACAAGAGAGGCCGCGATAGTGAGAGGCCCGCGCACCGCGATGAAGAGTGGCCCCCGCTTGCCACAACTGGAGAAAGCCCTCGCACAGAAACAAAGACCCAACACAGCCAAAAATAAATAAATAAATAAATTAAACAAAAATATATATATATATACTTTATTTGATAATTGTGAAAATTAAATGAGCTTATGCATGAAGCACTTATCTTTGTACCTGACCTATGGTATTTCCTAAATACAGTATCTGCTATGATAAGAGTTTTATGACATTCTCTTAGTTTTTGCTTTTCTGTAAATCTTTTGATTTCTCCATCGAATCTGAATGAGACCCTTGCTGGGCAGAGTAATCTTGGTTGTAGGTTTTTCCCTTTCAACACTTTAAATATATCCTGCCACTCCCTTCTGGCCTGTAGAGTTTCTGCTGAAAAATCAGCTGATAGCCTTATAGGGCTTCCCTTGTATGTTATTTTTTGCTTTTCCCTTGCTGCTTTTAATATTTTTTCTTTGAATTTAATTTTTGTTAGTTTGATTAATATGTGTCTTGGCATGTTTCTCCTTGGGTTTATACTGTATGGGACTCTCTGCACTTCCTGGACTTGGGTGGCTGTTTCCTTTCCAATGTTAGGGAAGTTTTGGACTACAATCTCTTCAAATATTTTCTCAGACCCTTTCTTTTTCTCTTCTTCTTCTGGGACCCCTGTAATTCAAATGTTGGTACATTTAGTGTTGTCCCAGAGGCCTCTGAGATTGTCTTCAGTTCTTTTCATTCTTTTTTCTTTATTCTGTTCCTTGGCAGTTATTTCCACCATTCTATCTTCCAGCTCACTTATTCGTTCTTCTGCCTCATTTATTCTGCTACTGATTCCTTCTAGTGTATTTTTCATTTCAGTTATTGTGTTGTTCATCACTGTTTGTTTGTTCTTTAGTTCTTCTAGGTCCTTGTTAAACATTTCTTGTATTTTCTCGGTCTGTGCCTCCATTCTATTTCCAAGATTTTGGATCATCTTTACTATCATTACGCTGAATTCTTTTTCAGGTAGGTTGCCTATTTCCTCTTCATTTATTTGGTCTTGTAGGTTTTTACCTTGCTCCTTTGTCTGTAACATATTTTTTTGTTGTCTCATTTTTTTTGATGGTTGAGGCTGTGTTCCTATCTTGCTGGTTGTTTGGCCTGAGGCGTCCAGCACTGGAGTTTGCAGGCAGTTGGGTGGAGCTGGGTAATGATGCTGAGATGAGGACCTCTGGGAGAGCCTTTATTAAAATACAGCATTTCTAAAACTTGATAAAATATCAGGAGAAACTTAGTCTCTGACTCATTTCAGGTTGACAGTTGAGTCAAGCTGTTATTATATATAAAAATTATGTGTTAGCTGTGTGCTTTGGAGAAATGAACCCAAACAAGAATGGAAAACAAACCCACTTACTAAAGTGTGACTTTGGGCATGTGGCCCATTCCTTCTGTGCCTTAGTACCTCTTTATGTAAAATGGGAATAATAGTTTCAAATTCATGTGTTAGATGTGAATATTAGTGAGAGATCTAATACAGAGTAAGTGCTCAGTGTACGTTAATTCTCCATATTATTTTTACACACATATGGAGAAGTAGCAAAGCCATGGGCTTTGAAATCAAACATCTGTATAAATATCATCTTCTATACTTGTTTCTGAAATTGACATTTCCATCCATAAGATGGTTGTCATGAGTATTAAAAGAGTTGTGTGCAAAATGCTTAGTGTGTGTAGTGTCTGATGCAGGGAAGGTGCAGAGCAGATAAAAAAACAACTTCTAATACCATTTTTGCCTACCACCTGCTTTGTGCCAGACCCTGTGTTCGGAGCTAAAATCTCTAATTCTCACTAGGTCCAGGCAAGGTAGTCATGAGGAAACCTTGCTCAGGTCTCACTGCTCGGAAGCCCTTAAATTGCATTAATTCTTCTCTTCTTTTCCTTCTTTGATGTTTCACCTACCCTGGGCTGCATACTATTTCTGGTTGCACAGATTTTCACACTTTAGGGCCCACCAGTGTATATCATTTCCAAAAATGCACAATGATGTTTTCCAACTCCAGTCCCATCAACTTGAACCACTCCTGTGTCCTAGTTCATGAGCCAACGAATCTGATGAACTCAATTATGGCAGGGCTATTTTTGGATCTGTGTGCTCCTCCCCCAAAAATGACACATTTGCCTCCTAAAGTCTGGCTCCTTCGGCCTCAGATCCTACAAGTCAGGCTCATAGAGGAACTTTCAGATAGCACAGAAGGTCAGCCAGGGAAGTCTTTGGGGAGTGTTGTGATTCCAGATTCACCCCACATCATCAGACCAACCCCTGTCTAAGCTGCCTTGACTCACCCTGAGTAACTCTGCAGCGTTTCAAAAGCTTAACGCACAGCTTCATGTATGTTAACCCATCTTCAAAGGTAGTTACGATTGCACGTGTTGAATTTCAATCAAACTAGGTAGATTATCTGGGCCTGGAATCAGAATGGGAGGAAAGGAAAAGAACCAATTTATTATCTGATATACAGCAGTCTGAGCATATGTGAATTCTGAGATTTAAAAAAAAAAAAAAAAAAAAAAATATATATATATATATATATATATATATATATATATATATATATATATATATCTCCTTGTTTTTTGTTGTTGTTGCTGTTGATTTTTAATTTTCTTGAGAAAGTCACTTACATTCTCATGTGTAAAATGAAGAGATTTGATGAAATAAGGTCTGCAGTACCACTCAATTCTAAAAGTCTGTATTTAATTTGAATTGAAATTAACTAGCAAATTGCATTTAAAGTTGAGATCAACCACTGCTCATGAAAATTGGGTTTAAGAAAAGCATTGTCTTTAGTTTTTAATCAAGACTTGTCATTCAGCACAACTCCACATTCAGAGCCCTTCTAACTATTGATTAATCTCTACATGGGTTTGCAAAATAGTAGCCTGTCCTTTTGCCTGCTTTAGGGACCTTGGATAATAAACACATACTAAACAACAATTTATGTTTAGCCACAATTTAATGGAGCTGGGAAAATATCAGAAGCTTGATTCTCAAGGCAGCTACTAAAACAGAATTCCAGGAGTAGAAATTAAAGATACTTTCTTATCTCTTCTTTATCTTGTCTTCAGCTTTTCCTTTATACATGAGGTAGCGTGATTTTCCTTTCAATATTTTCAACTTATATCTGCATTAAGGTTCAGTTGAGGAAATTCTGTTTTAGCACATCTGACCTTCCAATACCCAAGAAAAAGTAGGGTGATTGGTTTTACTGCACAGGTCTCTGGGTACCCAAGCTTTTCATCCTACCAGAGGACATTTATTCTCACCTTAATCAAAATAAATTACTAACTCCCTAGGATTATATATTGTCCGAGTGAACTCAGTTTTATCAATTCGGGAAATTGCCCATGTCGTACATTCCTAAATAATGTCGTGCTCACTGTTTATTCCATCAGAGTTCTTCTCTTAATAATTAATCAGAAAATGGAGTGTCATCACCTTAATTTTTTCTAACAGAAACAGTAGTGTTGTTTAGAAAAATAACATAAAATTGTAAGTTGCAAAACTTAGATCAGATAATTTCTCCAGCCCTTATCAGTTGAAGGATGATGGGCAAATGAACTTTCATTTAAGGATTATTTTCGGATTAAATAGATTCGGGTTAAGTATGGTGCTTGGTACATACCGAGAGGTTGATAAATTGCTCTACCTCACCAGACCATACACCACACACACACGCGCGCGCACACACCCCATACACATACACACACAGGGAGTGGGGGAAAAGAAAAAGAGAAAGAAAGAGACACTTAGCCTTAATTAAAATAGAATTGAATTGGTTAAAAAATGTATACAAGGTGCATGGCAGAGTGTGCAGAGGAAAGGTGGTGAGGGTTAAGGCCAATTATACTACTTTTTAACTTCTTTTGTTTAACTTTGCTTTGTTTCATATTTGGTCAATGGTATTTCCTATGAAAATTTCAAGTACAGTAAAAGGATAAATGTTGCGAATCTTGGGGGAAACTTTCCACTTTAAGAATAAAGACCAGAAATTGTGATAGTAGGAGACATTGGGAATCAATATTAATGAATGTTTGGGGGGAGCCATTTCTGCCAGTGTAGCTCTTTGTGGTTGGGACTGTCATAATCCCGCCACTTAAAAGGCAATCCATCCAGCATGTTAATGAGAAAATTCACACCTGGGGTGGCTCTCCTGCAAAATGCATTTCTCTTGTGCTGATTTTGATTGTAAGTTGTCTGGGGAATACATCTTCAAAGCCCTTCCTGTTGCCTTTTTTTTTTTTTTTTTTTTAGTGTGATTGCTTCAAAAACTTCCTGCTTCCTTTGACTATATATAATTCATACCATTATTATAATGATATTTACCTCTAAGTATCTGAGCCAGCCTTAATTTTATGCCTTATCTTGAAACGGTCAGCAAGTAATACAAGTCATTTTAATTACTAGTCTTAATCTTTTTCTCCCTGAATGTCTATTAGAAAATGAAAAGAAAGTACATAACTAAAAATGCCTTGTTAGTAGGAAAGTTAAATGGAAGAAAGAAAAAAAAAAGTTCATTCGTTCATTTTTTTTCAACAAACACTTACTGACAACTCACTCTTTTTTTATTGAAGTATATTTGATTTACAGTGTTTCAGGTGTACAACAAAGTGATTCAGTTATACATTTATATACATATACATATTCTTTTTCAGATTCTTTTCCATTGAAGGTTATTACAAGATATTAAATATAGTTCCCTGAGATATACAGTAAGTCCTTGTTGTTTATCTGTTTTACATATAGTAGTGTGTATCTGTTAAACACAAATTCCCAATTTATTTCTCCCCCCGTCCCCTTTGGTAACCATAAGTTTGTTTTCTGTGTCTGCGATAATTCTTGATGCTGGGATATGCCTGTGAATCAAAACAGACCAGAGCACCCTATCAACATAAAGTTATATTCTAGTGGAAGAAGAACAATCACAATAAATAAGAAAAATATAGAGTACGTTAAAAGACGAGTGCAGAGGAAAGAAATGTAGCAGAGCAAGGAGTCAGGGACGTGAGTGGGGATGTTACAGTTTGCAGTAGGGGGAGCCTCATTAGGAGAATGATATTGAGTAAACGTTTGGAGGCCATGGGAGAGTTCATCTTGTGGGCAGGAGGAAAGAGCATTCCAGGATGAGAGAACGCCCTGAGCAAAGGTTTCAAGTTGGGGCATGAGTTATACAAAAAATGAGGCCAGTTACTACAGTAGAGAGGGATGGAGAACTAGATGAGCTCTGAGATGTAAGAGAGACTAATCTCAAGGCCGTTAGAGGAACTGGCTTTTACCTGGACTGAAATGGAAAACTATTTTTTCTATTTCATGGTTTTGAACAGAGGGATGACAGTCTCCCTAACTGTTAAAAGACTGCAGGGTTGAGAATAGACTAACGGAGAACAAGTTGGAAATAAGAAGCATTTTCAGTAATCCAGACGAAAGATGATGGAAGCTGAGACCAGAGTGATTGCACTGGGGGTGATGTCAAGTAGCCCTGATATATTTGAAGGTAGAGCGGACAAAATTTGCTGATGAATTATGTGTTGCACTGAGAGTAGAAAAGCATCAAGGATGAATCCAAGTTTCTTCAACAGATGGAAGGTTATTGAAAGTGGATAAAGGAACCAAGTCAAGTGATTTCATGGGAAAATGGATTCATTTAAATTATGACATAAGTTGCTGAAGTACATTCTAAGAGGTTAACCAGGAATTTGAGTTTAGAGTATGTTACTTTTCATTCAAGGCACAAGAATTTATGCATCAGTATTCATGTTTAATATTGACCTCACTTAAATGTTTTCCCATCTCTCTGAGTTTTGGATTGAACAGGGTTCAAAGTCCATCATTTAAGTAGCCATTTATCCATTTTTATTGCTGTTGTTGGTTTTCTGGTTGTGACTCCTGTTCCTGAAACTAATGAGAACTAGTATTTGGGAAGATGGATTAGAGGCATTTGGCAAATGCCACTTCTATTTTGTCCCTTAACACGGCTTTCTCTTCTATAATGAACACAAGCTAACAAGAGAAGACATGGCCTCAGGATTTTTTAAATAAGACTAAGGAATAGCTCTGAGGAAGGCTTTCTGAATTCCAACTGAACTAAAGTATACTATATAGGTTTTTCCTTTTGTCCATTTTATGAGATAAAGCATTTCACAGTAATTTTTCACATTTATCTGCATTGTGATCTCTTTAGAGTGCTGTTGACAAAACGTTATGGTCTTAATTTGGTTTCTTCCTTTTCCATTTTGGATTCACACCATAAATTTCTTGGTGGTAATTTTAAATGTAGTCCCTGTATAGTAATAACAGAATGGGTAAATTAAATATCTTGATATGGAATTTTTGGTTTCTCTATTTGTTTTGTTTGCTTAAACAGTTACAGCTAATTTTAAAAATAATTGTTATTTTCAGGATTACAGTTGCAGTAACATACTGCTGTATACATATGATTCCATTTATAGATACTAAATCTGAAACATTATAATTTTATACTTGGAAACTCATTTTAGTTTTGCTTTCACAAATTTTACCATTCATGTTTGCAATTAATACACAAGTCTGTATAACACTACATCAGAGTTTTGGCACATTTTAGCAATCATATATTATCCTTAGACATAGGGAGTTTGTAGTTTCACATGGAAGGCAAAGGCATGTATTCATAGTAATGTAAATAAGTAAAAAATCTATAAGATACTTATATGATTGCTATATACCAGTGTCACAATCACAAAAATTAGAACATGAGTATCTATTCAACATAATAATTAGGTCATAATGAAGGCACAAAGGGGTAAAAAGTTGCATTTGGTTAAAAATCATGAAAGACGGTAGAAAATATTGCTGATAATATTTCAACAAATGTCAGTGAGATTCTTGGGATGAGCAGTCACACAGAGCTGAAAATGTGGAATTGAAATGAGCAAACCATCACATCCTGAGTGAAGGCAAAGTCAAATGTAAAATGTCTTGGGGATTCCTTGATATCCCCTACAATTCTCCCTCATTGGTTGATGCCTGAACTCTGTAATTAGAGTTTTATTGCTTTACCTGAAGCCTTTGGTACATACTTAAACATGCCAGGTCTCTACTAAGAGCTTCAAAGAATCTCTGGACCTCCAAAGGTACCAAAAAGCAAGATGAAGCAATTCTCTTGCCTGGTTAAGGGTTATGCTTTGGCTGAGTGATGGGAAAGAGAAGCAACGACTTGACTTTCGCCAAATAGCATGAGTTGCCTTTTTTATCCTCATAAACATTAATTCAGCTTTTAAAAATTTTTTACAAGAGTTACCATTTTGCCTCCTGCTATTCAGTCTTCTCTATGAAATGTTTTTAATGGTCCTGGAAAATGAGGAGAAGGTTTCAGGCAGAATAAATTCATTAGAGCATCCTCGTCCAAAGGAATGGGCCTTGGAGCTGGAAGGACACTCAGGTCCTCTCCGACCTTGGTTGCCTAGTGACTTCCCCTGGGTGGTCTCCTGGTGCTCTCTGCTTTCCTAGATTTCTGCTGAGAAGCAACTTTTATTTGGTCTTCAACTTGATGGTACAATATGATATATCTAGTAAATGAACTTCTACAAACTGTGGGTAAATTAGATCATTACCTATAGAATATGATGAACTCTTCTGGAACCAAGCTCATTCCCCATTCTGCTGTCTCTATATTGAGAATGAGCTCTAGAGGGAGGAAAAGAGGCCATGTAGACAAAACACCAACATTTATCCTTTTAGGTCTTAATCATTTATAACACTTTTAAAAATAGCTTAGTCTTCCCAAACATTGTACGCATTTGGAATGTAGATCGTTGATTTTTGGAAGGAGATGGGGTAGAGAATTGAGAGAGTGATGTTTAAATTGGCCAGTCTTGAAAGAGAAGAAAATGGCTCATAGAGGAACCAGCAGTCGGAGGGTGAGGAGGCATATGTAGAGGAACTGAGGACGGTCCCAGCAGACTTGTCTAAAAGGCTGGTCTAAGACGTCGGCAGCACCAACACTGGGAGTCACCCTTGACTCCTCATTCTCCCCTTGGTTGGTTCTTGGTTCTTTCAGCAAAGTCTATGGACACTTCTTCAGAATGTACCCCAGTGTGACAACTTCTCACCCTCTCCAGCCCAAGCTGCCATCTCCATCCTCTCCTGGATTATTACAAGAGCTTTCTAACTGGTCTTTCTGTCACCCTTGTCCTTCCACGGTCTATTCTCTGTCCAGAAACCAGGTGGAGCCTAGTAAAACCCAGCTCAGATGGCATCACATCTCAGCTCAAAACACTCCAATGGCTTCCCAAGTCAGTAAGGATAGGAGCCAAAGTCCTTATGATCAGCTCTCTCTCCATCCCACCCACAGCTTCGCTGAGTCCATCTCCCAGCCTCCCCCCTCTTGCTCGCTCTGCCCCAGTTATGATGATCTTCTGGCCATTTCTCATACATGCCAGGCAAGTCACCACTTACTGCACTTATTGATCCTGCTTTCAGACTGTTCTCCCAGATAGCTATGGATTTCTTCTAGCACATCTTGCAGGTCTCTGTTCAAAGGCCACCTCCTCAAAGAAGTTTGCCCTGGCACTCTATAGCAATGTCTCCTTTCTTATCACCTCCTGACACATTGTATATTGGCATAGTACATGTTGACTTATTAAATATATTTAGACTTATATATGTGACAAATGTAATATAAATGTAAAAACGATCTAGATCTAGTGATTGATCATCTATTTCTCCCCTGGAGAATGTAAGCTCCATGGGGATAGACTCTTTATCTGTTTTGATCACTGCTGTGATCAAATAATAATTATTTATTATTTGAACAATAATTATTTATTGATTAGACCAACAAATAACTTTTATCTTTAATACAAGTTCCTCTAGGAAAGAAAACATGCTAATCCCCTCTTTCTGTGGCACCTTGAAAGTTCAGACTTGGTTTCATTTCATACCATAGAAAAAGCATAAATTGTAAACAGTGAATTTTGACAGACACTAAGTAAGTGCCGAAAAAGGAAGAATTTAACAGAAAAGAGAACATAAGACAGGAGTCAGTGGCAGAGTCCCTGTATGTCTCTGGGGAAGGGACACTAAGGTGAGCTACGCAAGGGCTCTCCGGGTGACTGTCAGCAAAGATGTCAGGGCAGGAGAGGGGCAGGAACAACTCTGACCATTACCCAGATCCAATGGTGTCCAGAGAATCACTGAGCCTCTCAGGTCTCCTTCCTAAGATCTCTGTAGCCTTTTCTGTTCTCTCCGTTCTCACTGTCTGCATGATCTCTTGTCTGCATTCTAACCACCAGGTTTCCTAGACTTCAATTTTGCCTCTTCTTTCTCATTCCTGTGGCTGGAGAACTCTGAAAGGTGGATGTATCATGTCCTTGCTTACAACCCTGTAATAGCTCCTCCCCATTGATCTGAGAATAAAGTTTAAGCTCTTAATACATTTCATACGTGTTTCCAACTTCATGGCTCTCCATCCTTACAGCTTTTACGACTCTTTGGCTGGACCGCATTCTCTTAGACTACTGGGCCTTCAGGGACATTGATTTCTCTGCTGCCTTAAATCTTACTCTGTAAGACTGGATCCTTCTGTTCATCTTCCGTATCTCAGTCTGGATGAGACACTTTCCCTGATACCTGCTTAGCTGAGCTAGATGTCTCTGTAAGAGTCCAGTAGGCTCCTGCCTTACGGTACAGATTGGACATACCACCTGGTGTTAGAATTCCATGTTTACATACTGGTGTCTCCTCTGGACTATACATTTCTTGAAGGTGTAGAGAAATTTGCTTCGTCTACAGTTGTGTTTTCAGTGCCTGACACGATGCCTGCCACATCTCAGGTATTCAAGATTTGAATGATGGTTTAGTGTCCCCAGATGTCAATATCTGGGAGTCACAGTCTAGGACAATGTTCCCCAGGTAGGGAGTTAGGCAGAGAAGATAACACACGTTCCCCCTAACAAATGTGTGGAACTCTATAGAGACTAGCCCTTTGGTAGTGACCCTCTCTTCTCTGGGGAGACTTTGTCTTGGACCTTGTTGGGGGAGCAGAGAGAGGGAGAGCATGAGACAATGATAGAAATAGCCATCCTGCCTTTGGAGATGATTCCCACCAGGGTCTTTCTTCGGCTCCAGGAAATCCTCCATGCCCTTCAGATCAAGGACTCAGTAGAGATGGTGTATCACTCATGCTCTGAACAGGGAACAGAAACCTACTCGGCTGGGACTTGAAAGCTCAGTGATGAAGATCCTGTCTGCAGGGATGTGGGCAGTATTGAGGAAACACCCTGAAAGCAGCCAAGCAAAGACCCTTTAGGCCATAGGCCTGAGCGCTGGCATTCCCAGAGGCTGGAGAGAGCTGGAGCTGTGCGGAGGGTCGACCCTGTAGAAACAGGAGCCTTGGAAGAAAGCAGCCACTGCCGAATCCACGGCCAGGAGAGAGCAGCGGAAGAATTACCCCAGTCTCTCCCTCCTGCTGTCTCTGGTCTCCTTCAACTGTCTACCGTTGGCCAAACCCAACTAGCAGTCAGAGGGCAAGGAATCCCGGGTGCTGCAACCCATGGGGCTCTCTCCACAGCCCACCTGGGCATAGAGAAGAACAGGAAGAGTAGAGACGGATGAGTGTGGCAGACGGAGAGCTAGCACAGTCACTTGGCTGTTCATCGTGGGCTCCAAGCTCTGCGGCCCAGAGGGAAGATTCTCGGGCGTGATCAGGCACGCCGCGTTCTAACCTGCCTAACAGAGCAGCTTGAGCATCGTTTTCTGAGTTTCCAGTTCCCAGAGGCTTTTGCCTCTGCTCCTCGTCCTCGGTTCCTCCCGCACCGCCATCCCTGTTAAGAGCCACGACTGAAGCACAGTCCCAGTTTTTCCCATGTGTCACGGTCCAGCTCTACTTGCGAAGTGCAGCTGATTCACGTGAAGGGAGCCTGGTCCTGTGCCCTGCTGACCAGGGGTCATGCTCTTGACAGGCTGGGTCTTCAGCCCACCCTCTAGACCGCTCAGTACTTTTGCAGGGGCTGGAGGTGAGCAAGGAGTGGATACAGTCCCAGACCCACTCCTTACCGCTGCTTCCTACAACACCAAGAGCTCCATCTACAGAGAAGCTGAGTATACCCGGTGGAAATCAGACCTCAGCTTTTTTCTGGAGTTCTAAGAACTAGTGTTTTTTTTCTTTTTTCATTGAAGTGTAGTTGATTTATAATATTGTGTTAGTTTCAGGTGTACTGCAAAGTGATTCGGTTATACATACATACATATATATGTATATCTCTATATTGTTTTTAAAAATTCTTCTCCATTATAGTTTATTATAAGATATTGAGTATAGTTCCCTATGCTATACAGTAAATCCTTGTTGTTCATCTGTTTTATATATAGTAGCGTGTATCTGTTAATCCCATACTCCCAAATTATACCCCCCCTTCCCCATTGGTAACCACAACTTTGTTTTCTATGTGTGTGAGTCTGTTTCTCTTTTGTAAATAAGTACATTTGTACTGTTGGATTTTTGTCACCATCAAGACCCTCTTTGAGTCTTGGAGATGCCACCTTGATGGGGCTGGCAGGATGCAGTTTGGGAATACGTACACTAAAAATTATTCATTGTTTATCTAAAATCCACATTTTACTGGGTGTCCTATATTTTATCTGGCCACCCTACTTTGGCGGACTCATCACACGTGAGTACACTTAGGCCTTCCTGGCCTGGAGCAGCCAAGAGAGAGGCAGAAAATGAAGTCGTACCAGGCGCCTTGCGTAACACTTTGTAGTACTTACAAGTTTCGATCATCTCATGGCAGGCCACACACCCAGCAGGGGGGGAGGTGCACAAGGAGGCCCTCGAGTCTTCCTCCTGCCCAGCCACTGAAACTTACAAAACTTCCTAATATGTGACTTGCGGGAAGAAGGTTGTAATTGTCAGATTTGTGGCTGCATTGTCAAAACTACATGGAATCAGCTGCATACATTTTGAAACATAAGTTACAATTATGTATGTTCTCTAATAGGGTGAAAAATTGCAATTTGCTTTCAAGGGATACAATAAAACCATTGAAAAACTGTAAGTGCTACCATGTCTAGTACATCGGTGACCACCCCCAAAAGTAATTTTAGTCATGCAGCATTCACGTGCCACATCTTCTGACCCCAGCAGACACTTCCCAGCCCCTCCACCCCAGAAATCTAAGTATCAAGGAGCAGGGAAGTTGTTTGTACCTGGGAATTTATCCAACCTAGGACTTGGCAGCCTCTAAACTACCACTGTCAGAGGATCTGCATTGTGATGCTTCTATGTGACACAAACACGCACTGGCACACACACAGCACATAACATGCCCATGCAAACACACACACACACGAGCCTGAGGCTCCCCGAGGCTGGCTTGGGCACCTGTGGGCAGGGCTGTGACAGCTCCATGAAGCTTCCTCAGAGGGGCCCTCTACCCTATTCAGAGTATCACGTGTGGTTTGGACTTCGGGGGCCCTCTTGCAGAGAGTGTGATCCACATCTTCTTCTCTGTGAACGTTCCCCAGTGGCTAATGAAAAGGAAAGAAACCCCTTTTCAGGGACTGGGATAGTACAAGTAGCTACCTGAAAACTTACATTCTACTCGAAAAATATGCATGGATTTTGAATTATACTTTATAATATATCCATTTTCATATGACTCCAAAATATCTTAAAATAATTTATCTCTCAGGAAATTCACACGCTGGAAAGTGGCCCCAAAGCTTATCTTCTGGCCTCCCACGTGGCTTCCACTGTCTATTTACTTTCTAAGCCCTGATCTGGACCAACACGCCTGGACCAAGGGCAGAGCAGGTGCCTAAGGAGCTCCCGCCCCATCTCCTGACAGTTCACCAAGGCAAAGCCAGCATGTTACATCTGGCAAGGATGTTCTCACCTCTCTGCAGTATCTCAAGCTGTGTGATTCATCTCTTTCCAGATACCCTGAAAGTGTTTTTTCTTGGTCATTTTTATGGACTCTGGCAGTTCTGTTAGTAAACATCATCCATGGCCAAAGACAGATTTTAAAATGCGCAAAACTACTTAAAATTCCAGTTCCGGCAATCCATTATTTTTTTTCTAAATCAGCTCATTCTAAACAATAGACTTTTTCATGGTGTTGATTTTATTGTCAATAGAATAATTTTGATGGAAGTAAATATTACAAATACACAGAGCTATAGAGTCATCCATTTTGTTGCACGTATCCATGGTTTGTGCTCCCTCTCTTATTGCTGCGTGGTTTTCAATGGTATGAACATATCATCATATTGATTTTTTTAATTTGGATTAATTATGTCATAACTAAGACTGCTGATTTAGTGATATTTAATTTAGAGACACAGAAGAATGAGTTTTATAACCTAGAACTTGGTGTTAAATATCAATTCTACCCATATTAGGCATTCAGTGAATATTTGTAAAGTGAGTGAGTGAATGGATGAATGAATGAATGAAAAGATCTACCCTACAGAAGAAAAATAGCCTATAATTATGGAAGTTGGGTATCCTCATCATAGAATATTTAAGAATACACAAAAAATGTAGAATAAAAACTTCCTAGCAAGTCATGACTGAGAGAAAACCATGATGGAGATTTTGAAGTATTTACTTGTATAACTAAAATCATACACTTTTTTCCACTTAACATTTTATTGTGAAGATTTTCCTATTATTCAACTAATTTTGAAAACACTTTGATGGCTGTATACTATTATAACATACGGACTACTAAAAAGAACTTAATTATTATGTTAATAAGTGATTTTTAGTTCTATAAACCATGTATAAGGCCACAATGAACATGCTGTTAGATACAGATATAGATCTGATTATATCCTTAGTAGGAGTTCCTTGATGTGGAATTGTTAAGCCAAAGCTATGAAAATAAAAACTCTGAGACTCTCAATGCCTAATTGCTTTCATAAAAATAACAATTTGCTCTTATCAGTAGACACTGATCAAACTCCCTGCATATGTACCAGAATAAGATATTAAAATTACAAAAACTTCTGCCAATTTTCTAGGCCAAAAAATTAAAAATAGAAAGAGGCTTGTATTGATGTTTAATTTGAGGTTTGAATTGGTGAATATCTGAGTTTGTGTTTATGTTCTTTGCATGTTTTTTCTATAGTGATATGTATCTTATTGATCTTTACTTTTACCTAACAATGGTAGCAAAATTTTCATATTTGTAGTTTCATCTATTGATATTTTCACTCTCCATCCTTTTCCTTTGGTTTACACTTAGAATGTGTAATCTAGTCACACATATATTTACTGATATACCTTTTCTTATTTCTTATTTACATCGATTGATTTTAACATTTACCTTTTTAACAACTTAGAATTTATTTTTGCAAAAGTCTTGAGGAAAGGCCTCATCTTAACTTTCTTTTTCACTGGTGTTCTTTCAGAAAATGATCTGGAACAAAATGTGTTTCACCCGTTGACTGGTAATTAGGGTTTGGGTTATTCAGAATGTATGAACAATTATACCATTAATTCAAAAAAGCCTGTTCTGAGAAAATGATGTATCGGCATGCCAAACGACCAGATTACAACTTTATTTCTTTTATTCTATTTTATAATGAATTGTTATAAATAAATTATTGAAAGATAATTTCTCATTTTAATATGATCCATAGTCATTGCCCAAATTTTAGAACAATACTTTAAATTATTAATCTGCTTTATATAAAAACCACATATGTAGAAAATTTTGAATACAGAAATATAATATAGAAAATAATCCAGAATTTTATAAAATAGATACTTTGCTGTATTTTCTTAGCTTTTTAAAAATTTTATTGGTGTATAGTTGATTTACAATGCTGTGTTAGTTTCAGGTGTACAGCAAAGTGATTCAGTTATACGTATACATATATTCATTCTCTTTTCGATTCTTTTCTCATATAGGTTATCCCAGAATATTGAGTAGAGTTCCCTGTGCTATACAGTAGGTCCTTGTTGGTTACCATAGTTTAAGTTCAACAGTTAATATGAATTTTTAAAGGTAGTTAATGCAGGTATAATCAGGCCTTTGATATAGAATATTGTGCAACCAGTGATATCTTCCATTTGGTAGTTATTGCTTCTTCCCAATTAGCATGAAAGACTTAGCCAATTAATGTAAAATTTAAGGAATCAGTTAAACACGGATTTTAAAGGTACTGCAGCAATATCTTGCAATGAGGTTGGCAATAGTGTTTCTCTGTGCAACTTGAAAAAAGGGGAAATGTGTTTTGTTGGGTGAATTTTGGTTTCTTGACACAGCGTTTCAGTCATGTACACACGTTAGGCTCTCTTAGCTAGTACTGGAATAGAACAGAGCCTGTGGTTATTTTAACCATCATCAAAAGCGGTGCTGAATTCCTCAGGAACTGTATGGTGAAGGACGTGGCGTGATGCGTGCCCAGTGGTGGAATAGAGAGGGGTGGGCGGAGCGCAGGGGCAAACTCGGGAAGCCCTGCAAGGCCAAGCGTGCCCATGGCCTCAAAATCCACCCGATATCCAAGGGGACAGCTGTTTTGGGATGGGAAGCCACGAAGGGAAAACTCTAGCGTGTTTTCACAGTAGAGGTGGAACACTGCTGCCCCGCCGGCTGGACGGAGCAGTGGCTGTATTTCTGCATTTGCATTTCAATGGCGGGGAGTAAAATTTCACGCTTGCCACAGATACTGCTGCTTCTGCGGCTTTGCATCAGCCAGTTTGCTCATTTATAATACTGGTTTTCCTCTGGTAAGACATTGGCTTTTTGAGACCTCAATTTACAGCTTTACTTCCCTATTCCCCAAGTTCTTTGTTACTATTCTGCTGTCATCTGAGTGAGGTTTCAGGTGATTTTTTTCCGGAAGTGTAAACGAGTGATATGCTGTTCCGCTTTTGTTTATCCAAAAATGTCTTTCTCGTTTCCTCACGCGGTAAAGCAACTCGGCTGTGAGTAAAATGAACAGGTCGTAAGAGCTTTGCTGCCAAGCTCTGTACAATATCCCTCCATTGTTCTATATTCGTTGACAATGCTGGCAGGATTTGGGGAGGGGGCTATTGTTAACTTTGTTTAAAACTTGTGGAGCCCTGTATACAAATGGCTTTAAAACATTTACACAATTTTTTATACAATTTTAAAGGCTACACTCCATTTACAGTTATTACAAAATATTGACTATATTCCCCGTGTTGTACAATACATCCTTGTAGCCTGTCCTACACCCAGTAGTTTATACCTCCCACTCTCCACCCCTGTATTGCCTCTCTCCCCTCTCCCCGCTGGTAACCACTGGTTTGTTCTCTTTATCTGTGAGTATGCTTCTTTTCTTTCTTATATTCACTAGTTTGTTTTATTTTTTTAGATTCCACATATTTATGATAGTAAACAGTATTTGTCTTTCTCTGTCTGACTTATTTCACTTAGCTTAATGCTCTCCAAGTCCATCCATGTTGCTGCAAATGGCAAAATGTTCTGTTTTATGGTTGAATAGCATGACATTGTGTGTGTGTGTATACATATATAATATATATATATCGCATCTTCTTTATCCGTTCATCTGTTGATGAACACTTGGTAGTTCTACCATATGACCCAGCAATTCCACTCCTGGATATATATCTGAAAAAAATAGAACTACAAATTACTTTTATTAGTTAGGAAACGTTTCTTTCTTCAGGCTTTTTAAAAGTATTGCTTCTGTTCTTGATGATTCCTCAGTAATCCATTAATTCTGAGAATGATATTTTGCTCTCCCTCCTTTGTTTTTGAAGGCTCTTCTATTTTATTGTCTACAAATTGATTTTTATCTTCTTATAACTTCTAGGAATGCTTCTGTACGTCATCCTTACATCAGTGATTCAATTTGCCCCCGAAGTTAATGCTTCTCTTTGCTGCCTTCAGTAAGGATAGCAATTCTATGTCCTAAAATTCAACCTTCTTGCCACCATCTGGTTATAATGCCTTTATTCTCCACCTTTCCTGCTTTATGGTTTTCTGTTCTTCTTCCACAAAGATTATATTTATTTGCATGCTATCACAGAAATGAGCTTTGCCCCTCAGTTTTCATGATTTTCTCTTACTTTGCAGTAGTTTGCATGGAGACGATGATATCTGTATTTCCCATTTCTGTTTTGTGTGTTCGGGGGTGGTCTTAGCCCAATTTACGTTTTTCCAATACTGAGTCCGTTTATAAGCATTCAGTGCCCACATGTACCACAGCAGATTTTCACCTATTAGTATTTTTCAGGACTGAAATTGGACTTCCTCCTATCCCTATCACCCAGATCTCTTGCATTCAAGTTTCCCTTCAATGATAAAAAATGGAAACTATTGCCACTATATTATTACCCAGTAGGTATCTTCTGAGGAGGGATGAAGACTAGAGAAAGATTGGATGTATCTGTACCTAGTTGTCTACTATTGGGGTACAAAGACGGGAGACAGAAAGGGGGAAAATAAATTGATCTCTTTCTGTTACATCGAGAAAATTGCTGGTACACATCTACACAAGAAAGACAGTGATGAAACTCAGATTACTCTTGCATTTGAGGGGATGGTTTTATTGTTACTGAGTCTTGACATGATGGTTATAAAAAATTATCAAGAAGGCGAAGGAAAAGTACAACAAATAGTAAACAGAGGGAGACCAGTAGAAAGTAAAAATAAGGCAAGTAGTATATCAGATAGATTACTGTCATTAACTTAAAACTGAATACCCGCCGAAGACAGCTGGAGTGTCAGATCATCGACCCCAAACCTCTCTGAAACACGTTTTACTATGATTTCTGTGGATAACGGAAAATTTGCTTTGGTAGTTTTCTCTTTGCTTATCTACAAAGACACTATTTTTAAACTTCCCCTACAACCTTGATCCAGCGCTCTATCCCCCTGTTGTTTTGCCACCTACTGTCTACACAGGAGAGCTTCCAAGGGCAGGAAATAACTCTTGGGTTTGATTTCTTTTTCTCCTCCTGGGATGTTTACCTATGATTTAGAGAGGAACTAGGCTAACAGATTTGGTGGTGTAAGCTCTTAAAGTTGTAAGTTACTTGATCACATTTGCTTTTTTTCCTCAGGCTTGCTTAGAAAAGTTTTATCGATCATCGTCTTTTTATCTGCCCAATAATGTTGCAGTCCTTAGAGAACCAGTTACCAACTGCAGTAAACATATGTATGTGGTTTGACTTCATGGCATCATGCGTGAAGACAGGAGGTGAAAATAGGTCTTTTATATGGTAGTGCACAGAGGAAAAATTAAATCTTGTTTAAAAAAACATGTTTTATTTAAATAGATATCTCATAGTTGTCGCATAGGCCATGAAAACTCATTGGTACAGTTCAATTTCTTTGTCAAAATACTGATCTTAAAGTGTAAAATGGAAACGTTTTCTATGTAATAGCTCAAATGTAGGGATTGGGGTTTGAGAGAATAGGGTCTCAAGACAGTTTTTCAGCGGGCAATGAAATCATGTCATTGCATCATATTCATCACCATTAGCAATGCTTCTAAATCATTTGCATGATATGAAATCACCAAAAATGATAGTTCTCTGGGAGGCAAATTCTCGTTCTGATTTATCAGTATCCAGCTGGGCGGACATATACAAGTTACTTCATTATCTTTCACTGCAACTCAGAGTCATGTTTATAAAATGAGAGAATTGAACCAGATGATTTCAAATGGCCTTTTCAGCCTGAAAATGTGATGATCCCATGACTTGAAATAAATCCAAGCTTCACATACATATTGCTTACTTTGTGGGAACTTCTGTTGGAGACCTCAGGAAACATGGGACTTCAACGTAGACCAAGGTTTGCTCTGGAGGCATAGTTTCAATGGGTGAAGTGGGGGACAAGAGCTTTTGCTGGGAAACAGTAGGAGATATGGTGAGTGGATAAGTTAATGTCAGACGGTGGAGAGCTTTGAGTATATATGTATATTTTTTTCTGCAAGCCGTGGGGGACCCACGCAAGTTTTAAGATGTGTATTTCATGATGCGAGCATGAACCTAGGGGTGGTATGGATGGGGAGGAATAAAACCTGAGCAGAGGCCTGGAGGTTCCTGCGATAGTCTGGGTACGAAGTGATAAACACTTGGGCTAAGAGGCGACAGGTATTCTGCAGATTCAAGAGAGATTTTATTGGAAGAGTAACTAGGATTCTGTAATAATTAGGCCATAATTAGAGAAAGACACTTGGGACTTAGGACTCATAAGAATAAAGGGAGAAATGTGTGTGGAACAGGAATATTTCCTTCTTGAAACTGGAAACACTGAATGTGTCATCTGGAAAGTCCGAAGCAAATTGGAGGGGATAAGCATTGTGCTATTTATTTGGCCCCATAAGCGTTTTTGATGAGAGTTTGTAAACATGAACTTCAAAGAGTGAAATATATTTGATGGTAAAAAAACTCAGGCCTGTCAGTGTCTTTACCGCTCACTGGCTTTGGTAAAATAGCGCTGTTACTGAGAAGGTAATTTCACTGGTTCTTCTATTTTGGAGTGCCTAATTGGTTTTCAGTTGAAAATTAAGAACTTGATGCAAATTAGCTGTCAGAAAAAGTAATAACTTTTAAAGATGTTCTCAAATCATATGCTACAGTAACAATGATAAAGAATTTTGGGCAAATGGTAAGGTACTTATTACATACACATCGAACTAAGCTTGATTTTTTAAAAATAGAAATTACTATTATGAATTAGTTTCCCATTTAAAATTCTGGGCATTCTACCATGATAATTAGTATGGATTCGTAATACATTAATGATACCCTGCTTAAAATCAGGGTGTATTTTAAGCCAAATGTTATTATTAATGTATTACTTAAGTGTACTCTTGTGCACTGGCATTCTTAACTAGTTACATCTGAAATATGCTTAAATAGAGCCAAGAGCTACATTCCTCTACTCAAAATCTATATCACGAAAATGACTTTTAATATGTTGAAAACAGAATTGCCTGAATACTCTTTTATTGGGTTAGATAACCATAGATAATGATTGAAAAATGATCGATAGTCTTTAAGTTACTTGATGATTTGGTAAATCCCTGATCAGATAACAGTGGCCTTTTTATTGTATGTATTTAATTTTTTCCAAGCATGTGTTATTTATTGCTCTTTCATGTATTTTAAAATAAGCAATGTTATCTTTCTGATACTTGCTGGAATACATTTTCAAAATTGTAGAGACGCTAATTTGGGAGAAGTGTTTTGAAGGGGTGTTTTAAACTATATTGTCACGTATCTGGAAACTCCCGAGCTTTGCTGTTGATTGAAGTTAAGTTTTGAGCAGAGGAGCCAAGGGTACTGGGCTCCATTTGACCTTGATTCCTAGCAACAGAGCGTAGATCTCTTATCAGATCACATATGAATGATTTGCCTTGAGCCACAAGTTAGACATTATAAACTTTTGCAGTGATTATATATATATCCCTAAAGAAAGGGGTATTTCTGTGCTGGAAACTTCTACAAGTCCGATCTCCTTTCTCCTTCATATGACGTCCATCCATCTAGACCTAATAGATCTGGAATCCGAGCTGAAACTGATTAATTATTTCAATAATAACGATATTTAGTTAAACATTGTATAAACTTTTGGAATTGTTTCTCCTGAAAACATTTTAGTTTTGCAAAGAGAGTGACATTATAATATCACTTATCTGATATATATGATAGAAATTAGCATTCAGTTTTCTTTTTATGTTCTATAGCTTGTTAAAAGAAATAATTATACATATTTGACTTGTGTGCTATATAAATGCCTTGATTTTTAAGGCTACCTTTTATTTTCATTTTGTTTTTTCCCATAAATGTAACATATATTTAGATTAAGTTTTACATATACTGTTTTGGTTTTTGAAATTCACATAATAGATGCGGCAGATTTTTCTTCTTTTGAGCTGTTTAAAACTGATTTGAAGAGGGTCCTCAATTTGTATTAAACGTGATACAAGAAAACGCAACATAAATGAACATTTTCTGACATCAAAATTCAAGTGTTCATTTGTCATGTTCTTGGACTTAACCAAAGTAATACATCTCCTTTGAAATTTTAAGAAACACATAAACCACTTCTAAGTCTGTGCATGAAACATATTGTCTTCAGATCTCTGAAAGGAAGGGTGGAAGCCAGTATCTCTCTAGGCCACTATCAGCAGAGGCTTACTTTGCACTTTGTGTCTCAAAAGCACCAACAATAATTTTTTCAACTATGTGGGTGATCAGCTCAGTATACTTTTAAGTAGGAACTCATCTGAAGCTAATCATCTCTGTCTTCAGATATCTCAAATTAAAGATGCTTTATTTGCATGACTTCAGTTTTCATTCTGACCTCTGGTAAGATGTAGTGATTTTTCATGAGCAAATCATGTCCTAGTTTTACACTTGGTGGTACCTTAGTAATTTTTTGCGGCCCATCTCAAATGTCATTTCTCCCCTAAAACCATCATTCACTCAAATACTATGATTCTTCAACATCCTTCTGCTAATCTGGGCAGCTGGGTAAATTCAATGTCTTTGATGAAATAGTTAACTCTAGAAAAGAGGAATGACTTGTTGAAGAAGAATGATTTCCATTTTGAACATACGTTATTTGTTTAAGCTTCGTCCACATCAACTAAGTGAAGATGTTTAATAAGTAGTTAAATATATTTGGGTGTGTCGTCAGTACACAGATGACGTTTGAAGCTATGGATTTGAAAAAGGCCATCTAGCCCATATAGTGAGATAATAGGACACCAAGGAAGGACCCGTAGGCTATACTACATTTAAAGCGTTGTTGGAGATAATAAAAGACCAAATTAAAATATTTGTACTAATAAAAATAAGATAAAAATCTGATTATACTGATAGTATATGCTCCTTTTAGAAAATATGAGAAGTACAGAAAAGCATAAAGAATAAAATTAAAATCACCAGTAGCTTCATGAACTAGAGATGATCACCATTAATTTTATTTGCTTTGATTTTTAAAATTTTACTTGAAAAAGAAATTTGTATTTACAGCAACTATAGTTTTCTAACCTTTTTCTTTTTCTTTTTACTTAAATGATAAAGTCTAAAAATTATTGAAAAACATTATTTCTAGTGGCTGTGTCTTCCTTTTGGAATCAGGACTTTTTGCTGATGTTTCTTGCTCATTTCTTTTTTCTTATTAATTTAAAGTGATAAAAACTTTTTGTAAGGAATAGATAATCTCTATCAAAATATTGTGAGGCATTAATTTTGTAACACTGCTTAGAATGTTTGTCAGGATTTATTTCTCTGTATTTAACTGATTTCATGCTCCCTACTAGTCCTTGATAACTTGATTTCTTCATTCTTCTTTTACTATCTTGCTTCATTTTCTATTATTCTGGCATAGATCATCAATTGGATTATTTAGGAGGCCTTTGTAGGTGGTGCATTTTCTAAGTCCTTGCATTTCCTTGAATGAAGTTTTTCTATACTCCTGTACACCAGCTTGGCTTTTGTGTAGCCTTTGAACCCCAGTATTTTTCCTTCAGAGATTCCTGCCTTATTCTGCTTGGTGTGTGCACTCATGGCACAAGTCCTCTGTCCTTCAGAGTGACTGGTGTACTCTAAAGGCTACTGGTCTACAGAGTCAAAGGAGATGCCAGACTGGGTGCCTCTGCTGTGCTGAGGACTGGCCCCATGTCTAACTCCCATTATGGGACCATGGTACCTTCCATTTACCTCTTAGACATCCTGGACTTTCAGAGGGAGTTGCCTTCCTTCAATCCCATTCAATCCGCCCTAGGTCTAGAAGACATTCCTTATTGGTTCTGCCATGTAAAGTAGCATGCATCATTAAGTTTCTAGAACATATAGAGCCCTCATCTCCATTTTTAGGGACTCCTGTTGGTTATTTCATCAGGAGTTTGATGGGATGGAGTTATATACTTGTGGTCACATAGTCATCTATCTTCATAAACCTCTGTCTGCTTCTGAGTTAAGAGATAAGAAATTTCTGGTCTCCTTGGCAACTCAATATCATAAGAAATGTGACTGTTCTAGATTAAAAAGCCCTTAAGAGGCATGGCAACTAGAAACAATGTGTGATCCTGCATTGGATTCCGATTCAAACAAATCAGCAGTAATAGAAACTTGGGATCTAATTGAACATTTGAATAGGAGTGGGTATTAGATTATATGAGAATTTATTGAGAAGGAGATATAGATATCCTTAATTGAAAAAAATTACAAAACCTATGTATTATATTGTCTTGTTTTGAAAAAATGCATATACATGTGTGTGTTTCTTGGGAATGATACCCTAAGACAGGGGTCTCCAACCCCTGGTCCGTGGCCTGTTAGGAACTGGGCCGCACAGCAGGAGGTGAGCGGCGGGTGAGTGAAGCGTCATCGCTCCCCATCGCTCCCCATTGCTCGCATTACCACCTGAACCATCCCACCCCCGCCAACCCTCCATCGTGGAAAAATTGTCTTCCACGAAACCGGTCCCTGGTGCCAAAAAGGTTGGGGACCGCTGCCCTAAGACGTAGTGGCAGAACCCTCTAAATGGAGAGAAGACGATTGTTTTATTTTGTACCTTTTCTATGTGTCTACTTTCTATAATGCACATGTACTACTTTTTAAATAATAAGATACCAATTTTATTTTTAAAAAGAAAGAATTATACAGTTTCTTAACTTCATGGGCCCATGTAAAATCCCTGATGAACATCTCTTGATGAAAAGTGAAGTAGCTCATTTTCTTCTAAGAAGCAAGAAGGACCTGCAGACAAACTTTGGGTCTGTTGTCTGATAAAAAAGTGAGTTACTGAGAAAATCAATGCAGACGTCACCTAAGTGAGAGGAGTGTGTCTAGATGTTACTATCATGATATTCAGTTTCCATATATGTGTCAAGGAAGTTCCTAGATAGCCAGGAAATTGTTAATAAAATAGTCTCTCTTTTTCTGCCCTCGACTCAAGTCTCTGCTTGTGTTCGTAGCGGTGAGGCTCATCTAAGCAGGAGTTGTGTTGCCATGGCTGTGGCTGTCAGGGAGCTGCAGGCTCTCTGCAGCAATGTTTGATCATACAGGCTCATGTCCTTTATAACACGTGATAACAAAAATAATAAAAGCTTCACAGATTTCCTGTCCATCTGCTTTGAACACGTTCTTGGCAAATGACATGCTCTGAGCTGGTGGCTGAGACACAACAATAATAAAGTTACGTGGTTGTCAGTGGAGGAGTTTCACAGGCTTAACACAAATTAACACAAAAACATTCGCTTGGTGGTAGAAGACAGTGATTCCAAGATACAGCACGTGGAGAAACTAAGGTGCAGAAAGAGTTAACCCAAGATCTAAAATACTCCATTAATTTAATCGGGAGTATACTCCTTACAATTGATGAATTTGTTCAATCATTTATCTGTTTATTTACTCCCTCATTCATTCAAGAAGTGATTTTGAGTCAGCACTGAATTATGTATTAAGAACTTGTTATCAAGCAAGAGACGTTCATGGCCATGGATAATTAGAACACATTATTCATGCTGTAAATAGATATTTACTCAATGAACATTTATTGCATGCCTCCTATATTTCGAATACTCTATTGGTCACTGTAAATACGGTATTAAAACATAAGATCCCTGTTCTCATACCAATTCTAGTCTATCTGGACGAGTCAGATGTTAAGTTAACAGATTAATAAAGAGATATCAGGTTGCCAAGGGCACTGTGAGGAAAACAAGACAACTGATGTGATAAAGAATCTGTGAAATTCCCTTAGGTTGTTGGTCCAGAAGGCCAAGCTGCAACCTGGGGTCCGAATATCAAATGAGTCTGGCCTCAGGAATCTCCGTACCTCCTATAGAGAGAACGGGGGTGGGGGTGGGGGTGGGGTGGGGTGGGGTGGGGTGGGGTGCACGTGCTCCCAGGGGAAGCAACTAGGAGTGAGCCAGGAACCTAGGAAGCAGGGGCCAGACACTGAGACCCATAAGCAGGCCCACCCCCTCCAGCTGTGAGACCCAGGCAGGAGGGAAAATGGAGACCCATATGCCATAGGTCTAAAGAGCTAACCTTATAGATCAGAATCACTGGACTGTGTTGACTGGACTGGACTACATTCTCTCTCTTCTGCCTTGACAAATATGCCTTCACAAAGGCAAGATTTTAAAATACCCATCAAACGATAAGATTTGGATGACTAAATGTTAGCAAATGATTCAAGATGACTGATTTTCTTTATTACTGCTTATTTTTGGATGTTCTGTAAATGGGTCAGTGATCGTGTATTCATAAGATAAGAAAAACACTCATAATTTATAGAAACAATTACATCATTGCTCCTTAGATTTTATTTTTCTTGCTTTCGTTTTAGCAAAATCACTAATTAAGCTTAAATAAATAGCAGTCCATAACATATTTTATTGGCTGCAATGATCTAAAGGATTAAAAAATAAAATGTAACTGTGTTCGAAGTGTACAAAATTTAAATGTGTCACCAAAAATACAAGTCAAGGCAAATCAGCAAAGTTGAAAAATGTTTAAATATATTTTCAAAAATAGTTGTTTTTCTAAAATATTCCAAAAAAATTAAGAACATAAAAAAATAAAATATTCAAAATTACGTATTATATACTAAAAGGGGAATACTAATTATAAAACATGTATGTCAAAATTATTTATTTTAAAAATTTAATTATATTTTATTTAAATATAAAATTATGTTCATTTTAGTTTTTATATGTCCATATTATATTTTATAAATGTCATTCATTGCTGGTATTCAGTGTTGAATAGTTGTGAGGGTAGAGTTAGGATCATGCTTCAGGCACTTTATATCTAGACCAACTTATATTTAAATTTAAGACAAAAATGAATGTTTTAATATTACAGAATGTTTCTTGACTGCCATGCACCACTGTTGAATATAATGTGATAAATTGTGAGTACCTTTGGAACCACAAATAAGAACATGAAGAAAAGTAAGAAAATGGACACTTAGCATTTTGGGGAAATAATATTTTATTACATAGGTGTCTACCACATCCATATTGTCTTAGAGGAAGGATTTGACAGGATAATTACTATACCTAATTATATCTAAAGCACTCAAATCCTCTCTGGCTCCCAAAGAAATGTCAATTTTTGATGCTGGTGACACAACCTATGGACCTTTGTGTCACTTGGACAAAAAGTAGCCTTTGTTTTGAGAACAAAGGTCAACAGACGTTGAGAAGTGTTTCTTTGGCACTGAGTGTGGGTGGTCACAAGAGTAGATGCTCAGGGTTACAGGCTGTGCGAGGGGCTGGCAAATTTTTCTGTAAAGTGCCAAGTATTTTTGGCTTTCCGAGCCATACAATTTGTAACAGGTAGCCAGCAAAAGGAGCTTTAGACAACAGGTAAATGAACGGACGTGGCTGTGTTCCAATAAAGCTTTATTGACAAAATCAGGAAGGCTGGATCTGGCCATTGAACTGTGGTCTGCTGCCCACCCCCTGTCCCCCACGAAGTGCCGTCACTGAACTCCAGATCCAAGTGACAGAGGCACTCGTGTGTTTGTTAATAAGTGAATCATGGGTGTGTTTTTGATGTGCTGAATGGTGGGGCCCAGGGCAGAGGCCCACTTCCTAGTTCTAAGGGAAGCTCTTGAGTAGGACAGGGTAAGGAGTTTAGAGTTTATTCTCGGTAGAATAAAGAGCAAATTGCACATGTTCCACAGGAATACGTTATAATCTTAGTTATGTTTCAAAAAGATCCCCTTGACTGCTGTTTGGAGAATGAATGAAGTACTAGGAAAACACAGAAAGAAAAAAGAGATCAGTCCTTCCAGGGGAAATCAATAAATTCTTTACAGAGCAGATGACATTTGATCTGGGTCGCAAAGGGCGTCTTGGATTTTGCCAGACATTGAGGCAGGGAGAGGCAAGTCAGGCAGAGGGAAAAATGTGTGCGAAAGCAGAGACTCAAAAAGGACTCAGCGTATATTGGAGATGATGCAAAAAATCCAAGTGACTGGAAAAACACATGTGTGAGACAGGGGATAGGCTGAAAAACTAGGTTGGATCCTTGTGTGCTGCAAATGGGGCATTGAACTGTGAGAAACAAACATGGAACTGGCCAAGTCTTAAGTGGGTAAGGTCAGATTTTATTTTTAGGTAGAAAATTGGGACTGTAGTGTGGATATTGGACTGGAGTGGAGGGAAACAGTCACCTGCTTGTGCAGTAGAAGGTGAAGAGAACCAAAAATGAAGGCTGGACCGTGGGGACGGACAGGGAAGCTAGTTTCAGAAAATACTTTGGAAGTAACACTGATGGGATTCGGTGATTGGTTTTATGGTGGGGATAAGTTAAAAGGAGGGATGACTCTGATAATGACCTAGGGAATGTAGAAGGAGGGACACCTCGATTTGTGGTGAGAGGAGGAGTGGAAAAGGAGGGGAGAAACAGAGTGACTTATGGTTTGGACACAGAAGTTGAACCGGGTTGGGACATTCAGTTGCAGAGTCTAGCAGGATGCTGAAGACGAGGGATGTAGAAGTATTTGAGAATCAGCAGAGAGCAGGAGAGTAATGAAACGGACACGTTCTAATACTGAAAGTAATTCTGCAGCTCAGTATGCTTTGCCCATTATTTTACAGGGGAGATGGCCAAGCAGAGGTGTATGAACCTCTCCCTCACATTACAAAATGGCTTGTGTTTAGTTACGTATAAATGTAGAGTCTGTAATTGATGTCCATTATAAAAGGGGTGCTAAAACACCAGGAAAGAAAATCTCTAAATACACTGATATTTTAATTTATTTTTGTAAGGAAATTATTAGTATGGTATCTCCTACCAGAAAAGTATGGTCAAAAGTTTCAGCCTTTTAATATCATGGTTAACTTTTATTTCTCAAAATGTAATCTTACTCCTTAAGCTTCATTTTAAAAAAAGAACTCAGTAGTGTCTTGCGTAAGTGACAACAGATTGGTTTTTCCTTCTTTACATTTAGTCTATTCTGTCTTGCCTTGTTCCTAAGGATGGTGTGAAAACCATGAGGAAATGTCCGTAACTGTGGAGACATACATATCAGCCATTAGATAAATGCTGCCCACATGCCTGCTGTCTAAAGGAATTTGAGCACTGACAGCTTCATTCATTCACGTAAAACTTGTTGAGTGAGTTCTATCTGCCAGTACTGTGTTAAGTGTTGAGCCTCTATTCTCATGCAACTGGCAATCTAGTAAAAACAAAGGAGATGACATATAAAGAAAGTAGAACTGAAATTCTATTTACTTTTGTATGTAATGGTATAATCACTGAATAAAGTCATGGTAGGGGAGAATCTGTAAAGTGGCATAACTAAGATCAAGATTCCCAAGTATAATTTTTTAAAGTGGATCTTTTCAGTCTCTTTCCCTGTAATATACTCTGTCGCCTATAAGGAAAACTGGTAGAAAGAGTATAAACTTTGGAGTCAGATATATGAATCCGCTTCCAAATCCCAACTCTGCAAATTAGGAGTTCTAGGCCATTTGTATGTGTCGCTTAACTTCTCTGAAGTTTTTTCTCTGAGAGATGAATATCTGCCCCTGGGCTTGTATGAGGATTAAATGATGTAACACTTATAAAGCACTGATCAAGTATCTGACACTTAGAAGTGCTAGAATAAGTATTGGTTCATGGTGGGGAAACTTTACTAAGCACTGCAGGGTCTTTATGGGTCTCCGTTAAACTTAGTTCAACCTAATACATTTATTGTGTTTTGAATTGATGACCTTATTTTCTACATTTATTTGCCTGGGGTGGCAGGCAGTTTCTTCTTATGTGCCAAGTGAGATTGCCTGGTTTAGGAGTGTTTTCAGGCAATCTCTTTCTCAGAGGGAAAGAATGATGCCTGCTTGGGCAAGGAAGAGAAAAATGGAGGATTTTATATCTCTGATTTGGCAGTTAATCTTGGACAATCTGTGACATTTGTTATAGAATAATTTTTCTTTTAGTAGATGTATGTTTTCATTACCTCAATGAAGTTATAAACTGTTAATGAAGACTCTGTCCTGTTTGCATAATCTAGTATACAATCGGTATCTAACAAGAATTTGTTGATTAATTTCTTTTACTGGTGTGAGGTAGAATGTGTTAAAACAACATAAAATTCATAATCCCTTACCTCAAATCCTTGGGGAAGGAAGATATATTTCAAAATTAAGATTTAAAAAAAATTTAGATGTCTATCATATTGTATCTATATAATATCGGGTACTATTGTATATATAGTGTGTCATGTACTGTCTGTACCCACTGGGATCTGGGCAGCACCTCAGCACTTCAATATATCTGCAGGAGACTATGATTGTTTATACCAAGTGGGATAAGTAAGAGCTGCAAAGACCAACATATCTGTTCAGGTCAGGTTTTGCCACCAAACGTGTTAAAATAAACTTTTGGTTTTCAAATATTTTAGGGTTTTGATGGTAGATATGGGATTGTGAAACTTCTGGAAAGATATAGGATGATCCTGACAAGTATTATTCTGGTGTTTACATATGTATATACCACATCAACTTTCTGAAAATAAATGTCTTGAAAGCTATTTTTTGTTTGCTTTTGTTGTATAAAATCAAGCAGAGGTTAAGATTTCTAATATGAGACCGGAGTTTTACCAAGTTCCAGGAAGTAGTTTAACAGAAGGTAAAAAAGGAAGCATCAAAATGCTAGACTTTCTTGAAAGTATTGTCAATCAGAATAAGAGTTACTTGAAAAATACTTAATTTCACAGGTTGTTGGATGAAACTGTCATCATCTAAAATATCGCTGTGGAGACAATATGTGTCTTTATTTGCTACTAACTAAATTTGGTCTTAAATAATCATCCACTTTTAAGAGGACCAGGTATCTATTGATAAAAGATTTGAACCAGGTTTTGATTTGAAAATTTTCAAATTACTCTGAAATGAACCTTTAAGAGAAGTATTTAGTATAATATATTTTGGAAAAGATATCATAATGATATGTTGGTTACAAATTAATTCATTTTCATTTAATTTCCCAAACAGTGTATAATGCTTTAACTCTTAAAATGAAGAATAGATATAGATGTATTTATCAACTAATTTAATTTCCCAATCCCCATGATCAGTCAGAACATCAATTTATTTCTAAGATGGGTATGGGTATATTGATGGCTTTCAGTTACTGGATGTCTATACTCAGCTAGGTGTAGCTACAATTTCTGCAAGTTCTACAGTGATCTGTAAAAGTCAGTGGTTATGGTGCTGGAGAATGTGAGGACCATGACGTGTGGTTCCAAAACTACATGGCTTTGTTTCCTTGCTTATGAGAATTTCCCTCAACTCCCAAGGTAGTTTGATGTATAAGATCTAGAAAGCCTTTAATTTTATGAGTTTATTAATCTATTGACTTATACTGGCTCCTGAAGCAGAAGGAAGTATAGGTATTTGACAGGCATTTCTTGTTTATTTCCCTCTTAAAATGTTTGAATCATCCACACTTGGCCTTGAAAGGAAATAAACTCCCTTAGACTTTGCCTTTGTATTTCCATTTGTTTTTAAAGCTTTTAAAACTGGAAAACAGAACACCAAGTTCCAGGAGCATGTTGCTGAGACAACCTCAGATGTATTAGCTTGCTAGGAGAGCTGATGTAACAAAGTACCACAAACTGGGGGCCTTCAACAACAGAAATCTATTGTCTCCCAGTTCCGGAGGCTGGAAGTTCAAGATCAGTGTGTCAGCTGGGCTGATTCCTTCTGAGTCCGCAAGGGAGAATCTGTCCAATGCCTCTCCCCCAGCTTCTGGTGGTTTGTGTCAATCTTCAGTTTTCCTTGACTTATAGATGCCTCTCCCCATCTCTCCCTTCATGTTCACAAGGTGTTCTTCCTACATGTGTATCTGTATTCAAATTTCTACTTTCTGTAAGGACATTGGTGTCTGAGGAGGGGCCCACCCTCCTCCAATATGACTTCATCTTAAGTAATTACATCTACAACAACCCAATTTCCAACTAAGGTCACGTTCTGCAGTATTGTGGGTTAGGACCACAACATATGAATCTTGGGGGTACACAATTCAAACCATAACACTCAGGCAGGCAAACAATGGATATTTATGATGATTTGGAATTTAAAAAAATTATTCGCATCTTCTGTTTGGAACCTAGGTAATTATTAGAAGGCTCAAAATTATTAAACCCATCCAAAAGAGAAAGAATGGTTCACGGTGACAGTGAGGTTTTGTGAAAATCTGTTCCATCTGGGTGCTCTGTCCTGGAACAATGATTTTAGAGTCAATAAGAAATTGGATTCTCTGATTCATTTAGATGGAGGAAGAGCACATTTATTGATTCAGCCGCTCAAGTATGTGGAGGTAAAGGAAAGGGCATCAGATAGCGCAAGCCAAAGTTTGTGCCTTTTTTTATAAATTATATATGGCCTGGGAGGATTTTCTGGCATGTTCGAGATTAATATCATCTCAAATTTGTATGGATTGCGTTTTTCTTCTACAATTTTCCTTTTATGTAGTTGACTGGGGTTCCTTTGACTATTGATAAGTTGTTTTCTCAGGAGACACAGGTTTTAGTTTTTTATTTTGCATCATAATTTTTTTTTTTTTTTTAATTTTTGCCTTTTCTTTGAATCCAACATCTTTCTCCTCCATTATCAGCTAAAAGACAGCAATGTCAAAGACTGCTGTTTTAGGGCAGGAAGTTATTCAGATTTAAATAATTAATGTGACAGTATCTGAGGAATTAGACTTGGAATCCAGAGTAATGAATAAGAAAAACCTGCTTTTCCTCCAGAGCCGGTAAAGCAAAGACCAATTAATATTACAAATGTGCCTTAGTGCAGACAACCTCAGTTCTGCAGTTGGACTTGAGCTCTGGCTACCATGGGTTTCCAATGGCCAAGGCCACTCATCCCTGGCGGCCTCTTCTTATTGGATTAGTTGCCAAATAACGTGGGCAGCAGCCCCTTCTCACCCAGGTGCTCACCACACAGTGTCCCCTGGCTGCCCCCTACCTGCTTTAAGGTACGGTCCAGGCAGGACAAGTCAGGGAAAGCATGTTCTGGATTTGGAATCAGAAGACTTGCAGAGGAGTTCGGTGTGACAATAGGAAAGTCACCGAACCTCTAAGCTTTAAATGATTCAACTCTAACACGGAGATTATAATCTATCTCGGAGTGATGGTGTGAGCGTAAAACCTGGGAAACCACATGGAAGATACAACAAAACAATGGTAGTTACCACACACTAATCTACAGAGTATCCAGTACTCTGCTAATTGTTTTGCACACATCCATTATCCCATTAGAATTTCACAGCAGCTACACAGTGTATGTATTTATTATTACCTTCTTTTGTCAGAAGAGAAAAATAAGATAGAATATTTTTCCTAAGAAAAATAACAGCTTGTACGTGGCAGAGCCAGAGTGTGACATAAGAGCTTCACTTTTTCCCACTCTTCTGCACCATTAAACAGCTTGTGCTGGACCATTCTGCAGAAAAAAAGAAAAAAAATCTGATTTTATCAGCCTAGAGTACATCATTTCATGGACTAGAAACTCTCTTAATCTCTCCTGTGTAAACTTTGGTTAAAAAGAAAAACTTCGTTATCAGTTACTGCTTCTTTTAATAGCCAAGATGATAAACCAGGCTTAAGAAAGTCTCACTACAAAGGAATGTGCACCGGACCAACTAAAGAGATCCATTCTCTTTTTTTAAATAAAAATATGTTATTGCTGACAAAAATACACGTGAAGATGCAGATGTTTAAAATATTTCAACCCTTAGCCTACGCTTAATAGGTCAACCTAACTGACATGGATGTGGGAAGTTTACAGTGAGGTTACAGCCACGTATTTTTGGCACTGTTGCTGTTCTCTTCTTGTGCAAGCGTGGTGAGGAGAAGACATCCCTGTGTGGAGGCCATGGTGGGGAGTCAGAGCCCATCAGTGACATTTCTCCAGTAGATGTAGACTACTTCGCTTCATCAATATTTTCATTAAACCTTAAGTGGTCTGCATTTTTCTGGTCAGATAACGTGTTTGGGATTTAGTCTGGGGTTTGAGAGTGGTGTAGGGTCTAACAGTGTATTTCTTCCCTCTTCTTGGATGGTGGCAAGTCATCTGTGGTTCCGGTCTCCCCCTAAAAGTGCCCGTGCAACCGTGACGTAGCCTTGAGAGCTCGTGGGTTTGGCAAGGATTAATGTCCATTTTAGGGCAGCTCTCTGTAAACTGGGTTTAACTCAACGCTTCAGAGCGTCCCCGTGTCACCGGAAAGTGACACAAAATTTGGCGCATATGCTTTTTTTCTTTTTTTAAGGAAGAGGAGTCTTTGCTTTCATTCCTTTCTCAGCAGAATCTATGATCTGGAAAACAGTTACCACTGGATGATGAAGGTGTAGCCCAGGTTTTCATGGACTATTACAAATTTATTGACACATTTCCTTCTTCCTCAAAATGGAGCATTCATCTAAGTTACTTAACAAAGGCAGCTTTCATAGTTTTGATCTCTTTTTGCAGGTGGGGGGAGGAGCACAAAGAGGGGAATCTTCTCTTGGATGATTAGCAGTTAGAGCGGAGTCGGTCAGGAAGAGGAGGCGACCTGTGAAAGTGGAGAATCCAGTTAGAAAGCGCCTTCAGTTGCAGCGCCCTGTGGAGCCACAAGGGATATCAGTGGGCCATCCTGATCCCAACCTCAGGAGAGACTCAGAGGGGGAAGTACCATTGCTCTGCAGGTCCCCCCTGTGCAAATGGGTTTCAAGATCAAATTAACACAGCCGGCCGGAGCCATTTGGCTTTGAATTTAGACTTTGCCATCCCAGTGTTATTTCTGGGCAACCCACTCACAGCATCCCGGGGTCAAAGCTTAATAGAACTTGAAACTGTAAACCTGGGGATCCTTCTGATTGCCACTTGTACAAGTACAATGCAGCAGCAGCGACCATAGCCTAGCAGCTGGGTTACATCCGGGAACCACAGTGACATCACCAAAACATGTCAGTTAAGCTGCCCTTAGGGTCTGAGATAATCTGAAATGAGACCCGAAAAGGTGAAATGAGGTGCTTAAGGGTTAACCACTCAAAACAGGAGAATAGGAAGAGAAGCCAGGTTTCTGAGTTCCTCATCCAGTGTCACATTCCTCATGTGGGCCATTTTTGGTCGGTCTTCACTTGTATCCTGCTGTGTTCTTTTCTGGCTTTATTGGAAAAGCATCTCAAACTGCATGTGTCAAACTGCATTCCCTCTCTTTCTAATATCTTCCCCAAACCTGCTTTTAGAGTTCTAAGACCTTCATCTTCACTCCACAGTCTTTATTACTTTAGGAAAAAAAAATGCCCCACTTTCAACACACTATGAAGTATTTGCCTTTTTAAAAAGAAACCTGTTGTTCAGAGTTTTAGCCTTGGCATTTAGCAAAGTGCCTAATACAATGGAATAAAGGGGAATACACAATGTCTACTTTATGTCAGACACTTTGCTAAATCAATAAGTGAAACGTGTCACTTGAACGTTATTAAACACTTGTGATTTGATGCGGCCAGGCACAGAGGGAAGAATAAGTAATCTCAGTGGTTACAGTGACTCAAACACAATAATCCCTGCAGGAAAGGTTGAAAAGAACAAACAGCACTAAAGTCTCAGGTTGACCTTCGGCACATCACTTTCCTTATCTGGATTGCATTTTTATTTTATAAAAGAAGTAAATGTCAACCGTATTTTCCCACAAGGCCGTTGTTAGGATCACATATATATATGAATGAACTTCATAAGAACAATATAAGTAGAAGGCATTTATTATTTCTTCTTATCAACACAAATTCTATTTGCTAGAACGCAAAGGTAGATACAACTCAGTCTGTCTCATACAGGAGATCACGTTTTTCTCCTCTTCCTTTCCTCTGTCCGGTAAACTCATATTCTTTAGACCAGTGATTCTCTTCTGGGGGAACATTTAGCAAAAATATCTGAAGACATTTTGGGTTGTCACACTGGGGGTTTGCTACTGACATCTACTGGGTAGAGGTGAGGGATGACAATAAACATTCTACAATATACAAGACAGCCCCCTGCGACCAACAGTTATCCAGCCCAAAATGTCAGTCATGCTGAGGGTGAGATACCTGCTTTTGTTTGAATAAAATTTTTCAAGTGTCTCTTAAGCCACAGGAAATATTAGTTCTCTGCTTTTGATATTCTCCTGAGAATATACAAAACATGTATCAGCAAGCATATCACTAATATTATGAGTTAATCTTCCCAGTTGACTGAGTTCTGTGAGGGCAGAGAGGTATATATATATATATATATACTTTTTCATATTCTTTTCCATTATGGTTTACGACAGGATATTGAATATAGTTCCCTGTGCTCTGCAGAAGGACCTTGTTGTTTATCTATTTTATATATAATAGTTTGTATCCGCTAATCCCAAACTCCTCATTTATCCCTCCCCCCACTTTCCTCTTTGGTAACCACAAGTCTGTTCTCTATGTCTGTGAGTCTGTTTCTGTTTTGTAAATAAGTTCTTTTGTATCATATTTTATATTCCACATGTAAGTGACATCGTGGTATTTGTCTTTCTCTGTTTGACTTCTTTTTTATGGCTGAGTAGTAGTCCATTGTATATATATACCACATCTTCTTTATCCATTCATCTGTCAATAGACATTTAGGTTGCTTCCATGTCTTGGCTGTTGTGAATAGTGCTGCTGTGAACACTGGGGTGCAGTTATCCTTTAGAAATAGAGTTTTCTCCAGATATATGCCCAGGAGTGGGATTGCAGGATCATATGGTAACTCTATTTTTAGTTTTTTAAGGAAACTTCATACTGTTTTCATAGTGGCTACACCAGTTTACATTCACATCAACAGTGTAGGAGGGTTCCTTTTTCTCCACATGAGAGGTTTTTTAAAAAATGTTTTTGTTTATCCTGATACTTCATACATTCCAGACACAGTATTCGTTCATGTATTTGCTCATTCATTTCAGACCTATTTTTAAGCATCACTATATGTCAGGTCCTCTTCTAGATTCTGGGGATATATATCTGGATAGACATGACAAAAATCCTTGTCCTGTTGGAACTATTCTAGTAGGTGTAGACTACATATTAAGAAATGTGCCAGAGTTAGTAGTAAGTGTGAGAATAGACAAAGTCACAAAGAAACAATGATGTTGACTTTCTAAATTCGCTGAGTTAGACTGCAGTTAGCTAGGGAGTGAGAGAGACACGAGCAAGTTGCGCTAATTCGTTGGCAATGAGATGAGTTAGCACACATTTCCTGGTTCAGTGGTTTACTAAATAATACCGTATTTTCCCTTGCATTCCATGTTTGCTGTCCTGCAGACGTGAGCTACCTCATCATCATCCTTTATTCCACACACGGACCCCTACCGTTCACTGGTAGTGTGTGAACCAGAACTCCTGTGTGAAAATTAATTCTGTGTTTTAGAAAAATATTTTATGCAAAAGGGAATGACTAATGAAGAGAAGTTTTCGTTTCTTGGGTACATTCATTTTTATCCTAAATTTTGTTGTATTGGATATCGAGGTAAGTTTCCCTAGTTGAGCTTTGTCTGGTCTCTCAGGGTGCAAAGATGTGTACCCTCCAGTGATAAGGCTTCAGAAGAAATGGGAAGGAACTAAGAGGCTTTCATTGTGTACGCTGATGAAAGGTTAGAAGATCATGCAGGGAGCCAGAGTCTGAAGGAACTTTCTCTTAGTTTACTAAGAGGAGGAGCTACTTACCTCTAAATACAAGATAAAGGAGGTTATAATAACTAGGATAGTCGCTGGCCTTCAATCTTAAGGCAGAGCCAGCTAACTCACAGCCCTTATGAAATTAATCAGAGTGTAAATAAAATGAAGAGCCACTGAATCTTACAGAAACAGTAGACAGGAGCTATGATTTTCTCAGGTACATCTGGATTGATCACCCAGAAAGAAGATGAAGTAACCAAAATGCATTTTGTAGCTTTTCATTGATATGCCTCCATCAAAACTTATGAATTTTCAGGGAATTTGGGTCACAGCTTAAGGAGACTTTTCAGTGGCCCAGGCATGGCTCTTCCAGGGAAGGTTAAACGGAATCGTTTCCATTTATGGAAGAGGTAGAAAGGCTTGGTAACCTCAGATTCCCTATGGTTTCTGCCTTTATGCTTAAAAACTCAATGCTGACATACACAGCCAAGCGGTGGCACTATGTCTAAATTGCAGGAGCAACTTCCAAAGCAACTTCTAATGTCACAGGCATAAGACAGTAGAGAATCCATGATGGTTCTGGGTTCCTTCTGGGAGGAGAATAGGAGGAAGGATCTAGAAGAGGGAAGCCTCTCACTACTGTACACACTGAGCCCACAGACACAGAGCTCCCTGCCTAATCAGGAACTCCGGGGGGTGGGGACCCACAATCTGTTTTAACAAAACCTCCAGGTGACCTCTGATGTTCTCTCAAGTTCACGGATCACTGATATACACTAATGCTGGCCAAAGAAGATGTTAGTCCTGAAAATGTGAATGAATTAATGAAGTAATAGGTGTCACCCTTGGTGATCGCTGACTCAGTAGGGCTGCCTTAAGGGCTGGAAATTAGCATCCTCACATCTCCCAGGAGATGCTGCTTCCGCTGGCCTGGCGATCACTCTCTGAGAAGGATAACTATTTAGTCTATCCTTGTTTTTTTTTTTTTAACGTTGTAAATACCAGGGTGAAAAAGTTTAACTGAACATGAAATAGTTCAGATGAAGATTCCATGTAAAATACATTATATTGATGGAAAGAGAAATGACTTGTAAATTTAAAGCAATGTTTATAAAGACATTATAATCAGTCTTCTGCTAATGTAATAGTTTGAAAAAATCACTTTATTTCTTAAGAATAAGTATTAATAAATTATAATATACATTTCACTTAATCATTTGGAGATATAGTATTAAAAATTTCACGCTGGATTAAAACATGTTGCCTTTGCTTTATAAATGACATAAGAAGGCCTATCTTTCAGTCACTTCCGTTCAAGGGTACAAAACTAGTGCACATACCGAATAGAGTCAACTAAATATTAATAGGATAAAGAATAAATCAAATTAAGAAGAAATCACTTGTATGCTGGGAACGCACCAAGTCCCTACTCAGTAAATTTGTTGAACACAAGTTATCCGTGATGAATGAAATGAAAATTTATGGTTCACATTGTAATAATCAGGAACTTAAAACATCCAGGAAATTAGAGTTAGGAAAAATGGCTAATATAACTGTTCTCAACTGCCCACTGGCAAATGCCCTTCACAGGGACTTTTCCAGTTTTGCATGACCTAGGAGCAGAGCTTCAGTCAACGTGCTCAACTTTTGTATGTGTAATTATAGTGTAGAGCAACTTAATGGTTCCTTGAAATGGCTGTGCTTACTAAAACATATAATCTTAAACAAACTGTTACCCTAAGTAATATTATTTATTTTCCATTTTGGAATAAAAGAAGTTAAGAAACTTTCAATGGTGGTTGACCTAAACCCATTGGTATTTGGCTTTAGAATGAATTTATGGACATACAGTTCAACACGGGTATTTCTGAACTTGAATATTACAGTATTTTTTGCAAAATAATGAAGGTGTACTGTGGATCCCCAGCCTAAAAGTTTTTAATTGGCTTCTCAGTCATCCTTCTAGCTCTAGAGTCCTTCTAGCTTCCATACCCCACTCTTCTTAGATCAGTGCAGAAAATCAGTTTTACTCATACTTCTGCATCATTCGTATTATCTTTTTTTACTGCTTGGTTGCTTGTTCATACTGCAGGTATAACATGGAGGAACAGCAAATGTTTGGTATAAAAGAAGAGATCTTTATACTGGTTAGGGAGTTACTTGCGCTTCAGTGGATGAACAGGGGTGTGAGTCAAACACTGAGGACACGAATGCATCACTAAACTCAACTCGTTGGATATTGGTTTGTAATGTGGTTGATGTGCAACTGATTTGCTTTAATTTTTATTTCTTTAGTTAGTTTTATGTAGCCATTTTGGAACAAGTCTTTATTCTAAATCAATTTACCAAACTACTGACTTTTGACAAGCAGAGAATCTGGCATGCACTAGGCACTTCTCCCGTGTTCGAAGTGGTAGTTGTCTTTGTCTGACTTACTTCACTTAGTATGATGATCTCTAGGTCCATCCATGTTGCTGCAAATGGCATTATTTCATTCTTTTTATGGATGAGTAATATGATATCACTTATATATGGAATCTAAAAAAACGATACAAATGAAATTATTTACAAAACAGAAATAGACTCTCTGGAATGGAAAACAAACTTATGGTCAACAAAGGGGAAAGGGGGAGGGGGAAAAATAAATTAGGAGTTTGGGATTAAGAGATACACATGACTATATATAAAATAGATAAACAACAAGGACCTACTCTACAGCACAGGGAACTATGTCCAATATCTTCTAATTACCTATAATGGAAAAAAATCTGAAAAAGAATATATATATTATATATATACAAAATATATGTATATAAAACTGAATCACTTTGCCATACACCTGAAACATTGTGAATCAACTATACTTCAATTAAAAAAAAGAAAAAGATACACACTTTCAAAAAAAAATTTGTAGTCATTACTATGATCTTTCCTCCATTCCCTTACTTTTTCCTATTTCTTGATGAATGCTCTCTTCACCTTCACCCTTTTTTAATTTCAGGATAGATTTCTTTAGGAAGTTACAGTTTTGAACATTTGGGGATGAGGTTTTAAAGCATTTTACTCCTATTACAAATAATGCTTAACTAAATATCTCATCTATTATGACTAAAAGCACTTCTGTGTGGTCACTGAATAATGTGCCTCCTTCACCTGCAAAGATATCCATGTCCTAATCCCTGGAACCTGTGGACCTCTGAATGTGTTACCTCCCACGGCAAAAGGGACTTTGCAGAGGTAATTAAGTGAAGGACTTGGATATAGAGAGGTTATCCTGGATTATCCAGGTGGCTCAGTCTAATCACATGGGTCTTTACAAGTGGATAACCTTCCCTGCCTGTGGTCAGAGGGGGAAGTGTGACTTTGGAAGAAAGGCACGGAGACATGTGATGTTTCTGATTTTGAAGATGGAGGAAGAACGCAAGAGACAAAGCATGCGGGCGGCCACGAGAGGTGGGAAGGGCAATGAACAGCCTCTTCTCGAGCCTTCGGACAGCAACACAGCACTGCCTACATCAAGATTTTAGCCCAGTGAGACCTGTGGCAGACTTCAGACTTATAGAACTGTGAGATAATAAATTCGTGTTGCTTTAAGCCACTAAGTTTGTGGCAACTTGTTACAACAAAAGCAGGAACTTAGTGCAATAGAGTAAGACTGTGGGATATACTTTAATAATGAAAGCTAGTAAAGAATTACAGAGTCTTTGTTTTGATCCACAATAATAGTTAATCACCAATAAACTCTTAAGAGCCCAACACGTGGTTTTTCCCCAACGCTGCCTGGCCAGCATGCACCCACCCGGGTGCAAAGTGTGTAGAATTCAGATGGTAGACTCTTCTGGAAACTTGCTCTTCTGTGTACTTCGCTTTGGTCTCTTTCAGATTTTATGATTGGTAAGAGGGCAGGATGTCTCCTTTTCTTCCTCAGTCTCATCTTTCCAAGATTATGAAAATATAAAAGCAAACATTAGCATTTTTTTTCTTTTTCCAAATTAATATTCTTCATTGCTCTCAACTGTCTTTGTGACCTAGAATTCTGCATTTCTCATAAACTGAATATAGAAGTCCGTAACTTTTGAGGTGGACCATTTCTAAAGTCTTTATGGAATTTGTTACAATATTGCTTCTGTTTTCTGTTTTGGTTTTTTGGCTGCGAGGCGTGTGGGATCTTAGCCCCCTGACCAGGGATTGAACCCACACCCCCTGCATTGGAAGGCGAAGTCTTCACTACGGGGCCGCCAAGGAAGTCCCAGAAGTCCATAACTTTGATCCAAGGTGCAAGGTGTGTTTTCATACTTGTTTTTGCTCAGTATGGAATCACGAGGACCTAGTTGTCTTCTCTTTTTCTTCCCTCTTTGATCCAGTCTTCTAATTTCTTATTCTCTCCTTATCTCTCTAGGAATTTGTGATAAATTGCAAACGTTATAATACAGCATCAGACAGTTCCACTAGTAGCATTGTAAGCTGTTGTTTTCAAAGCTTCTGCTTCTCACCCCGATCAGCCTAGCCTGAACCTGAGTGGCTTCCCTTCCTCTGTCTTCAGGGGAGCTCTCAAGTAGTTAGAGGTAAACTGTGTCCCTCCTTTTGGTTACAGGGTCACAGTTCTGGGACATACCAGTAGCTTGGCATCTGATCATCATAAGGGCAGGAGGAGTATCATGCTTACCACATCCCTAGGGACATCTGTGAAATGGGTATGCAGACTGGCTGTCACATCCCTGTTTCCCAAGAACTCATACCACATTCTTACCTTTTCTTAGAGCTCTCTGACTTCCCCCCTAGTCATTTTGGTGTTGAGACAGGTCATTTAATGGAAATGTCTCTGAAAAGCGTTGGCACCATGCTTTGCCCAGTGGTTCTCAAACTAGTGAGTATCAGAATCACCTGAAGAGCTTGCTGAAACGCATTTCTTGTGCCTGTAATATCTAGAATAGTCTCTCTCCCTCTATTTGCCTACCTCTCACACCCCGGCCCCGGTTACAGCCTGGCAACTGTTCCTCTTCTGCCCCTGTTAAAAATTAATCTTTCCGCTCTCAATTTATAACATACAAGGTGTTTCCTCTGAACTTGATCTTCTCTCCCCCAGGCCATTCTTTCTGATTCATCTCCCCTTTATGCGCTCCAATTTTTGCTTCCTCTGTCTTTGTCTTGAGTGTGTCTTCCTAGAAATACACAGAACTAGAGAGCTAGCAGGACCACTGGTGACTGTCAGGTCAGATGGTGCAAATGTCCACGTGTAGAGCAACTGCCTTTACACCCAAGGCACAGGTGGGGAGTGGGCTATTCATCCTCTGACTCAACAGAAAGATCCTGGAGGGAAAGAACCTCAATAACTAAAAAGTGCTAAACAGTGTTAAGATGTTAAGAAAGAATGTTAGCTTCTTTCTCTGTGAGATCGAGAGGGACTAAGAATAGCTCTGGCAGTGAGAAATTAAAGTCAGCAAGGCAAAGCATGTGAAAATGTTAGGTGAAGATTTAGGGGCCGTGATTTGATTTACTGACCGTCCTGGGTCAGCCAGGTGGCCTGGTACAGTGACCCTAAGACCACTGGCCGTAAAATCATTAGCCTGTGGGGTAGCGGAGCCCAAGACCAGTCTAGGAGAGAACTAGATGGGTAATTGCTGATGGTTGTTAGAAAGTGTTTCAGGACAGGACAGATGGGGCAGGGGTGAGAGACTCTTCCTGGAAGTTTCACATTTAAGTAAAGCGACCTGGTTTCTTTGAACCAATCTTCATCCAGATGCATTGTAGCAAAAGAGAAATATATATGTAAAACATCACAAAAAGGAAGACATACATTCGCCTCCACCTTCTCTTCCTGTGTCCAGATCAGAGTTCACTCTCAAATCTCCTTAGAACCTTAATTCTGACATGGATTTTTCTGACAGTCTCACTTATTGGGACATAGGGCTCTTTGAGGAGTACCCAGTTGTCTAACTATCAGCTCGGGCAACAGAGAGCCCCGCCTGGCTTCTCTGTGGTACTTCAGGTCTTTAGAATGCATCAAATAAGTTTCAGTAAAAGTTTTATTTTTAGTGGGTAATGCACCGTGGGTGTAGCAAGAGCACAGGAGATGGAGTTAGACACCCGGGGTTCAAATCCTGGCCCAGGTACTTATGAGAACCTATTTCCATTATCTGTACGATGGAAAAATAATGATGAACTCAGAAAGTAACAAGGATTAAATGGGATACTATTTCTAAAGAGCCTAGTAGGTTCATGCATGGATCTTGGTAGGTGCTCAGGGGTAATAGGTGCTTAGTAGGTGCTGGTCTTTCTTTGTAGCGCTGTCTGTCATATCCATCATGTAATGATCTCAACATCTCTCTGAAGAGCAGGATCAGGGCCATGGTGAGGCACGTGGTGGTTCAAAAGCAGGGTCGTATCCTATTTTAATTAAAAATGTGATGTCTTGTTCAGCATGGATATTTCTGCATTAATATTTATTTTAAAATATTGTATTGAAATATTATCTTGATTCTGAGTTTTCTGGCACTCCCTTAAATTCTGTGCCTAAGGCTAGTGCCTCACTTGCTGCATTCATTCCGGTCAGGGGTGTAAACAGGAGAATGACGCTCTCCTTGTTTTGTAGATAGAAAGTCTAGATGCAGTGACTTTCGCTGCCACTAGCATCCGCTGTTTGTGTGAACAGCCGCCATTATTAAGGGGTTATCTCTACAAATCACCTGCCTCACAGCTACGCTCCTGACTCTTTAAGAGCCTTCTCATCCATTGGTCTCTCCCCAGCAACCAGAAAACGCTGTGACTCCATCAGAGGCTCCAGCTGACTCGTAATGCGATGACTTGTCACACTTCACTGAGTCAGCTCCATCTCATTCTGTCGGATCCTGGAGTTCTGGGCTCCTGGTGGGTACAGTCTCCAGGGACGCTGAGTTGTAGCCTCTGCATTAACATCCTCTGCTTTTATATCTGCTGCTCCGTTACACAATCACCTCCTTTCCTGCTGTTAGAGAAAAGAGTGCATTGATCCCAGAGAGAAGGGAGGCGCAGCTGTTGAAATCAAGGGGAAAACAAAACTTGCATCTTCCTCTGACGTGAGAGCCTCACTGTTCTAGGTGTGCTCTCCAGAGATGCAGCATTTTGCTTTTCAGGCAGATGGCTAGCACCGACACCCTGCAACATACAGACCCCACCTCCCCACTGAGCACACGTCCACCAGGTGTGGGGAAGTAGAGCTGATAAGAGGTGTCGGTTCAAGTGCATCGATTTACAACTGCGAAATTGTTTCAGTGTCTGTGTTTTGCTTAAACCAAATGATTCTTTGCATATAAGCTTCAAAATTGATACAAATTCCTTAGACCGGTAGGAGTTGTTGCTGAATAGGCATTGCATCCTAATACAGCCTGGTGCCAGGCCCTCCTCCCTTTCTTGAGTGTCTGTTTAAGCCCAAGTAGCTCAGATCTTGTCCTGAAAGGGCTTTAAAAATCGATAATGTGACACTGAGGTAACAAGCCTAAGTATATAAGCCCTTTGTGTGTGTGTGTGTGTGTGTGTGTGTGTGTGTGTGTGTGTGTGTGTGTATAGGTTGAAATATTGATTTGAATGGGTCTGTTAAACTGAGTATTCTGTTAAAATATAGAACGTTCTTCTTTTCTCCCAGGATTTGGTCCAGCCTGAACATTTTCTTGCTCAGTGCCCCACTAACCAGTCATTTCTTCATGCTGATCCTATTGTAGAACGATTTTATTTCATCTGTGCTCTGTTCTATGACCTTGCTACTGTTTGGCACACTTTTGTGGTTTCACACAGCTCATTACAATCCGACGTGTTTCAAAATGTTCTGTAAGTCAGAGTATGCTTGAAATGCAATGAAAAAGTAACAAAGATCATGAAGATGCTATGAAAACTAGCATGAGTTTTCATGGAAAGAAGTTCCAACTTCTAAAGTCTGTATGTAGAGTATTAACGAACTTTTTTTTTTAATTGCCAGGCATTTTTCTAGCACATGAGGAAATTCCAGAAAGCAAATACATAGTTTGGGTCAAGTGAGGTCTTGAATGTTCAATAAAGCTCATTAGGTTTCTTCTTCTGAAGAACCTTGGACCAAAGTTGGCCTCCGAGCAATTAGTCACCGTTCCTTCTCAGGTTCCTAAAGGACACTGCCAGGGAATAAAATCTTGGCCTGTAAGAGATGAACGTCCAGAAGGGGATGAGTAGGACACCTCTGGGTTCCTGATGTCTTCCCTTGAGACGCTTCCTCGTGGGTCTCTGCTCCGGTACGATGCTGTCGTGATAGGGCTGTGACAGTGCCACTCTGAGGACAGCGCTGTTCCTGGGGAAAAGCAGGACGTCAGTACAGTGTTTGTCCCCATGCCTGGCTGCCCCTGCCCCAGCTTGTGCGACACTCGTACACCAGCAGCCCCGTGGCGCAGCCCTAGAGGGTACGAGCGTAAAGGAACACAGCGGGACAAATCGTATTCCAAAATAACTCAAGATCTATGCTGGAATCCCTCAGTACCCTGAAGGGAATAAATACATAGTTTCTCAAAATATCTTACTAATTTTCTCTCCCCTCCGTTGCCTTCATGCCCTGTGGCTGCTCTCTCTCCTTTCTCCCTAGTCTTTTTTTTTTTCTGTAAAATTCCATCAGTCCTCTTCCTTTTGCCTGTCTTATCATCCTCTTTTTCTTCCTCTTTCTTTCTGATTCTTAATCACAGAGCACGGCAACAGGCAGACAAAGCAGGACCGTCCTTGGAAGGGAGGAGAAAGAAGAGGCTGAATAAAGTCAAACAAATCATATCTAGTGCTCAGGGGGGAGAGGAAAAGCTGAACACAGTTGCATTTCAGTAACTTTTATCCGTCAGAAATAGAAGCTTCCAGCGGGCAGGGTTCTTGTGCTGCCAGCGGCTGTGTAAAGGGAATACAGAGCTGTGGACCAGCAGGAGTTTTGGAGTCAGGCATTCATCTTCTTTATTTAGAATATCAAGGGTAGCAGATTTATAACCTTTATATTGATGTTATGAGTTCAAGTCCCACTCCCCCACCCCCATCATTTTCATGATTCTGTTTCCAGGAAGCTACTTAACAGATTTGTAATTTTAGAAATGTGCAGGTCACTATGTTAATTTCATTGTTACACTCAAAAAAACCTTGATGAATAAGTGAATAGAAATCTCATCATAATGATTCTTTAATGTTTCATTCTTTTACAAAATGTTCTATTAAGTATTCACATAAGTAGATTCAGCTATAGCTATTTTCATGGGCTGTATGTATATGCTCTTTTAGTCTCAAGGAAATAAATTTCTAAAGGTCATTTGAGACTCTCTTATAGACGCAAAGCTATTCAGAGGTCCAAGATAAAGAATGATGATATTGTTATACCTGTTTTTTTGTTTTTGTTTTTGTTTTTTTTGCTGTCCTATGCTTTCATTGTACCTTATTGGGGTTGTAGCCAGAATTCAATCAAATAACAAAATATAGATTTTTCAGCCTCCCATCTGGAGGGATATTTACATTTCTTATTTCATAACAAGAGTTTAATGTGCAAAACTTAAGCAAACTATTAATAAATTAGGAATTAGAAGAACTTTTACTGAAGAGAATGTGGGCTTCCTAGAAACTCAGATCTGGGTTCCAATCCCAGAACTGGCTACACAAATGTGGGCCAATTACTTAGCATTTCTGAGCCTCAAGTATGATCAGTGCTTAAGGATACTTATCTCATTGTGAGGAATAAATGAGGTGCAATGCATTGCCAAGTGCAAGCCATAGCTATCTCATTCTAATATAGCACAATTTAGATTTCATTTTTCACTACAGAAAACTTTATGCTTGGATCTTTTTCACAATCAATCAAGCTCCCAGTTATAAAAGATGTAAATGACTATATAGAAGGAAAGAAAATTAACCAGTTTATATATTCTTTGTGGGTAGTTATATAATACAACAATGCACAAATGCTTGGTACATAAATGTAAAAGCCATAAATGAAAAGCATGAACATTTTTTCTACTTGTGATTTTTATGTAACTATATGGGTGGCATGGAAACCAATTTTATTTTCACTTATGTTATAAAGCTGTTGCCAAACACCCTGTGCTTAAGTCATGCTTCACATGGAGATAGTATTGCCTAGGGCGTTTCTATGTAACGTGGATCTTAATTTTCCCCTGTGATACCAGAATTGCAAGGTGAACCCCCTGAAATTTACACTGAGTATTCACTTATATTTTCAATTGAGAATAACCTCAGGAGCCTGGATTGCTATGGCTACAAAGGCAAGAGAGTTACTGTGAGGGAAGAGAAATGGATAGGAGAGAGAGCTGGAGAGCATTTTTATATCTGCTTCCAAACCTTTCCTCCAGGCTGCCCCAAAGTTCCTGTCCAGGACTCAGACTGAACCTGTGACATTGGTGAGATAGGAATCAACCAAAGACATCAGTGAAGTTGGATTCCTGAGGTCTCCTTGAAATGGCCTCTTCCTGTTCACTATTTTGCCAAGAAAAGAATCAGATAGATCGGAAGGATAAGAAACTATCTTGAGGACCCTTTCTGGTCTGGAACCACAAAGTTTAGGTTAATCTTTCCCCTGAATACATCCCTTTCAGCCCTCTCTCGTTGCCCACTGACCTTCCCTAGCTAACTGCTCTCCCTGTGCCTTGACACCTCTTGCTGTTGAAGATTTGTTGATTGGTTGCAGCTATCTCACACTGATTATGTTCAGGGCCGTGTCGACACAAACTAACTCCTTGGTCTCCTTGCTTCATCTTTGAAGCCATGTGGTGGCATGTCCTCCCCAGAACACTGATCTCTGCAACCTGGGCCAGAGTGGTTCGATTAGCCCATTGATTTTTACCATCCAGTAGACTTTACAAAGTCAAGATGTCTGCTGTTTTTCTTGGCTTCCAATAAGTTTGCCTGAAAACAAATTATCCATGGACAAAGATATATTCCTTTTATTAAAGTATATTATTTTTCTTAGGGATTTGGAGGCTCAATCAATAATGGTGGTTTGAATGGAAATCTCTCATATAGTTGACCTAGTATTGCCGAAAATTATAAAGTGTACTGGACACATAATACCTTTTTCTCACCTTCTAACAAGGAGAGTTCATAATGTGTATGCTTGTTAACTCACTTACTGTCTCCCTCCCATACCAGATCATAAGCTCTCTGAAGACAAGAAAAGTCATTCCTCTTCTGTTTACTCCTATATTCCTAGTATTTATCATTAAGCCTAAGATATAACAGAGGCTTAATATATGGTAAATAATCTAATGAACCGAATAATCCAGAGCCTTTCCCCATCATTATTATTAAATAGTTGTCTTGATTCCCAAAGAACATATTAGTTCTATTTCTATTTTGGTCATTACCCTGTACGGATAAATGATGGGAGTAGAGAGAAAAAACAATTTTGTTTCATAAATCATACCATTCCAAAGATTTCCAATTTTTTCTCTTGTAAAAATCTCCAAGTCAGATATCCCTATAGCTTTCTACTCTGGGTTAGGTTCTTTAAAATCATAAAATGAAGAGCGACAACAGGCATTAGTGATCTAGTTTAATTTGCTTAAGCTTTGAGAGTTTTTAATGACATAATTCATGTCAATCTACATACACAGTGTTACAGTGGTTCAAGTTATTTCATTTCGCAAATGCATTTACTTCAAGACATTTTGTTCATTTGATTAAATCTAGTATAAGAAAGTATCATGTACCTATTTGATCAGTAAATAAAATCTTCTGCTTTCTGTGTTGCTTCCTCCCTTTTTCAGAATAAATAGCAAAATAGACAATTTTTTTTTTGTTCCCAGAAGTTCATAATGATCTTAAGATTGGATGAGGAATGAATGTTTTAAATTAACTGCCTTCTTCCTACTCCCCAGAGCTTTTTACAACATAGTAACAGAGCTCTTTATCTGCTGGATCCAGACGTTTCTGGAATCAGCTAAGCTCTACAAGACCTCAGAATGAATGCTTGTGTCACTTCACCAATGTATTCCTCAAAGGACTGAATATGGTCGAAGGGAACCTGTTAGAGGGGTAGATTGTAGATATGGGATTTTTAGTTAATGAGGATGAGATGGAGAAAGTCTTTGCATTCTAAGTTATACTATTATAAAAGGAAAGATATCTGATATTATGCATAATGGCGGCGAATTCACCAAATCAGCCTTATTTTAGACCTAAGAACATCTGTTCCAAAGAGATCTGGCCACTTGACTTTGAAGAAAGACACACATGGCAGGCAACACAAGAGTCCTATTCTGCCCTCCTCTTTGAAGTGCTTGTTAGTTGATTTTTGGATAATTTCCCAAGCCAGTGAAGTCACCACGTGTGCTGTGACAATCATGTCACCACTGTTTGTATATAAATGAGGCGTGTTTGATTTCCGCACTGATGAGCTGTGGGTTTCTAGCAAGCACGGAGCGTGTGTCCTGTGGGCCTTGTCTCCAGCTGAGCGCTCCTTCCCCTGTGGGCAGAGGTGGCGTCTTCCTGTTTCATAAAATCCAGAGCCAGCCAAGCAGGAGACTTGCAAAGCCGGGAACGCCTGGACACTGTGCTCAGGATTAACATTGAGGGAGGGGTTTAGGTAACATAGTTTGTTGGATGAAATTTGTTTACACCTTCGAATTTCTCCTCCTTCAATCTTCATTTATTCTGAAAGCAGAAGGACATTTGTTATTTAAAGCTTTAAAAAGGAAAAAAGAAATCCCCTGCAGTGAAGGCTCAAGGGCCAGGGCAATGGCTCATTTTCTCAGTGTCCTCAGTGCCTGGAGCGTTTGCTTTTACATCGTAAGCATTCGATAAATGCTTGAGGAAGGAAGGGAGGGAGGAAGAGAGAAAAGGCAGTGGCACAGCTGCCTTTTGAAAGGCACACTTTACTTTTCTTCCTCCCTTAATTTATCTTCCTTTCTGTTTTGAGGGTGATCTAATGTGACAGTTGGCAGAGTTGTGCTGTACCTTAGAGAACAGGTAGGAGAGAAGTTTGGGTATGCCTGGGAGCAAGTGATACCAAATCAAAACCTGGAATGTTATTTTCCAAATAAAGGGTGATGAATAATCAAAGAACATAACTGCTTCTATTAGTTTCTCTGTTGAAAGAAAAAGGGTGCCTAAGATTGTTACCTTCCTTAGTGACACAAAAATCAAAACCATTTTGAGATGTTGCTTTAGAAATATCAATAGCCTGGCATATGATAAATGCATGTAAGTTTTGAGGGTGATGAGCCAATAAACTAAGTCAAATACACATATGCGGTGCGCGCGCGCGCACACACACACACACACACACACACACACACACACCCGCATTCCATCTATATCTAAACCCATCTTTGATCTTAAAGGCTATAACTGGCAAATTGGATTATACTAAGCAAGCAAAAGGTGGGTAGTTTAATAAATGAGATAGCCATATGCTAAAATGTTTCTAAACTTCTAGTATAGATTTGGCACTTTTCACAGATTTAGGAAAGTACACCTGCCATTTTTGGCTTTTCTTTTTGTGTGCCTAGAATGGGAAAATTTGAGGGATTCAAAATAGTTTCAAGCCGGCATTATCCCTACTGCTGCTACTGCTGCCGCCGCCACCGCCGCCACTACTACTGCTGACAGAGCTGCTGCAAGTGAACATCGCCACCCGGGATACCCACCTTCGCGGCATCTCCTGCGCGCCCTGGCCCCACATGGACCTGCCAGCCCCAGGGAACAAAAGCGGAGGCCCCTCGCCCTCTCCTGCTGCAGCCGGAGGATGAGTCCAGAGGGCTGAGTGGAGAGGGTGGTCCTCAGTGGTGGGGGGAGGGGAAAGGTCTTGGTGCTCCGGCCGGGTGTCAGGCCTGAGCCTCTGAGGTGGGAGAGCCGAGTTCAGGACATTGGTCCACCAGAGACCTCCCAGCCCCATGTAATATCATTCAGCGAGAGCTCTCCCAGAGATCTCTCTCTCAACGCTAAGACCTAGCTCCACTCAACGACCAGCAAGCTCCAGTGCTGGATGCCCCATGCCAAACAAGACAGGAACACAAACCCACCCATTAGGAGAGAGGCTGCCTAAAATCATAATAGGCCACAGACACCCCAAAACACACCGCCGGCCGTGGCCTTGCCCACCAGAAAGATAAGATCCAGCCCCACCCACCAGGACAAAGGCACCAGTCCCCTCTACCAGGAAGCCTACACAAGACACTGAACCAACCTCACCCACTGGGAGCAGACACCAAAAACAATGGGGACTATGAACTTGCAGCCTGCGAAAAGGAGACTGCAAACACAGTAAGTTAAGCAAAATGAGAAGACAGAGAAATATGCAGCAGTTGAAGGAGCAAGGTAAAAACCCACCAGACTGAACAAATGAAGAGGAAATAGGCAGTCTACCTGGAAAGAATTCAGAGTAATGATAGTAAAGATGATCCAAAATCTTGGGAATAGAATGGAGAAAATACAAGTAACGTTTAACAAGGACCTAGAAGAACTAAAGAGCAAACAAACAATAATGAACAACATAATAAATGAAATTAAAAATTCTCTAGAAGGAATCAATAGCACAATAACTGAGGATAAGTGACCTGGAAGATAAAATAGTGGAAATAACTACCGCAGAGCAGAATAAAGAAAGAGGAATGAAAAGAATTGAGGACAGTCTCAGAGACCTCTAGGACAACATTAAATCCACCAACATTTGAATTATAGGGGTCCCAGAGAAGAAGAGAAAAAGAAAGGGTCTGAGAAAATATTTGAAGAGATTATAGTTGAAAACTTCCCTAACATGAGAAAGGAAATATAGTCAATCAAGTCCAGGAAGCACAGAGAGTCCCATACGCAAGGGAAAGGCAACAAATAACATACAAGGGAATCCCCATAAGGTTAACAGATGATCTTTCAGCAGAAACTCTGCAAGCCAGAAGGGACTGACAGGACATATTTAAACTGATGAAAGGGAAGAACCTACAACCAAGATTACTCTACCCAGCAAGGATCTCATTCACATTTGACAGAGAAATTAAAACCTTTACAGACAAGCAAAAGTTAAGAGAATTCAGCACCACCAAACCAGCTTTACAGCAGATGCTAAAGGAACTTCTCTAGGCAGGACACACAACAGAAGGAAAAGACCTACAAAACAATTTAAAAAATGGTAATAGGAACATACATATTGATAATTACCTTAAATGTAAATGGATTAAATGCTCCAACCAAAAGACATAGACTGGCTGAATGGATACAAGACAAGGCCTGTATATATGCTGTTTACAAGAGACCCACTTAGGATCTAGGGACACATACAGACTGAAAGTGAGGGGATGGAAAAATATATTCCATGCAAATGGAAATCAGAAGAAACCTGGAGTAGCAATCCTCATATCAGACAAAATTGACTTTAAAATAAAGACTATTGCAAGAGACAAAGAAGGGCACTATATAATGATCAAGAGATCAATCCAAGAAGAAGATATAACAATTGTAAATATTTATGCACCCAACATAGGAGCACCTCAATACATAAGGCAAATGCTAACAGCCATAAAAGGGGAAATTGACAGTAACACATTCATAGTAGGGGACTTTAACACCCCACTTTCACCAATGGACTGATCATCCAAAATAAAAATAAATAAGGAAACACAAGCTTTCAATGATACATTAAGCAAGACGGACTTAATTGATATTTATAGGACATTTCATCCAAAAACAACAGAATACACTTTCTTCTCAAGTGCTCATGGAACATTCTCCATGATAGATCATATCTTGGATTACAAATCAAGCCTTGGTAAATTTAAGAAAATAGAAATCATATAAAGTATCTTTTCCAACCACAACGCTATGAGACTAGATATCAATTACAGGAAAAAAACTGTAAAAAATACAAACATATGGAAGCTAAGCAATATGCTACTAAATAACCAAGAGATCACTGAAGAAATCAAAGAGGAAATCAAAAAATACTTAGAAACAAATGACAATGAAAACATGATGACCCAAAACCTATGGGATGCAGGAAAAGCAGTTCTAAGAGGGAAGTTTATAGCAATACAATCCTACCTCAAGAAACAAGAAACATCTCAAATAAACAACCTAACCTTACACCTAAAGCAATTAGAGAAAGAAGAACAAAAAAACCCCAAAGTTAGCAGAAGGAAAGAAATCATAAAGATCAGATCAGAAATAAATGAAAAAGAAATGAAGGAAACAATAGAAAAGATCAATAAAACTAAAAGCTGGTTCTTTGAGAAGATAAACAAAAGTGATAAACCATTAGCCAGACTCATCAAGAAAAAAAGGGAGAAGACTCAAATCAACATAATTAGAAATGAAAAAGGAGAAGTAACAACTGACACTGCAGAAATACAAAGGATCATGAGAGATTACTGCAAGCAACTATATGCCAATAAAATGGACCACCTGGAGGAAATGGACAAATTCTTAGAAAAGCATAACCTTCTGAGCCTGAACCAGGAAGAAATAGAAAACATAAACAGACCAATCACAAGCACTGAAATTGAGACTGTGATTAAAAATCTTCCAACAAACAAAAGCCCAGGACCAGATGGCTTCACAGGTGAATTCTATCAAACATTTAGAGAAGAGCTAACACCTATCCTTCTCAAACTCTTCCAAAATATAGCAGAGGGAGGAACACTCCCAAACTCATTCTATGAAGCCACCATCACCCTGATACCAAAAGCAGACAAAGATGTCACAAAAAAAGAAAACTACAGGCCAATATCACTGATGAACATAGGTGCAAAAATCCTCAACAAAATACTAGCAAACAGAATCCAACAGCACATTAAAAGGATCATACACCATGATCAAGTGGCGTTTATCCCAGGAATGCAAGGATTCTTCACTATACACAAATCAGTCAATGTGATACACCATAATAACAAATTGAAGAATAAAAACCATATGATAATCTCAATAGAGGCAGAAAAAGCTTTAAACAAAATTCAACACCCATTTATGATAAAAAAAAACTCTCCAGAAAGTAAGCTAGAGGGAACTTACCTCAATATAATAAAGACCATATATGACAACCCACAGCCAATATCGTTCTCAATGGTGAAAAACTGAAACCATTTCCTCTGAGATCAGGAACAAGACAAGGTTGCCCACTCTCACCACTGTTATTCAACATAGTTTTGGAAGTTTTAGCCACAGCAATCAGAGAAGAAAAAGAAATAAAAGGAATCCAAATCAGAAAAGAAGTAAAACGGTCACTGTTTGCAGATGACATGATAGTATATGTAGAGAATCCTAAAGATGCTGCCAGAAAACTACTAGAGCTAATCAATGAATTTGGTAAAGTGGCAGGATACAAAATTAATGCACAGAGATCTCTTGCATTCCTATACACTAATGATGAAAAATCTGAAAGAGAAATTAAGGAAACACTCCCATTTACCATTGCAACAAAAAGAATAAAATACCTAAGAATAAACCTACTTAAGGAGACAAAAGACCTGTATGCAGAAAACTATAAGAAACTGATAAAAGAAATTAAAGATGATACAAACTGATGGAGAGATATACCAAGTTCTTGGATTGGAAGAATCAACATTGTGAAAATGACTATACTACCCAAAGCAATCTACAGATTCAGTTCAATCCCTATCAAACTACCATGACATTTTTCACAGAACTAGAACAAAAAATTTCACAATTTGTATGGAAACACAAAAGACCCTGAATAACCAAAGCAATCTTGAGAAAGAAAAACAGAGCTGGAGGAATCAGGCTCCCTGACTTCACACTATACTACAAAGCTACAGTCATCAAGACAGCATGGTACTGGCACAAAAACAGATATATAGATCAATGGAACAGGATAGAAAGCCCAGAGATAAACCCATGCACATGTGGTCAACTAATCTATGACACAGGAAGCAAGAATATACAGTGGAGAAAAGACAGCCTCTTCAGTAAGTGGTGCTGGGAAAACTGGAAAGCTACATGTAAAAGAATGAAAGTAGAACACTTCCTAACACCACACACAAAAATAAACTCAAAATGTATTAAAGACCTAAATGTAAGGCCAGACACTGTAAAACTCTTAGAGGAAAACATAGGAAGAACGCTCTTTGATATAAATCACAGCAAGATCCTTTTGACCCCCCTCCTAGAGTAATAGAAATAAAAACAAAAATAAACAAATGGGACCTAATGAAACTTCAAAGCTTTTGCACAGCAAAGGAAACCATAAACAAGATGAAAAGACAACCCTCAGAATGGGAGAAAATATTTGCAAACGAAGCAACTGACAGAGGATTAATCTCCAAAATATACAGGCAGATCATGCAGCTCAATGTCAAAAAAACAAACAATCCAATCCAAAAATGGGCAGAAGACCTAAATAGACATTTCTCCAAAGAAGATATACAGATTGCCAACAAACACGTGAAAGGATGCTCAACATCACTAATCATTAGAGAAATGCAAATCAAAACTACAATGAGGTATCACCTCACAGCGGTCAGAACGGCCATCATAAAAAAATCTACAAACAGTAAATGCTGGAGAGGGTGTGCAGAAAAGGGAACCCTCTTGCACTGCTGGTGGGAATGTAAATTGGTACAGCCACTATGGAGAACAGCATGGAGGTTCCTTAAAAAACTAAAAATAGAACTACCATATGACCCAGCAATCCCACTACTGGGCATATATCCCGAGAAAACCATAATTCAAAAAGAGTCATGTACCACAATGTTCATTGCAGCACTATTTACAATAGCCAGGACATGGAAGCAACCTAAGTATCCATCGACAGATGAATGGATCAAGAAGATGTGGCACATATATGCAATTGAATATTATTCAGCCATAAAAAGAAACGAAATTGATTTATTTGTAGTGAGGTGGATGGACCTAGAGACTGTCAAACAGAGTGAAGTAAGTCAGAAAGAGAAAAACAAATACTGTATGCTAACACATATATATGGAATCTAAAAAAAAAAAAAAAAGTTTCTGGTGAACCTAGGGGCAGAACAGGAATAAAGACGCAGATGTAGAGAATGGACTTGAGGACATGGGGAGGGGGAAGGGTAAGTGAGAGAGCAGCATTGACATATATACACTACCAGATGTAAAATAGCTAGTGGGAAGCAGCTGCATAGCACAGGGAGATCAGCTCGGTGCTTTGTGACCACCTAGAGGTGTGGGTTAGGGAGGGTGGGAGGGAGCTGCAAGAAGGAGGGGATATGCGGATATATGTATATGTATAGCTGATTCACTTTGTTATACAGCAGAAGCTAACACAAAATTGTAAAGCAATTATACTCCAATAAAGATGTTAAATAAAAAAAAAAAAAATAGTTTCAACCCTTGGAATATGGTGAGTATTTAAAGTATCATTAGAATTATCTTTCCTGTTAGCTATTGAGGATATTAACAAAGACAAATGTTAGAGGAAATTTGCTTAAATATCGCTTTTTCTCCTCCTTTAATCTTTTTTTTTTTCTGAAAAATGAGGAATATATGTCATTTAAAGCTTAAAAGGGAAAACCTATTCCCCTGCTGAACTATAATAAGTATAATAAATGTGTGTCACACTTAAGCTGTCTTATAAGTATGTGTGTGTGTGTATACCATATATATGTCTATATGTGTGTATGTGTGTGTATTCATTTTATTTTTCAAGGTCAGTGAATTCTTATTACTTAGCAAGTTGGTTTACTGATTGCTCTTATTTGAAAGGCCGACTTTAAGTCCTGTCTTGACCTGGGAATTAATGAGGGGAGTTGGGCAAAGTTAATCCCTGTGCTGAACATTAAACACATGGATGGTTTATGGATGGTTTTGTCCTTCCCATTATTGAAAGTTAGGTTGTTGGCACAGTGCCGTGAAAGAAGGGTTAAAGTTTACTTTAAGTTCAAATGTTTGTTTGCTTCTTACCAGGTATATAACCTGGAGATATAATCTACTTACAAATCAAGTGAGTTTTGGAAGTCTGGTATTAAGATTAGATTAGAATGTATATTATCTATCTATCTATCTATCATTCCTCACATAGCGACTACTAAATTAAAAAGATAAATGGTTAATGGTATAATTATTTAAAATCTTTCTCTAAAAACTTTCCCCACCAATTTAATCTATCCCATCTCTAAAATATCACTCTTGCTTTCTTTACTAGTTATCTGGCCATCAGTTAAGCATTACCTGGCAATATCAATCTGTTACTTATTTTGTGTAGGTGTATGTGCCTGTGTGTGTTTGAAAACATTTTAGTACACGTGCATAGTTTCCCTACTAGACTGTAAGTTACTTTAGATCAGATGCCCTGCCTTGTGCTCTTTCATATTCACTAGGGAGCCCAGCACAGGGTTTCTCCCAAAATGGTTGTTCTAATTTGCTAAGAGACGAAAAATTTGCTTAAAATGCTATGATGATGGAAACAGGTAATTTTGAGTGTACATTGTGAAAAGTGGTATGTAAAGCCTTATTACAGAACCCAAAATTAACATAAGAACCTTTATCCAAAGATTTCCTCTTTTTTCTAATATAAAATGGAACTTAACATATATTTTATATGAATATTATTTTACTATGAGCTACTTCTTAGCGTTTTGTGGCATTTAAAATATGTTAAATAAAAGACTTCTTGCCTTTCATTTGGATATTAAACTGAGCAAAGGCAATATTATTGGCTGTCTGAGGCTGTGTCATCTATTTATCTTCTCCAAGTTTCTTCCCATTTATTTTTAATTCTCCGGCAGTCTTCATGCCAATCCAGGAAGAAGATTTGGTTCCTCTGAGCATATGGAGTTAGGGGGAAAAAAAAAGAGTAACAAAAAGGAGAGGTTGATATTACCGTCTGTTTGGGAGAGGTTAGTGCCTCATCTCAGTTCAGTGGGACTCCTGCTATGATCTGAAGCCACCACTTATCTTTTTGGGCTTTTAACACAGGCTTATTAGGAAAACCGCCATTGTTCTTAATCCCCTCCCCTTCCTCTGCTTTTTATTTTAAAAAGATGGTTTCTGGCACTAGAAAGATGTAATTCCCGTTTGTCACTTTTTAGAGTTCCAGGAGAGGCAACCCACGGTGTCCCCTAAATAATAGAGAGGTTTCCCTTGCCCATAATACAAATCAGGCTCTGTTTGACTGTGTAGCAAGACCACTAAGTGAGGAAACCCCTACCCAATGGGACTCTCAGTGTTTGTGGGAGGGGACCCATGAGGTAGCGTGGAATTCAGCCAGGGTAGTTGCCAAGATGGCAGTCAAGCAGACATGACTGGTCTGTTTCGGGATTCCTAGTGAATCATGAATGGTGTCCTTGATCCTGGGAACCAGAAAGGTCACTAGTTATTCTTTAGTCCATCATCAGTCATTCTGTAGGTGAGGAGTCTGGGGTTCAGGAAATGTGAGAGGTTGCTCAAGGTCTGACAATGAAAGAACCAAGGAGAGAAGTCATAGCTCCTGGTTTGTGGAAACTAAAGAAAACACACTGCCTTCTTTCTGTATCAGATGAATGCATTAGACTCTGAGGATGGTGGGCTCAGGGAAACCGTTCACATTTCTAGCAGTTGGTATCAATTGTCTCATCTGTGGATTCTTAGTCAAGGTTAATTTCTTGGTAAATATCTGTTGAATTTAATCGATCAACAGTTTTCCCTGAATGGTCCAAAGCAAACCAGTTTTGCGTCTCCTCCGTCGATTGTCCTTCCCTTAGCTTCAACCATGCCAGGATATCTGGCATCTCTGTTTTGTGACTCAAGACTGCTGCTGAGTGAGAAACAGAATAGAGCTACTCATGATAGGACGGAAACGCGCAAGGATGGGATTTAGAAAAGCTGAGTTGCCCTGCAAGTCTCTCAAGGCGCTCTTTCTCTCCCCATCACATTTCCTCAGAATCACAAGGTGAGATGATATCAACCTTGAACTCCCCTGTCATCAGACCATTACTACTTACCCTCTTTTAAAATCCTCTGCTCCTTCAAGGATGTTGCTATTTAAGTGTATCATCGTTTTCCTTTCCTATTCTCAGACCTTCAGACTATCTATCTTCTGCCCTTCAATTATCCAAGACTTTGGCACCAGACTAGCAGTCTTCTCAACTCTAAATCCTGCTTCATCTTTAATGATGTACAAGCCATCCTCCCCTGGGCCTTCAGTTGTTTGATTCCCTCATCTCCAATGTCTTTCTCCACTCAACTTAAGCCCACACACCCAATGGTCATACCCTTAGCGTTGTGACCATTGAGAACTGTTCACTTCCAAAACCACTAATTTAAGTATCATGTGTTCTGACCCTAATATCTCCCTCCAGCTTTTGTTTATCTTCTCCCACTGGGACCATTCTTCAGTCTCATTTGAACCCCTGTGTTCATTGACACCTCATTTTCGCATTCTCCTCCCATGCACCATTTCACTGATCCTTATGCCAATGTCCTAAACTCACTTGACTCTGAGAACCTGTTGTTCTTGTCAGGAAAGACTCCAACTGTGGAGCTCCCCAAATGTCCTTTTTAAGCGTTCCTGCACTCGGGTTGCTAATTCTACTAGAGAAAGCCACAAACACTGGGAAAATAAAATTCACTATGACCCACCTCAATTGTGCCCTCAGTACTATCCCAAATCCTGCTCTGTGTCTCTAGTCGTCTTACTTTTGTACTCTTCAAATACCTGACCTTTCTGCTATGCTCTGTCAAGCTCTCCTGCTTCCCAGAGAAAATTTTTAAAAAAAAATAAATTCCCTCAACTTTTCACTGCAGAGTCTACAAGTCTAGCCATATCTGCACCTGTTCCTACATCCCTCCCTCCAATAAGGTCATTCGCTCCATACTTCCTCCTGATTCCATCCCTTTCTCAAAACACTGCTATGCTGCTATGCTTACACTCTTCATCACCACCAACATCACGATCATCAGATGACGCTTCCTATAAATTAATGAGAAGTTTAAGTGTGTATGTTTTTCCTAAATATTTTTTATGTAATGCAGTCTCTCATGCTTTTGTTTTGCTGTAGGCAAGTACCTGACAGAAATAAAATTATTCTTTTTTTATTGAACTAAATGCCATCTCTAATTGAAGGTATCTGCAATGTTCACACCTGTGCTGAAATGGGATGAGCCCTTTCTGGGCAAGAATACAAGTCCAGCTCTTATCCTCTTATAACAGAAGGACAGTTGTGCCTCTCCCAGCTCTGGCATTTAAAGTGTTTCAGTTCTTAGGTAAACAAACAAAAGAGCATATCTGCTGTCAAAGTACAACACAGAGAAAATTTAATTATGAATGTCCTGGGATTCAGCAGCTGCCACAGGCTTGCTTAAAACATCTCATTCTTGAGAGAAACATTTAATCAGTATGCTATGAAGTAGAAAGAGTATGACCTTTAGAACCGCAGACCTGAATTTGAATACCTGCTCCATCACTTGCTACTTATGAAAATTTAAGCCACTTATAACTTCTACAAGGGAGATGCAGGACCATCAGGGGAAAGTGGGATGTTTATCTCTCATAGGAATCAGGGAAGACGTGCGCAAGGATGGCATGAAAGACTCCAGGGAATGGAACCCGGTTCCAGAAAGTCTTGACCAGTAGGGGAAGGCCGGTGATTAGGCACGTGGGAGGTTGTGCTCATGCCTAGAAGGAGGGTCTGCAGAGCCAGATTCTTCAGGTTTATAGAGCAGCAGAAATGGTTCATAAACCCTACTGGGTGGTAGGGCAGGAGTTACCGATGTCCTCTTCTGAGGAAGGTTGGGTGGCCTCTAATTCACCTGGCCTCAAGATGAAGACCTGAGAAGGGTTAGGATATGAGGAGAGGGTTTGACCTACTAATCGGATTCTTAAAATTATCTTGACTGTGTTAGGTGAACTCATCGCAAAGCTAAGCATATTGTTATAATGCCTTGCAAAATGTCTTTGCTGAGTCAAAACTTAGCGTTATTTTCTTAGCATCTTGCATTTTTAGTGGATTGGTACGTAAGGAAGCATTTTAGATGTGGTAAATTACACTGATATATTTTCTTCACTTTGAGCATAAAACTCACTGTGGGTATTTGTGACATGTACGTGTTCAAGCCCCATACTTGGAGATTTCGATTGAGCAAATCTGGAATGTCACCTGGGAGTCTATAATTCTGTAAATTCCACAATTGATTCAGATGTACCACATTTTAAAAGAGCTACCGTATTTGAAAATATTATTCACTATGTTATCTGGCTTCAAAACCTGTGCATTACAGGTCATGCTATATTTAGGCCTATGGATCTGTATAGATTTTGGTCCAACAATGAAAACTCCTAGCAAAATAATCTGTAAGCAATGAACTAATCTCAGTTTTCTCACATTGCTCCCTGTTTCTTGTAGGTGGACCTTTCAATTTGTTCATTTTAAAATGTATATTTTTCATTATGTTTAAAATGTCAAAACCTTTTCATATTATTCCAATAGCAGGTTAGTTAAAATTTCTACATTTTAGAAATAGTCATAAACATTATGATGTGGAGAGAACAGAGAGTTTTCTTTACCTGCCTAAACTTCAGTTTTCTCAACTGTGAAATGAAAACTATATAGATTAAAACTGAATTACCTCACAGGGTAATTTTCATGATTAAATTAACTAATTCACTTAAAATACTTAAAATGATGCTTTGACTTATATTGGTCACTCAAGTGCTAGTTGTTACTATTGTTCTTGACAATAATGGATTTCATTTTCTTTTATTAGAAAACATATTATTTATGCCAAAATCCATGTAACTCTCTTCCAAAGGGAGCTTTGGAATGAGGGACTAATAGTTCTACATTCCAACAGCTCAGTTTTGAGGACTAAAGAGGTAGCAAATTTGAGAGAATATTTCCATTTGTTTTGGTGAGTTTTTTTTGAAAAGATAGCACATTGCTTGCTGAGATTGCTATTGAAGTTGGAAAAATAAACTTGAACTAAGACTATTTTCAGAGTCTATTGGGGAGGAAATAAAAATTGTGCTTCTTAGTCAAATTTGTTTACATTCAGGTAACAGTATGCATTGGGCTTTTAATTTTATTAAGAATGCTGATTCGGTTTCTTTGGAAAACAGCACAGAAGTAGGTGGTGGTGTTCTCATCACACCATCCTCCAGGTCCTGACCCCACAGGAAGTTTACATCTGGACATATATTGTATCCATGATTGATGTATACATAGAAATCTGTGATAATCAGTCTGCATATCATATCCAGGGACAAAACACTTAGAAACAGCCTATCACAAATTCCTTTCAAAATAATTTATTTTAAAGGGCTTCTGTGCATAAGAACAGTGACAGAGAAGACCAATGTATAATTGGTAGTACATATTTTTATTGCTAGTCTTAAAGGTAATTGTTCTTTAAACTTATTCCTCCATGATGAATCTTCTGGAATCTAAGTGTTTGAAATTATTGGGCATGTAAATGATATGACCTAAGTTAATGTATTTAAAAAATATTCTTTTTTTTATTTTTTAAAGAAGTTTATTTATTTATTTATATTTGGCTGTGTTGGGTCTTTGTTTCTGTGCGAGGGCTTTCTCCAGTTGCGGCGAGCGGGGGCCACTCTTCATCGCGGTGCGCGGGCCTCTCACTATCGCGGCCTCTCTTGTTGCGGAGCACAGGCTCCAGACGCGCAGGCTCAGTAGTTGTGGCTCACGGGCCCAGCTGCTCCGCGGCATGTGGGATCTTCCCAGACCAGGGCTCGAACCCGTGTCCCCTGCATTGGGAGGCAGACTCTCAACCACTGCGCCACCAGGGAAGCCCCTAAAAAAATATTCTTCCGGTGATACCAAGGAAGAGATCTTTACTGTTTAACACAAAGTAGGGAATGAATAAATATTTGGTGAATAAAAGTAGCTGGAAATGTAAACAAAGTCCATACTTTGCTTATATTCCTCATTATGAGTTTTAGCAGAAAAAAACTTCGTTTTGAATGGATCTGGACTTCCACCATATTTTACACACAATGACTTTTCTTAATTCTGATTCCTTTTTTCCATGCTTTTGCTACAAAGAATCATGGCAATTACAATTTTTTTTTGAAAAACGAAGATTGTGATATTTTATTCATTGTGCTTTTTAACTGTTTGATATGTTAACATTGTTAACCTAAAAAATAAATAATCATACAAGAGAAAATGGAGGACATATTTTGGTATCATCAACAACCATTTTATGTATTTTTAAAATTCAAATTATCAACTCATGGACTGAGAAAAGAGGTGAAGAATGTAGCTCTTGGTTTACTTAATTATAAATTACTTTTTGATGATCAATCCCTCTGCACTTCTCATTTTTGTTTGCTTTAGTTGACCTGGGATCCAAATCAGTGCATTTGCCATGATGTATACAATAACGGACAACATCTTCATGACTTCTTGGCTAGTTTTCATACTTACCTACTTAGCTATAACTCTCCAGTAGAACGTTCACTGTTAACGAAGGGACATGGTTCTCTGAGGGACCATGATGTTATGTTTGGGAAATCCTGTACACCATATCTGTATCTCTTGTCTTGACTCCCTCCCTCCCTTTCTCTCCTCTTATTCCTCCTCCTCCCCCTCATTCTCCCCCTCCTTCTTATTCTCTCTCTCTCTCTCCCTGATTCACAATGCATATTAGCATATTAAAGAATCTGAAAGCTCCTGAAATTTTTTACAGTTGACTGTTTTTGTTTAAAGCATCACCACATTTTCAGTGATTAGGAGTTATTTATTTTTTGTATAAATTATAGACTTTGTGTTGATACATTTTCTCCCTAATTCATGATTTACTGAGAGTTTAATACCTAGAATAGGCAATGTAACCATATTTACAACTTCTGATCAGAATTTCTAGTCTCAAAGAACAATGTTGTTGGAAGGATACGCTACATTTCTAGCTCCTCTGTTAGGTCTGGTTGTTATTACCTGTGTTGGTCAGAATGCTGACGACGTTGTATGAAGCCAACTGAACACTTACAGCAGTGTTTTATATTTTTATGGCATATTATGGTTTTCAAAGTGCATTTGAATATAAGATCTCATTTTGTTCTCTGAACAGCCCTATGACACTGTGATTCCCACTTTATGGACATAACGCTCATGCTCAGAGAAGGAGGCATTAGGAAGGGCACACAGCTCTGACCACTTGTACTGGAACACAGCACTTTCCAGCCCAGCGATCCCCACAAAATTGTTTACAAAGAGCTTGTCTTTCCATTGAATGTTACAGCCCCACTCTTTCCTGACCCCACTGCATTGCTGCAGGGGACTCTTCCCTAGGACTTTCAGATTTTTTACATGCGCTATTGAGATTATGCTTGGTTCTGCTCAATCTATACATAATTATGATTACACTAAATGTTAGAGCGTTGTTAAACTGGTAGAGAGAAATGCTTCATTTAAAAAATTAACTAAAAGTTGCTTTTGGCATTTTATCTGTCAGTCAAAAAAAAGTCAGAGAAGGGACTTCCCTGGTGGCGCAGTAGTTAAGAATCCTCCTGCCAATGCAGGGGACACGGGTTTGAGCCCTGATCCAGGAAGATCCCACATGCCACAGAGCAGCTAAGCCTGTGTGCCACAACTCCTGAGCCTCTGCTCTAGAGCCCGTGAGCCACAGCTACTGAGCCCGCGTGCCACAAGTATGGAAGCCCGCGCGCCTAGAGCCTGTGCTCCGCAACAAGAGAAGCCGCTGCAGTGAGAAGCCTGTGCACCGCAACGAAGAGTAACCCCCGCTCACTGCAACTAGAGAAAGCCTGCTCACAGCAACAAAGGCCCAACGCAGCCATAAATAAGTAAATAAATAAATAAAATTTATTTTTAAAAAGTCAGAGGAGAGGAGATAAGGAGAGAGTGTAGAGATCAACACAGTGTATTTAAATGTTCACTATTGATTGTGTTTTCCTCTTCCCACACCTATGTTCAGGCAGGATATGTAGTGATTCAAGGGGTTCAAGTCCTGACTGCACCGTCTAGCTTTTTGACCTTAGATACGTTTCTTAACTACCACATTTTCTTCACATTTACAATAGAACTTTTATAGATGCTTAATTAAATTGTTGTGAAGATTAAATTCATTAATACATTAAAAGTACCTGGAATATAGAAAGCACTCAATAAATATTGACTATTGACCTTCCTTTATGCCCTTTTTTGTTGGGAGACCTCTTCTCTAAACCTGATTAGGTTGTTAGGCTCTAAGCAAGTCTTCTCACATCTTGACCTGACACAATTGTCCTAGGGACAGAATAAAATGGAATAAGTGACAGGGCCTGGTATGTGGTAGGCGGCTATGAAACAAAGAGATAAATCCTTCCAAGCAAACTTGTGTTTCTGCAGTGGGATTAGGAGGGAAGATGGCTAAATCTAAGAAATTGTTTATTGTATTTAAGTTGTCAAATTGCGCCGCTGATGGATTCTGTAATTCAACAATTGCGCGGCTCCTTTGGGTTTAAGAACCTGTTTATTTACAAATTCATGTTTCAGTGGAAAATTTCAAAGGACCCTTCACAAGACAGCAGGTAGTTTGTGAGCATCTCAGAATTTGTGACAGAAACTTAAGACCATTTGAGAGTGTTTCCTTCCAAGAAGATGATCCTTGGAAGAACTGTTACACATGCAATCAGTAATATTTCTTGAAATCTCTTTATTTTTGACATTTGTTTCAATGACTTTCTCAGAAAGGCTTATGGTTAGTCAATTTTTAAAAATTAAAGTTTGGCACACCTAAGTAGGCAATTCTAACTAAGAAGGGCTAATAGTGCTTTTAATTCTTTTCATCTTTTCTTTCTCTTTCTTTTCCCTCTCCTCCTCTTCCTTCTCTCCCTGTTTACAGTTTTTTAAAGTTTTTATTAAGAATTTATATTTTTAGAGCAGTTTCTGTTTTACAGCAAGATTGAGCTGTAGGTGCAGAGATTCCCCATACACCCCCTGCCTCCACACATGCATGGCCTCCCCCCCGACTATTAACATTCCCCACCACAGTGGGACATTTGTCACAATTGAACCCACGTGGATACGTCATAATCACCCAAAGTCCATAGTTTACATTAGGGTTCACGCCTGGTGTTGTGCCTTCTGTGGGTTTGGACAAACGTATAATGACACGTATCCGTCATTACGGTCAGCACAGAGTACTTTCACTGCCCTAAAAATCCTCTGTGCTCTGTTTATTCATCCCTTCTCCCCAGCCTCTGGCAACCACTGATCTTTTTACTGTCTCCTTAGTTTTGTCTTTTCTGGAATGTCATATAGTTGGAATCAAATAGCATGTAGCCTTTTCAGATTGACTTCTCTCACTTAATTATGTGCATTTAAGGTCCCTCCATGTCTTTTCATGCCTTGATAGCTCATTTATTTTTAGCACTGAATAATATTCCATTATTACTATGTCATCTGGATGTACCACAGTTTATCCACTTGCCTCCTGAAGGACATCTTAGTTGTGCTCAGGTTTTGGCCGTTATGAATGGAGTTGCTATATATCCACACGCAGGTTTTTGTGTGGATATGTTTTCAAGTGATTCTGTTTTATATCCACATTCTTCCTCTGAAAGGAATGATAAGATACTTTGAAGCAGTGCTTTATCACACCATTATAATTCATTCTTTCCTATATTTATATATAAAACCAAGAGTTGATTATTTGGCATCACTTTGAAAGAACAAGCAGAGAGGGCTTAATAAGGAGGATGGGGCACCCAGAAGAGGCAGAGCCAGAGCCCTGGATGGAGAGGCTGGAAATAGGGAGGGAGGTGGTACCACAGGGGAGCTTCTCTTTACCCTCACAAACTCCAGCTTGGGAGTGGTTCCTCGTCTTTCTCTTACCATCTTAACTTTGTCAAGTTCTGAAAACCCATCTATTATGTTACTGCATGACTTTATTTTTAATCTATTTAACTTCTTTTATTTCATTTGCTCTTAAGACAATTGTATTTCACCGCAAACACCAATCTACTATGAAACACCCTGAGGTTATGTCTTGCCTGTCTTTTATCAACGGCTTCATGTTTGTCTTGCCATATCCCACCAGTGACTACAACTACTTCTCCAGGTCACTGACTTTGGCAGGAAGGTGTGTATGAACCCTCCACATGCAGACAAAATAATCTAGAGAAAAGTCCCCCAGAGGGGGGAGCCCTGTGAAGACATCTAAATTGTTATGAGAGTAACTACTTGTTACATTAGCATCAAAGAACTCAGTTTTTCTTTCCAGACCCAAGTATGAAGAGTGAGATATATGATTATAGCCGCGTGTTAATTTTTATAATATTCATGGTACTGTGTAGCTGAGGCCATGGGCTTTTCTATGACCCAGGATCCTTGTCTTCTCTATGGTTCCACAGGGCATTGTCAGGTCACTAGACAGGCACACTGATGAGTTACCTTACATTAAAGAATTAGAGATTATTCAAGACTTTATGTGATACCTCTCCTAGTGGCAGCATAAGAGATCATGATTATTTTACCCCTGCTCCTGGTTTGATCTCCAAGCTAAACCTAGAAAAAATCTCAATAAACAATGTTTATTCTTGGTAGCAAGAAAAAAATGAATACATTGCCACAAATTCATTCACGAACAAAGTTGTGAGTGACAGCTGAAGGTAGATGATTTGCTTCATCCATTTTTTAGTGAGACAGTTCTCCGTTTAACTCAGGCACAGGAAAAATATTCCCTGGGCACAGGACTCATCTGGAGATGGGTATTTATAGAATCAGTGTGCCCAATCATATCACGGCAGAGAATGCTCGTGATCTGGGGAACCAAAGACTTTGCACTTCTACGGTCTTTCCAGAAACACTGTCATATGGATTACCTCATCTGGATGGCAGAACATTTTCAAAACACCATCCTGAAGTAATCTTGCTCATGTTTGTTTGAGCTGTTCCTTAAACTCTGTGGCTCAGCTCAATACTCGTGCAGCATGAGGACAATACACCTAAGTCTTGTCTTTCTCCTGGGTATTGAGAAGCTAAGAAGAGGGAAGGAGTGTGACTTACAGGTGAAGGTTTTTTAATGTGTTTGGCGAATTTTATTGGAAACTCTTTGAGAGAAAGATCAAGGTATGTCACCATAGTAATCCTCTCCATATAGTATTTAGGAGAACATAATGAATGATTAAACAATTAATAAAATGTTTTTATAATAGTGCCATTCTAAATGATTCCCAGATGAATACACTATGAGAAAGACAATGTCTTCAAATTTTTAAACCGTGTTCCCATGGAAATGGGACTCTCAGCTTCTTGTAAAGGGCACATCACTAAAATAATGCACTAAAATGAACAATGGCATTATTAAAAATAGAAAACCTAGTCTAAGTATATTCACTTCTTAAATTTAGCATATTCTGATTTATTTATGCAGTGTTAAGAGAACAAAAGCCCACTTTGATTTTCTGAAGTGTCCTTTTCTCCACATTCTCTTATCCTTCATCTGTGCCCGCTGATGACTGAAATTGAGAAAGTGGTTGTCACTCTGATACAGCATCTCATTACGTCTTACCATTCACCATTCTACCCTGTGTTGTCGGATGAACTATCTATAATACAGTAATCCTACAAGAGAGCATTATTATTATCTTCTTTATCTTGCGGAAGAGAAAGCTGAAATGAGAGAAGTTAACATATGCAAGTATTACGGTTGGTAAGTGGGAAAACCAAGTTTGGATTTAGGTCTCCTTGATTTTAAAACCTAGCTTTTTCTAGACACTGAGCTGTGATTGTCTTCTCAGGATCTCAATCTGCCCTGGAGACATAAAAGTGTTTAATAAGTGCTTATCGTGTAAATAAATACATGAATGAAACTCTGTCTTTATAAAAGATAAACACATTTTCCTTTTCTTCTTTGTGTTTACACCTAAGAACAGGAAGTAGATTCTGGGCAGAGTACTTGCTGATTAGACCTAGTTGTTATCTCTGTGGAATATGCACATCTCTTTACTCTGAAATGTGGACCAAAGTAAGCTGAAGTTGTCCTCAGGACTTTTTCCTTTCTTTGTAGGAATGGCCCCTGTCTTCATGGCTGGTGCCATCTGCTGCCATTTTAACTGTTTGTTTTAACGGCTTCACATCAATTTTATTTTCTCTCTCAAACCTGTTATATAATATAAACCCACTGTGAGAGAATGTTCTGTTTCTAAACTGAAGTGAGGAGTTATGCTATTTCAACCATGTACTTAGTAAAAAGAGATGGTTCATTTAAAGTGTGAAAGTAACTAAATAGGGCCCCAAGGAAGCAGCCGTACCACCTTCTTTTCCTCTACTGCTTAATTTTAGAATGACTTGACTCTTTCCTCCATTTTAGTCTGGGTATATTTTTTCATTATTCAAAATTCAAGGACTTTTGGAATTTGAAATTTTGTGGTCAGCTTTGTCAGAGTTTCTATAAAGAACTGGAAAGGATCGGTGCTCTTTGCATGATCTCTGGCTTTGGGACACTTGACTAATAAACTTTATCTTACTATAGCATATGTACTGGGGAAGAAGACAAAAAAAACAGAGGAGGTACTCTGACTTCTTTAAATTATTTCTCTCAGGAATCTGGTAATCAGTCTCTAGTACACCTCATTATAAACAAGGTGAATCTTTTATTAAAATTATTAATGTATTTGAATGTTAAAGCAAGATATAACTAGTTTTTTCTAGCTCATTTCCTGATGGTAGATGTGTAAATTGGTGGAGACTCTTTGAGGGACAATACTGAAACCTCTATTAAAAATATTTAAAAGAACATCTATTTAGACACAAATTTTCTATTTCTGAAATCATATCCTAAAGAAATAATTTGGAACATGCATACAGATGTAAACTCCAAATATGTTTATTGCAAGGCCCAGTAAAACCACAAACTCATGCACATCAAACCCATAAAGAATACGTTTCAACTAATTGACAACAGGAAATTGGTTAGAAAAGTTACCAATAGAATATAATACTATTTAGCCAACAAAAATGATGTTGTAACTATCTATCTATTAAATCTATTTACATAGAAAGATGCTTAAAATATATTTTTATTGAAGTGTAGTTGATTTATGATGTTGTGTTAGTTCCAGGTGTACAGCAAAGTGATATATATATATATATATATATATATATATATATATATATATATATATACACACACACACATATATATATATATACACACACACACACATTCTTTTTTCAGATTCTTTTCCATTATAGGTTACTACAAGATACTGAATATAGTTCCCTGTGCTATACAGTATGTCCTTGTTGTTTAACTATTTTATATACAATATATCATTATTTTAAAAAGGAGGTTACAAAATACGTTCAATATGATCTTATCCAAACACACGAGTATATATGGTAAAGGTATGAAAGAATATACAAGATGTTAAAAATGTAATATACACAGAACTATATTTTTTCTCATTAATCTGTTATTTCTACTTTTAATGTTTCAAAGAGCAGGTATGACTTTTGCATTGAGAGAACTTTTTTTTTGTAATTCCTTCCTCACAACTGATAAATATTCAAACTGACCTAAATTTTCAATTAGTTTTCTGCAAATCGGGGTGGAGGTATTTGATTCTAATTGATGATATATTGAATAATATAGACATAGAATTTGGGAAATTAGACCCTAGAGCAGAGATAACTGACAAATGACCCTTAATCTTTTCCACCCAACAACTGAATTAGGTTGTGATCACGTATCAGTTTCACTGGTCTTAAGTCTCCCTATTGAAAATTGAAAATTGTTTGATTTATTTTAGACAGGTTAGCTCCTGTAACAAGTTCAAACACTAACATTTCCATCCCCTTTTATAGTTTCTTTGTTCAACAGAGCAATCAAATCATCACATGGAAAGGACTGAGAAATACATCTGTCATTTTGCTACTTATTGTCCTAGCGTGCAGTGTATTGTCCTAGGGTGTGACCTAAAGGCAGCGGGACCCTTACTTGGTTAAGCTCAGCATTGTTGTGTTTCCCAGTGTAAGATGTAGGGTCGTTCTAGCGCCTGCCCTACGATACACATAGTTTAAAATGGCAAGACTTGGGTAATCCCCAAATACAAAAATGCCTCAGGAAGTGCAGAACAGTACCATTCAGTACTGAGGTCTGTTCATCAAGTGGACATTCAGGAGAAATGACTTCAATAACTATGGAGTGATTTGGAAAGGCTTTCCCTCACTTTGGGAAATAATAAGAAACTCAATTACTGTGGGCAATGAAGAATGGATCCATATGTTTTCAAGACAGACAGATCAGAAGACTATCCCGTAGCTTTCACGTGTGAAAGATTTGTGCCAGAGTCCCCAGCAGCACATACAAACCAATTAGATGGCAAGGGGTAATTTGATTTTCTTTTAATTTTCTCTTGGTGATCATAAAAGTGTTGTCCAATAAGATGGAATTGGAGGATGTCTAAGCTTCTAGAAAATTGACTTTATTTCTGTGGTAATTTCTACATAAATTACGAGTATAGATGCTGTGACATCGGATGACTCACCTGTGACCTGCAGTCTAGTTGCTTCCCTACCTTGATCCTCAGTGGGATCTAAGGCTCATTATTTTCTACCCCGATTCTCTGATCGTCTTCTTCCTCTGCTCCGGCTTATTCTAGCGGATAATGAAACGTCTTGGAAGTACAGTAGGACCTCATTATAGTTTTTTTCATTACTGTATTAACTCAAATGCATCACCGGGAGGATCATGTCTTTGGAATGTAACAATATAGAGGAAAGATCAGTAACCGCCGTTCATTATTATGCAAAGAGTCACAAAATCACAGGCATTTTCACAGGTCGCCCCTTTTCAGCATGTGCTCTCATAGAGCTTTTAGGCATTTCACCGCAGCAAGATTTGATTGGTAGGAAGAGATTGATTAACACAGTTTGGAAAATAAAAGATTGGAGTCACTGAGTCAGTGAATGTCACTACCTACTGGATGGTTTCAGAGCAGTGATGCAGCTCACATCTCCCCATCCGCCCTTGACAAGTGTTGTTCACTAACTCTTAGTTCAGAAACATGCTCATATGCCCATTTTCACTTTTATCCTATTTCTCACATCTATGCTGTATTATAAAAGCACTCATGGCACTTTGATTACTGGGCACGTTTGCCTCAAGATGAAACCCGTTAATATGCCTCAGACCTGTGTGAACACCCTACCACCCACTGTGCGTGGCATCCAGTTTAGACCGTCTTGTGATTCAGAGGGAGTGACACCTGAAATCATCATTACCCACGAGAACCCTGCTTCCTTTCTTTTCCTTTCGTTTCCTGTGAAACAGATTCAGAGGGTTGTGTAGCTGAGATAACCGCACTGGGAATTGTAGTTGAAAACTTTTGGTTTAAGTGTCACATCTGTTGTTTTCTAGGAAATTGATTTCTTTTTGACCTTTTGGCATTTGTCCACCTCTCGGAAGTAAGATTTTGTGACATATTCCGGACTGTGGCATTTTCCAAGGCTTCTGGTTGTTCACTGGGGCTTATTTCAGAAAAGGTCTGTGTATTGAAAACTTCAGTTTGGCTACTTTTGGCTAGTTTGTTTCTGTGTTCAGGTAGAATAAAGTGGAGCCACCTTTTCAGAAGGTGGGACTTTCTGTAGAATTTCTGTGCTAACTCGTGGTATTTGTAAAATCAGTCTTCTTTCAGAGTTTCACTTACAAAGTTATAATGGATTGAAAATAGGTGGCCTCACGTGGTGAAGTTTTGAAACTTTTCTGTAAATGTGAAATTACTCCAAAATAAAAAAAATTATTATTCTAAAATAAAAATCTACCATGTGGCTGGACTGCCTTGAGCCTCTCCAGGACCTAGTATTAATGTAATTGATTTAACAATTAAGTATAACCACCTTCTGTTAACCTTCCTCAGCTGTCTTTTTGTCCTGTCTTTTTATAATTGCATACGAACATATATTATTTCCCCAATACAATTTTTAAAACATTTTGATTGAAGTATAGTTGATTTACAGTGTTGTGTACAGCAAAGTGATTTTGTTACACATACATATATTTTTTTCAAATTCTTCTCCCTTATAGGTTATTACAAAACATTGAGTATAGTTCCCTATGCTATACAGTAGGTCCTTGTTGTTTATCTATTGTATATATAGTAGTGTGTATATATTAATCCCAAACTCCCAATTTATCCCTCCCCTCCTTTCCCCTTTGGTAACCATAAGTTTGTTTACTATGTCTGTGGGTCTCTTTCTGTTTTTTATATAAGTTCATTTGTACCATTGTTTTTTAGATCCCACATACAAATGATATCATATGATATTTGTCTTTCTCTGTCTGACTTACTTCACTTAGTATGATAATCTCTAGGTCCATCCATGTTGCTGCAAATGGCATTATTTCATTCTTTTTTATGGCCGAGTAATATTCCATTGTATAAATATACCACATCTTCTTTATCCATTCATCTGTTGATGGACATTTAGGTTGCTTCCATGTCCTGGCTATTGTAAATAGTGCTGCAGTGAACACTGGGGTGCATGTATCTTTTCGAATTATGGTTTTCTCCAGATACATGTTCAGGAGTGGGATTGTAGGATCATATGGTAGCTCTGGTTTTAGTTTTTGTAAGAAACCTCCATACCGTTCTCCATAGTGGCTGCACCAATTTGCATTTCCACCAGCAGTGCAAGAGGGCTCTTTTTCCCTAGTATGATTTTTTAATAACTTTTTTATTTTGAAAAAAGTTCAGGCTCACAGAAAAATTGCAAAGATAGTACAGAGAGGTTCTCTATAAGCTTTCCTCAGCTTCCCCCATTTTTCCCAATAAGAGTTTAAACTTCTTATTGACAAAGAACATGTCCTAGTTGTCTCTAAAGCCATTCACAGCACTAAGAACTTATCATGTACCTAGGACTTAATCATTGTGTTTTAATACATTGAGGGGAGATAGACAACTGAAGAAGCACATTTTAGCTGATTTATATTTTATAGGTAAATAGGAGTGGTTGTTGTATTTACTAAATATATGATACAAATACCAGTGTAACCGCAGGTTCAGGAACAAGCTGTCATTTATTTAAAATTTTCTATGTCTTTTCTAGGGGATTATAATGGCAGCTTCAGTTCTACAAAGGTTTTACCTGAAACTTTGAGAAAGATAAGAGTGGGTGCATTTCTCCAAATTGATTACAAGTTATCACAGGAATAATATTTTAGGAAAGATTGACATTTATTTCATATATTATATATGAATAATGTATTTTACAAGCTAGTTTTATAAGATTAATTCACATCCCCAGACTGTTTCAAGTTTCATTAGTGATGAGAAGCCATTGAAAAGGGGGTATCACCCAAAGTCCTTTTTCAGCTGGCTTTGGAATTCTTAGTTAGGGGTTATCTTTGTAAATATTGTCATTACCCAAGTCAGCTAGATGGACCATGTCTCGAAGTGTATTGCCCTTCAAAAACCAATCAAAAAAACACACATAGCATATTGGAAAGATCTGCGGACTGACATTGATCCTCTGTGTAAAGAAAAAGATGAAAAGCAATAAACTGTTGAAGCCAAGGCCACATTAAGATATTTTGTCTGGTGCTGGAGTCGAGCAGAGAAAGCTCTGTGCAAGTTTAAAAGCTACTATTTGCATAGAGAATGCTGTTAATTCAAGAGCAAAATCAACATTTCTTGGGCTTATTTGCATTTGATTATGTATCTATGTGGGGATTTTTGTAACAGCGTCACTAAATGGATATAAGAACTAAAAGGCAGCCCTCTCTGTGGAAAATAGATAGTAAAGCAAAACTTGCACAATTTGTATTAAATTTTGGATTGCTTCCCTAGAGAATAAGTCCCAGGAATAAATTAAATCAAACGTCCAAAAGGCCAAAGCGTCATTCATTGCCTGACATTCCTAAGGTATTCTCTTCTTTGGAAAGAAATTGATACCACCATGTAAATGTTTGTTTCTCAAAGGCAAATCAGCCAAGATCATTACTGAGGGATGTGATAACCTCAGGTCCAGGAGTTAATCAGGCTAAGCCATGCGGGGAGGAGCCATGACTCTGGATAGATACCTTGTCCTTCAGGGAGGATATCACTCAAGTTGACAGGTGTTCGGATGGACATTAAGGAATACTTGAGCTGAAGGGTCCAAAAGGGGGCTCCAGGTCATACTTCTGCTTATGCCAGGACCTAGTTCCCATCTGATCTGATGAAACATCTATTTTCTACTCCTGTGTTGAATGAATCACGTAAACAAAGCTTCTACAGTGACTCATCTCTTTTCTCTCCCCAAGCATAACCAGGCTGATAGAAAAATGTCTGGAATAATCTAGTCCCTTTTCAACGATAAGCCTATTAGAAATTCCCTTCCTCTCTGCTGAAGGCACTGGATGCTTTATCTTCCAACTTGACGAGCAAATACTGTTTGAATAATGCCAGTCAATGCAGAAGCCAGGGCTGCGACTTCCCTGATGAATTCTGAGACTCAACAGCACTTGACTCAACTTGGCAGCTTTTCTGTCAGTGGGGATGACGCACGGCTGACTCTCTGGGGAGAGGAATGAGAAAGCAGAGGGGATGCTTGGGATAACAACAAAAGCACCAGACAGTGAGGTGAAAGGCTGAGCTCTGTTTTCCACTTGGTCACTGACAGGATGATGACTTCAGTTTCTTTGTCAAGCTTAACGTCTATTTTGGCTCTACACATGGGCATTAGAAACATTGAACAAATCCATTAGTCCCTGCGGGAGGCTGCCATTTTTGAAACGAGAAGAGAGCTGGCAAAGGAAAAGGCATGCATTTCCCCTTTGGATGTGTCCTCTGTGAATTGCTCCCCTGACGACATTAACAAACGCAAGCCAACCCACTGCAACAAAAACCAGCCACTTGGTTTGACATCCTTGATATAACTGATTAAGCTTCCACTGTGGCCCACGGTCTTAAAATGTGAATGTTCCCAGCTTAGCATCGTATTTCCAAGGAAACAGGCACATGATTCCTCAGTCAACTCATCCTCTCCACTCCCCTGCCCACCACGATGCACACCAGCTCACACATCGAACTGAGTTGAGTCACTCAAAGTCAATCTGATTGTTCCCCCATTCTCTTGCTTTCCTGGAGCATTCTTCCCTTTCTTCTTTATTCACCTGGCCAACCCATTCATTGGTTTTTAACTTACATGTTATTTCCCTGGGAATCATTCCTCGACCTACCCTAGACTGAATTAGGCTTCCCTTGTGATTTCCCTAGCATGGGACTTTGGTCCCCGTGATGTAATAGTATATCTATTTGTTTCTATTCTCTCCTCCAAAGTTCCTCTTATGGGTGTGGATACACCCATGCGTTTAGAAGGGATCAGATGTGTGGGCCATTTGATCCCTTAGCCCCAGGGCACTCGGCACAGCCGGGTAGCAGAATGGGTCAACTGCTGGTTCACGGTGTCATCTCTTTACTCCAGTACAAATGTTATCATTTTTTTTCTCTGAGGCCAGGTTTGAAAATACTTGGGAATCACCATGATAATATAGCTCTTTGAGGGTAGAACCCATGTCAGGTTATTTTATCACTGTCCCCCAGAACCAGGCCCAGTGCCTGACAGACGTATAACAGGAACCTGATAAATATGTACTGAATGAAAAAGAAAAAAGGTCATTCGAGAGAGATTGAATCTTTTCTGGTACACAGCATCACAAGTCTATTTCACAGGCTGTGAGTAGGAAAACAGAAAGTTGAAGAAACAATAGCTAAATGATCATGACAATTTAACAACCAGTTGATATTCTGGGAATGCTTTTCCGGACTTTAATTCATGAATAAAAATGATTTCATAGTTTCAATCTACTTGGGTGTGAAAAATGGACACAAACCGCTGTTGTTGAGAGACAGCTTATAGGGTGATGGTTTGAAGCTTGACTATGTGAAAAACTCCTGGCTCTTCTGTCACCGGCTCTGGGACCCTGCATGTGCTGTTGAAACTTTCTCCCCTCGGTTTTTATAGATGAAGACAATGGTAGCACCCACCTTGTAAGGCTGTGTGAGAATTAAATGAGCCAATGTACACAAAGTGTTTCAAACAACACCTGACACTCATCAAATGTCAGCATGGTCATTGCCATGGTTGTAATAGAAAGGCTGCCTTTTAATGCACCTGTGCTCCAGGCATTTTCTGTGGGAACTTAGATTTATAATAATACCGGCCAAAGAGTCACCTTTGCATGCATGTCTTCAAGACACATCCCTCCTCCATGCCACAAGTTACAGTATGATTACATGAGAAAAAAATCTATTTGCAATAATAAATCCCTGAATTGTTTTAAATTCTAGTTTCTTAAAAAATCATCTCAACCTTAATAGGAAAAAAATGCTTTGACTGTCTTCCATCGTTAACCACTCTTTCATTGTCAGGGTAGGATACAAAAGGTGAAAAAAGGCCGGGGAGGGAAGGGGAAGGCACAAATAGAAAAAGGAAAGGGACTTGCTGTGTCCTCTGCTGGTCCAAGGACTGGGAGGAGGTCATGTTCCCTATAAGCAGTGACGGCTCAGTACCGTTTTACTAGTAAGTTTCAAAAATTTGGAGCCCTTCCCTGGGGGCTAAGAGACAGGAGCGGGGCCAGTTGTCTCTTACCCCTGAGGTTGTTCTTTGCAAAGAAGTGTCTTGTATTAGCATCTCCGTGGTCCAGCATATGGTTTCCAGATGTCTCTCTGAGCCTAATGTGTGCTGGTTTTTCTGTCATAAGGCTTCCTTGATGAACATCCATCACCAACAAATTTCTTTCTTGGATTTTATCTTTCCTCTGAGACCAGGTATTATGCTAAGGATGATTTTCCTCATTTCTAATTATAAAAGAACATATGGAAAATTTTCAGTGCATTCTTTCCTCAGAATTACTCTTCCATGTTCTTAAATGATCAAAATAATGTCTTGGCCATCATTCATTTTAACTGTTTTCAACTTATTCTTTAATTGTCCTGATTCTGCTCTTACACGTAAATAAGCAGCATTCAATACTGTTGATTTTTCTTCTTGGTTTCCATGATGTTGCTTTTTGCTGGTTTTCCTCTTTGTTCCCTGATGCTGTTCTTCATCCTGACCCCAAACGGTGGCTCTCTCCCTAAACTCCAGCCTTGAAGGTCTGTCCTAGTCTCTTGGCCCTCTAAGAATTCCTTGGCTTCTGCCCTCTTGGCTTTTGCTGTTCTCTGTAAGTATTGTAGATGATAGATGACTCCTCAACCTTCATCTCCAGCCCTCTTTCTCACTTGTAGTTTCAGTTGGTTCCAGAATATTTTCATTGGAATGTTCTAGTACAGTGGAATCATAAGTGAGCATAATGGAGACCAGAGGTGCAGTCTGCGGGTGAGCTGAAGACCAATATGAGCATTTCTATTTGGAAACACTGAGGGCAGTTATCAGGGGCCTCAGATGAAAATCTGGGGAAAAGTGGAGTCACGGAAAAAGGGAGAAAGCCAAGAACAGAAGATCAGAAAAGGCTCAGAATATTTACTTATAGAAATATTTACTTGCTATCCAGCTATTTTTGTCTCGCTTTTACATCATAGTTACAAAAAGAACATGTTCTTTTGAAGAACATACGGAAATCATAGCACACTTCACGTTCACCAGCAACATCAACACCTAGAGTTAGTGGTTGTTAATATTTTGGCGTATAACCTTCTATACCCTTCCTTTTACATATATAAATACTCACAAGTCATAATATAATCACCTTTATAACCTGCTTTTTAAACAGTATGTCATAAACATCTTCACATGCTGTGGAATATCCTAGAGTATGAACTTTATGGATAAACTGTGGTTCAGCATATAGGTTTTATATAATCTGTTTAGTAAATCTCCTATTGTTGGATGTCTAAGTCATTTAAGAGCAACTTTTAAAAACTCCAAGGACCCATTTGAAGGACTCATGGAGAAATCCCCTTTGAGTCTACCTTTAAGGGCTGAGGTAGAGGAGAGGAAGAGTGATCCACTGAAAGGAGCATAGTTCCAGGAGACAGGAATGGGTTTCCAGGCCATTACCATCTACCATCTATATGACTTACTAATCTGTATGACCCTGCGTAAGTTACTGCACATCTCTGGGCTGCTTTTCTTCATTTACGTCATTAGGGTCTTGGGTTAGTTTACCTCTCAGGTCCTTTCAGCTCGGACATTTAAAAACTCTGCATGACTGAGGATAGTGCACAAAGAATAGTTGGCTGTGTAGCAAGGGATTCTGATGGAAGCCCAGAAATATGGAACTTGGGGCTAAGCTCCTGGAACGAGAATAAAGCTTGTCCTATTTACACAGCACCACCCGTTGGTGAACTCTCCTGTCCCCCAGCGACCCCTCACCCCTATCTTTAGCAAGCAGGTGCTTCCACCAAGAAACATCACTTTGAAAATTAGTTTGACGCTCTTGGAGAATCTGTGTGTTTAAGAGGAGAATAAAATAAAGAAGCTATAAAAAGCAGAAGCTATAAGAAGCACCTAGCTTCTGTTAGGTGACCCTGGGTGACCCACTTACCACCCTGTGACTCCCTGGCCTCTAAGTGACTCTGTCCACGTTGCTAGATTTTCTTCATTTCCTTTGAAACCTGTCCAGAAATTCAACTAATTATGTATTGATTTCTGTTAGTGTTTCTCATTGCTTGTAAACTCATGTCACCTTTGATGAAGATCTGAAAAGTTACATTCTCCTTTCATAAAATGTCAAATTGTAAAAAACAACAACAACAAAAAACACAACAACAAAAACTGCAGCTCTTTAGATTACAAAGTTGAGGTTTTCTCGTCGGTTGCTTTCTAAATTACCTGCCGCCCATCCACCCATCTCTACCTCCACATCCTGTTCTCAAATATTCTGAGAAACATGGTTGAAATCACTTAACTGGAGTTAATAAATTATATGAATCTCTTAGAACAGTAAGGTTAAATGTCTGCCTTATGTACATTTTGGGAAAAGGAAATGAAGGTTTATGAAGCATGGACTGTACCTCAGGCCCTCTCTGGGTGGTTCATGCTATGTAGATAATTCTATGGCATTAAGTGTTACTGTTCATCACTTATGTCTGAGGAAACAAAGGTGCAGAGAGGTTCAAGACCACATAGCAGAGCTGGGGTGCAAACTGCATCTTGCCCATCTCCCAGGTTCATCTGTTGCATCATGATCATATGCACACACCGATGGGAATCTCCAACGTATGTGCTAATCTGAAGATTTGCAGTGCATGAGGGTGGAGGGGAAGACTTTCTGAAGACCTTGCAAAGGCAACTGCAAATGAATTTCAGAAATCCCTTTGGAATGAGGAAACAAAAACCAGCCAATGAACAACAAACCAACCTTCATTTTTTTTCATTTAATAAAATAATAATAATGAAATTATCCAATTTTCATTTAATATTCAATACAATTTCCTCACATAGATGATCGTACCCCCCGCCCCCCGTGACATTCCTGTTTGACAGCTATTAACCCACTGAAGTTGATAACATCCCATTCTCTTTCAGAAGTGGCCTGGTTTGTGTAATAAATAATGTGATCCTTCTATTTACATTTCTCTTAAATAATTAAAATCTGTATGGTCTTGGGTCAAGAATCAATAAGAGCCCAAGAGATCCCATGAAAGAGGAATTTCCCCAGGGCCTTTAAAGTGCATTTTTACATCCAGACATCCTCTGACAGTCTGTAATGTTGTCTTCATGTTGTCCTGATGGGAACTAGAAGTCACATGGTGCATTCTCCTTGTAACGGTAACTTTCATTGTTTCCTATTACATCTTCAATGCTCTTTTAATGTGAATTTAGTTCTTTTGAGCAGTGTAATGCAACTGAATGAAATGGAGTGTGAAATTTTAATCCAATTAAGAAAGCAAAGAGATTTTCTAGGTATTTTTAAAGTAGGTTAGAATGCTGAAAGCCTTGTGAACAGAGGAGCAGTGATCTGTTCCCCTTGGGACCCACTCTTCTGTCACCAAAGCAGGGAAACATCTCAGTTCCCTGACTCTGCAGCATATTTCTGCTGTAATTATGTTATAGCTGGTAATGCAGGGGTTCCCAAAGTGTGGTCCCTGGCAAGCGGTATCAGTGTAACTTGGGAGCTTATTGGACCCTCCCCAAACCAGCTGAATCAGAATCTCTAGGACTGGGGCCAGGAATCAACTTCAGCAAGTGATTCAGAGGCATGCTTGGGTCTGAGAACCACTGCTGTAATGCCAAGCCACTGTCAAGTCAACTGTGAGTAAAATAGTAGTATTATGCACGTAAAAGAATTTCATTTAAATTTAGTAAATAAGAAAGGGCATAGTTGCCTTATGATACGGGCAGTTGACTGAGAATTCCACATGTAGTAACTAATCATCTTGAGAACTCTTGAAGCTGGGATGTCTGATAGTCCTAAGGCCAAAATAAAAGCAACATTCATTTAGTCGATTTTTATTTAGGACCTGCTGCATAATGGGCACTATTCCAGAAGCTAAGGATACAGTTGTGGGCAAAGTCCCTGCTCTCATGGAACAGGTTTTTTGGGGTTTTTTTTCCTACTGGAAAAAGACAGACAATAAACAAAGACTAAGTACACCCATGTTGAGTAGTATACAGTGTCAAGACTAGTGGTGAGAAGTGCTCTGAGGTTGATTAAAAGGACGAAGAGTGCCTGGGGTTGGGAGCACTGCTAATTCAGCTGCTGCAGAAACCCTCTGATCATTTAAATGGAGAGACTGGGAGAGCCATGCAGATACCTGGTAGAGTCCTAGGCAGAGGGAGCTGCAGATGCAAATGTCTTGAGGCAGGAATGTGCTAGACATCAGACAACACACTTAGTACATTGCTTATAATTAGGGTCTGGTGGATGCTGTTTGTTGGTCTCTGTTCAGGAGGTAGAAGAAATTGTTCCATGCAGTAGTAATTTGGTAAACCAGTGTCCTTTTCGTCACTCGCAAGTCTGGAGGGAAGAACAAAGGAAAACTAAGAGAGGATTGCCTGGCGCATTAGGTGTACCTTTGCTTTATTGATCACTGATCTCTAACCTACTTGCAAACTAGATTTGGGGGCAGGGGCCCCCAAACATAGATTCATAAAGTTCAGCTCTTTATTCTAAGCTCTGCTCCTATGTTCCATTTTAGGGGCAAGATTTCATCCAAGTCAGAAACTTGGGTTATCTTTGATCTCACCTTTCTTCTTTATCCCCTTGCCAGCAGTCGAATCTGAATTTGTCAGGTGTGTCTCCTGGATGTGTCTTTGACTACCTCCATCAGTTTTCACCTGGATTATCCTCACAGCCCCTAACTACTGCCCCTGGCTCCAGTCTCTCCACTTCAGTTCATCGTCTATTTTTCCACTAGAGTTGTATTCCAAAAACGTGGGCATTAGTCACAACCCTCCTCAGAAAGCTTCTCCACTGACACGAGCTCAGGGCCAGTCTATTCAGTCCCAAATCAAGATCCTCCATAATCCGCCCCAAATTGCTTTTTCCCACTCTCATTTCCCACATACCCTACAATTTATACTAGTTCAAAACCCAAAGAAGCTGACACTCTCTAATCCAGTTTTCAAAATCCCTTTCACACTTCAAGGCATAGCTCAAATGCCAGCTCCTCCATGCAGGATTCCCTGATTTTCCAACTAAAGAGAAAATTTGCCCTTCTCTGTTCTGCAGCTGGTTTTATTTCTATTTAGTGCTTTGTCTTGTATTACAGTTATGTGTTGCCCTTTTTCTCTCATTAGATTGTGACCTATTTTAGAGTGAGGTTTTAGTCATTTTTATATCACTCCAATTCTTAGGACAATGTTATACATGTAATTACTTGCTAAATTGAATAGAATTAAGTATTGGAAGTTGGCATGGTATATATTATAAAATAAAAACATGACTCAGCTCTTCCTTAAGCAGAATATTTGACTTAACTGCCACACTCCAGTTCCACCGAAGCTGGAAGACAATTCTTTTCTTTTTCCTAAACCATGTTATAACCATGTTTCTGAATTTCTACTTACTGAGAACTTTTTTCTTTCCCTTAAAATGCAGTCTTTTTTGGTTTAGGGCCATGCCGTTTAGAGAAATTCCTCATATATCCATGTTGTATCGAGTAGCATGCACACAGAACACAAACATGCAAATGTATGCCTTTCAAAAGATGATGAAAATGCAAAATGCTAAATGAAGCTTTCAATGAATTTTTAGAAAATTACTGCCCTTCAGACATTTTTATGACCATTTACACATGACAGTTGATCACAGACATTATGGTCCTCACTCTAACCAGCAGATGTTCTCTTCAAATTGCTATAATTATTTCCTATCTTGTGGTTAAGATATAGTACAAAGAATTTAAAGAAGAAAGATAGGTGTTTATAATGGCCTTGCAGTTTGATTAGCCGTATGTTAATGTGTCATGCCTGATTGCATAACACAAGCCCTGATAGTGCTATAACAGGTCTTTCAATCGTGGTGAGATCATAGTATAGAATGCATGGCATATTTCAAATAACTAGGAAATTGACTAAGGGGGAAATACATTTTTCAATAAAGAGTAGCATGAGATATCATTGTAAATCTTGCAAAATGTGTTTATTAGCTCATTTTTAATTTCACATGCTACTAATTTTATTTCCTGCAGTTCTTATAAACTTCAGGTTACTTTTCATTACACAATTTTATTATATTACTTGGGAAGTGAAATAAAAATTTCACAATTTGTGATTTATGGGTTTAAGTAACCAGTAGTTAATGACTCGGTAACCTCTTGTGGGCAAAACCAATTTCTCTGGAAATTAGAGTAAAAATAAGCAGTATCATACACAAAAGACTTTGTTACTTGTAAATTTAAAGAAAGAAATCATCAAGTTCACTGACAATAAGTCCTCTGTCTTGAGATTCTTCAAAGACACCTTAAAAGTTAAATGAGGATTTTAATCAAGATTTTGTTTTTTAAGGTGAGGATGACTTTATTTTCCTTGTCCTCGTTTTCTTTTTTTTTTAATATGTTCTTTTCCACTATGGTTTATCATAGGATATTGAATACAGTTCTCTGTGCTCTACAGTAGGACCTTGTTGTTTATCCATTCTATATATAAAAGTTTACATCTGCTCATCCCAACCTCCCTCTCCATCCCTCCCCCAACATCCTCCCCCTTGGCAACCACAAGTCTGTTCTCTATGTCTGTGAGTCTGTTTCTGTTTCATAGATAAGTTTATTTGTGTCATGTCATATTTTAGATTCCACATATCAGTGATATCATATGGTATTTGTCTTTCTCTTTCTGACGTCCTTCACTTAGTATGATAATCTCTAGTTGCATCCATGTTGCTGCAGGTGGCATTATTTTGTTCTTTTATACGGCTGAGTAGTATTCCATTGTATATATGTACCACATCTTCTTTATCCATTCATCTGTCAATGGACATTTAGGTTGTTTCCATGTCTTGCCTATTGTGAATAGTGCTGCTATGAACATAGGGATGCATGTATCTTTTTGAATCATAGTTTTGTCCAGATATATGCTCAGGAGTGGGGTTGCTGATCATATGGTAATTCTATTTTTGGTTTTCTGAGGAACCTCCATACTGTTTTCCATAGTGGCTGCACCAACTTACATTCCCACCAACAGTGTAGGAGGGTTCCCTTTTCCCCACACACTCTCTAGCATTTGCTATTTGCAGGCTTTTTAATGATGGCCATTCTGACTGGTGTGAGGTGGTACCTCATTGCAGTTTTGGTTTGCATGTCTCTTATAATTAGTGATGTTGAGCATCTTTTCATGTACCTATTGGTCATCTGTATGTCTTTTTTGGAGAAACGTCTGTTTAGGTCTTCTGCCCATTTTTGGATAGTGTTGTTTGTTTTTATGTTGTTGAGTTGTATGAGCTGTTTGTATATTTTGGAAATTAAGCCCTTGTCAGTTGCATCATTTGCAAATATTTTCTCCCATTCTGTAGGTTGTCTTTTCATTTTGTTTATGGTTTCCTTTGCTGTGCAAAAGCTTGTAAGTTTGATTAGGTCCCATTTGTTTATTTTTGTTTTTATTTTTATTGCCTTGGGAGACTGACCTAAGAAAACATTTCTACGATTTATGTCGGAGAATGTTTTGCCTATGTTCTCTTCTAGGAGTTTTATGGTGTCATGTCTTATGTTTAAGTCTTTAAGCCATTTTGAGTTTATTTCTGTGTATGGTGAGAGGGTGTGTTCTAACTTCATTGATTTACATGTGGCTGTCCAACTTTCCCAACACAACTTGCTAAAGAAACTGTCTTTTTCCCATTGTATATTCTTGCCTCCTTTGTTGAAGATTAATTGACCGTAGGTGTGTGGGTTTATTTCCGGGCTCTCTATTCTGTTCCATTGATCTAAATATCTTTTTTTGTGCCAATACCGTGCTGTTTTGATTACTGTAGCTTTGTAATATTGTCTGAAGTCTGGGAGGGTTATGCCTACTGCTTTGTTCTTTTTCTTCAGGATTGCTTTGGCAATCTGGGTCTTTTCTGGTTCTACATGAATTTTAGGATTATTTGTTGTAGCTCTTTGATTTTTCTGTAGTTTGACTATGATATGCCCAGGTGTAGTTTGTTGGGTATTTATTTATATTGCTTGGTATTCCCTGAGGTTCCTGAATCTGTGGTTTGGTGTCCATCATTAATTTTGGAAAATTCTCAGCCAGTATTACTTCACATATTTCTTCTTTTCTTTTCTCTTTTTCTTCTCTTTTTGACATTTCAAAAATATGTATAATCCATCTTTTGTAATTGTCCCACAGTTCTTTGATATTCCATTCCATTTTTTTTTAACCTTTGCTTTACAGGATGGGACATTTCTATTGACTTATTTTCAAGCTCACTGATTCTTTCCTAGGCCATGTCCAGTTTGATGATGAGTCCATCAAAGGCATTCTTCATTTTTGTTTCAGTTTCTTTTTCTAAAATTTCTGACAATTTCCTTTTGATTCTTTCTTAGAGTTTCCATCTCTCTACTTACATTTCCTATCTGCGCTTGCATGTCGTCCACTTTTTCCATTAAAGCTCTTAATCAGTTATTTTAAATTCCTGGTCTGATAATGCCTAGTTCTCTGTCAAATCTGAGTCTTATTCTGATGCTTGCTTTGTGTTTTAGACTGCCCTTTAGCATGCCTGTAATTTTTGTTGAAAGTAGACATGATGTATCAGGTAAAAGGAACTAAGTAAGCAGCTCTTTAATGTGAGGTTTTATGTTCATCTACCTAAGATTCAGGTTGTAACTATGGTGTCAGGGGCTAAATTTTTCCTACTATTTTTTTTTTTTTTTTTTGTCTCCCCTCATGTCATTGGACTTCCCTAGAAACTTCTTAAATACATTGTACTTCTTTCAGCTGTAAACCCCTCTTTATGTATAGAAGCCCTATTATTACCGTGGTAAGGTGTAGAGGGAGAGGAAGCATTATAAAATCTTATGGTTAGGACTTAGTGTTTAGTGAGCCTATGCCCCTGCCCTGTGACCTTTACTTCGCAACTCCCCTCCCCTGTAAGTGGCATGGGAAGAGCATAGGGGGCTGGAGTTGGATATTGCCCTTCCTCCACGTTGGTGGTTATTTGGTAAAACCCAAATTAGTTAGGCTGTGGTAAAATAGTTTGCTTAGAGGGCAGGCTTTGGTAAGGAGAACAGAGGGTCCTGGATCTATTTCAAAATGGTTACTTTTGGAGTAACCTCTCCCTGCTTGGAGCCCAAGGGTATTTTTCTCTGAAAACCTAGTGGAACTCCTCCACATAAAACTCAAGAAAGTGTGACGTATGCCCCCCACCCCTTCCAGAGTGTTTAACTCTTAAGCAAGTCCACAATGAGCCTCCAGAAATTCATCAATTACGTTTTAAGTGTTTCTACAGAACTGGTTCCATCTGTGGGCTTCTGATTCTGGGTTTCTGCTCCTGATAAGATACGATTCTCTGTACCCACCTGTCTTTACAGTTCTCAGGGAAGCAGTTTGACTTGTGACCTCAATTCTCTGACAGAACTAAGAAAAGTTGTTGATTTTCAATTTGTTTAGCTTTTCCTTATTGTGAGGATGGGAGTGACAACTTTTAAGCTCTTTATATGTCAGATTAGAAACAGGAAGCCCATGGCTTTTCTGTGTTTAATCCAGCAACCAATCAAGTGTCACACATTTCAATTGGTTTCTGTGCCCCTGTAGCCACCTTAATCTAGAAACCATTCAACTGAACTCAAACTTCTTTAACATCGTCATTGCCAGTTGAATTATAAAAGTTTTACGTTATGATTTTGTCAGACTATTTCCTCATGGAGGGGGCATCCTTCGGGTTGTTGCAAAAGAAATTTAAGAATATATTGTGTTTTGGGTGGTGATGGTTACACAGTTCTGTGAATTACTAATAACCATTGATTTGTATACTTTAAGTGGGTGAATTTTATGGTGTGGGCTTGCATCTTAAATTTATCTTTAAAAATATATATTGGGTATATGGTTAATCCTGAGAAATTAACCTCTCTGAAAGATGCAATACAAAGTTTTGTAATTGCAGGGTTAAGGAAGGGCATTAGTGTTAATATGAGTCCATTAGTATTGTTTCTTTTCCCTGAAATTCAGATTCAGTTGTGCTAGGTGGCCTGCTGACTTTACTTGTTACTTTTCTTGATTATTGTAACAACTTTGTGAAGTATGTTTTATCTTAATGCTGTATGTGAAAAACTGAGATTCTGAAAATAGTATAAGATCATGTAGCTCATAAAGAGCTAGGCTTGACTGTAACCATTTTCTCTGGTTATAATGTTATTTGTAGTTAATTTACGGTGCTGCCCCTCTCCCGCTCCTACCATCCTAGCTGCTAAGTCAGCATGCCCAGAGACCTATACACAGCCAATCCGGTACAGGCACCCAGAGCCCCACACTAATGCAGTGCAAAGGGCAGTCACCCTTTTGTTCTCACGGTCACATCACCCTTGAAGTACAATCACTCTTAGAAGCCAAATGAGTTTGAAGTGGGCAGTAGAGTTGTAGATACAGAATTAGATATAGATATGAATGGGCATTTAATTAAAACAGAAGCTGGAGTAAACAAAAGAGCTTTGACAACCTCCATCCTAAATTATTGTTCAAAATCATGCCCTTTTGTGACCACATAGGCCAGTGCCACAAAGCTCTGAATCAAGGTGCTAGCTCAGGGAGAGCAGGTAGGAATCAAGTGAGTGTTTCTTGTTTATGTTCTGAGCTTTGACATAGTATTTTATGAGCACCACAGCTCTTGTGATTTTGGAAATTTATTCTCAAATTAAAAGTCGACAAAAAATATTTGGAAGAAACTGTGAGATAGAGCTTTCTTAGGGAATAACTTATTAATCTTATAATAAATCTGGCTTGTGTTTGGGATGAGTAATAGAGAGAACTTGGCAAGAATTTATAGTTAGAAGTTCTCAGTGAAATAACTTCAGGATGATATCCAAAAGGATAAAAAACAATAGGTTCAATGAGATATCTAATTAACACTTACAGGAGCCTCCATACGCGAAAACCCAGTTAAAGCTGATAAATGCTATCATGGGGAAAATTCTAAGGCTTGCTTACCTGTTTGCCAAGCAGTTTAAGACTAATACATGTTTATTAATTAAACATATTGATTAATTTATATATAATATATTACCATATATATTATCCCAGCTAGTCACTCAATATTTAATAAATGTGCCAGGATCAGTTTTATATGTGTGTGTGTGTGTGTGTGTGTGTGTGTATATATATATATATATACACACACACACACACACACACACACACACACAAGAATATATATGCATGCATATATGACACGGTCTATGAAAGCTTTATTTATTAATGGAATAACCATAGAATTTCATCAGTTAATTACCCCTGCATATGGATTTAGGAAATGGCCACTGTGAAATTGACTAAGAATAATCCAGTATTTATTAAGTGGAAGGAAACATGTTTTGATATAGGGAATCAAATGTACATCACCCTTCTTTATAATATACACAGAATTCCCTATAATCTTTCAGACAAATGAGAACTAGTGGATAATTGTTTTGTGAGCAGAAGATAAGTTGGAAAACATAAGAATTCACATGACATTTTTTGTAAATTGGAGCTTTTAATAATTATACATAAAAATTTTCAACCTTTTATACATTTAATACACTGAAATTTACAAAGAACAATATATTCCAGAGAGGGCAGTAAATTACTTGATTATTTTAGAGCTTATTAACCCTCTTAAGCAGCTACAGCTCTTTGGAAAAGTTTGTTTGAAGTAAAGTGATTATCAAAAGATTCTTTTTTAAATCAATGTAGTATCAGAGGGATCAAAGGGCTAAAGAAGACTGATAAGGATCATCCAAGAGGCATTTCTCCAGCAATCAGTAAAATTCCAAAATTCCCTGGGCTTCCCTGGTGGCGCAGTGGTTGAGAATCTGCCTGCCAATGCAGGGGACACGGGTTCGAGCCCTGGTCTGGGAAGATCCCACATGCCGCGGAGCAACTGTGCCCGTGAGCCACAACTACTGAGCCTGCGCGTCTGGAGCCTGTGCTCCGCCAACAAGAGAGGCCGCGACAGTGAGAGGCCCGCGCACCGCGATGAAGAGTGGCCCCCGCTCGCCGCAACTAGAGAAAGCCCTCGCACAGAAACGAAGACCCAACACAGCCATTAATTAATTAATTAATTAATTAATAAAAAAAAAAAAAAAAGCTAAGAGACATTTAAAAAAAAAAAAAATTCCCTGACATTGGGAAGTCAGATTCAACCTGATACGTTCAGCTTTTAACGGCAATAAAGTTCTGTCTCAGGGGATGAAGCCTTCAGGTAGAAGTTGTCTCTCTGTGGATAAAAAGCATTAATTTGGGCTGGATTGAACCCACTGGAAAATGTCGGCTTGTTGAGCGTTCTCCATGGCAGTAGTTAGTCATCCTGTCTTCATTTCTTCTTTCTGAGCTATTTTGACTGACCCTCCGCTAGCTTGTGCCCCAGCTTACTGACTGCTCCACGTGTCTTCCTGGCTATAGTCGCCGTCTCTGCAGTTACATTGTCCTCTTAGTTATTTTGCTCCTCATACTAGGGCAAACTTCTCATTTGATCACCATTTGTTTCCACCTCTGCTACAACCACCTAAGACCCTTACTCATCATCTGTCTTTGCTAATGACTCAGGATCCTTCTCACCTTCCCAAATCTGAATTTCTTTATTTCCCCATCTAAATGTAAGTGTCTCTAAGAAATTTGCTTATGGCTTCTTATTCAAGAAATACTGTTTTGTATGCATTTCGTTTATGGTTCTAGAGTGGGAATGAAATTAAATCACAGCGATACGCTCAGCATTTAACAGATGTGCCAGGATCAGTTGCAGGCACTGGCAATATGTCAACAAACAGGATAAAATTCATTCCTATCCTTATGGACCCTATGGTCTAATGGAAAGAGATGATCATTTGACCAGTGACTCAGGTAATGTCTACGGCGAATTTGCCTTAAAAATACTAATGAAAGTAGATTTAAAAGCTTCTTAGATTTTTTTTTTACAGAAATAGACTAAATGTATTTGCACGGGTCAATGCAGCAAATATTTGTCGAATATCCACATGCAAAGCATTGTTCTAGGTGCTGAGGATAAATGTGGGGGGAAAGAAAGCAGATGAAATCATACTCTCATGGGGCTAAGATTCTAGTAGAGGGAAAATGAAAATAATTAATAAAAAGATAAATCAATAAAATTAAGTGCTAAAAGTTGCTGTGAAAAAGAATTAAAGCAGGGAAGAGAGAAGAGAGAGATGAGACAAAGACTTTACATATATGTTTGTCAGGAATAGTGTCTCCAATAAGGTGATGTTTGCGTAGAGACCTAAGGGAAGTGAGGACGCAAGAGATGCAGGTATCTTGGGGAAAAGAGTTGCAGGAAGAGGCAGGCTGCCTGAAGCAGGGGCCTCCTCGATGTGTTTGAGCAGAGGAGCAGGGAGACCAGAGTGCTGGGAGCAGAATCGGGGTTAGAAGACTGTTAGGAGAAGAGACCGCAGTGGTGGTCAGGGCAAGAATGTGGCATTTTTACCTTGAGTGGGGTGGGAAATTATTGCAGGAGTTTTAAGAGAGGAGTGATATCATCTGAATTATGTTTTCAAAGAAAGAAGATAGTATGTGGAGGTCAGACTGTAGCCTGTAGGTGACAAGAGTGGAATTAGGGTCATAGTTAGGGATGTTTTACAGCAACCTAAGCTGGAGGTGATAATGGCTTGGACTAAGGCTGTAGCAGTTGAAGTCCTAGTTATGTTATGAAGGTAGAGCTGACAATTTCCTAACAGTTTGGAGGTGAGGACTGGGGGAGGGGCTCAAAGTTAATTTCTTAACCTTGAAATGGGATTTTTCTCTGCTTTGTCTGTCTTCTGTGTGTATACGGAGCAGTCACTAAGAACCATGGATGTGACCCTGGGCTTGGGTAGAAGTTGAGTGTCTTCTGAATCCTTGCAGATTTGGCAGGAATGGCGAAACTGGCAGAGCTGAATAAGCAGCCATTTTGACAAAACTTTGGAGAAAAAGGGAAGCTGGCATACCATTTTATTCTACTTTTAAATAGAACTGAATAGTAATAACTGTTCAAAAAACCATGCATAGCATTTTGCAGGATGTCATTTGGAGCTGCAAAAAAGGGCCAGAGATGAAGATGAAAAACACGTATTTTCCGGTTTCTTCATCTGAGTCATGGATTTTTTTTTTCAACAAAGGAAAAGCTATTTCCCTGGTAGATGTTCTCACACCATGAAGGACAGCACTAATGCATTAGCAATGTGTCATCTATGATTAATGCTGATGATTCAGTGAAACTCAACAAGATACTGAAATAATGGGATTTTTCTGCATTTTAGAAATGCAATCATCTTAACACATGGTGCATGGGATATTTTTTATGAGTGTTAATCTTTTTAATTTCTAGAAGTTATTTAACACGAGAATGAGTTCTATGAAAATAATACAACACACACATAAATATAACTCTTCTTTTTCTAAATAGAAATCACATGTACACTTGGGAATTTGATCAATTTACTTAATTAAGCTAACTTAAAAATTGGTAGCATTTTGGGACCTCCCTCCATAGCTTAAGTATCCATTCAAGGTTGGTCCTTTTGGAAGATAATAGAAGTAACCTGATGATCTGCTTACATGGAAACTAGAAAAACTTTTTTAAAGCAAATTTCTGAGATAATTTTGTTGTTGTTGTGCTGAAAATCTTGAATTTGTGATCAATTCTTATATCTTCATGACTAATAAAATGGCTTATTGGTACAGTTATTTTTTTACATTTTAAGTATTGTCTTTCCTAATCTATAAAATCACAGATTTTAATCCATAGCCCAACTGAGTTTTATAAAAATTTATATTTTTAAGAATATTTTTGTACTTTTCTTGTTATAGATTATCCAGGTTTTATGATGCTGTCCTCATAGATGTAATTGTAATATTTTTACAACTCAGGCATGTTTTCCCCCCAAATACTTCCTTTTTTAAAATTTTATGGACGTGTGTTCAATACAATTTAGTTGTCATGATTTGTTTTTCAATTCATGTGTATATCTTTGCGGAATACAGATCCTAATTGCCTGTATAGCCCCCCTCCCATAAGAGTTCTACAGTTTATAGGAATTGGTGATTCTGATGGACTTAAAATATAATGTTGGTTAGTGTTAAATAATAATGAAATATTGTAGAATTGAATTAACCCCTTTTTCAAGTATTCTTAAAAATTGCAGTTGGAAGTGAGTTTTAGTAATATCCATTTTATTTATTTTTAACTGAATGACTTTCAAAGAATAATAATTCCACAGGATTTCCCCATCTTATTGAAGAGAGTGGAAATCATGAACTAGATAGATGAAAAAAAAAGTTTTTTATCTATCTTTTTCAGTGTTCAAGGTGGCAATAGATGATAGATTGAATTCAGCTTGGTTCTTAGAAGATTTATGACTACAAAATGGCTTATAGATGCAATTATTTTTTGCGCATTTTAGGTGTGAAATACTTATGGCTAAGACACAAAACTGAAAAGCATCACAATGTCAATCTTGGGATTTCTTTCCCAGGCCTTTTATGAAATCAATATAAAAGGCAGTCATATTTGGGGAGGCCTGTTACTTTACATGCATTATTTCCCTTAATTCCCACGGCAATGCCGTGAGGATGATATTATCTCTATTCTATGGATGAATAAACAGGCTAAAAGAGAAGCTACGTAATTTATCTGAGTTCACAGGAATAAGAAGTGGCAATAATAAGTGAACTCAGATGTCTCTGACTTCAAAGTGTAGGCGACCCTCTGTGACCAAGCAGTGAACCCAGACCATCAGGAAATGCCATCACCTGCGTGGCCACCTGCCATCAAGTTCTCTCACAGCTGGTGAGCCTTTCCGTGTCCATGTGGGACAGGTGCACAGTGGCAGGGCTCAATCTTTATCCAAGCACAAGTCTTTGTCTTATTTTTTGGGTAATTGATGTCTGCCCAGAAATGGCTTAGCACAGCTCTGGATTTGAATCTCTTGAAATATTTCTCCTGTTAATGCTGCCTCAGGGACACCTGTGGACAATATGAGGGTCAGCTCCTTGGGTCCTAGAGATAATGTATTCCAACCAATGAAGAATCTAAGAGCAGGAAAACTGTAAACTGACCACAGAAAAATGCAGTAACCGGGCCTGCTATTTCTACATTATTGGATGGATCCAGGGCTAACAATCAAAAACATGAAGATGTTTTCTTACCTTTTTCTGGGGAGGGGGTGTTGGATTCCTTACTGATTGTATAATCTCATTCCTAATAAGAACCATATTTACTTTTAAGTATTTAAATTTAGTTTTCAATTAGTGTTTGAGAACTGGCCAAAAGTGTGAATTACAGTGACACATTATTGGAAATATTTTATTTGTAAAATGATGTTGCAAAGATATTTCAATATTTAGTGGAATCTTTTATAATTCTGGTGTAAGGATATCGCACTAACCCTTGTGCATGGGTTAATTCCTTTGACAGGAATACTGAATGATGGCGCTGGTTTGGAGGGATATGGGAATACAAATGATTCTGGGTAGTAAGTAGCTGCACAAAAGTTTATCTACATTCTAACAAGTTAGTTCTCAAAGGCTCTTGATCAGGTCATTTATTTATAATTCCAAAGAGCTACCATACAACATCCACTCATATCAGCTGTTGGTACTACTCAAATGATATGCTTTCATGTGGGCATCTAAGTTGATTGTATCCATAATTTTTAGGTAGAAGGTTCATGCAGAGAGGAGCTTCTACATAGCATTACTGCATCTGAGCAAGTCAGGTGTATCACATCTCTTAGGTAATATGGGTTTGTACATGAAAACATTCTTTCCAGTTTTTTCCATCTACTTGCTAGAAGATTGACTTGGGTGAAAGAACTTAAGAGCCTTCTGCAGATTTACCCAAAATAGGATGTTTAAATCAGACAGTAAGTAAGGTTTTATTTTTCCAGTTTTTCTTTCTCTTCTCTGGGGCAGAGTAGGCCAGCTATATTCATAGCGTATCTCTAGTAACATGAGTAATAGGGATTTTTGTTTCTATAACACATTCCTTAGGTTTCTCTGAGATCTAGCATGTCTAGCTCCCAAACATGTTTAAAATGCAAATTTGCACTTTTAGATAATGTATGAATTGTTGTGATCTATTTTTTAGAGAATATTCTACAAGTTAGACATCCATATAAAAGCTGTTGCCTTTTAATTCATCACTTTGCAGGATGGCAAGGTGAGTACACTCTTATTTTAGCATATTGCAGTATTCAAAGCCTTGATGGAAATTCTCTTTTGTAATGCTAGCTTACACTGTGGCACATTTTTGAAGATTTTGTAGTGCCAAACCTTAATATTTTGAGGATGAATTTAATTTTGGAAACAAATACTTTTAGATCAAAACCTGCTGTGTAAAATGGAAAGACACAATTTGCAAACTGTGTATTAATTAGAAATATATATTTGATGTGTTCTGTAACTGTGATAGAGCAAAAGTGTATCAAATTAGCATTGGAATTAGAAGAGTTAGACTAGTTTGTTTCTATCTCTTGTTCTACCGTAATTATTACCAGCAACACTTCTCTAAAGGGTTCTCTCTGAATGCCAGACTTTATAGTCACCCTATTAATTGGTAAAATTAGAGAAATGTGGTGGTTGCTACCCATCTTTTATCCAGTGACTATACTGGACACTAAGGAGGCTTGTTTATACCTGAGGCCACTCTGTCTCCTTCCCAACCATCTTTTCTTTCCTGAGATTCCCCAAATAGTGTGTACAACTGACCATGGTAGCTAAGTCTGTGGGGCTCAAGGTGGGTTCCTTCAAAGGTTGGCATTGCTAATTGGCCTGATGCCTTTCATCAGCCTCCCTCTTGCTACTGTTCCTAATGGTGGAGCCAATTTGTCTGTCCTTCTTGCCCATTTGGCCAAGAGTCAGAGGACTTTGTTATTCTTTTAAGGAGCCTTCCTAATTTTCAGTGGAGCCCTAAAACCCTATCTTGAAGTAAGCTTAAGAATCAATGGTTTGTATTCCCTCTCCCCACCCCAGTATGATTTTTGAGTTTATCTTTTTCATTATCACAATGTTCTCTCCTATGGTTTTCATCCTCTGATCTTTCTCAAACCTACAGCCCCTGCAGTGCTTGCTTTACTAGAGTGTGGGTTAGGCTCTGCCTGAATTCTCCATCTCTGTCACATGTCCTGAATAGGTTTGTTCCAAAAACATTTTTGTCTTTACCCCATACCTTCTGAGTCCTGCCCTGTGCTGTGAAACTTAGCTGTCACATTAAGGTTTATGTATTGATGTGTTTACCCCCCTGATGGCAGGCTGGCACTCACAGGGGAGGGGAGTTTTCTATACACAATGACTAGATCCATTGCAACAAATGTATTTGAATATTTTGGAGTCCATAGAGATGTTTTTGAGAAAATAGTCATTTCTTCTAAGGCTCTGAAACTTCTTGACAAATCAAGTGTGAATCCACATCTGGAAATTATTCCCTTATCAATTGCTTTCCAATAGCAAGTTTATTAAAATCATTATGATGCCCTAGTTTAAATTTTATCATTTTTCCATTTTTAATAGACTCCATTTACATTCTCATATAAGCAGAGATTTTAAAAGCACTCCTATAATAGAAAACCTTAGAATGTCTTTGAGCTCTGGTTTTTGTCATTTTTGTTCTAATGAGTACTATTATAAGACTAACCCTTAAATCCATGGAAGTCAAAATAAATATACTAACCTTTATTCTATCTATGTTTTTGTTTAGGTAACCTAAATTGTTGGAAGTAGTTACCTTGCCTTTGCAATTTTATTTAATTAAATCAGACTTTATTGCACATTTATCTGTTTATGGAACAACAGGTTGTTTTTTCCCCTGGAGAATGCCAAAAGTAATGAGCTGGCATTACTTGCAGATAATTAATCCTTTCATTCTTTATAAATAGTAGCAATAACACCATAAGTCTTGGCGCTTCTAGTTAGTAAAAAGTCCATTGCTTGACTTACCGCTGATGGAGGGCAGCTGCTTTCCCTGCAGCCAACAATTAAACGTTGACTGACAGTTGAGAAGGGAATCTGGAAGTCTCTGCACGTCTGAGGCTTTTTCTTGTTCCTCTTTGCCCTTTGCATGCAGTAAATGGCCTTGCATTGTCATCAGAGCGAGTTTCTGTACTCTTCTTGCCTCATTTTCTTTTTTGGCATCTCCTGTTCATCATTAACCAGTTCTATGTAGAACTGGTTTTCTTTGTTATTCCATGGGGTGTGCTAACTTTGTGAGAATAGAAATGAGAGACCATCCTCTTTTGCCTTCAGCCTATTTATTATTTGTCTTTATCTGCTTCCTTTTGTTTATCCTCTTTCTATTTCAATTTCAGGCCTTCCCCATTTTACTCCAACCTTTTGGATATAAGGTTGTACAATGGAAAAAACAAACAAACAAACAACACTTCAGATTTTGGGGCCACAAAGACCTGGATGCAGATCATAGAGCCCTGGGGAGAGTTACTTAAACTCCCTGTGCCTCATTTTTCTCTTCTATAAATTAGGGCTAATAATGCCTATTCTGAATTTTTTTCAAGGGAATTTAATGAGACAAAGTAAAATATCTGTTTTACTAAATAAATTCAACACGGTTTCATTCCCTTCCCCTTTGTGGGAACAAGACAAGAGTACTACTGCAGTAAACAGCCTCAGTAAATGTTAGTCGTACTTTCCAATCTATTTCTTTACCAAACGTGTGTGATGCTTAATAAGTGTTATAGGCACTTTACAAATATAAGTCGAATTCTCATAGCTACCCCAAGAAATAGGTCTTGTTTTTTTCCCCATTTTTATACTGAAGGAAACGGAACCACAGAATAGTCCAGTAACTCCTTGAAGGTCATACAGCTAGCGATTGTTCCAGCAGGATTTGGACTAGGAGGTCTGTCTGGGGAGTTCATGGTCCTAACCCTACCACGATTCCTAATTGCTGGTCGTGCCTTCTCTTTATTCTTTGCTCAAAAAACAGGGTTTAAGCTGACACATTTCCTTACATGGGGGTTTGTTCATGGCTGCTACCTTGGCTACCGGTCCTGTCCTTCAGCTCTCTGCTCTGATTCTTCTGTTTAGAATTCCAGCACACAGTGGCCATTCCTCCAAGAAAGCCTCCACGTCACTTTGCAGCAGATGTGGTGCGATGCATGGCAAGAGCTGGCCTGTGGGGGGGGGGGGGGTGGTGGGGGGAGGGGAGTGAATCCTACTCCTCCAGGGAGGGCTCATCCATTAGGGGTGCTGTCTTCCTTCTGGGACCACAGTGGCCTTTAGTGGCCCGCGAGAGGCAATTCATCCAACAGGGATCCTCTGAAAGTAGAGCTGACATTTTACTAGACTCATCATTGTTTTCTGCAAATGCCTAATGACTTCAGATGATGTTATCAGCTCAATAATTTAAGAGGTACATCCTAGTCTCGTTCTGCACTTATCCTATTTTAAGGCTTAGAAAGCCCATTTGGTATTTAATTGAAAAACCATCCCTTTATTTTTGCCACATATGCAAATGCCCTCATTTTTTTTTTTTAAAGAAAAATATAGTTTGCTTTGGCCTTTCAAAGCATTGGGAAAATGTCTCTGATAACAGTGTTTTCTGAATGCTGTTTAGTAACACTTCTGGCTCCATGGAATTATGATTAAAATCAGAAACTAGGCTGGGACGTCCGTTCTACTATGCAGATGAGGCAGAGACAATTAAAGAGTGTGATTATAGTAGGATAGAAATGTCAAGAAAATGCCACATCAAATATCCCCGTTCTACACAGATTACAGGTCAGCGGAAACTTCATTAGCAAGATAAGGACAGCAAGGGGTTTTTTGCTTTGAAAAGGCAACTCTATTAAAAGAGGAGATTTGTCTATTGCGGATGGACGATTTCACTGAACAGAATCATTTAAACCCATCAGAAAGCACCCCCATTTTGGTTAACATGCTTAAGTCTCCTTCTGTTGCAAGAGGCATGAGTGGAGGGTTAGTGATTGAGCCCTAGAAATATAATGTAATTATAGCAAAAACTGGCTTAACTGATTTTTCTTTCAAATGGAAATTTTAGTTCACTAGCATTTCCTTTCCTGTTGGGAAAATTCTATTCTAGTTTTTCCACCCTGGGAACTGGGTTGTTTTCTATGACTGAAGTTTCCAGCTCGTTGATATTTAGCTGATCTTATGATTCGATAAGTATTTAGGTTGAAGTAAACGCAAATTCACTTATACAAAATCAGAATTGATGGGTTTACATAAAGTGCAGTCATGACTCAGTGGCTGTAAGATGATACCGGGAGCATGTGTTGTTTCTGTATTTTCGTTTGTTTTCTCCCATCTGCCTGTGTGGCGCTGACGCTTCTCCAAGGCTAGTTCAGTGCAGGTTTGCTCTCAACAGTCCTACAGTCACCGCCTTCCTTGTCCAGCTGAAGCAGAGAAAGTGTCATGTGTAAAAGAGGAAAAAAGGAAAGGGAAGGAGAGAAAAAAAGACAGGAAGGAAGGAAGGAGAGAAAGAGGAAAGAAAATTCGGGGACTTCTCTCTGATCGGTCATCTTAGGTCACTTGCCCCCCCTCCTTTGGCCAGGGAATGGGATGGGGAGATTGGTTTGGGTTCAGGTAACAAGTCCATTCCTGAGCCTTTAGACCAACTTGGGATCAATCTTCAGAGCGACTTCACAGTGTGGGAGAGTTGGGAAAGATGATGGAGAAGGAACCATAAATACACTTCACTGAAACTCCCAGATGGCTGTGTTTCAAAAAAGCACTATATATTCATAAACAGGCAAATCTCACCTATGGTGTCGCGGCTGAGGATAGCGATTACCTTGACGGACGGGGGCTGTGACGGGAAATGGAGCCTGAGGGACTCTCATGGTGGAGGTTACATGGGTCTGTTCACTTTCTAGCTGTATATTCATGATTTATATACCCTTCTGTATTAACTGTGTTTCTATAAATAGATTAAATATAAACCTTAACTGGGAATAGAAAAGATTATGAAGTTATCTATGTAAAATACCTTACATGAAGTATAACGATTATACTCAAGGTTCCCAAACTATGCACCGAGGCATCCCAGGTTGCCACTGCAGGCTCGTGGTGATGCTGTGTGCAATTTAAAAATTTTGAACAAAGCATAACAATATGGCACATCTATTGAACACTATGAACTACAAGCTTGGGGTCATTGATAGCTTCTGTATTAGATCATGCTGTCTTCCTTTCAGTAATGGCCTATCTTTTTTTTTTTTTTAACATCTTTATTGCAGTATAATTGCTTTACAATGCTGTGTTAGTTTCTGCTTTATAACAAAGTGAATCAGCTATACATATACATATATCCGCATATCCTCTCCTTCTTGCAATTCCCTCCCACCTTCCCTATCCCACCCCTCTAGGTGGTCACAAAGCACTGAGCTGATCTCCCTGTGCTACGCGGCCGCTTCCCACTAGCTATCTGTTTTACATTTAGTAGTGTATATATGTCCATGCTACTCTCTCACTTCGTTCCAGCTTAACCTTCCCCCTCCCCATGTCCTCAAGTCCATTCTCTACATCTGCTGCGTCTTTATTCCTGTCCTGCCCCTTGGTTCTTCAGAACCTTTTTTTTTTTTTTTTTAGATTCCATATATATGTGTTAGCATATGGTATTTGTTTTTCTCTTTCTGACTTACTTCACTCTGTATGACAGAATCTAGGTCCATCCACCTCACTACAAATAAATCAATTTCGTTTCCTTTTATGGCTGAGTAATATTCCATTGTACATATGTGCCAAATCTTCTTTATCCATTCATCTGTCGATGGACACTTAGGTTGCTTCCAAGTCCTGGCTATTGTAAATAGAGCTGCAATGAACATTGGGGTGCATGTATCATTTTGAATTATGGTTTTCTCAGGGTATATGCCCAGTAGTGGGATTGCTGGGTTGTATGGTATTTCTATTTTTAGTTTTTTAAGGAACCTCCATACTGTTCTCCATAGTGGCTGTATCAATTTACATTCCCACCAACGGTACAAGAGGGTTCCCTTTTCTGCACACCCTCTCCAGCATTTATTGTTTGTAGATTTTTTGGTGATAGCCATTCTGACTGGAGTGAGGTGATACCTCATTGTAGCTTTGATTTGCATTTCTCTAATGATTAGTGATGTTTAGCATCCTTTCATGTGTTTGTTGACAATGTGTATATCTTCTTTGGAGAAATGTCTACTTTGGTCTTCTGCCCATTTTTGGGTTGGGTTGTTTGTTTTTTTGATATTGAGCTGCATGATCTGTATATTTTGAAGGTTAATCCTCTGTCAGTTGCTTCATTTGCAAATATTTTCTCCCATTCTGAGGGTTGTCTTTTCATCTTGTTTATGTTTTCCTTGGCTGTGCAGAAGCTTTTAAGTTTCATTAGGTCCCATTTGTTTATTTTTTCTTTTTATTACCATTTCTCTAGGAGGTGGGTCAAAAAGGATCTTGCTGTGATTTATGTCATAGAGTGTTCTGCCTATGTTTTCCTCTAAGAGTTTTATAATATCTGGCCTTACATTTAGGTCTTTAATCCATTTTGAGTTTATTTTTGTGTATGGTATTCTTTTACATGTAGCTGTCCAGTTTTCCCAGCACCACTTATTGAAGAGGCTGTCTTTTCTCCATTGTATATTCTTGCCTCCTTTAAAAAAAATAAGGTGACCATATGTGCATGGGTTTACCTCTGGGCTTTCTATCCTGTTCCATTGATCTATATTTCTGTTTTTCTGCCAGTACCATACTGTCTTGATTACTGTAGCTTTGTAGTATAGTCTGAAGTCCGGGCGCCTGATTCTTCCACCTCCATTTTTCTTTCCCAAGATTGCTTTGGCTATTCAGGGTCTTTTGTGTTTCCATACAAATTGTGAAAATTTTTGTTCTAGTTCTATGAAAAATGCCATTGGTAGTTTGATAGGGATTGCATTGAATCTGTAGATTGCTTTGAGTAGTATAGTCATTTTCACAATGTTGATTCTTCCAATCCAAGAACATGGTATATCTCTCCATCTGTTGGTATCATCTTTAATTTCTTTTATCAGTGTCTTATAGTTTTCTGCATACAGGTCTTTTGTCTCCATAGGTAGGTTTATTCCTAGGTATTTTATTCTTTTTGTTGCAGTGGTAAATGGGAGTGTTTCCTTAATTTCTCTTTCAGATTTTTCATCTTTAGTATATAGGAATGCAAGAGATTTCTGTGCATTAATTTTGTATCCTGTTATTTTACCAAATTCATTGATTAGCTCTAGTAGTTTTCTAGTAGCAGCTTTAGGATTCTCTATGTATAGTATCATGTCATCTGCAAACAGTGACAGTTTTACTCCTTCTTTTCCGATTTTGGTTCATTTTATTTCTTTTTCTTCTCTGATTGCTGTGGCTAAAACTTCCAAAACTATGTTGAATAATAGTGGTTAGAGTGGACAACCTTGTCTTGTTCCTGATCTTAGAGGAAATGGTTTCAGCTTTTCACCATTGAGAACAATGTTGGCTGTGGGTTTGTCATATATGGCCTTTATCATGTTGAGGTAGTTTCCCTCTATGCCCACTTTCTGGAGAGTTTTTAACATAAATGGGTGTTGAATTTTGTCAAAAGCTTTTTCTGCATCTATTGAGATGATCATATGGTTTTTCTCCTTCAATTTGTTAATATGGTGTATCACATTGATTGATTTGCATATATTGAAGAATCCTTGCATTCCTGGGATAAACGCCACTTGATCATGGTGTATGATCCTTTTAATGTGCTGTTGGATTCTGTTTGCTAGTATTTTGTTGAGGATTTTTGCATCTATGTTCATCAGTGATATTGGCCTGTAGTTTTCTTTCTTTGTGACATCTTTGTCTGGTTTTGGTATCAGGGTGATGGTTGCCTCGTAGAATGAGTTTGTGTTCCTCCCTCTGCTATACTTTAAGAGAGTTTGAGAAAGATAGGTGTTAGCTCTTCTGTAAATGTTTGATAGAATTCGCCTGTGAAGCCATCTGGTCCAGGGCTTTGTTTGTTGGAAGATTTTTAATCATAGTCTCAACTTCAATGCTTGCGATTGGTCTGTTTATATTTTCTATTTCTTCCTGGTTCAGTTTCAGAAGGTTGTGCTTTTCTAAGAATTTGTCCATTTCTTCCAGGGTGTCCATTTTATTGGCATAGAGTTGCTCATAGTAATTTCTCATGATCCTTTGTATTTCTGCAGTGTCAGTTGTTACTTCTCTTTTTTCATTTCTAATTATGTTGATTTGAGTCTTCTCCCTTTTTTTTTTTTGATGAGTCTGGCTAGTGGTTGATCAATTTTGTTTATCTTCTCAAAGAACTAGCTTTTAGTTTTATTGATCTTTGCTACTGTTTCCTCCATTTCTTTTTCATTTATTTCTCATCTGATCTTTATGATTTCTTTCCTTCTGCTAACTTCGGGGGTTTTTTATTATTTCTCTAATTGCTTTAGGTGTAAGGTTAGGTTGTTTATCTGAGATGTTTCTTGTTTCTTGAGGTAGGATTGTATTGCTATAAACTTCCCTCTTAGAACTGCTTTTCCTGCATCCCATAGGTTTTGGGTCATCATGCTTTCATTGTCATTTGTTTCTAGGTAATTTTTGACTTCCTCTTTGATTTCTTCAATGATCTCTTGGTTATTTAGTAGTGGATTGTTTAGCCTCCATGTGTTTGTATTTTTTACACATTTTTTCCTGTAATTGATATCTAGTCTCATAGCGTTGTGGTTAGAAAAGATACTTGATACGATTTCAATTTTCTTAAATCTACCAAGGCTTGATTTGTGACCCAAGATATGATCTATCCTGGAGAATGTTCCATGAGCACTTGAGAAGAAAGCATATTCTATTGTTTTTGAATGGAATGTCCTATAAATATCTGCATATTTGATTGATTGCCAAGTCCTTAAATGTCACTCAGAGGATCCTCTAGGTAGAGAAAATCACAAGAGAATCTCAAAAATGTTTTTGCACGAACGGCCATAGGCAAAGGGTAAAATACAGGGTGTACGGGGGAATTACTTTCAAAAATATACTGGGAACATGTAGCATTGAAGAAATGTTCTCTGGGTGTGCTGAAGATAGAAAGAAAGCATTTGAGTTCAAGGTCTGTGTCTCCCATGTATCATGCCTTAAGAGTTGACAAATATGTAGCTTCTGTGAGCCTCGGTTCCCTCATCTTCAAAATATGAGACCCAAATGTGGTCCCCTAGAATTGACAGCCAATGGAGCCAATTAGAAAAAGCTGTTATATGACACTTATTTTGTCTTTTGAACAAAAGACAGTCAAGGGAGATTAAGAGATTGTTATGAGGCAAATAACAATAAAACCAGAAGAAAGAGTACCCATAACAATGACTGTAACATGATGAACAATGAAAAAACAGAATGCTCCATTTTGGCCCTTTGAGGTCACTCTTTCCCAGGATGTGGGGTGTTTTGTGCTCTAGGACAAAGGAACAACCTTCTGCCCAAACCCTACTTCATTTCCCAGTTATCACAACTCAGTGCCTTTTTCTCCTTTGTACCCAATTGAATGCTGCTTTTCTACTCCAGGCAGAAAATCTTCCATGTAAAAACTAACATAAGCCAATATTTAAAATAGGTGGAAATATGCCAGTTTTGAGTTTAATTTAGGGTGAAAAATAGTAATAAAAAGTCATGTGGACTTAGTGTGTGTAGTGGCATAAGGAATGAAGAGGAGGTACCATGAGCTGATTGCTTAGGATTCCACAAAGGACTGATCTGAACCCCTCTTCCTTTGCTGTGTTGGAAAAGCGTATTTATAAAGCACCAGAGAACTTCCAAAGCAGTGGATTTACTGATGACTGTCCAAATGAGGGCAGCCAGAAACACTAAGCTATACCATTTCTTATCCTTCAGCCAGAGTCACAGGACCAGATAAATTTGCTATTATTAACTTACCAATACTTTATAAGTGCCAACTATGAGCCAAGTATTGGGTAAATGTAGTTAAAAAGACCGACCCAGTCCATCTGTTTACAAAGGAGGATCCACGAATGTCTCCAAACATGGAGCCCTTTGGCCAAATATCCTCCACCCTCTCTTCCATCAGCAGTTCTTTTACCTGTCAGGTGGTGAGTTCTATGGTAACTTAATTCTAGGTATGTCCTTCTCTTTTGTCCAGACCAAGGGGATCCTCAGTGGAAAGTGTGGATGTAAAGCAACTTGGCTTTAGAAATCCATTTCCTGAAAGTACACTTCCCATTACCACTTCCAAATTCCCAGCTCTGTTCAGCTCAAACAATGCTCAGATCCTAAAAAGTCTGCTAATGGAATGAATGAATGAATGATTAAAGAATGAATGAGAAGAGAGATAAAGGAGCAGGGTGGCAGGGAACTTCATTTAGCAGCTGTATGCTCTGACTCTTTTGCCTTTGGGGTATTCTTAAATATAAATTACTAGAAAGCTTAAGCTGTGAGGCCTTCATCAAGATTTTGTTTTCAGATCTTAAATAAGTTCATCTATGCCATTTTTCTAGATTCCACATATATGTGTTAATATACGATATTTGTTTTTCTCTTTCTGACTTACTTTACTCTGTATGACAGTCTCTAGGTCCATCCACGTCTCTGCAAATGGCACAGTTTCATTCCTTCTTATGGCTGAGTAATATTCCATTGTATATATATACCACATCTTCTTTATCCATTCCTCTGCTGATGGAAATTTAGGTTGCTTCCACGTCCTGGCTATTGTAAATAGAGCTGCAGTGAACATTGGGTGCATGTATCTTTTCCAGTTATGGTTTTCTCCAGGTATATGCCCAGGAGTGGGATTGCTGGGTCATATGGTAGTTCTATTTTTAGTTTTTTAAGGAACCTCCATACTGTTCTCCATAGTGGCTGTGTCAATTTACATTCCCACCAACAGTGCAAGAGGGTTCCCTTTTCTGCACACCCTCTCCAGCATTTATTGTTTGTAGATTTTTTGATGATGGCCATTCTGACCAGTGTGAGGGGATACCTCATTGTAGTTTTGATTTGCATTTCTCTAATAATTAGTGATGTTGAGCATCTTTTCCTGTGTTTGTTGGCCATCTGTATGTCTTCTTTGGTAAAATGTCTATTTAGGTCTTCTGCCCACTTTTTCATTGGGTTGTTTGTTTCTTTGTTACTGAGCTGCATGAGCTGTTTGTATATTTTGGAGATTAATCCCTAGTCAGTTGCCTTGTTTGCATGTATTTTCTCCCATTAATCCCTAGTCAGTTGCTTTGTTTGCATATATTTTCTCCAATTGTCTTTTTGTTTTGTTTATGGTTTCCTTTGCTGTGAAAAGCTTTTAGGTTTCATTAGGTCCCATTTGTTAATTTTTGTTTTTATTTTTATTACTCTAGGAGGTGGGTCAAAAAAGATCTTACTGCGATTTATGTCAAAGAGCATTTTGCCTATGTTTTCCTCTAAGAGCTTTATAGTGTCCAGCCTTACATTTAGGTCTTTAATCCATTTTGAGTTTATTTTTGTGTATGGTGTTACCAAGGGGGGAAGGAGGGTGGTGGCATGGATTGGGAGATTGGGATTGACATATATACACTACTGTGTATAAAATAGATAACTAATGAGAACAGACTGTATAGCACAGGGAACTCTACTGAATGCTCTGCGGTGACCTAAATGGGAAGGAAATCCAAGGAAGAGGGGATATATGTATACGTGTGGCTGATTCACTTTGCTGTACAGCAGAAACTAACACAACATTTTAAAGCAGCTATACTCCAGTTAAAAAAAAGATCTTAAAAAAATGTGTGCAATGGCTGTTATAAGAAAACAGTGTTTAGTACATCCGACAGTTAAAATGTTATTCTACAGTTTGGTAGGTTGGAAAAAATATTTGAAGGAACATTGTTCAGACTTCTTGTCAGATTTATGACAACACTCCTAATAAATTAGGCATAGCCATTACATCACAATTTCACCTTTATTCACTTATATTCATTCATCTTCATTTCTGAGACAATATTTATCTACTTATTGCTGCACTTTCACTTGTTTGAATAACAGAAGTTGGTTGTAATATGCAATCAATGAGAGTTTCCCCTCCAAGTCATCAATCTTAGCTAATAAAATGCAGACAGTCATTTTAAAAAAATCTTAAAATGCTGGCAGAGTCACAAACTCACAGTCTGATCATGGACCCAGTGACCCATCTTCACTACAGTCGTAGGTGAGCTTCAAATTCAGAAAAAGTTGTTCTCTTCTGTCACCTGTGTGCTCAAGGCATCACCCCATCTTATCCCAAGAGCATTAATTTATCAGATTCCTCTCCTTCTAATTAGGCAGCAGGTATTTATTGGGCCCTTAATGTATCTAAGATTACATAAGATACATAGATACATGATAAATTTTGTAGAGGATTCAAAAGCAATCCAAAGACTTCATGACCAAGACGTGGTCTCGCCCCCAAAGACAGTATCAAGAGAAGGTAAAGCACAGGTACATGAACAATTCTATGTTCAGGGTCTTAAAGAAGCAACCTTAATTTAGAAGAAGCTATGAAAGGAGAGCATTTAAAGAACAGATTTGCTTACTTAATGACTTCTAGTGTTTCCATTGTTTTTCTTGCAGTTTGAGTTATTCACAAGAAGGAATAAGTTCCTCCCACACAACATAAAAGTTCACACTGCATGACCTTGAAATGATCATGCTTTGCCTCTACTGCAGAAACTGATATTGACACGCATTTTAACTTCAGCATAGTCAGAGGGGAAACATCATGAAAACAGCCAAGGAAAATATAGAACAGCAGTTCTCAAACTTAATATGTACAGGTCTTATCTGAGAGTAATTAAAAATCCCTCTGGATGTTCCCATTCAATAGAAGAGGCTATTCCATCCTCAGATATTCTATGTGATTCAGTAGGTCTGGGATGAACATTGGAAGTATGAGCCTTAAATTTCACGCTATGTGACTTTGATGCAGGAAACGCGCGGCCACACTCTGAGATGCTCTGCTAGAGAAAAACCAAGTGAATGTTACGCGAGTGCTAAGTTGGTGCTCTTTTTCAAAGAACTAAACGTTACAGCATTGTGTTGATGCTTGGTGTTCTTAATCAAAGATGGGGTTAGTTAGCTATTAATTCGAGTTAAGCTGACTAACCAAACTCTTACATTCCTAGAGTAAATAATTTTCTCAGGCATTCCTTTAAGCTTACTTTCTTTTTCAAAATTTTGAAATTTTATTTATTTTATATTATTTAAAATTTTATTTAATAAAATTAAATTTTATTTTTTCCAGCTTTATTATAGGCATATAGCATATGTAAGTTTAAGGTGTACAGCATAATGATTTGCACACATATTGCAAGATGATTACTACAATAAGGTTAGTTAACACTGCCGTCACTTTACATAACTACCATTGTGTGTGTGTTGGGAGGGTAGTAACTTTTAAGATCTACTCTCTTGATCCAGCAATCCCACTTCTGGGTATATATCTGAAGGAAATGAAACCATTATCTCAAAGAGATATCTGTACTCCCATGTTCATTGCAGCATTATTCACAATACCAAGGTACAGAAACATTATCTAAGGGCTGTGGATCGATACTTGGATAAAGAAAATGTGGTATATATACACAATGGAATATTATTCAGCCTTAAGAAGAAAGAACTTCTGCCATTTGTGACAACATAGATGGACCTGGAGGGGATTATGCTGAGTGAAATAAGCCAGACACAGAAAGACATACTGCATGGTATCACTTATATTTGGAATCCACAAAAAACATGAAAACAAAAAACAAAGAAAGTCAAACTCATAGAAACAGAGTAGAAGAATGGTTGCCAGGGTCTGGTGAGTTGGGGGGTGGTTAAATAAAGGTTGGTAAAGGGGTATAAAATTTCAATGATAAAAAAAATAAGGCCTGAGGATCTAATGTATAATATGGTGACTATAGTTGACAGTACTGTACTGTATAATTGAAATTTGCTAAGAGAATAAAACTTAAATGTTCTCACCAAAAAAAGGGCAAATATGTGAGGTGATGATTGTGTTAATTAACTCAGGGGAGGGAAATCCTTTCACAGTGTATACATATGTCAAATCATCGTGTTGTAGACTTTAAATACCTTACAATTTTAATTATCAATCATACCTCAATAAAGCTGGGGGCAAGAAAAGATCTACTCTCTTAACAACTTTCTGGTGTAAAATAATTGTTCATTATAGTCACCATGCTGTACGTTAGATCCCAGAATATAAAGCTTAACGCTGGAAGTCTGTACCCTTTGGCCAGCATCTCCCCATTTCCCCCAACCCCCTGACAACTATCCTTTTACTGTTTATTTCTTTGAGTCCTTCAGCCCCTTATCTGAGCAGGATTCCTGATGCAATTTGCAAACAATGACCAACTGTCTCATAATCCTTCTGTATTTATTCCCTAAGATGGTCCTAACAAAGTACCACAGACTGGGTGGCTTAAACACTAAAAAGTCATTATCTCACAGACCTGGAGTCTAGAAATCCAAATTCAAGGCACTGGCAGGGCTATTCTCTTTCCTTTCCTGCGTGGAGACTTCTTCCTTGTCTCTTCTGGAGGCAGCTGCTGGAGGTACCTGTTGATCAATGGTATCCCTTGTCTTGAAAGTCACCCCTCAATCTACCTTCATTTTCACATGATGCTCTGCTTGAGTACATCATGTCTGTCTCTGTCCAAATGTCCCTTTTTTATAAGGGTGCCCCCTGAGATTCTTAAAAGAACTTACATGTACCTCTCAGAATTTTCACCTTTAACTCAAATACTTGGAGCTTCAATTACCAATCCTATTCAACGAATATTTATTCAAATTGTATTACACACCAGGCAGAGAGCTTGGAAGTCATGATGGAAGAGAGAGATGGATGAGGCATGATTAGAATTCTCCAGGAGCTTCCAAATCTAGTGAAGAAGGAAAGAAGTACACACATAACTATAGTGCAAGATAGAGTAAATGTCAAAATGAAATGTAAACAAAACACTAAGAAGAAAGTGATGGGTTTTGCCTGGAGAAATCAGAGAAACTTGATTGTAGAATTTAGCCTGAGCTTTGAAAGATAAACAAGGTTTCAATAGCTGGGAGTTAGAAGAAGGATACTCTGAGTTGAAATAACATCTTAGCACATACAGAGATGTGAAAATATAGTGTGTATTGAGGGAAATACAAGTTGTCTAATGAGATGGATATGAGACTAGAAAAGGTACTATAGAACCAACTCAGGGAGAGCATTCAGCATCATACAGACACTGTCAATGCCCTTCAGCAAAGACCCCCAGGAAAACACCTGTAAATGAATAAGTTGTGTTATTATACTTTGCCTTCAGAGAGGACACACACCGTGGGGAACTGTGGACGTCTTGGTAGGAGGATGCTGGAAGGCACCTATTACAGGATTTGGAGTTTGGCTGGGTGCTTTGGGAGAGGGTCTAAGCAATGGAGGGTGTGCTATGGATTGGATGCTGTCAGAAAGTGGGAGCAAGTCTGTGGTCGCGTATCTCAATAAGCCTGATCTACAGAAAGGGGAGGCTTGAGTGAGGGTAGAGCTGCGATTGTAAAGCAGTAGCAGAGGCTCATTTGGTCCAAGAGAGGCTGTTTGGTATTTTTTGGGTGGCGCAGTGACCTTGTTTTTGTGAGTGCTTAGGCAAAATTGTGAGGTACCCTTGCTTTGTTTCATTGTGTTATGGTTTCAGAGTACCTTTATCTGAGGTGGGTGTTCTGTGAGATTATTTATGCACAAGAGATACCACGGCTGAGGTCTGAGTGCCAGGCTGGCTTCTAAGTATCAGGGATGCTCTTCTTTTTTTTGTCAATGCTTATCCTAGCATTCTGCAGGAAACACCTCATTTTGTAGATTGCCAGCCTCACAGATGCAGAACATGCTTTAGGGAAGTTCTCCGTTTTTCTGAGAGCTGGTTAGAAAGAAGACATCATTCCCAGCTTGTAGGTTTTCAAGTGAGAGTTGTTTTGAGATGTTAACAGGTTTGCCCTGTGCATGGTTTTATCTATTATATTTTAATTCATGATTTTGGAGCCAGTTGGCACTTCTAGCCTATGTCCTTTGCCAATATTTTTTCTTGTTATAGTTGGATGGTTGGAGGGAAATGGTGCCCTGTGAACATACATATAGTTGTATATGATATGGATTAAGGGGTTGAAATGATTTCCCTAAGCTGTGCCTCACATCCCATCCTACTTTAGAACTGAGTCTCATATGAATTTGCATCTAAACAACGGTAGACCTGTGTAAATACATAAAGATCACCGATGGGGAATGGTTATCTGGTTATGAAACAATGAGATCGAGGAAACGGGGGCGCTCAAAATCATAACAGGCAAAAACCTGCATGTGAGTCACCTGGAGATCGTGTTAAAATTCAGATTCTGATTTGGTAGGTTGGATAAGGTCAAGCTGCTGTGTTTGTAACAAGTCACCAAGTGATGCCAATGCTACTGGTCTGGGGACCACAGTTTGAGTAGCAGGACTCAGTTTGTCTGCACTTAACTTCGTTTTTTGACCATTTAATAGTCTATGAGCTCTCATTCAGTTTCTCCTATGGTTCTGTATTTTCTTTCTTCTCTCATTTCCACTACCTGTGTCTAACATGTACAGTCTCTCTTTGGTCTTTTCTTCCAGCCTCACCTCTACTTTCTTTGCCTCAAAAGGACAACCTTAGTAAATCCATTTACTTTTGTACTTCATTTAAAAAGCAAAACTAGGTTTTGAAATTAGACAAGCTAGATACAGCATTCAGGGGATATTGATTCATACCTCTTTTGTTTATATTTCGTTTTGCCTTATACATCTCATCTCTAAATGCAAATTTGAGTCTCTGGAAGGAAACACTGGGAAATGCAGGGCCTCCTTAGGGTTCAGTATCTTCTTTATAGCTTGGAAACCATCTGCACTCATGAAGCAGATTCTTGATTATATTCCCACATGTTACCTTGATTATCCTGAATGTATTGATTACATTTAGCTATGGTCTCATTATGTCTCACAATTAAATGTGTCACTGTAGCAAGACTTTAATTTTCTATATCTAAAATGAAATAATAAAATGTATAAGGGAGAGAGAGAGAGAGATTGAGAGAGAGAAAGGAGAAGGGAAGGAAGGGAAGGGAAGGGAAGGGAAAGGAAGAGGAAACAACAAGAACAAGAACATAGGAAGAACATTTTATCTCTTTTTCTGCTTGACTGGGAGCATCTCAGCAGCTGTGCCACTTACTATTATAAGATTATGGACAAGTTATCTTCTCATTCTTAATTTCCTTATCTATGAAGTGGAATAATAGTATATGGTTTGCATGTTTATTTTAAAGATAAAATTTTTAAATGCACAAAATACCATCCCATGTTTAACATAGTAGGCACCTCATAAATGTTGACTGGATTTAATTAAATAAATTGTGTCAAATTTATGAAGCACAAGTTAGCAAAGTGGAGCAGTTGCATTAACGTAATAAAACTGTATGATGTAAGTAGTAGATTTGTTATGTTGGCCATTGTCAAATATTTGATAGGCAATTCGAAGAAATTTAATATGACATATCATTCTCTTTCAGGTATTAAGTAATTTAAAAAAGAACCAAAAAAGGATTAGAATAGTCTGGATGACTAACGGTATTATTGACAACAATAATGATATATGAATAGTGGCAATGATGCACGATAGTGCTGTAAGGGCAGGTCACATACTTATCAGTTGAATTCCAAATTGTAATTCTTATTAAAATCCTTATTGTTATTTGAGGATGATGTCAAATTGTGTACTGGTGAAATCTGGAGGCTTGAAATTGACAAATGTGCAAACCAACAAACTTGAGCATTCATAAAAAGATGATTAAATGTTGGCATTCATCTCTTTTGAAGAAATAGGGCATATTCATCTTCTTGGGAAATATAAGTTTAGTCGAATTCTTCTCCTCCATTCCTTAATGCTTCCAATTTCCTAGACCCCTTTGAATATATACAGACAATAATTTGCTTATCAACATAATGTGTGAAATTGTTCAGTTTACAGATTATAATTGGGTACTGGGAAGACTGAGAAAATGGAATTGAGTTCTCTCTCTTCCTGTTTCCGCTGCCATGGTCTATGCTTGGACTCTCCTCACTCTCTTCTTAGGCTAGTCAAGCCTCTTAACTTGTACTATAATAATACCTCTTCACTAGTCTAACTATGTTCTAATAATACCTCTTTACTAGTAATACCTCTTTACTAGTCTGTGTTCTACAACATGCATCTGATTGTATTAACATGATTATTTGGCCACAAACCTTGGGCAATTTTGCATTTTTTTCTTAATGAAAAACAATGGTCTGAGCCTGAACTCAAGATCTTCTGTGATATGATCTTGAATCTGTTTATCCTACTATATTCCTTTTGTAGCTTTTTTTTCTTTTTTTTTGTCAAAAATCTATGCTGTCGCTCTAGCTATTCTCTTCAGTTAGAATATTCATTCTTCACTCCCACTTTAACTGGATAGATATTTGTTTGGTCTTGTTTTGTTTTGTTTTAATTTATTTCATTGAAGTGTAGTTGATTTACAATGTTGTATTAATTTCTATTGTACAGCAAAGTGACTCAGTTATACGTATATATATATATACATCCTTTTTCATATTATTTTCCATTATGGTTTATCACAGGATACTGAATATAGTTCCTTGTGCTATACAGTAGGACCTTGTTGTTTATCCATTCTATACATAATAGTTTGCATCTGCTAATCCCAAATTCCCAATCCATCCCTCCCACATCCTCTTCCCCTTCGCAATCACAAATCTGTTCTCTGTGTCTGTGAGCCTGTTTCTGTTTTGTAGATAAGTTCATTTGTGTCATACTTTAGATTCCACATATAAGTGATATCATATGGTATTTGTCTTTCTTTCTGACTTACTTCTCTTAGTATGATAATCTGTAGATCCATCCATGTTGGTGCAAATGCCATTATTTCTTTCTTTTTATGGCTGCATAGTATTCCATTGTATATATGTACAACATCTTCTTTATCCATTCATCTGTCCATTGACATTTAGGTTGCTACCATGTCTTGGCTATTGTGAATAATGCTGCTGTGAACATAGGGGTGCATATATCTTTTTGAATTATAGTTTTGCCCAGCAGTGAGCATATATATATGCCCAGCAGTGGGATTGCTGGATCATACGGTAGCTCTATTTTTAGTTTTTTGAGGAACCTTCATGCTATTTTCCATAGTGGCTGCACCAATTTACATTCCCACCAGCAGTGTAAGGGGGTTCCCTTTTCTCCACACCCTCTCCCGCATTTATTTGTAGGTTTTTTTTCTTCTTAGTCATCCATTTTATACACAACGTGTATACATGTCAATCCCAATCTCCCAATTCATCACACCACCACCCTCACCCCTTGCCGCTTTCCCCCCTTGGTGTCCATACGTATTTTCTCTACTTCTGTGTCTCAATTTCTGCCCTGCAAACTGGTTCATCAGTACCATTTTCTAGATTCCACATATATGCGTTAATATACGATATTTGTTTTTCTCTTTCTGACTTACTTCACTCTGTATGACAGTCTCTAGATGCATCCACGTCTCTACAAATGACCCAATTTCATTCCTTTTTATGGCTGAGTAATATTCCACTGTATATATGTACCCACAACTTCTTTAACCATTCGTCTGTCGATGGGCATTTAGGTTGCTTCCATGACCTGGCTATTGTAAATAGTGCTGCAATGAACATTGGGGTGCATGTGTCTTTTTGAATTACGGTTTTCTCTGGGTATATGCCCGTAGTAGGATTGCTGGATCATATGGTAAATCTATTTTTAGTTTTTTAAGGAACCTCCATACTGTTCTCCATAGTGGCTGCATCAGTTTACATTCCCACCAACAGTGCAAGAGGGTTCTCTTTCTCCACACCCTCTCCAGCATTTGTTGTTTGTAGATTTTCTGATGGTGCCCATTCTAACTGGTGTGAGGTGATACCTCATTGTAGTTTTGATTTGCATTTCTCTAATACTTAGTGATGTTGAGCAGCTTTTCATGTGCTTCTTGGCCATCTGTATGTCTTCTTTGGAGAAATGTCTATTTAGGTCTTCTGCCCATTTTTGGATTGGGTTGTTTGTTTTTGTAGTATTGAGCTGCATGAGCTGTTTATATATTTTGGAGATTAATCCTTTGTCCATTGATTCATTTGCAAATATTTTCTCCCATTCTGAGGGTTGTCTTTTCATCTTGTTTATGGTTTCCTTTGCTGTGCAAAAGCTTTGAAGTTTCATTAGGTCCTATTTTTTATTTCTGTTTTTATTTCCATTACTCTAGGAGGTGGATCAAAAAAGATCTTGCTGTGATTTATGTCAAAGAGTGTTCTTCCTATAAGAGTTATATAGTGTCCGGTCTTACCTTTAGGTCACCCGGTCTCTAATCCATTTTGAGTTTATTTTTGTGTATGGTGTTAAGGAGTGTTCTAATTTCATTCTTTTACATGTAGCTGTCCAGCTTTCCCAGCACCACTTATTGAAGAGACTGTCTTTTCTCCATTGTATATCCTTTCCTCCTTTTTCATAGATTAGTTGACCATAGGTGCGTGAGTTTATCTCTGGGCTTTCTTTCCTGTTCCATTGATCTATATTTCTGTTTTTGTGACAGTACCATATTGTCTTGATTACTCTGGCTTTGTAGTATAGTCTGAAGTCAGGGTGTCTGATTCCTCCAGCTCTGTTGTTTTCCCTCAAGACTGCTTTGGCTATTTGGGGTCTTTTGTGTCTCCATACAAATTTTAAGTTTTTGTTCTAGTTCTGTAAAAAATGCCATTGGTAATTTGATAGGGATTGTATTGAATCTGTAGATTGCTTTGGGTAGTATAGTCATTTTCACGATATTGATTCTTCCCATCCAAGAACATGGTATATCTCTCCATCTGTTGGTATCATCTTTCATTTCTTTCATCAGTGTCTTATAGTTTTCTGCATACAGGTCTTTTGTCTCCCTAGGTAGGTTTATTCCTAGGTATTTTATTCTTTTTTTTTCCAGTGATAAATGGGAGTGTTTCCTTAATTTCTCTTTCAGATTTTTCATCATTAGTGTATAGGAATGCAAGAGATTTCTGTGCATTAATTTTGTATCCTGCAACTTTACCAGACTCATTGATTAGCTCTAGTAGTTTTCTGGTGGAATCTTTAGAATTCTCTATGTATAGTATCATGTCATCTGCAAACAGTGACACTTTTACTTCTTCCTTTCCAATTTGTATTCCTTTTATTTCTTTTTCTTCTCTGATTGCCGAGGCTAGGACTTCCAAAACTATGTTGAATAATAGTGGTGAGAGTGGACATCCTTGTCTTGTTCCTGATCTTAGAGGAAATGCTTTCAGTTTTTCACCATTGAGAATGATGTTTGCTGTGGATTTGTCATATATGGCCTTTATTATGTTGAAGTAGGTTCCCTATATGCCCAGTTTCTGGAGAGTTTTCATCATAAATGGGTGTTGAAGTTTGTCAAAAGCTTTTTCTGCATCTATTGAGATGATCATATGGTTTTTATTCTTCAATTTGTTAATATGGTGTATCACATTGCTTGTTTTGCGTACATTGAAGAATCCTTGCATCCCTGGGATAAATCCCACTTGATCGTGGTGTATGATCCTTTTAATGTGTTGTTGGATTCTGTTTGCTAGTATTTTGTTGAGGATTTTTGCATCTATATTCATCAGTGATATTGGTCTGTAATTTTCTTTTTTTGTAGTATCTTTGTCTGGTTTTGGTATCAGGGTGATGGTGGCCTCGTAGAATGAGTTTGGGAGTTTTCCCCCCTCTGCAATTTTTTGGAAGAGTTTGAGAAGGATGGGTGTTAGCTCTTCTCTAAATGTTTGATAGAATTCACCTGTGAAGCCATCTGGTCCTGGACTTTTATTCGTTGGAAGATTTTTAATCACAGTTTCAATTTCATTACTTGTGATTGGTCTGTTCATATTTTCTATTTCTTCCTGGTTCAGTCTAGTTATATACCTTTCTAAGAATTTGTCCATTTCTTCCAGGTTGTCCATTTTATTGGCATAGAGTTGCTTGTAGTAGTCTCTTAGGATGCTTTGTATTTCTGCCATGTCTGTTGTAACTTCTCCTTTTTCATTTCTAATTTTATTGATTTGAGTCCTCTCCCTCTTTTTCTTGATGAGTCTGGCTAATGGTTTATCAATTTTGTTTATCTTCTCAAGGAACCAACTTTTAGTTTTATTGATCTTTGCTATTGTTTTCCTTGTTTCTATTTCATTTATTTCTGCTCTGGTCTTTATGATTTCTTTCCTTCTGTTAACTTTGGGTTTTGTTTGTCCTTCTTTCTCTAGTTCCTTTAGGTGTAAGGTTAGATTGTTTATTTGAGATTTTTCTTGTTTCTTGATGTAAGCTTGTATAGCTATAAACTTCCCTCTTAGAACTGCTTTTGCTGCATCCTATAGGTTTTGAATCATCATGTTTTCATTGTCATTTGTCTCTAGGTATTTTTTGATTTTCTCTTTGATTTCTTCAGTGATCTATTGGTTATTTAGTAATGTATTCTTTAGCCTCCATGTGTTTGTGTTTTTTACGTTTTTTTCCCTGTAATCAATTTCTAATCTCATAACGTTGTGGTCAGAAAAGATGCTTGATATGATTTCAATTTTCTTAAATTTACTGAGGCTTGATTTGTGTCCCAAGATGTGATCTATCCTGGAGAATGTTCCATGCATACTTGAGAAGCAAGTGTAATTTGCTGTTTTTGGATGGAATGTCCTATAAATATCAATTAAATCTATCTGGTCTACTGTGTCATTTAAACCTTGTGTTTCCTTATTAAATTTCTGTTTGGATGATCTGCCCATTGGTGTAAATGAGGTGTTAAAGTCCCCCACTGTTAATGTGTTACTGTCGATTTCCTCTTTTAGAGCTGTTAGCAGTTGCCTTATGTATTGAGGTGCTCCTATGTTGGGTGCATATATATTTATAATTGTTATATCTTCTTCTTGGATTGATCCCTCGATCATTATGTAGTGTCCTTCCTTGTCTCTTGTAATATTCTTATTTTAAAGTCTATTTTATCTGATATGAGTATTGCTACTCCAGCCTTCTTTTGATTTCCATTTTCATGGAACATCATTTTCCATCCCCTCACTTTCAGTCTGTATGTGTCCCTAGGTCTGAAGTGGGACTCTTGTAGACAACATATATGTGGGTCTTGTTTTGTATCCATTCAGCAAGCCTGTGTCTTTTGGTTGGAGCATTTAATCCATTCATGTTTAAGGTAATTATCGATATGTATGTTCCTATTACCATTTTCTTAATTGCTTTGGGTTTGTTTTTGTGGGTCCTTTTCTTCTCTTGTGTTTCCCACTTAGAGAAGTTCCCTTAGCATTTGCTGTAGAGCTGGTTTGGTGGTGCTGAATTCTCTTAGCTTTTGCTTGTCTGTGAAGCTTTTGATTTCTCCATCGAATCTGAATGAGATCCTTGCTGGATAGAGTAATCTTGGTTGTAGGTTCTTCCCTTTCATAACTTTAAGTATATCATGCCACTCCCTTCTGGCTTGTAGAGTTTCTGCTGAGAAATCAGCTGTTAACCTTATGGGAGTTCCCTTGTATGTTATTTGTCATTTTTCCCTTGCTGCTTTCAATAATTTTTCTTTGTCTTTACTATTTGCCAGTTTGATTACTATGTGTCTCGGCCTGTTTCTCCTTTGGTTTATCCTGTATGGGACTCTCTGCGCTTCCCAGACTTGGGTGGCTATTTCCTTTCCCATGTTAGGGAAGTTTTCGACTATAATCTCTTCATATATTTTCTCTGGTCCTTTCTCTCTCTCTCTTCTCCTTTTGGGACCCCTATAATGTGAATGTTGTTGCGTTTAATGTTGTGCCAGAGGTCTCTTAGGCTGTCTTCATTTCTTTTCATTCTTTTTTCTTTATTCTGTTCCACAGCATTGAATTCCACCATTCTGTCTTCCAGGTCACTTATCTGTTCTTCTGCCTCAGTTATTCTGCTATTGATTCCTTCTAGTGTAGTTTTCATTTCAGTTATTGTATTGTTCATCTCTGTTTGTTTGTTCTTTAATTCTTCTAGCTCTTTGTTAAACGTTTCTTGCATCTTCTCACTCTTTGCCTCCATTCTTTTTCCAAGGTCCTGGATCATCTTCACTATCATTATTCTGAATTCTTTTTCCGGAAGGTTGCCTATCTCCACTTCATTTAGTTGTTTTTCTGGGGTTTTATCTTGTTCCTTCATCTGGTACATAGCCCTCTGCCTTTTCATCTTGTCTATCTTTCTGTGAATGTGGTTTTTGTCCCACAGGCTGCAGAATTGTAGTTCTTCTTGCTTCTGCTGTCTGCCCTCTGGTAGATGAGGCTATCTAAGGGGCTTGTGGAAGTTTACTGATGGCAGGGACTGGTGGTGGGTAGAGCTGGCTGTTGCTCTGGTGGGCAGAGCTCAGTAAACCTTTAATCCACTTGTCTGCTGATGGGTGGGGCTGGGTTCCCTCCCTGTTGGTTTTTTGGCCTGAGGCGACCCAACACTGGAGCCTACTGGGGCTCTTTGTTGGGGCTAATGGCGGACTTTGGGAGGTCTCACTCCAAGGAGTACTTCCCAGAACTTCTGCTGCCAGTGTCCTTGTCCCTTGGTGAGCCACAGCTGCCCCCTGCCTCTGCAGGAGACCTTCCAACACCAGAAGGTAGGTCTGGTTCAGTCTTCTATGGGGTCACTGCTCCTTCCCCTGGGTCCTGATGTGCACACTACTTTGTGTTCCCTCCAAGAGTGGAGTCTCTGTTTCCCCCAGTCCTGCCAAAATCCTGCAATCAAATCCTGCTAGCCTTCAAAGTCTGATTCTCTAGGATTTCCTCCTCCTGTTGCCAGACCCCCAGGTTGAGAAGCCTGACGTGGGGCTCAGAACCTTCACTCCAGTGGGTGGGCTTCTGTGGTATAAGTGTTCGCCAGTCTGTGAGTCACCCACCCACCAGTTATGGGATTTGATTTTATTGTGATAGCGCCCCTCCTACCATCTCATTGCGGCTTCTCCTTTGTCTTTGCATGTGGGGTATCTTTTTTGGTGAGTTCCAGTGTCTTCCTGTCGATGATTGTTCAGCAGTTAGTTGTGATTCTGGTGTTCTTGAAAGAAGGAGTGAGAGCATGTCCTTCTACTCCGCCATCTTGAACCAATCTCCTATTTGTAGATTTTTTTAATGATAGCCATTCTGACCAATGTGAGATGATACCTCATTGTAGTTTTGATTTGCATTTCTCTAATAATTAGCAATGTTGAGCATCTTTTTATGTGCCTGTTAGCCATATGTATGTGTTGGATAGATATGTTTTACATATTGAAAACCTACTTAACTTTCACAGCAGAGCTCAACTTTTTCCTCCTATTTAGAGTATAGGAACATTCCCATCAGGAATAACCCCTTTCTCTTCCTGCTGTCATGCCATTTTAAGCCACTATTTTCTTTTTACTGTGCAGATCTGTTCTCCCATTAGCTTGAAAACTCCTTAGAGCAAGAACTATGTCTGTTTAATCTCAAAATTGAACATATTTTTAAAGTTGAATTGGACATTCAAAAACAAAACCTGCTGAGAGCAAAGACATTGCTTAACTAGCATTTCCTTTTGAACTACAAGCTATTTTGAGGTTTTGACTGAATAAAAAGATATCACTAAGAGGCTGAGTCCTATGATCGTAAGTTGTTTGACATTACTGGGTTGACAGTTACTCAAATTTTAATTTAGTATTTCTCAAGCACCTCACTCTAGGTGTAGTGTTTACAGATAAGATTTTTAAAAAGTCAGTAAAAGGCATGCTTTTGATCACTAAGAACTTCACTAACTAATGGAGAAGATGAAAATGGCACAGATCAACACTAGTGATAACAATATTCCTATCCCTGGAGTTCCTGAGTTAAGCTCCTCTAAGGATAGCTAGATAACGTTATAATAATTATTATATAATGTTATGTTATAATGTTATATATAAAGATAATATAAACTTATTTACACCTAGAAGATACCTAAGTGTGTCAGTTAGGATATATTCAGCTACAAGTGACTTAATCTATAAGTATGTGATTTTTTTTTAATTGGACTATCTGGAGGGAGATCATTTTAGGCTTGTTCAGTTGCTTCATCGATGACTTAGAAAATCAGCTTTTCCTGTCCTTATTGGGCACCGCATAGCCACAAGATGACTTCCAGAGCTGCAGGCATCTCTTTCGTATACCAATGTCCCAAACAGAAAGGAAGGGGCCAGGCAAAATGGGTTGTCATTTTATCAAGGAGGAAAAACACAAAAATCTTTCCAGCACCCCTCCCATCACACCCCCTTCCTCCCCACCAGAAGACTTCCCTTTGCACCTCATGGGCCAGGAACTGGATCCCACAGCTGTATGCTTCTCCAAGGAAAGCTGGGGAAATAAGTTTCTATAAAAGGGAAGCAGGCTAGCCATAGTGGGCTCAGAGCAACTGTGTTTCGTTCCTTGGGGATGAGCATATCGCCACAGTGAACAGTCAGGATTCCTTTGACAAAAATGGATGGGATGCATTTTGGTGAAAACTTAGTGTCTCCTACACCAAGCAATTAAAAATCTTTTGCTAGCTCTTCTCTAGGTCCTTTAAGATACTTAAACATCCTTCTGGGGGAAAATTTAGGCATTTGGAGATTTGCATGAGCTTTTTAAAATCCCCATAATACAATAACTAAAGGGCACACATTTTTAAGCACCAGTGTGCCTTTACTGAATTTCTTTTCTTTTTACTTGTTAGCGCTTACCAAGTTAATAGTATTTGAAAATGGCATTCATTTGCTAAATAGTACCCAAGTGGCCCCAAAGAGCTACTGATGCACGCAGTCTCTCAGGTTTCTCCTGACCTACAACTGAGCAGCTGTGACAGGCATAGGGGAAGAGTATTAAAGAAACTTTGCAGATAGACAGGACTGCTAACTAGTACTCATCAAAGTGTGTCATCATCGAAGTCCACACTGGTCAGTGATTACATCAGGGAATAGAGCAGCGTCCTGGATTCTTACTAGGAAAGTTTCCTGGAAGAGGAAAATGTTGGGCCACCCTCTCAATTTGTGGCCAGAATTCAATCTCAATATGAGATCCATGGGCCATTTCACAGAGGGGAAAACTGAGGCTCAGAAATATTTTTTTTTTAGGTTATAAGATTTAATATTAAACTACAATAAAAAGTAATCCAACTGAAAAAATATTACAAATAATAGTGGAATTAAGTTAAGCTCTTGGTTATAAAATTAATATATAAAATCATCACCCTTCATATATTAAAAAAAGTCTTAATAGTAAAAAAAAGACTTCATTTTTAATAACAATATGACTAGAAAATACTTAGAAATAAATGTATTAGATGTGATAGATCTGTATGAAGAATCTCTGCAGCTCTACTCCTGGACAGAAGAAAGGACTTGTGTAAATGTAAAGGTATACTGCATTTACTATACTCTTTACATAAATGTAAGATAGTGGAACCACTGATGAGGTAGGAACAGTGCCGTTATGTTGTGTCCTTCATGTAACTCCTCTAACAGCGCCCCTTCCCCACCCCAATATACACACAAAAGGAAAAGGAAATCAGTCTTGTCTCTTTCACGTGTCTTCAGGTTCTTGCAATTGAGAGCGTCCTATCACTTGAACTGGACTTAGTGTATAGAATACTGAGTCCAAAAAAAAAAAAAAAACCTGTTGCAAAGTTGGAGGAAGGTTATGTTTGTACTTCAGACTTTCAGGGCACATTAGAGCTGGTATGTGTCCTATTCTAGAAATGTCTGGTGATTGTATTAATTATAAGGACTTTTTGCAGATGTGAAAATTCTGTGTCAAACTTCTTTTATTTCTTTTTTTTTAATAAAAGAGAAAAACCCTCTAACTTTTTCTTCTTTGTCATTAAGAAGGCTTGTGCATGGGCACTCATTTAATATCATTACTAGTGAGCTCATTTTATGTCTGTATTTGTGATTAAGCTGACTTCATTAGAGAAGTCTAGAAGTCTGCCCCTTTGATGGTGAAAATGACATCAGTTTCTCTCTCTCTCTCTCTCTCTCTCTCAGACACACCCACAGACCCACACACACTTCTCTTTCTCAGTCATTCCTATAGAATTGTTTAACAACACTTAATTTCAATGTGTATTTGGCATGCTATATATTGGGCAATTAACCTGACATACTTTTAAATTCATTTTGATGTCTAATAAATTAAGACTGATAATAAAAATAAACTCCAGTAGTAATATATAATATGCCCCTCCGAAGATATGTCTTTGCTTCCTCCTGACTTTTACCATACATCATTGGTAAAGTTTAGCATATTTAAAAGACCTCTTGAATACGACTCTCAAAGTTGACAAAAGATAAAACTGTATTGGAAATGCATGCTAAAGGCCTACTTGGACATCATTGCCTCTCAACAAAGTTTCCCTCTCTTTAAAAGTGAAGCTTTAAGGTTATATTTGAATTAACATCCATTAATTGCCCTGGAAAAAAGGTTTAAAAATCTTTTTCCTACCATTAAATTGCCAAATTGTTGCCTTTTACATAATACTTTTATTTTGGGGGACAACTAAGGAAAGATTTATTTCTAGGATTACTTTATTAGAAAATCTCAGCATTGAGTGATTAAAAACTCTGGGAGTTAAAGAGTTCTTCCTCTAGGTATAATGTACAATAATTTCACTAGGTTCAATATAGAACAATGCCTGTAAAAGCAAGCTCTCTAGATAATATAATAGTGATTTATCAATCATAAATGACACCATGCTGTTTAAGGAAAGTGATATATAGAATATTTTATCAGATCTGTGTTTCATATGCCTGCAGCTATGTTGACATGATAGGCTATTAACTCTTATTTCTAATGTTGTACAGCAGTTTGCTTTTTAGGGCAATGAATGGAACTCAGAATAAACATTCTGTATGTTACTTATTACTTGTATTGAAAGCATAGAATTTTAAAACACAAAAATTAAAATGTAAGCTAATTATCAAAAACGGTAGTCCAACTATCTCTAAAATATTTGTTCTAAGTGACCATTCTGAATTTAGGAGCCCTGAGGATGATGAAATTCATCAGCAGTTCTGAGTCATTTTCATGCATTTCCTGTCTGGCACCTTCAGCAGAGTTAGACATTATCCAAACACCTAAGTGACAAAGAGGTAAAAACAAAAAAACAAACCTCCCCAAGAGGTAGCTGCGATGTGGTAAAAAGTTCATTCATTCATTTATTCAATAAACGTTGACTGCACAGCTAGTTTGTGTTTGCAAGTTTCTTGAGGGTTAAGGAAGGCTTTCTCAGAGGGAGCCATGCCCTTGAGGTTGGGTAAAGGGCCAGTGGTGCTTGAAGGGGCAGGGGGAGGGGAGGGAAGGGATCCCGGATGTTCTGGATGGGTTCCAGGGAGCTGGGGCGCCATCTTTGCAGGTGGTTGGAAACTGTTGAAGTTCTTAAAGCAGATTGATGGAATAAAACTTGCATTTTAGAAAATTCACTCTTTTAGTCTTACAGATGATGAGCTGGGGGCAGGAAGGATAGATGGTCCATAAGGGAGGTAGGAGATCAGTTAAAGTCTTGTTCATTAAACACCATTTAGACCAGGGGTCAGCAAAGTTTTTGTGTAAAAGGCCAGAGTAAATATATTAGGCTTTGTGGTCCCTGTGGTCTTGTTGTGACTGCTCCACTCTGTGCTGTAATGTGAAGGCAACCTTAGGCAATATATAAACAAATGGGCATGACTGTGTTCCAATAAAACTTAATTTATAAAAACAGACATCAGGCTAGATTTGGCCTAAGGGTCATAGTTTGTCAGTCCCTGACTTAGGCTGTCAAATATGCATTCGAGATTAAAAATGGATTGCCATATTAAAACTTGCTATTTACAACCAGGCAGCGTTTTTCACACTAGCCAAAAAGTAGAAGCAACTCAAGTGTCTATCTGTGGATGAATGGATAAACAAAATGTGGTGTATATGTACAATGGAATATTATTCAGTCTTAAAAATGGAAGAAGTTCTGACACATGCTACAACATGGATGGAACGGATGGCCCCTGAGGACATGATGCTGAGCAAAATAAGCCAGTCACAAAAGAACAAATACCATATGATTCCACTTATATGAGGCACCCAGAGTAGTGAAATTCATAGCGAGTAGAAGGGTGGTTGCCAGGGTCTGGGAGGAGAGGGAGATGGAAGTTACTCTTTAATGGGCACAGATTTTCAGTTTTATAAGGTGAAAAAGTTCTAGAAATGGATGGTGGTGATGTTTGGATAACAATGTCAATGTACTTAACGCCATTGAACTGTATACTTAGATATGGTTTAAGTGGTAAATTTTATGTTGTGTGTATTTTACCACAATTTAAAAACAGTAAATGATTGAACAAAAGAGCAAAGAGTCATTCACTATTGCTGTCTTCCCATTCCACTTTATAATGGCTGTTAGACTCATTGCCCACATACAATTATTGCAGGAGATTGAGTGAAACCTACACCATGGTGATGGTGTCAGGAGACTGTGACTCAGAGGTAGGGTCCCAGGCTCTACTTGTAACAGTTTGGATGTTTTTTGACTGCAGGTAACAGAAACTCTGAATCAAATTGGCTTAAGCAATAAGGAAATTTATTCTTAAATATTGCAGTAAGTCCAAAGGGAATGCAGTTCACATGGATAACTCATTTCAACTATGACCTCAAATTACATCATTCAGAACTGCCCATTTCCTTGTTCTGCCATCTGTGGAGTTGGTTTCCTCCTCCAGCTGGTAGCAAAGTGACTAGAGAAGTTCCTGGCGCCATAGGCAAAAATACTTCCAGAGGAAAAATGAGATTGTCTCTTCCAGGGACTACTTTTAAGGAATGAAAACCAAAGTCCCAAAGTCCCCTGAGTTTACTGGCTAGAACTAGGTCACATGGCTGATGCTAAATTTGTCACTTGCACAGTGCATTGGATTGACCTTGGATCAATTGAATGGAGTCTTATTTCTGAATTTGGGGGATAGGGTCATTTCCGAGGCACTTGACTGCCGGAGTTAAGGTGGACATCTGAACAAAACTGGATCTGGTTTAGGGAGGAAGGAATGTCATTTGTGGAGAGGGAGGTTTGCATACCAGGGAGACAAGAAATAATAGACACATACTTTGGAGAGTGGTAAGAATCACTTTTCGGGATGTGTTGTGTGTCAGACAGTTTAAGAGGATCTCTGCATTACCTCATTTAACCTTGAGGAAAACTGTGTGGGCTATAAATCCCTCCTCTTTTTTTTTTTATTAGATGATGAAAACTGGGACTTGAAAGGTTTAAAAACTCATATCCTTTGACTCCAAAACCTCTGCTCTTTCTACTAAGTGGTGCTGTCTTTGAAAATGTATAAGTACACTTCACAGTTGAAAAGCATTCAGTATTTCCCACAACCATAATCGTCAGGTAGATATTATTTTTTACCATTTGCAAGGGAGGATTCTGAGAGATTCAGGGAGCTTAAGCCAGGGGCTCAAGTTCACACAACTGGTAAGCGGCAGAGCCTGCATTCAGACCCAGTGTTTTACTCTAGAGCAGTGTTTCCTAACCTTGGTACCACTGACATTTTGAGCTGGGTCATTGCTCACTGTGGAGGGCTATCCTGAGCCTATAGAATGTGTGACAGCATCCCTGGCTCCCACCCGCTAGCTGCCAGTAGCACCTCTCCCTCCGCTGTGACAGTAAGGTCTCCAGATATTCCCAAATGTTCCTGGAGTTGAGAACCACTGGTCTACACCCATATCTTTCCACCATGCTGCTTTTATTTCCTATTCCAAAGCAATTCACAATCTAGTAAATGGCAGCGGACCTGTGGAGAGCATTGTATTGAGAGTCAGTGTGGAACCCAGAAGACTAGAACTTAGTGGTTTTAAAAGCATAGACTTTCCAGTTAGACTGCCAAGATTCAAGATTCAGATCCAACATTCGCTAGCTGTTATCCATAGACTGTCTATTAATTTGCTATGCCTCAGTTTCCTCACCTGTAAAATAGGAATAATCATAACACCTACTTTGCCCAGAGTAAACACCCTGATTATGGCAAGTTGCACTCCTCTGCTGTGCAGGGAAGAAAGTAGAGAGTAAGAGGCTTTCCATTTTGAGCCCACTGCCTGATTTCCATTATGCTTGCCCTGAGGGCAGGAGCTTATGTTTCTGGCCTCATTACAGAAGGAATGGCTGTTCTATAAGGCTAGTTTTGGGATGGAGATTTAACAAACAAACACCTTACCTGATTATGAAGGCTTTTTGCTCTAGTCTGCCCTGAGAGAGTCCTAGAAACACCGACATCCAGGGAGGCGTTTTTGGCAATTTGCAAGTTGAGGTGCTTTCTCTGTAGACAGATGACCAAGATCAGAGAGGACTGATGATCTGTCTAGGGTTGCAGAGCTGGTTCGTGGGAACCCAGGACTGGGACTTGGGCCACTGCTGGTCAGTTTAGCGTGTTTCTCATACCGACTGTCAGCATCTTCTTGGAGACAGATCTTTTGTAGACGCGTAAGATATACTTGAGAGTGACGATGATTAGCTATTCTGCAGCTGATAGATATGTTCCGTAAATTAAAAAGACAAAATCAAATGAGAACAATATTTTTAAATGTAAATATTTATTTCTTAATAATCTTTGGGTTTCCAAGAGTAACACTGAGGTATTTTTCCTAAAATTTATTTTATTATTTTTCTAGAATAGTCACCAATGTTACTATTTAAGGGACTAAACAGCAGGCATTTCCTAAGATATTGAGCAGCCTTTTTCCTAGTCACTGTGTGATCATAACTAGAGAAACAGTGTCCACTGCTGGTAAAGCAGATAATTGCACCATATTTTTACATAGAGCTGCTCTATGTGAGGGATAACATGTTGACTTCACCAGTGTGCATTTTCAGGTAAGGGTTTTAAGGCATATATCCTGAATGGATATCACTGGGGTTTAAAAAAAAAATGTTAGTTTTCTACTAGGCCAGTCATTAATTAATGATTTGCCTCTATAAATCTAAGAATACAACCTAGTAACAGTTCGTATTTTAAGATAGTTGAGGTTTAATACATTAAAAGAGTAGAAAATATAATTTTCACAAAGAAGTTTGTGTCTAGTGGTATCAAATAAGTCAATTATCATTTTACAGTGATGCAACTGAATTTTTTTTTTTATCATTTCAAGCAAATAATTCACCAGAAATTTACCTGGGTTTTTTTCTTTTCTGGACATTTATCATAGGTCTAGAAGAAGAAGAGTAGAAGATTATTGGAATGGGAGTTTTTTCTTAATTTTTTTCAGAATATTTAAGGACAGCTCAGTTTGTTAAACCTTTGAAACTCAATAGGTAATCTAAGAATTTAATGTATTTAACTGTACAGTTGGATAAAAGCCTAACTAGAAATGGCCTCTTTCCCAAGATTTCTATGTGCCTTAGAAAGGCTTCCTGGATTTCAGTGCCAAAAACAGGCAGCAGAGGGCCCAGTAGATTGTAACTCTGAGAATATATGTTGAAACCGAGGACAGATTTTTGCTCCTTTTATATTTCTCCTTAAAATTTGTATTTGTCTCTGGTAAAAGCTAGAGTTTTATTTATTTATTTATTTTTGCTACAGGAAAAAAAAAGCATTAAGATGCATGGATAAAATGGTCTTATCATGTTGGTAGAATTTATGGAAATCAACAAATAGCGATCTATTCTAGTGGGAGAAATCTAGCTTGGATAGTTGAAAGCTAGTGTAGAATTTCAGCATTTATTAGCTTTGAGATTGAATAGCTACAGCTATCCCAGAGAGCACACACCCTTCGAGACGACTATACCTATTAATGAAGATTGTTAAGTTATGTGGAAATACTGCAGCCCTGTCCCCCGCTTTGTGATGAAACCCGGGTTTTTGAGATTTGAAGCTGTAGGCGTCTGGGCAGCAGGACTGGGTAGGCTGATAACATCAATCTCTCCACAATGTTACTGCTTCCAATTCACGAGGTTCTTCTCTCGTGACTCTCAAGGTCTCACTTGACCTGCAGGATCAGGCTATGTCCCCTTTCTGCATCTTCCAGGTGACTTCTCCTGGGAGTTTTATCTCCCCAAGGACTTCATCTGTTCTTACCATTTTCTGTTTTTCAGATTCTCCCACATGTAAATTTTATTTGCAGTATTTCGTATGTATTTATTCACTGATTCACTGAACAAATCTTTTTTGAATTTGGCGCTAGCGTCAGGTGCTGGGAACAGAGCAGTGAACAAGACCTGCGAAGGCTCTGCTCTGGTGGAGGGAGAAACATCTCAAGTGTGTAAAGACAAAAATCAAGACAAGCTGTGACACTCAGAACAGATCTCCGCAGACAAAATTAGAAGTGATCGAAAGAGCTCAGGTAGTTACTTGAGACTGGCAGTTACTTTAGATCGGACGGTCAGGAAGAGCTCTCTGAGCAGGTGATAATTGGGGTGGAAACCTGGATGACAAGAAAGGTTAGGCCCTACCAAGTATTTCAGGTAGAAAAAGGCAATTTATTCCATAGCCTCAAGCTTTGTGCGTTGGAAGAATAGAAAGTAGGCCACTCTATCTCCCTTTACTGCTTTCCAGTTCACCTTGGAGAGAACAGGTGAGCACAGGGGGTACTGTTTTCATTCATCCCCCACTGGAGAATCATGGCTCCCTTGAATGCCTGTGTCTCCCTACACGCTCCCAGAGGAAGAGGAGACCTCGTTTCACCCTCCCAATCACCCTTTTACATTGTTCTTCTGCACTTTTTTTTTTTTTTTTTTTTTTTTTTTTGCCACACCACGTGGCATGCAGGATCTTAGTTCCCCGACCAGGGATTGAACCTGTGCCCCCTGCAGTGGAAGCGCAGAGTCTTAACTGCCAGGGAAATCCTCCCTTCTGCACTTTAAATCCTGTGTGTGAAAGCCTGCTTATCTAGGCGTGCTGATTGTTGAGTTTCTTGCTAGCCCACCCAAGGCACACATAGTGCCTGGAAGGACTTGAATCAAGATCATTCAAAGCAAGTCCTCTATTCTGCAGGTCCAGAGAGCTTAAGTGACTTGGACAAGGCCATTTTGCCAATTTAAGGAGGAAAAGAGCCCAGGAATTCTACATCGCATTCCAGAGCTCTTTGAGTTACCTTGTTTTGTCTGCTATAATGTGTCCCTCTGCGATGTTCCCTTTCTCCCCTCTCCCCACCTTTTACCCCTTCCTCTTGGATCTCATGGTTCTTTCACTTTCTGACCCTTCCCTTCATACTATTTCCTTCCAAAGCATGACAACAGTTCTTTGCCCCATTTCCATTTAACGGGAGCATTTGGTGGCCTTTGGACCCAATAGCTTTTTTCCCCCATAAAATAGATTGAATACAAACAGTGTGGCTATACCCCTGTTGAATTCTCCTCACATTGAGACTATTTCAGGTGGATAGTGCAGTTGTATAAAAACCACTGGCATTTGCAGTCTGTGAATCCGGAATAAAGATGGAAGACTGTTCCATTAGTGCGTGGAGAGGAGATTTTTACAAAGCTTTGTTACTCAATATGCAAATGCAGCCAGGACCAGTGGTGTATTTAAGTGTCCTAAGTTACTTCCAGGGGCCTTCCTGGCCGAATTCTAACTTCTTCACTCAACCTTTCTAAAGGTCATAGTTGGGCTTACAGTAGGAGATAATGTGCAGAAAAGATGTACTTTCACTCTTGGGATCATGGAAAGTCAGACAAAAATAAAGGAGGGGGTGGACTGAGAGGGCTTAGGAAACTGGCTACAGCTTTGAGCCATTTCTAGTCATCATTCAATGAGCCTGTGTACTGGTGCCGTTAATAACTCTAAAGCTTTTTCCAGGAGGTCTGGAGAAGCCCTGCCACCGACACTCAGAGAAAAAGATGTCAAGGTCAGAGGTCTATGAAATGCACAGAATTATATTGAGCAGTTATTTCTCTGGATCTAGAAAGTATAACTTGGGAAAAGTTAGAGATTGATGGAGAATCTGAAACTCATCAGACTTTGTTAATTCATCAAATGTTCAATGTTCAACCATGACTTTACCAAGCTATCCTAATTATTGCAGATGTGCCAGCTCCAAGGCAGGCTTGCTCAACCTCGGCACTATTCCCATTTTTGGTGGTTAACTCCTTGTTATGGGAAGTAATATAAGATGTTTAACAGCACTCCTGGCCTCTACCCACTAGATGCTCAGAGCCCCTGTCACTCCTAGTTGCGACAACTAAAAACATCTCCAGACTTTGCCATATAAGCCCTGGGGGGCAAAATCTTCCCAGTGGAGAACCACTGGCTGCTGGATAAAGGTATTCCTTTTTCTCAGAAAGACAATTCTTATTTATTATTTATGTCCTATCTAATTCTAGAAAAGAATTTCAAGAAGCTTACGGGAAAAAACACAGTTTGGCATATTTGTTAGTTTAATGACTGAAGATTAAATAATATATGGTGATGAGGGAGAAAGTCATACCAGAAATCTAGGCTGAAGATAGCAGTTACATTTAAAGAATATATTAAGCTTTGAGATTCCAAGGAGACAAATTTAAAAGGAAAATAAGTTACATAGATCTTACTGACAAATGAAAGGAAAAAATAAATACTAGTTTTATTTGAATGAGGTTTTCTTTCTGGCCTGGACTTTATTAGGAGAAGTATACCATGATGTTATTTTAGTAGCAGTTTGTATTAGGAACTAAATGAATATCCTTCCCATGTTCACATTCAATATCAACCCAAGAAATAAGAGCAGAGAGAATAATTGTAAACATTAATTTCGCAAAGACATTCTTCACCAGATGTTCATCATAATTAATTTTAACAGTGCTTGACTAAGAAAAATAATTCCTGGTAAATACACAGGGTGGCCTCTCTCTGTGCCACTGAACTTCATTGCTGTGCATTCAGCAAACCGCTAAAAGGGGTCTCTGATCGTGAGGGGATGGTGCTCTATGTGCACAAATCGGCTTAGTTTCCAAGACCAGACTGAAGTCACAAATGAAAACTTGATGATTTGCCTGTTCTTAACCTCCATGGAGGTCAACACATCAACACCTTGCTGGCAGAACCGGTGAATGACCTGACCTCTGTGGCACTTGTCGAAATCCTGTATAAAGCAATCCCCTGGTCTAAGCAGCGCCACAGGTGTGAAGGCTGGCCTTCTTGACTTCAGAGTTTTTCCATTTAACAGAAGAGTGAGTTTATTTTCAAACAGTGTATTCATTTTCTAGGGCTACCATAACAAAGTACCACAGGCTGGGTGGCTTAAACCACAGAAATTTGTCTTCTCATAATAAATAATTCCCTTCTGGAGGCTGGGAATTCCATGTCAAGATGTCACATTTGGTTTCTCCTGAGGCCTCTTTCCTTGGCTTGAAAATGACCACCCTCTAGCTAGGTCTTCTCATGGTCTCTCCTCTGTACACACATCCCTGGTGTCTCTCTTTTTGTCCAAATTTTCTCTTTTTATAAGCCACCAGTCACATTGGATCAGGACCCACCCCAAGGGCCTCATTTTAATTTAACCCATCTACAAAGGCTCTGTTTCCAAATGCAGTCACGTTCTGAGACGCTGGGTGTTAGGGTTTCAGCGTACGAATCTGGGGGGAGCACAATTCAGCCCATGCAAAAAGCTTCCACATAAGTGTCGTGTAAGTGAGGAATTACTCTGATGTATTCATTATCTTCAATTGGTTCCATTAATTCACACAAGGAGATAGATGCAAAGAGAGAACTTTATCCGCAGTGACAGTGGGTGTCAAATCTTCTCAAGCATCCTTCAAGGTTGAGGAAGGCTTGCAGATGCTGTGACAGACTTAAGTGCCATCCTTTCAAGCAAGGGGAGTTTATGTGTATTTCAAGTTGTATAAAACGTTCTTCATTCTGCTGGTGTTCCAGGGACCCCCATCCTCACCCTTTTAATCTGGCCTTTCTGAGCTGATTTATTCTCATGTACTCAGTGATATTCCTGCCTGGAAAAAGAACATGCATTTGCAGACATCCCTGGGAAGTAAGTTAAGGCTCTGTGGGAAGGACTTCAATTATGTATTCCGGGAGTATTCCCTCATTCGTTCAATCATTCATTTATTTTTTTATCAGCATGATTTTTATTCCTTCATAGATATTTTTACTGCCGACTTTTGGTCTGGATGGAAGGATGTGTGTGTGTGTGTGTGTGTGTGTGTGTGTGTGTGTGTGTGTGTGTGTTTGTAAAGCATGTTTTTTATTTTAATTTTAAAAGTTTTCAGGATATTTTTAGGTATGAGTCTCTTTTAGTTACTTTTCCCTGGAACCCAGTGAACCCATTTCATTCTCTTAGCTTTCCCTCTTCCCCTCCCTTTTTGGAACGTTTTCTTTCACTGTATCTTCAATGATTGCTTCTTCTTTGATTGTTCTGGATTCTTCTTTAGAAACATAATTCTTGGGCTGAATCTCTGTTCCTGGTCTTCCATAGCTATCATCTTCTTTTTTAATTACTGTATTTTATTGATTGTAAGAAGCACTATATTTTATGTCCAGCTAAGGAAGACAGAATGCTGTCGATTAAACTATGACATAATGCCATAATTACAGTCCTATGAAACTGGTAAGTTGATCACACCAGCTTCTTTCTTGTTTTGACATTCATTTATTCTTCCAACAAATATTATCAACAATTTCCTGCATGTACTAAGTATTAGTGGTAAACAAACAACATGACTCACTTTGCTCTGGAAAATGGGAAATGTAAGACAGAAGAACTACAGGAAGAGAGCAGCTAAGCTCCCTGAGGATAGACTTCTCCTGCTGATTTGGCATGGTGGCCCAAGGGTCTGGATCTTTTGGATCAGACACTAATTAAAATATTTTATCCCGTGATTTCCACAGCCAGCTGAATTGCCAACATTTTGTTATCCCCAGTGGTCTGCCTCTCATATGGAGAAGGATGATACTGGGGACTGGTGTTGCTGACTTTGGCTCTGGAAATTGCAGTGACCCTGTTACTCAGCACTGTGTCAGGGGATGGGGCAAGGCCTGAAGCATGACCTTCAGGGCCCCAGGGGGAAAGTGGCAGGATTAATGCATCCCTCAAAACTCAACTCTTCCCAGTAAAATGCTACTAGAAGTGAGCTTCCAAGCACCTTGAAGTTGTTTTCATTCCATTACCACATAAATTCTCATAACCTTCATGGTGTGGGCGCTAAGAAGCAGCTCTGAGCTGGTCTCAGGAGACTCAGACACTGTCACCCTGCAGCATCCTTGCTTCCCCAACTGGGGAGTGGAAGGGACGGTCTCTGCTTTGTAAGGCCGTCTCAGGATTAAGAGATAATGTTTGTTATGGGTCTGCTACTGAGCCTGGCACTCAGTAAATGTTCGTTTATGCAGGATGTTTGAGATCCCGGCAAGACCTTTGCATCACCGCCATCCAGCCTTCAGAATCTCCCCTTCATTTACCTGATGCAGGACTGCCAATATCTTATTCTTTTGAGATTATACAATATGGTTAAAAATATTTTATTAAGAATTAAAACCCCTTACCTGAGCAGGAAAAGGGAATACACTTAATGCTTTTTCAGATTAACTGGTCACAGTCGCTAGATGACAACTTAGAAGCCCCACAAGGAAGAGATACTTTGTTGGACATCTGTATATCTTTTGGGTTTTATGTATCTGCGTGTGTTGCGGTTGTGGTTGGGGGCAGCTAGGGTATCAGGACCAAAAAGCCCTGGGCAGGTCTGTTGGTAGGTTGCCTGGTTAGTGAGCACTCATCAGTGGGTACCAGGGGACCAAGTGGCTGCTCGAGACGGCTCTGAAGGGGTTGAAAGGAAGATCCTGGCCTCATATCAATTCAGTCTCACAATTTGCCTGAATCTAATTGTAAAAAGTCATAAGCTTCCCATTACCATTTCAACTTTAGTAGGAAATGTTTTATTAAAATATGTTCTCGGGAATAAGTGCCTTTTCTTTTCTTTTACTTCATTGTAGTGTATCTATAGCTCCATAATGTCCTTTTGTATCTCACTCAGTCGAAAACAAAAGCTAGAACTGAGTTTCCTTTGTCACAGTTTGGACTGTGGGGCTACCAACCACCCCCAGGAGGACATTATATTCCCCCAATCTCCACCCAGTGTCAGAGGATCTTTCATGGAGATAGTGGTGTAGAGGGTGGGGCAGTGTGGTCTTCCAGACAATCTCCATCAGCCACGGTTGTTCACAGGACTGCCGCTAGGGTCCTTTGAGTAGGTGCTTTTGCTGTTGTTATTTGTTTTCTTCTAATAGAACTTTATTGAAGTGTAATGTACACAAAGTAAAATGCAGATGTTTTAGTGGTACAGCTCAGTGTATTTGGGCAAATGTGCACATCCTTCTCATCATTATCAAGGCAAAGAACATTGCAAGCACCCCAGAAAGTTCCATCTTGTCCTTTCCAATCAACCCTCTGCCTCAGAGACAGACTCTTCTGATGTCTATAGGTAACATTTTCCACTTTTTAAATGGAGTCGTGATTGTACTTGTTTGTGTCTGGCTTCTTTAAGTGTTCAACATCATGTTTTTGAGGTTTATTTGTTATTGTGTATACCAGAGATTTGGAATTCTTTTTAACTGGGGAGGAGTCCTTCAGGGGGTGTGTGAATATACCACAGTTTGTTTTCCATCCTCCTATCGCTGGACATTTGGGTTGTTTCCTTATGTTGTGTTTTGGAGAACCAGCTGCCATTAAGTACCACTGCAGCTTGGAGACTGCTTTCTGCTGTTGCATGGACTGCATTTATTTATCAAATCAAGGCTTCTGTCTTGTGAGTCACTGACTTGTTCAAGGTCTACCTCCTTGCCTTAGTGATGAAGCAAATTAAAAGTTTGAAACTTGCAAGTACTCAAAATGTTTTTTATCTTCCCTTTGCTACTAGAGAAGTCATCACTTGAGAATATTAACCAAGTTGGTTATGGACGTTTATAGTTTCATGCTTTGCCAACAATTATAATCCAAAGTAAATTACTCGTGAAATTAAAATGTGTTCTCTACTCTGAGTCATAGTTGTAGAAACCAAAAACATGTATGTATGTAGTATGCATATTTATGTACCTAAAAGCAATAATAATACATAGACTAATATTCAGTTACTTAAACTGTAGAGAAGATTAGAATAGTATGTGAAATTAGAATCATAAACTAATTAGATAATACACCAATATATAATTAATAACATTAATTCAATCTGATTCAACAGACATATTCACAAAAGACAATCTGAAAATCTTCTATTAGTCAATTTCTGATTTATTGCTATTAAAGCATTTTCTCTATACACAGTGAGAAGTTAGAGCTGAGCAGAGAGTGGGTTCTGACTACAAACACATACAAATTGTGTTTTACGGGAAAAGGGCATCAGTAATTTTGGTTAGTTTTAATGTATCTGTTTGAACATGTTTTGAGGGATAAAAATAACTTGGCCTTTAAAATAATAAGAAGAAAATATATAAAATATCACCAATGTTATTAATGATAATTTAGTCATTTCCATGTTATGATCAATTAAAGGAGATGGAGATGGTATACAGTGAAAAATTAAGGCTAAAAAGGATTTAAAAGGAAAAAGAAACAAAAGAGAGGAAACAGGGCTTCAGGGTGTTATGATAACTGGTTAGCTGTTCCATCTTTCTCTCTGCTTCTTTTGTCCACCTCACCAAAACTGATCTCAAAATCATGTGATTACGGTTTTCTCTTCCCTCTAAATTTGTCCCCTATGTTAAACACTGAGGAAAAATGTTTTGACTAGAATTTTAGAACCTGATTCTTGCCCTCAGAATTCTTCTTAGGTACTTTATTTTTTTTAATTTAATTTGCTATAATTAAAAAAAAAGAGAAGCTTAGCAAAAGTAAGTGCAACTGATTGACAAATAACTTCAATTATAAAAACAAAACAAAACAAAAAAGCTCCTTCATTTTAGAAAACTTGCCTGTAACATATTTCAATTCAGCCGGCAGTTACAAGAGATCCAAGAACCAAAGTTTGCCCAGAACCATCCCATGAAATTCTGTGATGATATTGCTTATTTATGTATTTATGGTTTCCTTTTTTAAAAATCAGCAAAAGAACCTGCCTCTTTTCCAATGGGCCAGACTGTCTTCCATTAAAGGACTTTTTTTTTCCATATGAGAAAAATTGCAGAGCAATGCTACAGATCAGCACATGAAAGAAAGAATAAGCTTCCAGAAAATCTTGGAAAGATATACGCTTAATTTTAATGGAATGTTCTGATCATTTACATAATATCGTAGTATTTGAAATGGATCTTGGAGAGCTTTTAGAGAAGGTTCTCTATATACTTAGGACCCACCTACCACCCCCAAAGATCCTTTTTTTTTAGGTTTCTTATGTGATTCCCGTGAGCAGCAGCTATGGAGCTCCACTGGATTAAAACAATAAACTAATTTATGTAGGAAACGACGTGAGGAAGACATGAGGTGCTAAAGGCAAGTCCAAGCTGGGTCAACCTTGTTCTTCAGACCCTCGGCACAGTGAAGGGTACTGAGACCTCGACCCTACTTGTCTCTGCAGTGTGCAGCTCTGATCTGAAGGTTTAACATGGCCATCAGCACCCTGCCCAGCTTACCCAGAGGAAATCCACCTTCCAAAGCCATGCACCAACTGTCACTGAATCACTTCTGAGGCCAGACACGATGCCAGGCTCTGGGAGCATCAGGCATGAGGAGTGAGCAAAGCAGACAAGGTCCCTGACTCAGTGAAGCTGAAAATCTCTCTGGGAGAGGTTTTAAGAGAATTAAGATAAATGCAGCCTCATTTTGAAGTCTTAGTGCTTGCAACTAAAGAGAACATCAAAATGTATCCTTGGAAGAAATGGCAAGGACAGTGAGTGTAAACTACTAATTGAAGTGTCAGTGAAAGGTCTAGAGAAAACATGGGTGTTAAGACTTGGCACTGAGACAATGCGAGGGTGGACGTAAGGACTTAGGAAGCCACGGGCAAGGAAGCAGAGAGGCGAGAGTGGAAGGGTTCACTTGAGTTCGAGAGACAAGCAGAAAAAGTCAATAGACAAGCAGAAGAAACCTTTAGGTTTTGTATGACCTTGGTGACAGCTCTCATGGGTGGGTCAATGTCATTTAAAGGTATGAAAGCTAGAGGGACAGAAATCAATAGTGTTCTGTAATAAAACACTTAAAGATGGTCATGTGGAAGAGGGAAACATGTTTTGTTCCAGTGAGCAGTACAAAATCAGGCTTCAGGCCCAATACTGGGGAGGACCTTCTAAATTTCAAGCCATCTGGAAAGGAGAGGGTGACATTGGATCTGTTGTGTCCTCAGTCCATGGAGGGTGCCAGTGGAAATCAGGCATCCCCTGAATGGTGTCGCTAGAATAAAACAGGACTAGATGATTTGAAGCCTCTTTGATGGAAATGCTGAGCAGAAGAGTAAATGTGAATTTAACAAACTAGTCTCTGGAACTCTGTGTGGAAGAAATTTTTATTTCCTTGACAGACCCAGAGGGTTTAGCAATATTTATTTAACTCTGTGTGTGTGTGTGTGTGTGTGTGTGTGTGTGTGTGTGTGTGTTTTAATCTAGACTGAATTGTCAAGGACTGTTACAGTGTAAAATAATTTACCTCTGTGAGGAAGGTGAGGTTGAACTGTTGATAACATCTAGCCAGGAAAGTTGATGGAGAAAACTTTGCAAGTAACTAAGACCCTCTAAGGTAAAAAGAACATGACTGAATGATTGTAGAACCATACAGAGAGAGCATGATGAGGGTCTTCCAATGACAGAATTGCATTTCTGTGTTTATCAGTACAGCATTAATACTGGGATATGGGGCATAAGTGTGTTATAATTAAAATTGGGTCTGTTTATCTAGGAGCCAAGGAATGGCCATAAAAAGAGCAATACTTTACTGCAGGAAATTACTTTTGCTCTTTATGACACCAGACCCTGTAAACACTATCAACCCTGAATTACATTCCTCATATCCTAAAAATCTATATTGAAGGTTGTCTTAAAGATTGCAACTTGATTTTTCAAGGAAAATGATGTTACTCTTTTTGTTGTTTTGTTTGTGTTTTTGGAGTGATCTTATTGGAACAGTAAAATTTTATATCTCTGAAAGCAGAAGGGGAAAGGGAAAGATTTTGATGTTTAAGAATTCTAAACACAAGCCTTCTGATACCATATAAATAGAATATGTTCTCACCTTAAAAGGAGTAGTAAAATTAATTGCAATTTAGAAGGAAGAACAATCTAATCAGCTAATGATATCCACAGCTAAACGTAAAGACTTTCTCCTTTGCGTATGTGTTGTCCTCCTATTTCTTCTAAATCAATATCTCTGTTTTTAAAAAGGCAACCTTTTACGGTTATGAAGTTAGCACATGCTCCTTGGGAAAAATTGGGGGGAAAGTACAAAGAATAAAAAATATAAACAGCTATAACCCACCACCCACGGATAAATGCTGTTAATACTGCCCTTCAGTCTATTTTATGTGTATATACATATGTTTAATGACATATGTCACAGAGATACTGTTTTGTGTACAATTTAGCTCCAATGACCCTGGCTCTCAGGTTGATAGAAAAGTGTGGGTAAAGGACAGCATGAGAATTGTGACATGACATGAAAATACTCAGTTTAGTAAGTGGATCATATTGCAAACATACATGGAAATACATTACTCTGTGTATCCTTACATAATATTTATATGCTCAGCTGGTTCTAGTGCTGGTGCAAATTTCCCCCAGTAACTCCTAATATGGTCACCAGCTAAGGCTCTTTGTACCCTTCCCTCCAACACAGATTGGGCACTGTTGGTGTATGAAACGGTTTTCACTTAACTTCACATGTGAAGCTGTGTCTTAACTTGGCGTTTCTCTCACTTGACACTTTCCCTCTGGAATCCCCAAGCCCCTCTCGTGTACCTGGTAGAACACCTGCTATCTTTTATTTATTTATTTATTTATTCATTCATTCATTTATTTAAATCTCAGCTTGCTGCGTTACTATTTCCAGGAGACCCTTTCTGACCCACACCAGGTAGGCTGGCTCCTCTTCCCACTCCTCTTGTGCAGGCTTTACGCTCTGAATTTCTAGCACTCAGTCCCACTTGTGTATGAAGCCATCTTCCCCTATAGTCTGAGCTGCTTGAGGGTAGAATCGCTTTTTATTTCTGTCTGAATACTGGGTCAAGCGTAGTGATGGAGAGTTAGTGCCCCATAGATTTGTTAATTGAGTGAATGAATGGATGGATGAATGAATGGAGGCTGAATATGTCACTTAAGACATATGCCTTTATGAACACTATCTTTTTATGAAAATATTGACCGAAGGGGGCCCATTCTGCAAATCAGATGAAGTAATTCGTAGACAACTCGGGTTCTTTAAGAATAGTGGGTGTATCTGCAAAAAAATAAAAAAAAAAAAATGGGATGCACTTAACAAGAAAGGAGAGAGGAGATTTGTGTTCCAGAATTGTCTGGGGACCGTATAATGGGCAGTCTTCTCCAGCGTAGCCAAGCTTTTCTGAGAAGTAAGAGGTGCAATGGACAGGTCATTGCACCTGACATCAGGAGACTCGGAATCCAGGCCTGGAGCTGCTTCCAGTTAGCTTATTACAGTAATTCCCTGACATACAAACCTTCAAGCTGAGAACTTTCAAAGATGCGAACGTGCATCTGGTTCCAGCAAGGAACCAGCACCTGTGCCATCAGCGTCAGGTGTGAGTGACATTGCAACTTGCCCTCCGTCTCCTATTGCTGATGATCCTTCAGCTCTACCATCTCCCACCTCCTCTCCCTCCTCCAGTCGTAACTCTTCTTGCCTGTTCACTCCATGCCAGCCCCTGTATGCCAGCTGTTGTACTGTACTAGTGTACTTTTCAAGGTACTGTGCTGTAAGATTAAAAATGTTTTCTTTTTGTGTGTGTTTGTTTTTTTATGTATTATTTGTGTGAAAAGTATTATAAACCTATTACAGTACAGCACTGTATAGCCGATTGTGTTAGTTGGGTACCTAGGCTAACTTTGTTGGACTTACAAGCAAATTGGACTTATGAACACGCTCTCGGAATGGAACTCGTTTTGTATGCTGGGGACTTACTGTAATTAACTTAAGTAAATGAATTAACCTCCTTGGGGTTGAGTTTATTGCTCAGTAAAATGCGGTTATTAGACTAGATCATCTCTAAGATTACTTCTCGTTCTAACTTTTAAAGGTAGGGAATAATGATATAATAACAAATTAAGATTTCAGTTCAAATCTAGAAATGATTGGAATTGAGGAATAAGATATGATTCTGATGCACCTATTAGTGATTTTCTCTGTTTATTGGGATTAGCAGAAAATCCGGGGGTTCCGAAGACCTCCACAAACCTCTGCCCCTTTGACCTCTTTTAGTGCTTCAAGCATGAGAATAGCTTCTTTCAGAGAAGGTGCTGGTTTTTTGGGTTTTCTTTTTTTTTCAAGTCTTTTGAAAAGTTACAGTGTTACCAGGGATGAGAAAGGAAATGGGGGCTGGAAATGGGACCCGAGGGCAGGTGTGTTTTACTGTTGGGTGGAGAATTAAAGAGACCAGAAGTCCAGAACCCAAGGGTCTTCCTTTCTTACTCTCTTCCTTCCTTCCCCAATCACTGAGTGAGTAGCTGGGAAGTGTCCGCATGTACCAGGCCCTGGGAAGGCGAGCCCTCGGGTCTGGAGCCCTGCACTGGGGCGGCTGGGAGTGTTTGGGAGGCAAAGAGATCATCCCCGGAAGCTTGAGAGGCTGGGAGTTGGTGGGAATGCATTTACTGAGGCGGAGGATAGAGTGCCCCTTCAGAGGGCACGTAAAGAAGTTACAATAAAGGTCCGGGAATTAGGACGCCTGGTTTATCTGCCTAAGTAACCTGAAAAGTAGAACGCACGCTTGAGTATCTGCTCTGGCTCTTGTAGCAGGGCACCAAGAGCTAAAATCAAATCTTCGTCCTATAAAGACATGTTGAATTGCTGTCTCCTGTTTGTAGTCAGAATTCCCTGACATAAACTAATCTGAGACTTGTCGTGCTAGAACTAAATCCCTGGAGAAGATCACTAAGCCCATTTTATGCGGAGGTGCGCACAGGTCTACGAGCGTGACCGGGGCTCTCTCCTACTCAGCCCAGGTGGCTGCACCAGTTAGGTATCTGGGGGAAGAATAATTCTGCTTGGACCCTTTATCCCTGTTCATTGGGAAGAGACTCATTTACTGTTATGTCTCGGTGTTTCAAATTATATATTTGCCTGCAAAGTAGAATAGCTGCTATTCCAGACTCACAGCCAAAGACTTCTTGAAACCATTGGATACTCTCATCTCTAGAAACCAGTTTCAAACCTCTGTAGGGACTCAGAGGAAGGTATAGAGAGTGACAACATAAAAAGGGAAACAGGGCCAAAGGAGTGAGCAAAGAGACATTTAGAGACCAGGGCCACAGAATTTGTTTATTTAATAAAACTCTCCATGACGTTCTGCCTGAAATGATTCTTTGTTTCTGAGGTTCCTCCTTTCTATCCCTCTGTCCATATCAAACTCACTGAAAAATATTTCTGATTCCTTTAAAAAAATCTTTAACTTCAGTGATACCTTTCATTTGTAGTCAGTGTCAAATCTAGAGTGAAGGCAAATTCTTACCTAAGGAGCTAGTCTAAATTTCTGAAAGGAAACAGCAATTACCTACTACCCCTAGAGCTAAATAAAAACGAAAATGGAATGGGGAAAACAAGACTTTCTGAATCTATTTCCTTCATTTGGTGATAGCCTCAGGCCCTAAATCTCATCTTGTAGAGCATCACATGTCTAGCTTTAGTTTTATTCAGCTCAATTCTATGGCCCTAAATCTCATGAAAGGCATGTTATAAACTCAAGGAATTAAATTCTTCATGGATTTATGTGTGACTCAGAAAATGCATCCTCACAACCCACAGGGGAACAAAATGGTTCTGTTTCCACAACGTCTGCAAATTGCTGTACTGTTTTGTTTTTTTTTTTTTCTGAGAGATGCAATAATTAAAGTCATAAGAAATTCAGGTAAGCAGGTGGTATCAGAGAGTCCCAGCCAATAACAAGACATCATTGAGGGCAGGGAGTAAAGCAACGGGGGGTGCAGAAGCAGGCACTAGTCAGGTTCAGTCAAGTAAACAGCTGTTGTTAAAAAGAATTATATTTTGTAGGAAACAGTACTCTCATTTAAAAACTGGCATTCTGGAGCAGTTACCTTGTCCATGCTCTTGGGGTTGGGGGTGGTGATTATCAAATGCTAGGCGGGGCTCTATTTTCATGTGCTTTAGATAGAGGGTAGGCTTGGTAGACTGAATAATAGCTGTCCCCACTGCCCCCCGCCAAAAGATGTCCAAGTCCTAATCCCTAGTCCTGCAACTGTATGTTTAGATGGTAAAAGGGACTTGGCAGATGTGATTAAATGAAAGATCTTGAGCTGGGAGATGATCCTGGGTTATCTGGGTGAGCCCAATGTCATCACTAGGGCCCTTAGAAGAGGGGGGCAGAATGGGGGCAAAATCAGTAGTAGTAGATGTGACAAGAGAAGCAAGAGGTTGGAATGACACAAGGAAAGGACCCTGAGCCATAGAATGAAGTTGACCTCTAGGAGATTAAAAAAACAAGCAGATTCTTTCCTCAGCATTTCCAGAAGGAACCAGCTCTGTAGATATCTTGACCAAAACCCAGTGAAACTGACTTGGGACTTCTTACGTCCAGAACTGCGAGAGAATAAATGTATTGTTTTTAAGCAACTAAATTTGTGGCAAATTGTCACAGAAGCAATAAGAAACATATTGTAGGTTCCTGAGGACTCAGGGCATCAATTTAAGGATATAATTGTTTAGTTCTTAAGTACAAAGTAGGAGCTAGGTTCTGCTGAACCCGCAAAATGGCATCTACTTATAATGATAACATTTCTTAAGTGCATTGCACTTTGGAAATTACTTTCACATGCAGTTTTTAGAAGTAGATTCCCAGATTAGAAGGAGATAAATAGCAATTTTTTTCGGAACCTTAAGGCTTAAGTTATTTAGCTAGACTTCCTAAAACTCTGAAAACTAAAGCAAGCATTGGTCCCAGAGGTTAGAACACTTAGAGCATGACTTAGAAGGAAGTGATCTTTGAGTTGTAAAGAGCTTTTAGAGAATATAGAATGTAGAATATAGTAGTTTCTGATGGACTTCATGTAGCTAAAGTGTATGAATGATACACTGGCTTTTACCTCCGTTGTGTTTCTTAGTCACTAAAGTGTGCCAAAAATATGAGAGCAAATTTTCATGTAATGATTTTTTTTAACCAGAAGAAATACACCAAAACGTTTAATGTCAAGATTAGAGGTGATTTTATTTATCATTTATTTTTATATTCCAACTTTTTCTTAATGAGCATGTATTAACTTTTATAATCAGAAATGTAGTACTGGGTGTTGTGTGTTCCTTCTTTCCCTCCCTCTACAGTTGTGATTCTTATTCTTGCTTTGGAAACAGGTCACTTTGAGAATTGGAGGAAAACTGTGAACCCAGGTTGCATAAAAATGCACATTCACCCGATTTTTTTCCTTTAGTACAAATGTCAGGGAGAATCACAGATAATCCTAAATCCATCCATGAAACTGCTGAGAGTCCTCGAATCCCATGTGAGAGTCTCCATCCTAGAGTTGGTGCTGTGACAGGTTAGTCAAATTTTAAATAGCTGGATGGAGATAGCTTGGTAGAAAAAGGATGTACTTAAGATCTGTTTCTTCCACTTTCTAGCATTGTAAACATAAGAATCATTTAACAGCTCTGGGACCTAACATTTATCTTAAATGGAAATCATGACACCCACTTAAATACATGTAAAAGTTCTTCACAGGCTATTATACAAATATTATTTAGGTGCTTTATAAATTGAGAGAGACATAGTCTCAGTTTGTGTTCAAAGAATTATGACTAAAACCTATACTCTAATTTATGCTTAATTTCCATTGAACTATTATTGAGAAAAATTTCAAAAGTGAATTTAGGTAGATATTGTCTACATTCTTAGGGTGGTAATGAAAATAGTTTTCTAAGATTCTTGAATTGGGAGTTTGCAAGTCACTTTTCTTTGGAAATCACTAATGCTTTACAATTATCTTTACCAGAGTTATGAATTTAGTTATGTGTTTTGGCACATGCATATGTGTATGTGTGTGCATATGTGCATGGGTGCACATGTTCATATATGTGTTTAGCCCATTTATACTACATACAAAGAACATAATTAACCTAGAACATTTAATTGCTATGAAAGTGACCATTCTAGTAATCATTGAATATAAATTGGTTACAATGTTAAATACAGATAAGACTATAAGTGCACACAGAATCTTTGTATTGAGAATATAAATGAAAGCTCATTTCTCATTTTTTTGAAAATTGAATAATTTTTTTCTGTTGAAGTATTCAATATTTTTTTTTAACATCTTCATTGGAGTATAATTGCTTTACAGTGGTGTGTTAGTTTCTGCTTTATAACAAAGTGAATCAGCTATACCTATACATATATCCCCATATCTCCTCCCTCTTGCATCTCCCTCCCACCCTCCCTATCCCACCCCTCTAGATGGTCACAAAGCACCGAGCTGATCTCCCTGTGCTATGCAGCTGCTTCCCACTAGCTATCTATTTTACATTTGGTAGTGTATATATAAGTCCATGCCACTATCTCACTTTTTCCCAGCTTACCCTTCCCCCTCGCCATGTCCTCATGTCCATTCTCTACATCTGAGTCTTTATTCCTGTCCTGCCCCTAAGTTCTTCAGAACCCTTTTTTTTTTTTTTTAGATTCCATATATGTGTGTTAGCATACGGTATTTATTTTTCTCTTTCTGACTTACTTCAGTCTGTATGACAGTCTCTAGGTCCATCCACCTCACTACAGATAGCTCAATTTCGTTTCTTTTTATGGCTGAGTCATATTCCATTGTATATATGTTCATTGCAGCTCTATTTACAATAGCCAGGACATGGAAGCAACCTAAGTGTCCATCGACACATATATTCAGTATTCTTTTTAAAAACCCGATTCACTGATATATCGTTAAATCGATGTTATTATCATCTCCCACAACTCATGTAGAGTGAGGAAAGATAAGTCAATGCTCACAACTCTGAAATGAATGCTATGCACATTTTGGGTTCACTTTAATAAAGCAGGCTGGAAACCACTGAGAGTATTTTTCCAACATATTAGTCAGATTTTAAAAATACACTAGATTTGTAAAGCGAAGCCATCTGCTTATACCAATCTGGTATTGCTTCCATAGGTAAGAATGTTCACAAGTTTTTGGTACCAATAGTTTCCACTTTTTCTTTATTGAATCAAAATATTAAGTGACAATAAAATTCCTTCCAGGTTTTTTTTTAATAGATGGAAATCTGTTCCCTATGAGAAATAAATATATCCAGCAAAATTAATCAACAAGACTGTTATAACATTAATGCAATCAATTACTTCTTGAAAAATCTAACTTAAAACACTTTAACATTCATTTCGATTATCCTTTGAATCTAAAATGAAGGTCAATAATACTATCACAGAAAAAATAAAATAAGCTTTTGAACTTGAATTATAAGGAAGGGATACACATTCATTCTTAATTAACTACCTGAAAATTTGTCCCAAGTGCATCTTAACATTACTTTTTGGTGTTCTTCCAAATGACTGAAAAATGAAAAGGGTCATCAATATTGACTAAATTCTCAGAATTACCTCATACATTTTCAAATAAAACCCATGTAATCCAGAACAAAGGATGAAAACATAAATGCCAATATATCTTTTTTAACCCTACTCAAGCTCATCCCAAATTAATTTATGATAACTTATTTGTGAAAAAATGTTGGGCCTTCATATTTCATCCTTAATTTTAAGTGTTCAAAAGCGATTGACTCACAAAGGGAACCATGTGACAAAATGGAGTGAGTCGCTTATTGTGTGGAGATGATCAAATAAGTAAGCAGGAAATATTTGAGGAATATTTGTTTCCACCCTATCTATCCTTCCAATTCAGACTCACAGGGAGATAAAAGAATTAAAACAACAGCAACAATAATAATGAAACTAAAGATATTTCAGAACACAGTTTCTCTGAAGCACTTAAAATCTATTTTAACCAAAAGATGTATGATGTCTAAGCAAAATACAGAACATGACAGGGTTAATAAGGGTACAGTCCCACTTATAGACTTACATAGTCCCATTATACCCCATTTCGTTGATTCTAAGATGCAAAGGTTTTTTTTTTTATAAATATCTCTGAAATTGATACACATCTTGTAATCTATGACGTGACATAGTTGAACAAAATGGTTTTTTTCCTTTGTAGCTAACTGATGCATCTTAAAGTCAATGGTTTCTTAGATCCGATGAATTTGGTTACATTGAAATAATGGCTGTGGCAATGACATATATGAAGAAAAATAGGTAGACTGTTACTTTGTGAAAATAAGAAGTGTTAACATTTAATAATGACATCAGTGTCACAAAATATGTTCCTTAGAGTTTTTTGTTTATTTGAAGTTGAAATAATGTACTTGTTTTTAGTAAACCAAACAAAAACTTACATATTTGGAATTTAAGCAACCTACTCAATAAAATAAACTAGAATATAACAAAATGCAGAAGGCAAGGGGAAAAGGCTCTTTAAATAATGAAATCAGTATCAATAAGGCTGTTTCTTGTTTATATATTCTCCTCCCTTAGACTTCATTTACTTTTGTATTTATAGATGATCAGATATGTTCATCTAGTTTGCAATGATTGATTCAATGTAACAAATTTGAAAAGGGGGCATGTTGTCAATTGGCAGCCTGAAAGCAAGGGAGAAAACAGGATGTGTATTGGGGGGCGGGATGAGTCACAAAGATCAGTAGCATTGTCCTCTCCAATCCAAGTGAAGTCAGTCTTGCAACCTTCAGTAAGCCCCAAGAATCACTGCTGGAACTCAGAACTCAAACTACATGTCGTCTTAGGGATATAGAATGGTGATTCGGGAAGGTTGTGATAATGAACAACTTGTATTAGGAAGCCAAAGTATAAATGTCATTGTTCTTGTTGGAACATTAACTTACTTGAAGGTTTAGGTCTTAAATAATTGAAATGGTATTTTAAATCGTATATAAATATATGATTACATTGGTTTGGCCAAAAAGTTTGTTCGGGTTTCGCGTACCATCGTACCAAAACCCGAACGAACTTTTTGGCCAACCCAATAGCTAATATAGAATTGTCATGGACTTTTCATATTAAATATTTTGCTAATGTTTTGGTTTAAAAAAAAAAAAACTACATGTCATGTTAAGTTGAGCCTAAATGATCAAGCAAAGTCTAGAGGACTCTGTATATCCTATTTATGGGGTTGAGATTGTGCATATTCCAAATCGAATTTTAGATTTCTTTCTTCTCTTAAAGAGATCAAGCACCATGGGGTAATTTATCCCTGACAGACTGGGCTAAGCAAGATTTTCTGTTCCTCATATTTGGTGTTAACTGTTTGGCTGTCTTTGTATCCAACTTCTTAATTCTTTAAGCCCCTACTCTGCCTTGCCCCATTTTAAGAACTGGGTATGTGGCAGTCAACAAGTGAGACACAAAAATATGTCTTAGGTTTGTGTTTTAAAAGAGCAAGATAGTCCAAATAAATAAGATACATATTAAAATACATATATAAAAATACATAGAATTTTTCAAAGTTGTGACTGCTATGCAGAACCTTAAATCAGGGAAAGAAGAAGGGATTGACTGTGTTTGGAGGTTGCTATTTTAGCTAGCTTTGTAAGAGAAGATCTCAACTGGGATGATAATAAGTGAGCAAAGGTTTTGCAGGAGGTGAGAGAGTCAGATGGAAGAGCAAGCACAGAAGTCCTGCCACAGCAACGTGCCAGGGAGGTTGAGGAAGGCGTCTGGTGAATGAAGAGAGAGAAGCAGAGATGGTGTCAGATAACAAATGAAGGTAGATGAGAGATACAAATCACATGGAGCATGGTTTGTAGACACTGTGAGGACTTTGGTTTTTACTGAGGTGTAGGATTTTGAATAGAGGCGTAATATAACCTGATTTATACCTTTGACACTTTGGTCACAGTGTTGAAGGCACATCAAAGAAGACCAAGGGTGAATCCCAAGGGACCAGTCAGGTCGCTATTGTAATAGTCCAAAAGATCATGGTGGTAGGTAGCAGTGCATACAGTGGGAAGTGATCATGTGGTAGATCTATTTTGAAGATAGAGTGAATACATTTTGTTGAGGAATTACATAAGAGGTACTAAAGAAAGAAATGAGATTAGTATGATGCCCAAGTTTTGGGGCCGGAGGAACAAGAAGAATGGAGATGTCATTCCAGAGATGGGGCAGATTGGAAAGCAGGTTTGAGAAAGAAGACTGAGAGTTTAATCTTGGCCATGTTAAGCCTGAGATGCCTACTAGACATCTTCATAGAAGTGTCAATGTAGGACTTGGTCATTGAAGAAATGAAGACCTGAGTGATGAGTTAAATGATTACCAGTAGCTATCATTTATTGAACTTGCACTATTTGGCAGGCACTGCTGTGTTTTATATACATGTTCTCATTTAATCCTCATAATAACCTTATTGCATTATTATGACCATTTTACAGAAGAGGAAATAGAAACTTAGAGAGGTTTAGATGAATTGCTCAAGGATGCACAGTCAAGCCTATGATTGCTTTACTCCAATTGTGATTTTAGCTACTGTTTTATATTACCGAGGGGAGTGTGGGCAAGAGGCAGTAAAAGTGTTCCAGATACATGGAACAACATATGCAAAGTAGAGGGGCCAAAGGGAGCATGGCATCTTCTGGAGACGTTGCGAGCACAGGGAAGTAGTTGAATAATCAGCTTCCAATGAACTAATGCTTGTGTGGTACTTTACAGTTTTAGAACTGTTTTCTCATAGGCACACATATTAATCTCTGTGAGGGAGGGAAATGTTTTTATTATCTCTATTCAGTGAGTGGGGAAAGAGCCTTACAGAGCTAAGTTCACAAATTTAGTCAATTATGAACCAAAGTTTCACCTTGGACTTCTTTTGCCAAAATGAAATAATTTTTACATTTCTAATTACTTAAAATCTTTTTCAAGTACCCAGTTCAGAGGTGAGGAAATATACATGGGAATACATACATTTTTGATCTCGAAAAAGACATGGAAATTGGAAAAGAATTTCCGAGATAGAAATGAGTGATCTGGGACATCATGACAATAATAGCTGTCATTTTTAAGCACTGAGGATGTACCAGACACTGGACAAGGATCTTTACATTCATTTACTAAATTTAACTGCACAAGAATTAAAAAGGAGATTTTATTATCATCTCAGTTTTAGAGGTGGGGAAATTGAGGCTGAGAGAAACTGAAGCAACTCACTAGAGGTCATTATACAGCCAGGATGGAGCAAAATCCAGAAATGAACGAGACTGTCTGAAATCAGAGTTCAGACTCCTGACAGGTTGCTCAGGAGCCACTCTACCTGGTCAGTAGTATATTGTTTGTTTTAATGCATTCAAAGGTGAAATGAACGACACCGAGGAGGTTCTCATGAGTGTAACATTATTTTCTGAATTACAGCAAGGTATGGATTTCGGTTCACCCGCCCGGAACGGTTTTCACCCTGGTTTTTTGCTACACTTTTATCACAGTTTAAGACAGCAGATGGCTCTCTTGCGTTTTCTTTCGCTTACCTCTATCTGTAAACAACTAAACAGCGTTTTGGGGAGGTAAAAGGAAAACTAGAGATTAAGCTAAAAGACTTTGATTAGCCCAAGTGCTGCCCCCCACCCCATGCTCCCTTAAAACCAGAAACCACCTAAGATAGAAGCGTTTAAGGCTTGTGAAATTCACACTCTGAGTAGACGCCCTGAGACTGAGTCGTCCGCTGTTTCAGGCGCTGCGCCAGGGGTTGGAATAAATCAGGAAAGAAGGAGTATTTCTTGGTTCTCAAAAAGCTGAAAAGCTTCATGCTCCAAGGTGGGTTATTAATGCCAGTGGAAGCCGTGAGGATTAATTTCCTTTCCGCCTTGGGTGGCTTGGGGTGGGCAGCGGAAAGCTGCTTTTAAGGGCAGAGAGTATCGGAGCCCCTCGCAGCCAGCAGCGCGCCCACGCTCAGGGGAACCTGCTTGCTCTCCGCGCGCCCTGGCTGTGGCCGGATCCTTGTCCGCGGTGCTGAACCGCAGCTGGGCGTTGAAGGGAGGGGTCTGAAGGAGACAAAAAACCGACCTCCCCTTGGATAATACAATCCAAGGAATTGGGGAGAACCCTGAATTGTAAGAAAATGCCTGGAAAGAAAAAGAATTAACACAGCTATAATAAGAAGCAGCTTAATCTCACTCTGTTCAAATTATTATACTACACTCATATATCACGAGGATTAAAAAAAAGAAAGCAGCAGCTAACTAGGTTATGTAATTTGGGGCAGTTATACTAGATTGAAAAGGTCACTATACTTAACATTTTGCTTCTTTGAAAAACTCATTACTAGCTTTAGGTAAATATGTTTGCTTTAATTGTAAAGTCGTTCGGAAATTCCAATCTGTACTGTCTGAAATGTCCAGATAGCCACTGTTCAATAATGGAAGGTAGGAGTAGCTACTACTTCTGTTCAATACGACTTATTTCGGTGAATTTCTTAAAAGAAACACTTGAATAGCCTTTTATTAGATGTATCCATCTCTGCAAATGTCCTTCCCTTTTAAAGCAAGATCATGGCAATACTAAATACACTTAGTAAACATGTAAGAAAGAACAAAGACATGTAAAACAGAAAACAAAAAAAAAAAGGTAGACATGGAGCAAAATAGTTAACACACCCTTTTTTCTTCACTTTTTCTATCTCATAGGAGATTAAGGATTGCAAATTTCTGGGAAAATTACTCATGCATATTCCTTTTAGTAATCGTAGTTATTACATATATATAGATTTCATGTAGATAAAACATGGTAAGGTGGGGAAAATAAGCTTACAGAGTATGTTCTTTAATGTTAAATAGCATATACATTATCGTAAAGCCAATGATATCTGCATTGGACCCAAATCTAAACAGTCCTCTTAGATTAAATTCTCTTCCCCAAGAGAGGCTTATTAGTAAATACAGTGAAAAACAGCTGAGCACTAATTGCTTCCTTGGAGAGACTGTGGATAAGTTCCCTAGAGCAGAATGTGTCTAGCCTCCCTGTAATCAGCCCTTGTCTGAACTTCTCCCACTTGCCTGGCTGCAAGTCTCTGTAGTACTTTACTGCCTATTCCTGAGGCAAAGAGAAAGTGGGTGTTGGTTCAGAACTGCTCCCAGGGCTGCCTTCCGAGTGTGTCTCTCCTCTTTCCAGCTCTAAAGCGGTCACCAGAAAAGTGATTGTTACAAGTACCAATTATCAGATGAGTTTTCTTTCCTCCGTTCTTCACACTGGATTGCGAGAAGTCTAGCTTGTGGGTTTCTTTTCTTTACCTTCTTGGAATGATAAGCAAGCAGTCTAAAGGGAAGAGGAAAAGGTAAGAAGCCATAGGAGCACAAGCTACTCCTAGTTCTGTGGCTCGGAGTGTGTCCTAGGAACCAAAGATCTGTATTCTTCCAAGCACGAATTGTTCCTCTCCCAACCTCCTTTTCTAGGGTGCCCTCCACTTGCTCCCCTCCTCCTGGACCTTCATATTTTTGGTTATCCATGACAGAATGCTGCCAGGACACAGACAGGAAATCAAGGAGAAGAGGCAGCAGCTGTTGTATCTGAATTTCAAACACAGTTCACATGCTTTGCTCCCTGGCTTTCTACCCAGGGACGCCAAAGACGGCAGCTCAAACTGGAGTGTCCCTCAGTCCGGCTGCTTTCTGTTGTCGCTGGAATACTGTGACACCCCGCCCGCCCTTAATATTCTGTGGTGGCTTCTTCAATATTCCGTTCCCGCTGCCGTTCTGCAGCAGCTACAGCTGCTGCCATCTCTTCCTCCAAGTGCTAGAGAGCAAATTTGGGAAGGGGGTCTTTCCACACCACCTCTCCACGTCTTGTCCCCTTCCCTCGTCCCTCCTTCCCTCCTTCTTGCTCTGTCTGCTACGGTTTCAAAATGACAAGCCTACTTTTCCTGGGAGCGGAAGGGAGAGTCCAGCAAGTTTGGGTGGATTAGGCAGGGAGTGGAGGCGCCTCCCTCCTCAGGACACACTCTCCTCCCTCCCAACCTCCCTCCTTCCCCCTCCTCCTTCCCGGGGTGGAAAGGCTCTGGAGCTGAAGGGATTAGCGGGGAGGGCGGGATCCACCTCGCGTTCCAACCACGGCTGAGAGTGCCTGCGGACCAGGAGGCACGTTAAGATCCAGAAGCCCTCGCTGAGCCTCGGAAGCCTCGGAGACGTGCGAGTTTCATCCAAGAAAAAGCGCACTGATGATTCCTTCAATTCCACCCGCTCTGGCTCAGCCTCTCAGCACCCCACCCCCTGCCATCCGTTTTAGCTTTCTTTTACAGTATTATTAATATTTTTAAAAGGCATTATTATATATACCTTTTTCTTTCCTTCTGAAGACTGGCATAGGAGGGGGACGGGAGGGGAGTGTAGCGGGGTGGGAACGAAGCGCTCTGATTAGAGATCTCCGGGGAGAAGATTGCGCTCTCCAGATGCTGATCTCCAAAGCACTTGACGATCACCGGCGGACTCCGAGAGCGGGCGGCGGCGGCGGCGGCACCGGCCGGGGGGCCGCTCGAGTCCGGCGCTGAGTCCTGCCCAGCGCGCTCTGGGCGGACCGACGCGCGGGACCCGGCCGGCACCTGCCCTCCATCCCTTGCCCGGGAAGAAGGCGGCCGGCTCTACCTCCCGCCCGGGAGGCGGGCCGGGCAGGAAGGCGGCGCGAGCGGCGGCGCCCGAGGCCCCGGCCCCGGTCCAGGATCCGACGCGACCGCGGCGGCGGGCACGACCTCGGGCTCCCGGCGTTCGCCCCGCCGCGCCCCGGGCGCATTTGCGGGCCCGGCCCCGCGCTCCGCGGACAGGGCGATGGGTCCCAGGCGGGACTGAGCGCTCCCAGTCCCCGGCCCCGGCCCCGGCCCCTCCGGCCTGCCCTCTTCGCCGGCCCTTCCCGCTCCTGTGTCCCCAGCTCCCTTCCCTCGGCCCCTCCCTCCTCCGGACCCGGTCCCGGGCCCACCATGGCCGCGGCCATCGCCAGCGGCTTGATCCGCCAGAAGCGGCAGGCACGGGAGCAGCACTGGGACCGGCCGTCGGCCAGCAGGAGGCGGAGCAGCCCCAGCAAGAACCGCGGGCTCTGCAACGGCAACCTGGTGGACATCTTCTCCAAAGTGCGCATCTTCGGCCTCAAGAAGCGCAGGTTGCGGCGCCAAGGTCTGTGTGGGTCCCGGTTGGGAGGCGCGCCCTCGGCTCTCTCCCCTCTCCCCGCCCGCGTGGGGCCTTTTCGGGCTCCCCTGCCTCCCTCCGTCTCTCACACCCTCCCCCCGCCCCCCCCCAACACAAGTCTCCCTCCCGAGCGCCCCGAGCGCCTGCTGCCCTCGGGAGCGGGGCATCTGCTCCCAGGCAACCTGTAGCCACTGGAAACTCACCCCGCCGGCAGGTTGGCCCGCTCCCGCCGCTGCCTCTCGCTCTCCGGGTCCGATGTGGGCCGACTCCCAGGGAAAACCTCTTTCTGCTCCGAGGGTCTTGGCTCCCCCTCGGGGTCGCGCCGGCTGCTTCCAGCCCGGTTGGAGATGCCCGGAATCTCCGGGTCTGGCCTCCCGGGTCTCCCGGAGCCCCCTCGGCTCCCGGACCTCGGCGGAGGGGCTGGTCCCCGCCTTGCGCTCAGCAGGGGCTGGGGTGAGGGAAGTGAGCCGAGGGTGTGTTGGAGCTGAGAGCCAGCCCAGTGGAGATTTCCCGGAAGGCTGCTTCGCGAGCAGCACTGGTCACTCTGAAGCCCTTGGGTCGCATCTTGGGGTGAGGAGAGGGGCGCAGAGGGCGGAGAACGAGTCCCACTTGGGGGTTTGGCAAACATCCCTCATACGTGGTAGTTTCGATTCAAGGACTCGCGAATTACGTGAGGCAAAAGAAGCAGTTACTACACACGGATGACTATAATAGTTGCCTTACTATACATATTTTTTGAGAGACAGCTAGTGCCCAACATGACCTTCTGTTGCTGCCTTTAAAATGCCAGGGTCCGAGAAGGCGACTCACTCCTGAGCTGGAGCCCAGCGCCTTTTGTTCCTTTCCGCTCCTCTCCACATCCAGTTGCTAGGGGCGGTTGTTTGGAGAGCATGTGGGGTGTTTTGTGGGAGAAATGGGGATTGCTTGCTTTTCATTACTAAGTAGGCCCCGCAGGAAACACTGAAGAATATATTTACGTTAATAGGAGTATATGTTTGCCCAGCACATTATATTCCTGGTGCCCAGCTGTATTTATTTTAAGTTCCCTGTTGTTCCAAAGATGTGTGAGAGAAGCATATGCTGTACGTGTGTATCTATGTGAATGTGTGTATGTGTGTGTGTGTGTGTGTGTGTGTGTGTCCCACACATTTGCAGATTTACGACCGAAAGTTTCAGTGCTTCTTTAAACAAAGACTAGAACTAATTTTTTTTTTTTAATCGCTCATTGTCACAGTTAGAAATTGGAGTTACTTGCTCTTAGAATCAAGCTTAGAAGGCAAACATCTGAGGAAAAGCAGAATGGAATTTTTAAGGTAGATAAATTATATAGCTATAAAAGAAGGAACTTCACGATGAAGACTTCGGAGACAATATTTTCAGACCAGTGTAGAAGCTATTAGGAAAAAGGGACTTTAATTTTACACTTTAGCCTAGAAACTGATCCAGCAAACCTTGGTATTATAAGACCAACTCAACTGTTTTAAACATTGTTGACCCATGGAGGGTCACATTATCATGACTTAACGTATTTGCTTCTCCCCTAATTTCATCTGATCATCTTTTAGAACACAATTTTCACCAGGTAGAGCTCCAGTGTTGCCATCTATTTGAAGTAAATAAACATATTTTCTTCTAGATAGGACTGTTTAATATAAATGATGATTAAAACTTAGTGCATATTCTTTAAATATAAACCAGTAGATTATTTTATAAATATGAACAATAAATGTTCTGTGTCATATCGGGTGATGAAGGAGGGTTTGCTTTACGCTTGTGAATTTTAAGATGGGCATGAATTTTAACTTTTTACCGGATAAAGAAAGGCATCTGAGCTCTCTGATAGTCTATTTCAACATTTGCAACCCTGACTGTTCTCTTGACATTCATGAGTTTGCACTGATATATTCGAAGTCACTTTTGCTACCTTATTTTTGGTGGGAGAATGGAAAAGAAGATAAGCTAGAAGGAAATTTCATCAAGACCTTTCCTTTTATCCTTCTTATGTATCTTATATATCAAGAAATATATTCTTCAGTGAAGAAAAATATAGATATATCCCTTGAGTATCAGAAAGGAATTATTAATTTAAGCCAAAGAAATACTAAAACTATGTTATGTAAATCATATATTGATATATAGTTACATGATTTTACAATATATTATTAAATATAACTATACATAATTATTTTATTATTTAATTAAATATTCTTTTAGGAAACATTTTTTAAGCATATTTTCCTTTTCCTCCTATACTCACTCTTTGCATAAGAACTGACCCCAGGAAATTTTGAAAGTCTGATTTGTTAATTTAGAGATATAACTTTTAGGTATGGCAATTCTATATATCTTTGCATTTGAAAATTATTAATTTGGCAAAGCGTTGTTGCATCTTTGTAATGTGTCAGGTCCTGTTCCAGGTATTATATGTGGAGTGTTGAAAAGAACAGACGAATCTCCTTCCATCGTGGAGCTTACAGACACGGGGTAGAAAGTCACTGCAGATGGCAAGGAACAAGTTAATACGAATTGCAAACGTCGAAGTCCTAAAAAGCACAAAGAGGGCTGAGGTAGAGAACCACGGGGAGGGGTGAGGGTGGATAGGAAGAGGGACCTAATTAGATCAAGTAGGCAGGGTGGGCCACACCAAGAGCTACAGGTTGAATGCTGACATCTGAGAAGGATGCAGAGACGCAGAGGTTTGAAGAGCAATGTGTGTGAAGCCCCTGAGGTGGGAATAACCTTAGCCTGTTGGGAGAAGCAAGGGAGGTGTAGAAACTTTAAGTACACTGTCATTTTATATTATGTCTATGTTGTCTGCAGTTTGCATTTTGACAAGGAAATACAAATATATTTGACATGTTTGCCAACAAAATAAGGAACAGCTCGATATTTTGTCTTTTGGGCAAGAGTAGTATACATTTCTTAAATGTAGGGATTTTTTCTTTTTAATCCTCCTATAAGTAGTAATTTAATATAAAGAGTATGACATATCTATTTATCCCTTTTGGTCAGACCTTACCCCCCAACTCTGACCACCTCCTACCCCCATAAAAGGATGGCTTTCGTATCTGTAAAGGACAGAAATTTGCAAGATGGCTTAGTGGTCGTGGTGAGCATCACACTTTATCTTACCTTTCCAGATTCATCTTCCTCTACTCTTCCTCTAACTCCTTAGACTCCAAACATCATTCAAGGTTCAACCAGGGACTTCCCTGGCAGTCCAGTAGTTAAGACTTCGCCTTCCAATGCAGGGGGTGCGGGTTCGATCCCTGGTCGGGGAGCTAAGATCCCACATGCCTCGCAGCCAAAAAACCAAAACATGAAACAGAAGCAATATTGTAACAAATTCAATAAAGACTTTAAAAATGGTCCACATCAAAAAAAAAAAAATATTTAAAAACTAAAATAAAATACTTGGTCTTTAAAAAACAAAAGCAAAAAACCCCACAAAGTTCAACCACGTGGTTTCAAATCCCTGTGCCTTTGTTTGTGCTTCACTCCATGCATAGATTCTTCTTTCTTCTCTCTTCACCTGTTGAAATTATCCCCACTTCTTAAAGCTTGAAAAAAAGTGCCAACTCCTCTGAGAAGTCTTCCCTCATTGCAGAGAAGTAAAAATAATTCTCCATTTTATACCTCATGATTGTTGTTTATGCCCAATCATAATTAATTCACACACATATTCAGTAGATTGTAGTTGGGAGCAACGTCTCTGTTTTCTGCACTCATAGGCTCTCAAATCTTTACAGAGTGTCTGCCATGCCCTGGGTACTTGTCACTGCCCTCAGATTGAAGTGAAATAAGGAATGTCAACGTCTCCAAAGCTGAAAAAGTGTCTTTGAACCACAGTGCTCTTAACTAGACCATTTTAGAAGTAAATATACTTTTCAAAATTTTATATCTTTTTTACTTTCCCTAAATATACACATATAATCTATCCCTTTTTTCAGGGATTGGAATGTGACTACATATTTGTGAGTTACTCTCAAGAATGCAAGAATATAACCAACCTCACTCTAAGGCTTAATGTATGAAAAGAGATACTTAGAATATCTGTTAATTTAGCTAAAGAAATAAGAAGGTACAAGGAAACCAAAAATTTGCAAACAGTTTTATTATTTGGAATCTCAACAAGAAAAAAAGAAAACTGAAATAGAACCTACATGCAATGACGTATATGAACATTTTATCCTAAAAGTGTTGCATTTTTGTTATTAGCTTTTAAACCAAACAAGAGCTTTCATTTTTATAGGATAATAACCTTTCAAAATCTTTGGTATAGCTAATGCAATTATGTGTTGAAATCTTTTTTTTTTTTTTTTTTGGTTACTGTCATAGGAACCATGGTATCATGTGTCATGTATGTTTACTCAATAGTTTTGTGGGTTTCTTACTGACACATTTTACTTAAATTACAGGATGTCATAAGAAACAAGGACTGTAAAAATGAGCTACATAAAAATTGTTTTCAACTTATTCTTTTGTATAAAAGGCAGAAATATATATATACGCCTATATATATTTATTTGTTCCTCTGTGATAATGAAACTCATCAGCTATCCTAATAAAAGAGAAGTGGTCTTCCTTCTTACAAGGTACTATTTAAGGAAAGCCATGCTCACCCTCAGAAAATAATCAACAGCCAAGAGTTATCCAAAGTCCACCATTCTCGTGCTACTGCTTCTGAGCCATCACCATTGAAAATGCAAAGACCGCCTGCTTATTTGGGCTCTTTAGGTCAAAATAAAACAAGAGAGTAGAGTATTTTTCTCCCAAAAGATCATCCTTCTTTTCTTTTCAGAAGTGTATTTTTTTTTACTTTTTTAGGGTGATGTCTGTGGGAGTCTTCCTACCTATCTTTTGATAATACCTGTTGCTAACTTTTTGATAATCAGAGTTTTATTATTTGTTAGTTTTACTAAGGCAAGACAAAATTATAGTTTTTCTAATCTGAACTGTCTCATTTTTTTAACAAGGGCTATTTTGTCAAATGTAGGGTTTCCAAGTAAGAGATATTATGGGCATATTACTGACTTGGTACATAAAACAATCTTAAAGATTTTTTTAAAAACATTGACCTTGCTTCCTTATATGTTTTTTCTGTGGCTTAATTGTTATGATTTCAAACATTCTGCATTCGCTATAGGCTTCTGAAAAAGGATAATACCACCATGGTGCAATAAATTAAGTGGTGGATATGGAAAGTGTGAGATAGCATAGTAAGTCAGGTAAGATGCAAGTAAGGTTAAGTAAAATGGTTTGCTTTGGGTTAAGTTAGATTCATTGATTGAGTTGAGTTTACATATATTGAGAAAATGGTCAGTACTATTAACTGGTGAAGAAATCCTTTGACATTTCTTTATATAAGATTTCGGAAGCAACAATTCCTCTCAAACCCCCCAGTAGGTTACCGTTATCAGTTACAGACTTCACTTTATATTTCAAATTAGTTTAATTATTAGTACAGCTCTTCTACATTTACCTCCCAAATTCCGTTTGTCTGTTAATAATTTTAGTCTGTGTAATGTTACTATAAGAAAATTATTTTAAAATAGACAGAAACCTCCCCTCTCTTCAATGTAAAATGATATCTTCTAAATTTTATTTACTTAATTTTAAAATAATGGCAGAAATTGAAAGGGAAAGGTAGATGAAGTATTTTTCAATCTGATTTATCACTTAGTTCCAAAATCTAGGTTTCTTTCTAGGTAAACCGTATATTAATTTCTCTCCAAATGGTGGGAAATTTTAGCCACAAAGGGCTATGATATTTAGATAATACAAATTGTGTGTGATGTTTTAAATATTGTCATTTTGGCACTCAAGAGCTAAAAACAAACAAAAAAACAAACAAAAACCAAAAACATAATGGTAAACTCAAACATATAAGAGACCATTTTAGGGGGGTTGATGCAATTTAAAGTCAACTGCACTGTGTTGACATGAACAGAGAACTAATTTAGTAATTTTATCTATAATGATTCCAGCATTCATTTTAAGAAATTACTATAATTTAGTAATTTTATCTAATAATGAATATATCACCATTCCCTGTTTCCTGGGGGTGAAGGCTAGCAGTAGGGCATGGTAGTAGGAATCTAGCCACCTTTTATAAAAACCATTTTATGATTGTTACCACTTTGTCATTCAGGAAAGAAAAGGTTATTTTCATAAAGCTGTATTGTGTGAAATATTTTTTGTGGAATATGCGTTTCACCCTGTGCTTTTATAGTTCTTTGGTATCAGGTTTAATAGGGACCCATGTGGTATTATGATGGGGGACAGCCACTTAAAAGTCAGTGTCTCACCAGTGCCTGGCATATAGCTAACACTCCACAGCATTTACTGAATGAGTGAAAAATCCTGTATTTCTCAGGATTTACAAGTAACAGCGGTATAGAGTGGCAGTTGAGATCAGTGTGCACATGGCAATGGCTATAATTGACTCAGGCACTGTGCCCTTGAGTACTGTTTCATCCTCACAACAAGCCTATGTAGTAGGTATGCTACATTATGCATTAATTGATGATACACTAAAATATTACCCATCTATCCATTTTATAAATAAGGTATCTAAAAACCAAAGAAAAGAATGAGTAACTTGTCCAAGTTTACATAACATTAAGGAGTGGAGCTGGTTTTAAAAGCCAGGTTCCAGGCTGACTCTAGGGTCCCTACTCTTAACCAGTGCCAATTCTCAATTGCCACATATTTTATTTCATTACTTCAATTAGTTGAGATTCATCACCATTTCATAGCAAAGGAAACTAATGCTCAAAAAATTTGAGTTTTGCCAAAAGACTTACACGTAGCAAGTGATAAAACTGGAATTCAAGAGCAAATTGGTCCTTCAGTCCTCTATTCTTCTCACTACTTTACACTCTCCATTCTTCATGACATCAACATTAATGGAAGACACATTATTTCAAGGCACATAGTAGATGCTCACCATATATATCTGTTGATTGGGTGCATGTAATAATGTGTTATTTACTCTTTAAAATTGAGGGTGTAGGAAAGTTTGCCTGGAATTAGAGACTTATTTGTGGGATTTGGGGAAAGGGACAGTAAATAAATAAATGCTGTATTTTACCAAGCCATTTTTGACATAGGAATGTAGCTTTGGTTTTCCAACAAGTGTTTGGAAGTGACACATGTTTGATGTTATCTTCCTAATGAATTGCAGCATTGACCTGAAATTCTGAAAAGGATTAATTTGGAGGGCTTTCATGAGCATGTAGTGACTTTCATGATAGGTCTTTCATTAATTTTTCATTAATTTTCTTAGATTATATATTTTCAACATTTCTTATTTCTGTTAGGAAGCCTTGTTGGTTACATGCCTTATTGGCTTTATTGTACATGATAAACTGAAGCAAACCAACAAGGTTATAGAGTCACAAATCAATCATAAAAATTGTAGATTGTTAGAAATCTAGATAATGTATGTTTTATGCTGCTTTTGAGTTAACACATTGGTTCATAGTCTTTTTCTAATGAGTTCTTAGATCTTATTCTTAATACCAATACCAGAAAAATGTAATGTAGTCAAGGCTAAGTTGTTCTTAAATTGTATTATGTACGTTATAGAGATTGCACATGGATGAATGTTTATTTCTGGGGTAGCCTTACAAATCTAGTTGTGTGTTATTTAGATATTTTATTGGCTTATCTGACTCTTCTTTTCTTCTTACTTTGCTTACGTGGTAAGACTAACTGGTTAATCCAGCTGCCCACCTACTTTGTGCCTGCACCTACACAGCTGATTTTGCCTGAAGAAAAACACACATATGCATGGATTGGTTCTACTTTAAATTCATAGTCAGTAACATCAAGTGGGCCCTTGGTACATGTTTTTTAATAAATTTGTTTATTTATTTATCTCTGGCTGTGTTGGGTCTTCGTTTCTGTGCGAGGGCTTTCTCCAGTTGCGGCGAGCGGGGGCCACTCTTCATCGCGGTGCGCGGGCCTCTCACCGTCGCGGCCTCTCCCGTTGCGGAGCACGGGCTCCAGACGCGCAGGCTCAGTAGTTGTGGCTCACGGGCCCAGTTGCTCCGCGGCATGTGGGATCTCCCCAGACCAGGGCTCGAACCCGTGTCCCCTGCATTGGCAGGCAGACTCTCAACCACTGTGCCACCAGGGAAGCCCCATTTTTAAAAAATCTATTTCCAGTTACATAGATTATATTTCTTATCTTCTTTCTCTTCAGATATCTATACCTCCTCCCCCATCCCCACTGTCAACTATGTTCTTACTTCTATTTTTCTGAGAAAACAGAAATTATCAAAAATAAATTTCCATATACTCCACAACTGCTTTTGCAAACCTATCTGCAAATCTATCCGCTTTCCCCTTTTCCCTGCTGAACTTGGGAATGAACTCTTAGTACTCCTATTTAAGGTCAAGACCTCTACAAATTGAGGAACAGATCGTTTCCCCTACTCAGGGACATCAATCCAATATTTCCCTTTCTCTTCTGCATCATATAATGTCTATATCCTGGTGTATTATTCTCATCAGCATATAAATCTGCCGTAATATAGCTCATCTTAAAAGTTAATCTCCTCTTGATTATGCATTCCTCTCTTGTTATTAAACCAATTATCTTTTATTGGCAAAACTTCTTGAAAAAGAAATCTCCAGTTTCCCTCCTCCCCCTCTGTCTTGAACCCTTTCTCATCAGGTTTCTGTCCCCACCAATAAGCTGCTCTTGTCAAGGTCATCAAGGACCTGCAAGTGGTCAAATCCAAGGGTTTCTTCTCAGTCCTTATCCTACTGGTACAGCATTTGGAATTCAACTGACACAATAAATTTGTATTTTTCACTCTAATGTGGGTAAAGTTAGCATCAAAATACTTTTAACATGCCATTTACACCACTAAAGCCATTCATGTGATCATCTTTTCATAGTTATGACATATTTGGATTTCTAAATATGTTAATGGGTTAACTATTGCCATCATGCCCCGTGATGGCCTGCCAGACACTGTTGGTACTCAGTTGGTCCTCAGGTACCACTAGAAGGCAATGGTGTTTTCTTACTTGGGAGAAGATCCTTTTCATCACATGCATTTGTATTGGGCCTGAGTGACTTGCCTCTACAAAATATAGGGAAGAATTTGAATGGTCTTTCTAAGAGTTAGTTGGTTTTTAAAATTTTTGTCTTTATTGTCAAATATAGGTTTGTGACAAGGTAATCACTCTTTTTTCAAACTCTTTCATTGCTAGCGTAGTCAATAATAATTGGCAAACTAAAATCACTCAACATCACTCAAATTCAAGCACTGTATAGAAGGAAACAGTCCTAAATGTAAGACGGCTACTTAACAAAATTTATTTTCTGTATGTGGAATGTTTTCACTGATAATATTTGATTTCAAGTAATGCTAATATGTTCTCTTATGTATCTATTAAAAATAGATACATAACTATTAGCTCTGGTGACAAAGTTAAGGCAACTTTTTTTACATTTGCATTTTTGATTTTTTTAAAATATCCTGTTAGAATGACAGAGGACATCTAAGGTATGGGGAATGGTGAAGTTTTGGCAATTAGAGTTTAGGAATAATTTTATAGACAGAGTTCTATTATCTCTTCTTGTTAGTTTCTCCAGGGGGATATGTAACTACTGGGTTCAGTGGCTACTACATGAATATGTTATCTTTTCGCAGGGAAATCTTGAATGTTTGATGGACAATTGTTTTCTCCAGAATCCAGCAATTCTCTCCATTTTGAAAGGGTCTTGAAAATAGAATCTCATTGCCTGATGTCTTTTTATCTACCACATGCCTCATTGTAGCTCTTTAAATTTCTGTAAATAATTCCTGCCTAGCCTGAGTTACATTATGCCCTTTAAATATTTGTTCACGGCTTTTTATCCTCCTTACCATTTGGCCAGCTTACAATTGTTTAACTCTATTAATGTTTCTGCATAAGTAAATGCCACCAGCACCTTAATCATTTCTGTGGCTTCGATTGTTCAATAATTACCTCATCCTTATTCCAGCAAATGAGATCACTGCTGTTTTCATGCTGAGGCCAACCTTGCCGTAGAGAAGGCTGAACACATCTGCCGTAGAGAAACCTTCTCTCTGGTGGGTGGGGTCGGACTTGAATGGAGGGATGCAGAGGTTGGACAAACCTATGCAATACAGAAGGATCTGTCTTGGCTTCATGCCTGACACATTAAAGGAGAATGTAGGGAAAGTAATCAAACATCTTCACTGAACCTGCTAGGATGAGAGGCGTTGTATATCTTATCTCTTACTTCTTCCAGTCGCAGGAAATAGGGAGCATTATTTTTATTTTCACGGATGAGAGAAAGTGAAGTAATTTTGCCACAGACTCGTACTTGGCAGAAGTAGTATTTGAATGCCGATCTGACTGATACAGGGTGAACATTTTTAGAATGAACACAGTGGATCTTAAATAATAATAGAATTCAGCATTATATTCCAGTATCTTTCTGGATCCATCCCTGGGATAGGCTAGACTGTCAGCCACAGTGTTTGCCCCTAATCATTCTTACCGGTTTTATGTATTCTCTCCTGGGTGCTCCAGCAGCCGCTGTGACCAGCGACATTACACGCAGGATAACGTCCTCGCTCAGAAGTGTGTCCCAGCTCTGTCTCCACTTTTCCATTTCTCTCCAATGCTTGGGACCACGGGCACCAAGCTGAAGAGAAAGGCAGAGCTGTAATGGGTTCATTCCATAATCTCTTAGACTTTCCTTTTGGAGTAAGCTATCCCAGATGGTGTGGCGATGATGAAGTTTTCCTGTAAGGTTTGGAGTATTTTATGTATGTCAGACTTTTATATTTTTCACCCCAAGGCCTTTGCATTTTGGAAAGTTGTAAAAGTAATAAAAGTTGCTGAAGTGTCAAGAATATGCAGTTAATAAGCAGAGGTTTCCTCTTCCCCTGCGACTGCTGCTGAGCTGATGCAATTTTTATCATTAGAAATGTCCCTGGTATCCAGATATTCCCATGACTGTTATCATTTTACTCTCTGGATGATTCATTGTTGTAGGGTCAAGTGAAACTGAGACTTAGAGTACAATAATAAGCACTTTTTGGCAACATTTGCACCAACATCTTAGCCTAGAGGTAAACTTTTCACATCTGCATGGGTTTTTCTTTTGCCCTGAGATAGTAGCAGCCAGGGATTATTTCAACAATCTCCCTCAGTTCATGAATTATACCATAAATATTCCTATTTGTTCACTTTTTCAAAAGGAAACACAGCACCCTGCAATATGTCATCATAGTTGGCTGGCATCATACTGCTGTGACTTTTTTTCTTTTACCCCCTACACAATGCCCTTTGTTGTCTTCTGAGGTAGGCCCATAGATGTTTTTCTTAAAAAGTGAACGCAAGGAAATCCCCCAAATCTCCCCTGCACGGCCTCTCTCATTCACTCGCATCACTATTTTTACCACCACCAGTTACAGCCCCAAGCTCCTCACATCACACCCCTCTCCGTGGTGTGGTCGGTAATGGGGAGAGTGTGGACTCAGACCCTGGGGCCTCGGGGCCTTGCTCTGCCTCTTTCTGGCTGAGCAAACTCTATTGATACGCAGAGACCTCTATGCAAGGAGCAGGCCAGGCAAGGTGATTTGGAAGAATACCTTTTTTGAAAAATTTTTATTGGAGTAGAGTTGGTTTACAATGTTGGGTTAGTTTCAGGTGTATAGCAAAGTGAATCAGTTATGCATATACATATATCCACTCTTTTTTTTTTTTTAGATTCTTTTCCCATATAGGTCATTACAGAGTATTGAGTAGAGTTCCCTGTGCTATACAGCAGGTTCTTATTAGTTATCTATTTTATATGGAGTAGTGTGTATATGTCAATCCCAATCCCCCAATTTATCCCTCCCCCACTTTCCCCCTGGTAACCATAAGTCTGTTTTCTATATCTGTGACTCTACTTCTGTTTTGCAAATAAGGTCATTTGTACCCTTTATTTTTTAGATTCCACATATAAGCTATATCATATATTTGTCTTTCTGTGTCTGACTTACTTCACTCCGTACGACAATCTCTAGGTCCATCCATGTTGCTGCAAATGGCATTAATTATTTCACTCTTTTTTATGGCTGAGTAATATTCCATTGTATATATGTATCACATCTTCTTTATCCATTCCTCTGTCGATGGACATTCCTCTGTTGATGGACAAGGTTGCTTCCATGTCCTGGCTATTGTAAATAGTGCTGCACTGAGCATTGGGGTGCATGAATACCTTTTTTTAAAATTAAAAAAAAAATTTTACATATACATGTGTCTATTCTTCTCCAAATTCTTTTCCCATTTAGGTTATTACAGAATATTGAGCAGAGTTCCCTGTGCTATACAGTAAGTCCTTGTTGGTTATCTATTTTAAATATAGCAGTGTGTACATGTCAATCCCAAACTCCCAATAGTAGGCCTTAGAAAATCAAGACAGAGCTATGTTCCTTTGCCACAGGGATTATATTTACATTAAAAGGCCATCTACAGAGCAGAATTGTCCTCTCAGTGGTCTGTTCTCAGTGTCTGTCTCCCTGCCCCTCGCACTTCCCCACCCCACGTGCTTTCCCAATTGCTTTGGCCCCATGCTTCCTGTTGGCTGTTCACTAAATATAGCCTGAAGATAATTGGTTAATTATCCGTGTATCTTATATTTATTTTGCCTCCTCTAATCCAAACATTTACAGTTTTATCTGTTGTTCCAGTTTGAGACAGTTGCAGCTACGCCTCCTCCCTTCCTCCTTTTCTCTTTCTCTTTTTGTTTGATTGTGAGAGAAAGAGAGAGAAAATATGTTGTGTGTACGTGTGTGTCTGTGTGTAAATATAAGATTAACGCGAAGCATGCTATGTGATGCAGATATCACGTGAGGCATAAAAACAAAGTAAGTACTAAGTATGTTCAATTCTAAATTTATATATATATATACATATATATATATGTATATATGTATATATATATATATATATATGTATATATATATATATATACACACACACATACACTTAAAATTGATGTGCTCACACTTGTAACTATTAAGACAGAAAATTTAAAAGAAGCCTACTCAGGTCCCTACTAAAAGTCAGCTTAATGCCTCCCAGTACTTCTAGAACTCAATTTTTTCAGACATCTTTTTTTGTTTTTCCTTAACAAACCTCATTATATTTTTCTGGGGTTGACATTTGCCCAGAATTTTTTTTTTAATTTAGAGCTTTGATAGATAAAACCCAGGCACACTAGGTACTAAGCCAAAACCCATTTGAGAAGAATGAAGTTTCAATGAGGAAATATGGAAACAATGACAAGCTTGGAAGAAAAAAGGTGTAACTAAAATAAATTCACACACACACACACACACACACACACACACACCACAACCATGATCTGCAACTTAAATGGATGTTATGGCGCCCATAGGAATTTCAATCTTCCATTTTAAGTCCTTTACGTAATATTGAACACATTCATCAAGAGCAGCATACCATGTCCCTAAATAGCAACTAGAATGCTTTACAGGGAATGAGAAAGAAAAGACAAACAAACAGAAAACTGGAAAAAGTAATCTACATGGTAGCATTGGACGGACTAGAAAAAATAAGACCATTGGATGGTAACCGCTTGGAATTGATGGCAGCAGCAAGCTTTCTTTGGAGGAGAGGGAGAAACACTAAATCAGTGAAGTTCTCAATTTTAAGAAGTTGAATTAGTCAAACATAGGACTAAAGCTATTGGATTTGTATCAAAAGTGCTGGTTTTGAAAGTAGGTTAGACTAATGCGTTTCTGCTTAACAATCAGCCGGTGAAACTTCAAGATTCTCAAAAACCATGACAGAGTGGAAGAGCAAAAAAAACATTCTTTGGTAAAAATCTCAGTAAATAGTAATTTTCCTAGCGAAGAAAATAATTATAAGTCAAGAAGATTCCTTTGTTCTTCAGGGAGCTGGTTATTCTGTGGTTATTAGCACTTGTATCCAAGGTGATTCCATTTAAAGAGTGCATTCTTCATGAGTGGTTTGATTAAACATACTGGTTTAATAGCTGCTGTATCAATATTGGCTGCAAGCATCTTGTTTCATGCATATCCTACTATTGGATTTCAAGTTGCAGCTAAGAAACTACATAATAAAAAACAGAATTTGTACTACTTGTCTGTTGGGTTTATTCTTAAGAAATATATGAACCCTATTAATTCAAATACATCTGTATACCATAAAGAAAACCTTAAGTTTAAACAATTACCATCAGGAAGCTAAAAATGAGGACAGAACAGAAAGACAGAAGAGATAATATAAAGAGAGTGAGAGAGAGAGAGAGCCCTCTAAATGTAGAAGGTTCAGTCAGCAAGCAGAATCCTTAAGGTTGAGACTTTGTACTCTCTTACAGGTATTCTGCTGGCAGAGTGGCTGTAAGTGTCTGGTCCTCTTTAAGCATTTGTTGCCTTGGGTAATTTAAGGGTGTTGCTAAACTGATAAACCTGAGATACTCCTATTGTTGCAAGTATAATAAATATAAGGCAACCAATATCTTAGCTCATCAAACTTTACCATTATCTACATTGAAACTCATAAACACTCTTCAAAGTAGACAACATCATGCCTAATTTTAAGTGAAACAATGGAAACTTAGGGAGATTAGTAATTTTTCCTGGGTGATATAGTCTATACTACACTATATACTATACTATACTCCTATACTATAGGAGTAGTAGGATTAAAACCCTGTATTTTTGGATTTCTACTGTGGGGGCTGCTCCTTTATCATACAGCTGCCTTCTCCCCTGAAGTTTCTTCATAATGAATAAGAAAAATGTACGGAGAATCTTCGTAGCAACTAGGGAACAATTGCAAGTTTTGAGAACATTCTTCCTAACCAGGGTTGCAAGTTACCCACTGGGAAGTCAGAGGGGGATGTTAAGAATTGTGGCTTTAGTTCATCTTCTCCCATCTCTTCTTTCTCTTGCCTGCTTCTATTTAATTATGGGCAATTCCACTCCACTTTTTTTTCAGAAAGATTTTCTTCACTTTTATTGCTTCATGAATTTTGCAAGACTGTAAGATCCAGGAGACAATCCAACAGAATAAATGTTCTTCCCCAACTTTTGGGAAACACTATGATTCTTCTTTTTGTCCATCTTAAGCTTTTGTTTTTCAAAAACACATTTGTTTTTCTATTGATTCGAAAATCCTCTCAGTATTTCTCATATAATACTACAGAAGAAGACATTAAAAATCCCTAGAGTGAAACACTTCCAAAGGCTTATTTAATAACCTTTAGATTGAAGATGATATGTATGTCATCTAATTCTATTTCATAAATTTTATAGCAGTTTTTACATTCAAAATGGTATCTCAATTTTAAAATAAGTATTTGATTGAAGTATAACATTCACATTGAAAAGTGCACAAATCACATGCAACTTAATGAATTTTCACAAGGTGAATACTCTTGTATAAAGTTCACTTGGATCAAGAATAAAGCAATGCTCCAGAAATCCCATCCATATGCCTTTCCAATCAGTAAACCCTAAACATAGGCAGTATCTTGACTTCTAACACAATATATTAGTTTTCACTGTTTCAAAACTTTATAAAAATATACAGCATGTGCTTTTTGTGTCTGCCTTCTTTTACTTCACATTAAGTTTGAAAATTTATTAATATTATCTCTGGGAGTCGTTTATAACATCGGTAGCCATGTCTCCCTTTATCCTGATATTGATAATTTGTGTCTTTTTTCTCAAATACATAGGACTTGCACATACAAAATACCCATTTTGCTGACATGTATTATATTTTATTAGTCTGTTTAAAAGAAGACACTTTGGAATTAGTTGATTTTTTTCTATTGTATCTTTCTTGTTTCATTAACTTCAGTTCTTAACCTTATTTCCTTCTATTTTCTATAGATTAAGTTTGCTGTTTTAACTTCTTGAGAGTATAAATTATAAGTTCATTAAGGCTTTAAGGTATTTAAATATACATTTAAGATTATAAATTTATCTGTAAACATGGACCTGTAAGCATTTACCTTTAGCTGTATTGCACAAGTTGTGCTGTGTTATATTTTAATTTTCCTTTTAGTAAAATATTTTCTAATTCCCATTGTGATTTCTTCTTTTACTCATGATTATTTAGAAGTGCTTGTTTACTTTTCAAACATTTAGGGATTGTCTAGTTTTTTATAAAAGTGAATCACTAAATTTCTAGGTTAAAGCCACTGTAATCAGAGAACAAATGAAATACACAGATTAAAAACAAAATGTTTATATTTTTTCAGGTGGCAAGTAGAACGTTTTCTCTGTATCAATTACGTCATTTGGTTAATTATGTAGTTCAAATTTTTTCTTTTAACAACTGATTTTTTTCTCCACTTTTGTCAGTTACAGAAGCAACTATATTAAAAATCTCCCATATGATTGTAGATTTTTCTGTATTTCCTCTAGACCTGTCAGTTTTTGCCTTCATTCTTTATAGGTTAATATAAAATTATTATATCTTACTCGTAGACATACCGTTTTATTATAACATCTTGTTTTTTTGCTTTAATGTTTATTTTGTTTGCTATTAGCATAACTACACCAGCTTTCTTTGGTTTAGTATTTGCATGGTGATTATTTTTCATACTTTTAACTTTTCTATATCCTTATACTAATCTTGACATCTTATAAACATAAATTTATTTTGTTTTACTTTAGTTTTTGTTTTAAATACACTCAATCTCTGACTTTTAATGGGAATATTCAGTATATTTACATTTAATGAAATTGCTGATATAGTTGAGTTTAATTACACCATCTTAACATTTGCTTTTTTAAAAATATTTATTTATTTATTTATTTATTTATTTATTTAGGTTGTGTCAGGTCTTAGTGGCGGCAGGTGGGCTCCTTAGTTGCGGCTCCAGGATTCCTTGGTTTTGGCTCCCCGGCTCCTTAGTTGCGGAACACGGGCTCTTTAGTTGTAGCATGTGAACTCTTAGTTGCGGCACGCATGTGGGATCTAGTTCCCTGACCAGGGATCGAACCCGGGCCCCCTGCATTGGGAGTGCAGAGTCTTATCCACTGTGCCACCAGGGAAGTCCCATCATTTGTTTTCTCTTTGTCCAACCTATTCTATATTCTTTTTGTTGTTGTTGGTTTCTTATATTCTTTTAATGTGTCAGGAATATTTTCTATTCCATTTTCCACCATTATTAGCCTGAGGTTTATATATCCATTATAAATATTTTAGTGATTGCCCTGGATATTATCACATTTAATACTGACTTAATACAGTCTAACATAAATTTGAATCATTCCACTTTTAATAAAATATTAGAATCTTATTATACTTTACCACTTAATCTCTCTAGCTTTTTCTTTCCTATTGCCATGCTTTTATTTCTATGTATATATAAAACTCATAAGAAATTATTTTTATTGTTTAATGCACTCAATATTTATTTAGATTATTGTGTTTTTCATTGCTCTTTATTCCTTCCTACATTCTTGTGTTTCCATCTGTGATTTTTTTCCTTTTGCCTAAACATCTTTTTTAGTAGTAGTAGTAGTAGTAGTAGTAGTAGTAGTATTTTAGCGTCGTCTCTTGGCTATGAATTCTGTCAGTTTTGTTTGTGTGCAAATTTATTTATTTTGTCTTTATTTTTGAATAATTTTTACTGGTCATAGAATTCTAGATTGGAAGTTATTTTCTGTCATCACTTTAATGATACCATTCTGTTGTCTTCTGGCTTCCATTATTTCCTCTTGAAAATTCAGCTGTCATCTAATTGTCAATCATTAAAAGGGGATACGCATTTGTTTTTCTCTGGCTTTTTTAAAAAAGATTTTTCTCTTACCTTTTATGTCAGCAAGTTTATCGTGATGTGCTTACGTATAGTTTTATCTGTATTTCTCTTGCATGAGGTTTGCAGCACATTCTGAGCCTGAGGTATAAAGTTTTATGTCAGCTTCAGAATTTTTTAAAATTATATTCAAATATTACCATTGTCTCACTTCCATCTTGCTAGTACTTCAGTTACATTTATGTTAGTCATTTTCATTATGTCTCACATGTTCTTACTCCCTTTTCCAGATTTTGTACATTTTTATGCTCTGTGCTTTAGCTTGCAAATTTTCAATTGAGTTATTTTCCAGCTATTTAATCCTGTCTTCTTTTGCTGTTAGACAAAAATCTATTGATTTCCTTTCCATTATTATATATATTTTTCAATTTTAGAAATTTCATTTGATTATTTCAGTTCTCTGGTTAGATTGTCATCATTTCTTCTCTTTTCTTAAACATATCAATCACAGTTACTTTAAAGTCTGTGTCTGTTAACTCTAATATCTGGAAACCTAAGAATCTGTTTTTATTTTCTGTTTCTCTCTTGGATCTTGTTGTATTTTCTTTGGTAATTTGGCAATTTTTACTGAGTTTTGAACATTTTGGGTAGAAAACCATAGAGGCTGTCTATGATTTTATCTTCTTTGGAGAGGATATTTTTTTTCTTTTTGCAGGTAACTAGAGTAGGGGCAGAAAACCCCATTTTATTCTAGTACAAAATATATTTGAAGTTGATTTTCAAGTGTGTGTGTGTGGGTTTCTGTGTCTGTGTGTATGTGTTAGCTTGTCTATTTCTAGATTATATTTTGGCAAAGAAGAGCTTTATAGGGGTTCCAATTGAAAGCCTGGATGTTTACCAAGGCTACTACTCATTGGCAAGCCCTGAGCTCCAAGTTTTGTCTCCTTAGCATTGTGGACTGCCAAAAGCTCTGCTCTGATTTTCAGCCTTTTTCCTTCCTCTGCTTCTGAAGCAGCAAATTCCGAGAGAACAATTGAAGCACAATACCATGCTTGGCTCCATGTTTCCTTTTGGGATGTTGGCCCCTCAAGTCCTGGTTGCCTGGGAAGCTCTCCAGGGCCTTCAACCAAGTTTCTTTCTTTTCTTTTCTTTACTTTTTAGAAGTATCTAGCTTTCACATATGATGAGAGAGTTGGTTTTGTACTGGTTAGTTGGTCATAACTAGCAGTGAAATTGGTTTCCTAATTTTAAATCCTAACTCTCAGAGAAACTGGCAATTCAGAAATATTATTTCACTTTTTGGTCCCCATTTCCTGAATATAGAAAGAATAATCACTATCTTGACAAAAATTAACAGAGTTGTTGAGGTACATAGGTATGATCAACAATTCAGTTACAAATTTTCTTCTAAGTCATTTCGTTGTGTTGGAAGAAAATTCTTGACCAGCTTTTTATTTTATTTCCTCTTTTGGAACATTATCTACTGACTAAATTCATTTTCAGTTCTAATTTCTAATCTAATCTGTAGCAATGATGGTTTGCTTTTGTCAATAATTGTTTCTGGATATAAATCTTTTGTATATTATTTGTGTCACGCTATTATAATGCTTGTATTGCCAGCTTTAAGTATTTTAAGGCTTTCATGTTCTACTGTAAAAATGGGGTTGTTGTTTTCATTTTCCAAATTCATTTCCTGGCAGTTGCTAACAGTAACTAAAGTTGTAGATCATCAAACCAGCTTCCAGAATGTTAAAAACTTGTGGGCTTGCAAAGAATAATATAAAGATTTGTATGTGTTCTAATTTTGGCTTTGTCCTTAAAGTTTACAAGAGAGATGAAATGGCAGATCCCATGCTCCAGGCTACTATAACTCTGGGAAAGAGTTTTATTCGTATTCACAAACACCTTTAAAAGACTGGAGTACACTTGACAAGAATATTCTTGCTTGAATCCTATGGTATGCTTTGATGCTGGTACTAGCTTATGCCCCACCCTGAACTGCCTTGGTCTTGCAGAGCTCTTTCAGATTAGAGAAGTGTATTTTTGAATAAATGACTCAGTTGCTACACGCTTCAGTATCTTTATTTGTGAAGTAAGTTAATATAATTATATCTATTTTGCTTGTCTCAAAAGTAAGACTCAAATGAGATCATACACGTGAAAGTGCTTTGTAAATTGCCAAACTCTATATACATACAACGAGGGGCAAACCCTGGGCCTGGGTAAAATCATTCAGTACATCTGTTGATCAGGGCACTCCTCTTCTGTATGCATGACAACACATCTCCTAGCACATTATGTTTCTAATTTCATTCCCAGGAATATTAACATAAATCGGTTTGGAAATCTAGGCTGGGAGGAAAAGGTAAAAGTTATTGGTTACTTACCTTCACATTTCTTATCTTTATTTGTGCTATAGTGTATTTTCCTGTGTCTTTCCTAGAAGGAATTTTTAAAAAAATCATCCAGTTCATTAATCTTATTGTATAGATAAGGTAACCCACAAATATAAAGCCCAAATATGTAAACTTTCCTATGATGGTCTCATGTTTAGTCATTGTCAGAGCCAGATTAGAAATGATTCTCTTAATTTGTTTTGTTGATGTGCTATGAGTATAACATAGCATTACACCATTTCAGATAAAACATACACACAGATACACACATGTCTGCCTGTGTGTGCACACATATACATACAGAAAAAAAAAAAAACTTTTCTCAGGCTGTGCTGAAAGATCTAACTTCATTTCATATCTCTTCCTTCATTCCAGAGTAGATTTCCTTTCCATTCAGATACCCCTCTGTTCAGGCATTAGTTCTTCCTGTTGGAATCTTTTGCTGACTCTCAGCTGGCATATTTTTCTCCACCGTGGAGTCACACTATGAGAAGATCTGATTATTAGAGCCCAAAGTCTATGAACAGGATCTATAAACTTATTGAAGAACAGTGTGATGGCCGGAGAGTGATGCTAGATGTGCAGAAGTGAAAGGTACAGGAGGGTGAAAGTGGAGAAGAAAGCCCTGGAAAGTAGTCAAGTACAGAAAGAAAAGGCACAACACCTTAGTGTGTGTGTCAGAGCTTTACATTTTGTACTCCGGGATGTGGGGAGGATTGATTTGAAAATAAAAGGCAAAATATGTAGATGAGACTGACTTGGTAACATGAACACAAAACGATAATGCTCAGGGGCCATGATTGTTCTGCCTCAATGGTAGACAAAATGTTTTCTGCTAGCCAGCATACTTTGCAAAGGGGTACGGATACTCTTGGGGAACAGAGCAATATATGGGGGTATGAGAGCCCATAGCTATATCTTTGTGCAGCATCAATTTTAGTTATAATTTAAAATATTTTATATCAAGCAAAAACAGATTATTGAGTAGAATACAAATTTCAAATTTTTGAGTAGAATACATGATTCCAAAGAAACTCCTGCTTACTGGGTGCTATTTGAGACTACTTCCCACAGACTCACCAGTAAATAGGACAACTTATTTTGCTCTGCTCTTAAAAGTACTTAAGTAAAAATGTTTGAGAATCACTGGAACATTTGTGTTGTTGAATATCTAGGCACCCTATATAGTTCTCGCAAATCCTTCCTTTCACTCTCTGACCTTCTGAATACCAAATATCAGGTGTTGCCCTTTCTAATTCCTAGTGTGACGTATAGATAGTTGATTCTTTGCAAATTAATGCATTCTTTTCTTCTACATTCTAATTTGCTAAAGTTACTTCTCTTGGAAAGCTGTGTTTGTATGTCATGGCCCTTCTAATGAGAGTAATTAATTTTCATCTGGCTTTAAAATGTTTCACAAATTTGCCTAACATGAAAGAATATCTTATATTCACATCCAGGATATGAAAGAAGCATTTTTACTGTGTAAAACCAACTTTGAATGAATGAACAGGGGGAGGAAATAAAGGAGGAAATGGAGAAGAAATGTATAAAGTGCTTCATCTGGTAGAATTATATACTGAAATTGAGGACCTTACTTTGTATTTGTAAAGGACTCAAAGCATTTGAAGGGATATTAAATTATCAGATTTCAAAAATTGTTGAAAATCCAATGGCTTCTTTAAAAATATGACTTCATGTACTTTGGAAAAAGTAAAATGATCCTTCCCAAGCAGCCATTAGGAGATTAAAGGTGTGTAAGATCTCTGAATCATACAAAAGGAAGTATACTTAGACTTTGATTTAAGGAAATTCAGAGATAGATATTAATATTAACTGAGTCTCAAAAGTTGACTTGTCAAAGACATATTAAGGAAAGAATGTATTTTGAGTCCCAGATTTAATGATGTCCAAACAAAATTCCATACTGGATAAATTAATATTCTTTGTGTGGCCCTTAAATGGGAAAAAAAAATTTTATCATCTGCTTGACTTTGTTGTCTTTGGTTACAGTAGAGTTAATATTTTTTTCTTTTTCCATACTAGGTTGTCATGCAAATGCAAATTGTGTTGGAAATGCAAAGTTAAAAGATGACTAGTGTTAGAATAAAGAAGTGCAAATGTATTTGACAGTCTTAATTACTGACATCACTCTTACTGAGTAGAATTCCTCCTCATCTTCCTTCCTTCTTTTTTAAATCTTAAAGAGAAACTTATAAATATCCAAAACCGTTATAGGAGATTTGAGAAGCTCAGTTTCCCAATTGATACCGACTTTAACTCAATTAATAACAGAGTCTGTCAACAGGTATATGGTAAGCGATACAATGTGTTATGAAGAGCATCTTGGCACAGGTATTAAGTGTGAGTGGATATTCCTATTCACAGCTTCAGAGCAGCAGCCCTGGGTGTGGAGAAGTACTTAATTTCTCATCCAGCTTCCTTGTACTCCAGACAAGGATGGGTCTCAGTTCCTCTGAAAATTGTGGGGTTCACTGCACTAACAGATAATCCCTAAGATACTGTCTACCACCACAATGGCCTTATGTAGGTGGTGTTTCTTCAATTAGTAGTACAGCAAACAAAACAAAGTGTGACTACTCTCACGCAACAATTTTCATTTTTCTATATTCTCTTCCATGTTTGTACATTATTTTAATCATAATGTGGATACAATCCAATCTTAGCTGGAATTAGTAGATCTCAATTGAATTAAGATGTATGAAAGCGCCTTTAAAATTCTGTAGGGCCATCGCAAAGGCAAAGAAAGCCTGTTGTTGTTCAGATTCTTTCTTAAATATCTTTCCATATCTCCACAAGGGGGAAAAGTGCTTTAGAAAGGACAGGAAATGTTGGGAGAGGCTGTGGGATTCAGTGAAAGTGCTTTCACAGACACAGAGGGCCAACTGTGTGATGCCTCAGGGGGTGAAAGATACAGTCCCTCCCTTTGAAATGCTAACACTCTAGTGCAGGTATATTAATTTCTTACTGCTGCTATAACAAATGACCACAAATTTGGTGGCTTAAGACAATACAAATGTATTATCTTATAGTTCTGAGGGTTAGAATTCTGACGTGGGTCTCACTGGGCTACAATCAAGGTGTCAATAAGGCTACATTCTTTTCTGGAAGCTCTAGAGGAGAATCCATGTATTTGCCTTTTCCAAATTCTAGAGGCCATCTGGATTCCTTGGCACATGGCTGTTCCTCCATCCTCAAAGTCAGCAACTTTGCATCTGTCTGATAATTATTCCAAAGTCATATCTCCACTTTCCTTTTAAGAACTCTTGTGATTACACTGGACCCCCCCCCCCAAATAATCCAGTATAATCTCACTATGGCCCTTAGCTTAACTCTATATGCAAAGGCCCTTTTGCCATATAAGGTAACATTTTCATAGATTTCAGGGGATAGGATGTGGACATCTTTGGGGAACCGTATTCTGTTGACCACAGTAAGGCAATGCCATGAACAGATAATCACAAACAACACAGTCAAAGAAACATCAGCACTTGGCCATAAGGTGTTATGAGAGCATAATGAAAGCTGACTTCATGCAGCTCTGGGTGCGGGGGGACAGGAAAGTCCTGGGAAAGGTGGTACTGGATAGGGAGGTGTTGATGGGGTGAATAGGAAATAGCCATTTGAAAAGATGCAGAGGCTGGCTTTAGACAGCAGGTAACCAATGCAGAGAGCAAGCCTCTGTTAAAATAGCCTATCATTTCTACTGCCTATATAGGCCTATATAGCTCTCACTTTTATGCATTTGTCACCATCCCTCTGTTACCATCTCAGAGAAAGGCCCTGTCATCGGCAGCATGGTCATGGAGATGGTATTTTAACTGCATGCATCGTATGTGTCCAACAGTCCAGCAACCAGAGCAATCCTTTAAATACCTACACAGGATTTTGTCACTGCCTGCTTTAATTTCATGACCTACCATATTCTCAGAGTAAAATTCATTTTTGACACAATTAACCAGACCTTCTGAGATTTGGACACCTGCCTACCATTTCTTGATATTGCTTCTCACTCCTTTAAAATAATGTCTGAGATTCATATAGCATCCTGTGACATTGGTTGGCCAAGTATTTTTATGTCCACTATGTAGAGAGATTTGGGAGGCTATGATTTACTTCAAACCACACAGCCAATAAGTGCCGGACCCCCCAGTGTTCTTCCCATTGCCGTGTACTAAGGCCAGTCTACTGTCAAACTGTAGATTTTGTTCCTGGCAGTTTCAGGGATTTAGGGACAAACCACCTTATTGTTTTCTGCAAATTCATTTTCCCTTAAACCAGACAACACTGGGATTGGGGTACTTTGGGGGCATGGTAGTGAGTCATAACAAGTTTAATTCCTTTCACTTTACATGTTCAATGGCCCACATAATTGCAAAGCATAGATACTTCCTCTCTGCTGTTAAGAGAATTAACAAGTTAAGAATGTCTTTATTTTAATTAGCTTTTCTGAAGCCCAAATAATATATGTGGCTAAATGGTAAACAATTAGGGTGAGGACCATTTTCTTTTGTTTCTGAAACACTTTTTAAAGTGTTCAAAGAATATGCAAAAAGAACTTATATGGAAATCTTCATATTAAAATTCTTTATGTAATATGTGGTGCTTTTCCTTAGGGGAAAATTATGAGTTTGAATAAGGGCCACATGTTTTAAAACAGCAAATAAATGTGAAAAAGAAAGTGTTTCTTTTGCACCTTTGTATTGACTGTGAGTTACCCATTTCCTTATTATTTTCTTTTCCCTGCTGTGCAAACTCTAGATATCTTAAAACTTAGCCATTGATACTATCAACCATTACACTATACGTTCCATCAAATAATTGGGTAACTTGGCTTTGTCTATGTCTCAGTCTCTTTACCTCTGACACCACTCACTGGCTCCCTGCACTTGTACATGAAGCTTTCGTACTGCATCTTCTCCCCCTATTTCTGATGTACTCCATCTCAAGTATAGATCAGAGGAACCCTCTGTGACTGGTGGGATAATGAAAACTCCATAATTATTTCCTACTACATCCAGCAGCTTTGAAAACAGGGACCAAAGCCTAGATTTACAGCTTACTATGTGAACATTGTCAAATTCCTTATTTGGGTAAGTCTCAAATTATGCATATGTATTTAAATTTTTAAAAATAGAGTTAATAATAATTGATATGTATGATATTCTAAGGATTATGTCATGTAAATGTTTATAAAATTCTTAGTATGACACTTCACACTACTGAGTAATGACTAAATAATGGCTGTCATTATTATTATTAGCATTACATATTGAAAGATACAGGGCAGAACATGAGGACTGGTGTCTCCCTGTGGGAAATAGAGAGAGGTGAGGAGAAAGAAGGATGCATTCTGATATTTCTAGGCATGAGGGTGCTTTTGGGAAGTAGGCTGCTATGAATTATTCCTCTGGGATGCTCCCATCTGAACGCTGGGAGTCAAGGGGACCCATCTCGAGGGGGAGCATCTGGAATCGGGTTATTTTCCACACAGTTGGGGAGAGGGGTGCGTGAGGGCATTGTGAGGGTCCAGGCGTCTGGAGTGTCTGACCAGAGAGGCTCTTATAGAGGAAGAGGCACAGAAAAAAGGGTAGAGCGTTTCCCCACACAAACTACCCATCTTGCTGTATTATTGTTTCCAATTTCACCAAAGATTTGGAGATTGGGGATTCTAATTTAAATTCTTTTTTATAAAAGAGCAGAAGAAATAAATGGTGGAAAAGAAGGAAAATTTAACCTCTGCTTAGCCTCTCCTAAGTGCCAGATGCAGTTCTTAAACCAATATACACCTGATCTCATTAGTGGTCTTACCTTGATGGTTTGACATTATTCCACATGTGTTCTTACGAATGAGAAAACAGTCTCTGAAAGGTTAGGCACTTATTCGGGAGAGGTCCCCATTAACGGGGTCTGCACTCATGAATGTGCAAAAGAGTAGACTCTTCTCTGACTAGGAAACATTTTGTTCCAGCACGTGGGCTGTGCAGGAGTAGAGCATTGTTGTTACAACTCATACTGTTATAACTTAGTGCATGCTGTCCTCTCTGAGATTTGAGGGTTCTTTTTTAGTTCCAATTGTATTTCAAGCTTTGCCTTTCTGGGATGACCTTATGAACTACAGATCTCATTTGAATAGAGGGACTTAAATGAACAGCAGTCACCAAATGGCTCTCCCTGACACATGGCAGAGCAAAACAGATGTAAAGATTTCATACAAGAATCCTAGAAGTCGGCATTAGTCCATTTTATAAAATCAGTATCTTCTCAGGTAAGTCAGGAAATACTTTTTGCAAGTGGAACTTACTGGTATTCCACAGATGTAGGCTGATGAGGATAGAAAGAAGCCATCATACGAGAATGCCTCAAACCCCCTCCCCGGAAAGGCTCTGAAATCTGCACATCAGCACATGGTGAGGGCCTTGGCATAAGTCAAGATTTATGAACTTAACTCTAACATTTTTCACTAGAGAGGAGCTATGTTTTTGTTTTGCTTTGTGTTATCTAAATAAATTGAGCTTTAAAACTCAACAAACTATATTTAAAATAGATAACCAACAAGGACCTACTGTATAGCACAGGGAACTCTGCTCAATATTCTATAATAACCTAAATGAGAAAAGAATTTGAAAAAGAATAGAAACATGTATATGTAGAACTGAATCACTTAGCTGTGCACCTGAAACTAACACAACAGTGTTAATCAACTATGCTCCAATATAAAATAAAAATTGAAAAAAAAAAAAAAACTCAACCAAGATGATTTAGTAAAATATCCAAATCAAGGAAACAAAGACTGTTTCCCCATAGGGAAGGTAAGAGACCATTTCAAAAGCAGTGGGATATCTAGGCAAGGCTTTGATGTAGGGCAGTATTTTGACAGGCATAGAAGAAGAGGAAATAGTTTGGTTAAAGATGTGTATAATAAATATGTTCATGTGTAACCAAAGCAGCGCCACAAGGCAAAGACATTTTCAGATCCCAAAACATTTTAGGATTTAGAATCAACTCCATCTCTCACCAAGAGGGCAAGAGTGGGCAAATGCTGTATATTCTCAGATTCAAGTTTTCTCTGTGTATTATACAGGTTAGGCTAAAGATTAAAATAAATCATGTGCGTTAAAGTTTCTAGGTCTAGTACACATATAGGAAGGCTGTATTCCCCTTTTCTTTCATCTGATGAAACATCACCTTAACATTTTCTTTTTGATCAGTTGTTTGTTTCCTAACATAGAAACGGGTGGACTTCCTCAACTGTGGTTTTGTAAACATGTTCAGCTGTGTCTTTTCTCTTTACTTCTGTATCTTGTGGTTAAATTTGGGGGCATTAGATAATTCTGTAACTCCTTTAAACTTTAAACTCTGGAAAATGCGTTACAGTACTGATATTGAGACACAAAATTTACATCAAATTCATTTCTTCAAATATGTTAGTACATGAGAAAAGACAACAGCTATTCAGGGAGGTGGAAATTGCAGCTCGGATTTTTTTCATCTGTTTCTGCACTAAATCAATAATCATGATAAAAAAAAATAATCATGATAGTTAAACTTTATTTGTCATTTGATACTCACTGTGAGGCTTTCCCATTGTTGTATATAAGTAAGTAGAAATATATCTCTTAAGATGTATTTTTTTTGCTGTTTCTCATCCAAAAGAAGACATGGCCTTTTAAAGTTGTCTCCCTTTGAGTTGATCAGGGAGATACTAATATATTTAGCTTATATGAACACATTTCAGGAAAATTTTTTTTTTTTTTTTAAAGATTGATTGACTGATTGATTGCTTGATTGCTATGTTGGGTCTTCGTTTCTGTGCTAGGGCTTTCTCTAGTTGCGGCAAGCAGGCGCCACTCCTCATCGCGGTGCGCGGGCCTCTCACTATCGCGGCCTCTCGTTGCGGAGCACAGGCTCCAGACACGCAGGCTCAGCAATTGTGGCTCACGGGCCTAGTTGCTCCGCGGCATGCGGGATCTTCCCAGACCAGGGCTCGAACCCGTGTCCCCTGCATTGGCAGGCAGACTCTCAACCACTGCGCCACCAGGGCAGCCCAATTTCAGGAAAATATTGATAAGATTGAAAGCTTTTTTTTTTCTATTAATGATCTTGTTACATTCCCTCCCTTCATGAAGCAAGAGTAAGCTAGCTTAAAATATTTAAATTAATCCCCGGTGGAAATGTCAGTAGGAATGATCTTGAATGACCTAAAGTCACAGCATTTAAAGTCTTCATTACTAGACCACAACCAGCCTTAAACACACACACACACACACACACACACACACACACACACACACACACATACACACATACACACACACCACTAACTTGCTAACATTCGCTACAGCAAAGCTTAGAATTTTGGATTTGGAAATTTAGAAACACAACCAATACGTTTCTCAGGTTAAATTTTTAAATTTTATTTTCCCCAGCTTTCATTGTATGTAAAGTAATAGTTTGCAGCTGATAGCGTTCTCTAAAATGTCATGACATCAGATCACTTTTCAATTAAGGAAAAAAAAAAAAACCCAGACAAAACAGGCTGACTGTCTCTCCACTGCTTAATGTGCCAACTGCTCACCTTGAGTTTCCTGGATGCCCGGAGCTGCCTGCAGACTGCAACCAGCCTTACCTAGCAGCACCCTGACCCCCTCCAAACCTAGCCTGTCAGTCAAGAGGTCTTCAGAAACCTCTTGCCCCATAATCACCTTCCCCTGACCTGGGAAGCCCACGCCTCCTTCCATACCCTACATCCTGGCCATCTGTGATTGACCCACACCTCGCTTTGTCTCTGAAGTCTTCCCTTAACCATGTGGATTAGAAGGACAGCTCTTAGTGTGTGTGTCTCCACCACACGTTTTTCAGCTAGTTACCAAGGATGGCCATCTTCTTTGGCCAGTGGCATTTATAAATGAATATTAAGTCTTTTATTATTTTTTGAAATAAATTTATTTATTTTATGTATTTACTTTTGGCTGCATTGGGTCTTCGTTGCTGTGCGCAGGCTTTCTCTAGTTGCGGCGAGCGGGGGCTACTCTTCGTTACGGTGCGGGGGCTTCTCTTGCTGCGGAGCACGGGCTCTAGGCGCACGGGTGTCAGTAGTTGCGGTGCGTGGGCCCAGTAGTTGTGGCTCGCCGGCTTAGTTGCTCCGCGGCATGTGAGATCTTCCCAGACCATGGCTCGAACCCATGTCCCCTGCATTGGCAGGCGGATTCTTAACCACTGCGCCACCAGGGAAGTCCCCAAGTCTTTAATTATTGTTGATCTGTTTCTGTCTAAGCTACCTTGACGTCCACATAAAACTGTAAATTCTTTAAGGAAGAAGACACCTTAAACTTTCTAGTAGATTTGGGTCTTAACACTGTCTTTTGTACAGAGTTGGAATGAAATGAAGACTTTTTCATTTGTTTCCATACCTGTGTGCTGAAAGACTGAACCAGGATTTAAAAATTGGTAACCATGTTGGAATTTCTATTCTGTACAAAATTACAAAAGTAAAAAGAAAAGAACAGGCGTGGGCAGGCACATGCTTAAGTGTTGTTTCTGAGTGCAGTGATTTCAAGCTTGGCTTTTCGTTTTGTTTGCGGTATTCTTTGTTACCTGAAACCAGGCTCCCTGAGGTATGACTGCAAACCTTCCAGATCGGATCGTGTCCTCCTTTGTGGCTCCCGGCTACTCTACTTCTCTGGTTCTTCTCCAGCACACTGTGATTTCTTTCAGGGGCCGTAGCAAGTCAGTTACAGGTCAGAAAGGCTTTTGGGTGAAGAGGAACTTTATGCCCCGAAGAGAGCAGGCGAGTAGATGTGAGGGTACAGAACCCGTGGGGATGAGCAATAAGTCATTCTCTGTGCCATTTCTAAAGGAACTGTGCTAAAATACGGTCTCTGAGTAGCGCCTTTCCCAGCGGTTTTATTTCTTTATTTTAGAAATTAAAAGTATGGATCTGATGCCAAAGCCACAAACCCCAAATCCAATTTAAGCAAAGGAAATCAAGACTTAAGACTCAAGTGTGCACTTAGAAGAGATGTGGGAGGTGGAAGGAGGCTCTGACTCTCAACCAGCTCCCCACTTCTCTTCCTCCTGACCACCTGGCACCCCGAAAACATGTCCAAACTGCGAGATCGCTTATTAAATTAGCACACTCTGACTCTGAAACTGTATTTGTGAAAGAGTTAAAGTAGAACTTAAAGAAAATTCAAATACAAAAAAATGAAAATTGAGTACATAAGCTAGTGCAAATTTTCTCCCAGACTTGAGTAGGTCAAACTCCCTTTAAAACATGCCTGGTTTGGTAAACAACAGGGACCTACTGTATAACACAGCACACATTCAGTCTTGTAATAACCTATAATGGAAAAGTATCTGAAAAAGAATATACATATATATACATATATATATATATATATAAACTGCATCACTTTGCTGTACACCTGAAACTATCACAGCATTGTAAATCAACTATACTTCAGTTAAAAAAAAAATACCTGGCTTGTCTACAGCTCCACACCCCACAGTTTGCTTTATGAGGTATGCAAACATTCTCAATCTTTCCACCGCTATAGATGTCCGCTTTCTACCTTTTGCTCTAATAAGCAAGCCTTGTCTGATTTTCTTCAACAACTTAGTAAGAAGTAGTTTCCTTGTCTCCTTCCTGCCCCCTCACAAGTGCCTACTGTTCCTCACTTCCTGATTGCTTTTAGCCCAACCTGTAGGGAGAGGAAAGGGCAGTGCTTGCCTTATTCATTGTATGGGGGGAGGGCAGTGGTTCCAAACCTGTCCTTTCAAACAGTACTGGACTTCCACTTGTTTAAAAGTAAATTTGAGTTATTCTCATACTTGTTTTGTATCTTCAGTTAAATGGTTTTTTTAGAAGCAAGCTTGAAATTAGAGCATGCACAGCAGCATTCTCTTCCCAATTCCCTTAATAGATGAACATCCAACCTCTTCTTGACACTGTCAGGGCCAGGGAACCCATCACTTTGTAGGAGAGTTGGTTCTCTCTTTCACTGCACAGCTACGAGTGTTGGGAACTTCTCCATCTTTATTGATTAATTTATTCATATATTAATCATGTATTTATTGAGTGCCCACTATATGACAGGCACTGTTCTAGGCACCTGGGATATAGCAGTGACCAAAGATATGACAATCAGGGTCCTTATTTAAGGGCATTCAATCTGGGCTTCCCTCTACTTATTTGTCCTACTTCTGTCTTCCAAATAAATTCCACTGTTTTCATGACAGATTGACAGATATTGGAAAATGACTGATTTTTGCCTTTTTCAGATTAAACGTTCTCTGTTCACTGTGTCAGTCACTGTCCTCTAAGCCATCAGTGTCCCCTCATTGTGTGCCTTCAGCAAGCCATTGTGACCTCTGTGTGGTCTGAGTACACTTGGGTCCTCAACCAGAGCAGGGCTCAGTGTACAGGGACAGGCTAGGAGGCCAGACTCTAGTGGTTTCAGTACCAGCTCCATCATTTCCTTGTTGTGTTCTCTTGGGCAAGTCACATACCACGCTGTGCCTCAGTTTCCCCTTGTGTAAAGTGAGACTAAGAATGCCACCTACCTCAAAAAGTTGCCGTGAGATTAAATGAGGTAGTATAGGTAAAGCACGTAGAGTAGCTCCTGGCCCAAAGTATATGCTCAGGAAATGATAGTTGTTATTCTTACTATTGTTATAATTGGTGTTGGAATAACCTTTCTGTTCCTGCAGCCTCATTATTTCAGGACTCACATCATATGTTGGTTTACTGATGCTGGGGATAATTGACAGTAATCTGCTTTGGCTATAGGTTCCTCTCAGCTCAGCAAAGAGTCTGGGGCAGAGTCCATGTTCAAGAAATGCTGGCTAAATATCTTGGCTTTTGAAAATACTCTTAAACAGAACATAGGAAGGACTTCTCCTCTTATTTTCCCATGTGAAGTGATATATTCCTGTAGCTATATTCTCAAATTTTAATGGCTGATGTGCTGTTAAGGATTCTTTGAAAAAGTTGTTATAAACTGCCATTCATTTTAAGCCTTAATTAAAAATGGTGGAGAGGCACCACTTCTTGTGATAAAATATACAGAAGGTTTGGGTTTTCAGTGTATATAGATCTGGTCACAATTGAACTCTAAGTTCCAGACCAAATTCTACATCATCCTTCATGGAACTTCCACATTGACTTCCAGGAGGTTGTGTGTGTGTGTTTTAATTTATTTTCGTAACCACTGGCTTAAATGTTTTCCCTCTGTAGTTGAAGAAGACAATGTCGACTTATTAGGAATAAGTACCTCTGAATGCCTTCCCTTCCTGCCTCTTACCCTGCTTCTCTGGAGTTTCTGGAGGACTGACATTGTTAACAGAAGGGTTTTTACACGGCTCATCTCCTCATAGAAGCAGCTGGGAGACAAAGTCTGAGACAGAAACTTTAAAAGGAAGCAGACCTCCGATATTTGCATGTTCCTTAAATAGAAGTAAACAAAGTATTTAACAGCACCATTTTCATCTGTTCTTACAGTTCTACCCATTGGGTGGAGGTCTCCCCATAGTTCTGGATGTGAACGGGCAAAGTGGGTTTTATATACCTGCTCTGAAACACTGTTCAAAAGTATGAGCCTCAGCCCTGGAGAATGTATTGACCTGTCCTTGTTACCTGCAGTTATTTTAAAAATTTGCCCACTGTCCTGATTACTGCCTTGGCATAACACATTTAGGGAAGTGTTTCCTGGCTCTAAAGCAAATGTGTGCTAAAACGTGGAAAACACCGCATTTCAGGCAAGGTTCCCAGTTTACTGCTCTACACATTCTCATAAGAAAGCTAATAAAACTACACATCTGCTCTGATTCGTGTTTTCATGGTTCATGCAATAGGATGCATCCCGACTCCAATGTTAACTTTCACTGAAGGGCTTTGGATGCTGAATTTTATTAAACAATAGTGCACTTTAATTTCAACAGATGCCGTTGATTCTTTAATATCATAGCTTTTGTTCTGCTAAGTCTCAACTTCTAATAATGTAAGGACGACTGGAGAGCAACTCAATATGACCTGCTATAGGCTTGACTGGCTGTAAAAAGTCTTTGAGTCAAATAGTAGTTGTTTTTCAGATTCCTTAAATTTAGGGAATCCCATTTCTAGTTTCTGGAAGGAGAAGTTAATCATACTTTCTAGTGCTTTAACTGAGTGTGTTAAAGTTAACATATAATACTCTAAGCCTTAGACTTTTTTCCTACTTTTTCTCTTTTTCAGAAAATAGATTTTCTATTTGTTATATATATATTTTGAGAAGAGAGTTGAAATTTCTGACTATAATTTTAGATTTTTCTATTTCTTCCTCAAGTCCCACTGGTTTTTGCTTCATGTATTTGAAGCTCTGTCAGTAGATGCAGAAACATCCAGGATCATTATGGATTCTTAGTAAATTGACTTATTTATCATTAGGAAATGATCCCTCCTTATACATTGTAAGACTGTTTGCCCTGAAATTTATTTTGTCCTTTATTAATATCATTTTATTTTTGCTAGCATGGTATATTGTTTTCTATCCTTTTACTTTAATTTTTAATAGCTCTGCTAAGGTATAAAAGATAATAAAATAATCTGTGTCTATTTAGAGTGTACAGTTTTACAAGTTTTAACATATGCAGCCATCATCATACTCAACATTATCAATATGTCTGTCACCCCAAAAGTTTCCTTATGCCCCTTTGTACTCCCGACCTTCTGCTTCTCCCGGTCCGGTCCCTTTACCACTCTCCAAGCAGTCACAGATCTGGGGGGGAAAAAAAGAGATTATCTCTTTATCACTGGTTTGAAGTACTTTCAATATGATGTGTCCTGGTGTAGTTTTCTTTATGTTTCCAGTCTTTGGAGTTAAGCTGTTTGGATCTTTGGTTTTATTGTTTTCACCAATTTGGAAATTTTCCAGCCATTATTTCTTCAAATATTTTTTCTTTCTTGCCCTCTTGACACTCTCCCCTGGAGTCTCCAATTAGACATATATCCAGTCATTTAAAGTTATCCCACAGCCCACTGAGGCTCTGTTAATTTTTTTTTTAAGAATTCTTTTCTCTGTGGGTTTCATTTGGAATCATTTCTATTGCTGTGTCTTCAAGTTCACCACTCTTTTTCTGCAGTTAATCTAACTTGTCATTCATCTCATTCCATGTATTTTTTTCATTTCATAAACTGTAGTTTTCACCTATAGAAGTTTGTTTTGGGCTGGCTTTATATTGTCTGTGTCTGCACTTAACTTTTTTTTTAGCTACTTTATTTATTTATTTATTTATTTATTTTTGGCTGTGTTGGGTCTTCGTTTCGTGTGAGGGCTTTCTCTAGTTGCGGCAAGCGGGGGCCACTCTTCATCGCGGTGCGCCCGCCTTTCACTATCGCGGCCCCTCCCGTTGCGGAGCACAGGCTCCAGATGCGTAGGCTCAGTAGTTGTGGCTCACAGGCCCAGTTGCTCCGCGGCATGTGGGATCTTCCCAGACCAGGGCTCGAACCCACGTCCCCTGCATTAGCAGGCAGACTCTCAACCACTGCACCATCAGGGAAGCCCTGCACTTAACTTTTGAATGTATGGAATGTATACAGTTTTAAGGGCTGTTTGCCTGTCCCTGTCTGGTATTCCAACATCTGGGCCAGCAGCTCTAGATCAGTTTTGACTTATTGATTCTTCCCATTGTTATGGATCATATCTCCCTGCTGTTTTGCATGCCTGGTGATTTTCTTATTGAATTCCAAATATTTTTCACTTTACATTTTTGGATGTTAGATATTTTTTGTATTCCTATAAATGTTCTTGAGCTTATTCTGGGATGCAGTTAAGTTACTTGAAAACAGTATGCTCTTGTTTTCAGAATTTGTTAGGTGAGACCGAAGCATTGCTCAAACTAAGCTAATCCCTTCCCCCCCATACTAAGGCAAGATGCTTATTTATACTCTGCTCAATGCCCCATGAATTATGAATTTTTCCAGTCTGACTAGCGGGAATAGGCACCGTGCCCATACTTGTGTGTGTGTGTTTGAGGCACTGTTACCTCTGTTCCTCTCAGATGATTTTCCCCAGTCCTGAGTGGTTTCCTCATATGCAATTTTTCATTAGTACTCAGCTGAATACTCGAGGGGACCCTCTGTAGATCTTAGAACTTTTCTCTCTCTGTAGCTCTCTCCTCTCCCTGGACTCAGCTCCATCTCAATTTAGAGAATCCAGTGGGCTCCCCTTCCTTCACTGTGTCCTGGAATATCTCTCAGGCTTTAAAGTCAGGCAATAGTAGAGCTCACCTTATTTCTTTCCTGTCTTCCAGAGACCTCTGCCTTTCATTTCTCGGTGTCCGGTGTCTTGCAAAGTTTAATTTGTCAGTTTTTTGTTGTTTCATGTGAGAGAGTATGAATGGTCCTCATTACTCTATCTTGGTCAGAAGTAGAAGTCATTTCAACGTTTAAAGAAAGTCTGCATAATTATTAAGCTCTCTCAGATTGTGTTATATGGTTCATATAGCATTCACATTATTTTTCAGTCATATTTCCTGCATTGAAATTTGCTCATTATGGTGTTTGACTACAAAATGTTAGCAAGTGTTCATAATACTCTTGGGCCTTTGTTCCTTAAGCCATTCAGTTACATTTGATTAGTCTCAAACTTTATGAAGAACATAGTGAGAAGCATGATTAATATTTATAATATGCAATTATATTTTGTATTATAATAAGTATAAAGTGGCTTCTGTGTTGAGCAGCAGAAAGTGAAAGGATTGCCTGTTAAAATTAAGCGGTGTGATTTTGGCCACATTATATGGTGAAATGAAAACTTTTTCTTCACTCTATGCTATCTGGGGTGTGTGTGTGTGTCTTTACTGTAACAAGGTATCATAAGTTAAACATAGAATTTGTGAGTGTTTCAGATCCACCAGAGGGCAGACAGCAGAAGCAAGAAGAACTACAATTCTGCAGCCTGTGGAACAAAAGCCACATTCAAAGAAAGATAGAAAAAAAAAAAAAAAAAAAAGGCAGAGGGCTATGTACCAGATGAAGGAACAAGATAAAACCCCAGATAAACAACTAAATGAAGTGGAGATAGGCAACCTTCCAGAAAAAGAATTCAGAATAATGATAGTGAAGATGATCCAGGACCTCGGAAAAAAAATGGAGGCAAAGATCGAGAAGATGCAAGAAATGTTTAACAAAGACCTAGAAGAATTAAAGAACAAATAAACAGAAATGAGCAATGCAGTAACTGAAATGAAAACTACACTAGAAGGAATCAATAGCAGAATAACTGAGGCAGAAGAATAGATAAATGACCTGGAAGACAGAATGGTGGAATTCACTGCTGTGGAACAGAATAAAGAAAAAAGAATGAAAAGAAATGAAGACAGCCGAAGAGACCTCTGGGACAACATTAAATGCACCAACATTCACATTATAGGGGTCCCAGAAGGAGAAGAGAGAGAGAAAGGACCTGAGAAAATATTTGAAGAGATTATAGTAGAAAACCTCCCTAACATGGGAAAGGAAACAACCACCCAAGTCCAGGAAGTGCAGAGAGTCCCAAGCAGGATGAACCCAAGGAGAAACACGCCGAGACACATAGTAATCAAACTGACAAAAATTAAAGACATAGAAAAATTATTGAAAGGAACAATGGAAAAATAACAAATAATATACAAAGGAACTCCCATAAGTTTAACAGCTGATTTCTCAGCAGAAACTCTACAAGCCAGAAGGGAGTGGCATGACATATTTAAAGTGATGAAAGGGAAGAACCTACAACTAAGATTACAACCAAGATTCGATGGAGAAATCACAAGCTTTACAGACAAGCAAAAGCTAAGAGAATTCATCACCACCAAGCCAGCTCTACAACAAATGCTAAAGGAACTTCTCTAAGTGGGAAACACAAGAGAAGAAAAGGACCTACAAAAACAATCCCAAAACAATTAAGAAAATGGTAATAGGAACATACTTATCGATAATCACCTTAAATGTGAATGGATTAAATGCTCCAACCAAAAGACACAGGCTTGCTGAATGGATACAAAAACAAGACCCATATATATGCTGTCTACAAGAGACCCACTTCAGACCTAGAGACACATACAGACTGAAAGTGAGGGGATGGAAAAAGATATTCCATGCAAATGGGAATCAAAAGAAAGCTGGAGCAGCAATACTCAAATCAGATAAAATAGACTTTAAAATAAAGAATGTTACAAGAGACAAGGAAGGACACTACATAATGATCAAGGGGTCAATCCAAGAAGAAGATATAACAATTATAAATATATGTGCACCCAACATAGGGACACCTCAATACATAAGGCAAATGCTAATGGCTATAAAAGAGGAAGTCAACAGTAATACAATAATAGTGAGGGACTTTAACACCTCAGATACACCAGTGGACAGATCATCCAGACAGAAAATTAATAAGGAAACACAAGCTTTAAATGACACAATAGACCAGATAGATTTAATTGATATTTATAGGACATACCATCCGAAAACAACAGATTACACTTTCTTCTCAAGTGCACATGGAACATTCTCCAGGATAGATCACATCTTGGATCACAGATCAAGCCTCAGTAAATTTAAGAAAATTGAAATCATGTCAAGCATCTTTTCCGACCACAGTGCTATGAAATTAGAAATAAATTACAGGGAAAAAACCATAAAAAACACAAACACATGGAGGCTAAACAATACGTTACTAAATAACCAAGAGATCACTGAAGAAATCAAAGAGGAAATCAAAAACTACCTAGAGATAAATGACAATGAAAACATGTTGATCCAAAACCTATGGGATGAAGCAAAAGGAGTTCTGAGAGGGAAGTTTATAGCAATACGATACAACCTCAAGAAACATGAAAAATATCAAATAAACAATCTAACCTTACACCTAAAAGAACTAGAGAAGGAAGAACAAACAAAACCCAAAGTTAGTAGAAGGAAATAAATCATAAAGATCAGAGCAGAAATAAATGAAATAGAAACAAAGAAAACATTAGCAAAGATCAATAAATCTAAAAGCTCGTTCTTTGAGAAGATAAACAAAGCTGATTAACCTTTAGCCAGACTCATCAAGAAAAAGAGGGAGAGGACTCAAATCAATAAAATTAGAAATGAAAAAGGAGAAGTTACAACGGACACCACAAAAATACAAAGCATCCTAAGAGACTACTACAAGCAACTCTATGCCAATAAAATGGACAGCCTGGAAGAAATGGACAAATTCTTAGAAAGGTATAACCTTCCAAGACTGAACCAGGAAGAAACAGAATATGAACAGACAAATCACAAGTAATGAAATTGAAACTGTGATTAAAAATCTTCCAGCAAACAAAAATCCAGGACCAGATGGCTTCACAGGTGAATTCTATCAAATATTTAGAGAATAGCTAACACTCATCCTTCTCAAACTCTTCCAAAAAATTGCAGAGAAGAAACACTCCCAAACTCATTCTATGAGGCCACCATCACCCTGATACCAAAACCAGACAGAGATACTACAAAAAAAGAAAATTACAGACCAATATAACTGATGAATATGGATGCAAAAATCCTCAGCAAAATACTAGCAAACAGAATCCAACAACAAACTACAAGGATCATACACCATGATCAAGTGGGACTTATCCCAGGGACGCAAGGATTCTTCAATATACACAAATCTATCAATGTGATACACCATATTAACAAATTGAAGAATAAAAACCATATGATCATCTCAATAGATGCAGAAAAAGCTTTTGACAAAACTCAACACCCATTTATGATAAAAACTCTCCAGAAAGTGGGCATAGAGGGAACCTACCTCAACATAATAATGGCCATATATGACAAACCCTCAGCAAACATCGCTCTCAATGGTGAATAACTGAAAGCATTTCCTCTAAGATCAGGAACAAAACAAGGATGTCCACTCTCGCCACTATTATTCAACATAGTTTCGGAAGTCCTAGCCACGGCAATCAGAGAAGAAAAAAAAAAAAGAATACAAATTGGAAAAGAATCAAAAGTGTCACTGCTTGCAGACGACATGATACTATACACAGAGAATCCTAAAGATGCCACCAGAAAATTACTAGAGCTAATCAAGGAATTTGGTAAAGTTGCAGGATACAAAATTAATGCACAGAAATCTCTTGCATTTCTATACACTAATGATGAAAAAATCTGAAAGTAAAATTAAGAAAACACTCCCATTTACCATTGCAACAAAAAGAATAAAATATCTAGGAATAAACCTACCTAAGGAGACAAAAGACCTGTATGCAGAAAATTATAAGACACTGATGAAAGAAATTAAAGATGATACAAATAGATGGAGAGGTATACCATGTTCTTGGACTGGAAGAATCAACATTGTGAAAATGACTATACTACCCAAAGCAATCTACAGATTCAATGCAATCCCTATCAAACTACCAATGGCATTTTCCACAGAACTAGAACAAAAAATTTCACAATTTGTATGGAAACACAAAAGACCCCGAATAGCCAAAGCAATCTTGAGAAAGAAAAACAGAGCTGGAGGAATCAGGCTCCCTGACTTCAGACTATACTACAAAGCCTCAGTAATCAAGACAATATGGTAGTGGCACAAAAACAGAAACATAGATCAATGGAACAGGATAGAAAGCCTAGAGATAAACCCATGCACGTATGGTCAACTAATCTATGACAAAGGAGGCAAGGATATACAATGGAGAAAAGACAGCCTCTTCAATAAGTGGTGCTGGGAAAACTGGACAGCTACATGTAAAAGAATGAAATTAAAACACTCCCTAACACCATATACAAAAATAAACTCCAAATGGATTAAAGACTTAAATGTAAGACCAGACACTATAAACTCTTAGAGGAAAACACAGGAAGAGCACTCTTTGACATAAATCACAGCAAGATCCTTTCTGACCCACTTCCTAGAATAATGGAAATAAAAACAAAAGTAAAGAAATGGACCTATTGAAACTTAAAAGTTTTTGCACAGCAAAAGAAACCATAAACAAGACGAAGGCAACCCTCAGAATAGGAGAAAATATTTCCAAACGAATCAACGGACAAAGGATTAATCTCCAAAATATATAAACAGCTCATACAGCGCAATATTAAAAAAACAAACAACCCAATCAAAAAATGGGCAGAAGACCTAAATAGACATTTCTCCAAAGAAGTCATACAGATGGCCAAGAGGCACATGAAAAGCTGCTCAGCATCACTAATTATAAGAGAAATGCAATTCAGAACTACAATTAGGTATCACCTCACACCAGTTAGAATGGGCATCATCAGAAAATCTACAGACAAGAAATGCTGGCGAGGGTGTGGAGAAAAGGGAACCCTCTTGCACCGTTGGTGGGAATGTAAATTGATACAGCCATTATGGAGAACAGTATGGAGGTTCCTTAAAGAACTAAAAATAGAATTACCATATGACCCAGCAATCCCACTACTGGGCATATACCCAGAGAAAACCATATTCAAAAAGACACATGCACCGCAATGTTCATTGCAGCACTATTTACAATAGCCAGGTCATGGAAGCAACCTAAATGCCTATCGACAGACGAATGGATAAAGAAGATGTCGTACATATATACAATGGAATATTAGTCATAAAAAGGGACGAAACTGGGTCATTTGTAGAGACGTGGATGGACCTATAGACTGTCATACAGAGTAAAGTTAAGTCAGAAAGAGAAAAACAAATATCGTATATTAACGCATATATGTGGAACCTAGAAAAATGGTACAGATGAACCGGTTTGCAGGGCAGAAATTGAGACACAGAAGTGGAGAACAAACGTACAGACACCAAGGGGGGGAAAGCGGCGGGGGTGTTGGTGGTGGTGGGATGAATTGGGAGATTGGGATTGACATGTATACACTAATATGCATAAAATAGATAACTAATAAGAACCTGCTGTGTAAATAAATAAATTAATTTAATTAAATTTTAAAAAAAAGAACCTGTGAGTGTTTCGAGATGCTACAGTTTGCTTTCAGAATCTGTCATTCCAAAGGAGGTCTGCAGCAGTTTTTGCCATGGTGGTTTTCTTAACTAAAAATAATCCTGTAATAAGAAATAGAAAGAAGGTTGTTATTAAATATTTAGACACTGACTGAGTGAGCATGGAATAGTCTGGTAATTTAACATATTTAGTAATATGTGCTTACTGCAACTATATTGCTAAGATTTTGAATAGCATTGGAATGGGGTGCTTTTCTAAGATAGGCTTCTTTCTGGAGCTTATAGACCCTGAATATTTGAAGAGTTCAGTGCTGCACCAGGAATCCCAAGATACCTAGGTATGCTCAAGGTCTGTCTGCTCCTTGAAGCTTAGGGTCAAATATTAAACAAGATCTTCACTGCTTGCCTTCCTGTTAGTGATCTTCTCAGACATTTCCCCAGGAAGAGGCTTTACCCTCTTGTTTTCTTAATATATTTTACCTAGAGGGAATTTTTTGGCCAAAATAATTTTTGGAAAATAAGTTTTAAATTTTTTGATGTTTTCCTTTCTAAACCCACATTTATCTTTATCTCAAGTATACTCTGCTCCTCTAATTATTAAATAAGATACAAAAATGCATTTTGATTTTAATTCCATTTAAAGCTTATGTATAGATTTAAAAAACAAACAGAAGGTGAATTCAGTTCAATAAATATTTGTTGAGCAGCTGTTCTCTGTAAAGCATAGTGACAGTCTATTTTGAATAATAATGATGCAAATTATCAAAAGATTTATAATTTATTTTCAGGCAGATAGACATGTAAACCCAATAATTTAACTCATGATTAAGTGACATAAAATCATATTACAGGTTCTCTCCTTCTCCCTTCAATAGACAGCAAGCTCTTTGAGAGCAAGAACTGTATTTTTAGGCCAGATTGTATCCCTAATACCTACAGGCAAAGGATCTGGTAGGCAAAGGTGGAGAGGCTATTGTAGGCTGTAGAATCCGCAGTTAAAATTCAATAGACGTGGTAATGCATTGGATTGGGGTGATGGATTCAGCAACTATTCTGAAATGGCTGAAACAAGGTTCCCAGAGGGATGGGGCTCTGGAGGTAGCATGCGGTCAGTGCTGGAAGGAAATTGAATGACATTCTCAGAAATTAACAGAAAGATATAGCATATTTTCACACCTTTAGTTTTATCATTTTCCTTAGTGCCCTTGTCTCACCCTCTTTTTCAGCTCTTTAGAAGAGTTCCTTGGCGTGGTTTATTTTTATGATTGGACTATATGATAATTTATGACTGGATAAATTATTCACAATACTATTTTCTGCTACTAGGAGTGCCAAAATCTAATTAGAGCTACCTCAAAAAATATATATTCCAAAAATTGCTTTTTACCCTGTTAAAAAAATATATGATTTCCCATAGCTAATAGAGGAGTGACATTTAAGAACCTACGCTGATAGAGAATGGACTTGAAGACACGGGGAGGGGGAAGGGTAAGCTGGGACGAAGTGAGAGAGTGGCACTGACATATATACATAACCAAATGTAAAATAGATAGCTAGTGGGAAGCAGCTGCATAGCACAGGGAGATCAGCTCGGTGCTGTGCGACCACCTAGAGGGGTGGGATAGGGAGGGTGGGAGGGAGATGCAAGAGGGAGGAGATATGGGGATATATGTATATGTGTAGGTGATTCACTTGTTATACTGCAGAAACTAACACAACATTGTAAAGCAATTATATTCCAATAAAGATGTTAAGAAAAAAGAACCTATGGTGATAATTAGTACTGAGATTAGTATGTGTGTATATACATTTATGTATTTGCCATATAAAAATCCATGCCATATTGTACGTTTTTCAATTTAAATAATGATTTACATTATGTATACATTATTCTAAGAGTTATCCTGATTTCTCTTTTGTCAGTCTGCACATTTTATGAAAATAATTTGTGACAGTGATTGATTTAAATGAACCCACTTCTGAGAAAGTGATTGTTTTAATTAAAAATGTTGGGTATTTTTTTCCCTGTACCTGAAGGCAGCTGGACTGATTTGCATTCCTTTCAGTTCTCAGTGTTGAGGCTAATATATTATGAAACATCTTTTTTTTCCCTTGATATACATGCACATTAGCTTTCATTATTTCTATTTTAATTAATATCAGAGAGCATAGTTAGAGTTTCACTCAAGGAGTATCCTCAGAACATTTTTAGTAAAATGTGCAGGCACAGTAAATACAAAAGACAAAACAAAAGGAAAAGGATAATTAAGACAGGCTAAGTTTTCATATTTTCTTAAGCAGAGTAGATATTCTGAATGCATAAGTATTTTAAAAGAGAATAAAGAACTCTAACAATTTCATAAGCTGGAAAATATTTTGCATTTTTTTTTTGGCTAACTAAAATATAGGTGTGGGACTTCAGATATTTTTATTCATCCTTCAATTATTAATTGAGAGTCCAAGTTGGAGGAGTTTGGGCTATATCGGTATTGCAAATAAGATCATTGATTTTGTAGCACTTTGTCCCCAAACCTTCTTATCCCATTAGTTTAAAGAAAAATGTGAACATGCACCTCAATATAAGTTTGTTTCACACAAGCAATATTTCCATTCTTTTATATCCTAAGGCATAATATTCATTTAGGTTGAGGTTCCATTCTTATCACAGTAGATGTATTTCAGATCGTCTTCTAAACATTTTTAGAATCATTTGGCTGACTTCATGTGAGATTTGAATAGATTATCATTATTTCGATACTTACTTCCACGCTTATTTTTAACCACATAATCCATGTAGAAGATATGTCATCTTTGTTATTTTCTTCATGTTAAGCTTTTGGTTGCTTTTTTGTTTTTTTGTACCACCTTTGATCCATACTATCTCTGGGATTTTTTTCCCCTACACTATCCTAACTTTAGTTAAACTAAATAATATAACTTATCAGCCCGCTTAACCAGGAGCACATAAATTTCAACATACTGTAAAGCATTCATTGGGAGCAGTGACTGAGACCCAGGGTCACTGGGCCAGCCCCTCAGCATTATGGGATGCCCCACCTGCCTCAGGTACTTCAAGGACCTAATGTGACACGTGACTCTGAAGACACTGATGTCAATTCGTGTTAAGTATTAGTGAAGCTTAAGTTCTTTCTCATTTTTGGAGATAATAAAATAGTAAGTTCTAATACTGGGTCTTCATACCCTGCAGTGCACTCTCCTACAATCCCCTTGGCCAGGAGAGGCCCTCCACTTTGGACGCTGTTGCTTTAAATTGCTGCACAATCTGGGTCCTATCCATTCCGGCAGTTATGTGAGATTTTCTTGGTCCTTTTTTGTCAACTTTTCTCTCACAGAGTCATAAAATAATACATGTAAGTTATCTGTCCAGCACATATTAGACGGAAGTTGAGACTTGTATTGAAGTAGAGTGAGAAAATGAAGGGTTAAAGCCGTCTATTCACAGTAGATCTAGAAGATTAGTCATACCTTTGTGTGACTGCACGTAACTGATGTGGTTGTGTTGTCAGTAAAATTGTCTTGTTTTGTTTTTGCTGTGATTATTTGGTTGCATACTTTAGGCTTAGGGAGAAAGCATTTGTTCGTTTGTTTTAATTATTTGAAAGACTGACTTTAAGCTATAAATGGCCACATTGCACAATGGCCAATTATATAAATAAGGATCACAGTAAAGGTTTTATGGACCTGTGATTATGTGCAAAGAGAAAATATTAAGTGGAATTCTTGAAAAGTTGGGGCAGCCAGTTAATCTACAACAGTAATAGGTGTTTAGTTTACTTGCATATATGTATGCAATATTATTTGCAAGTAGGTACAAAATGCTATTTTAACTCATTCTTTCTCAAAGGCATTAATAGATTCACTAAAATTTCTGCATTTGCATTATAAAATTAGCATGCCATCATGATAGGATATTTTGCAAATAATAAAATATTGAAAGATAAATATTCCAATAACCATCAAAATAGAGTTAGATTTAACATTTTGGCATATTCTCCCCATTTTCTCTATGGATAGTATTTTTTACACAGTCATGCTCGTGTCATATATACATATGTTGTTACACAAAACTTTATACCACACTGAGGATTTATTTTGGGGCTAGAAGTGCAGAAAGTACAATTACCTGATCAAAAGTTGTGGACATTTTTAAGGCTTTTCTGTGATTTCTGTCTTAGTTTTCATGTTGTTGTTCCAGTTTTCACTTTTACCTGCAATATGCAATTACTGGAAAATTACACCTTTGTCAGTATGCATTCAAGAAATATATACTGCATAGCTCTCATTTATCTAGAGCCAGGAAATGCCACGGTGAGCAATAGCGTACATTTCAGTTTTCCTTATGAAACTTACAGTCTAGGTTGGAGACAGACATCAGTCATACAAGTGCACAAATAGATGTGGAATTAAAGTTCTGAATTATAGAGCAGAATGTTAACGTCTGTTTAATCTCAGTGGTGGGTGCATGGATGTAGGTTGTGTTGCTTTCTCTATCTTTTAATGTATTAATAATATTTCCAAATGAAATCATTTTGATGTTTACAAAATGTTACGCCTGTAAAGAATGCTGCCATAAAAGCATTCCAAGGAGGAGTCTGACCTCTTCTGAGGTGTCAGGCAAGTGCCCCAAAGGAAGTACTGATGGAGTCAAACTTGGGAAGAAGAAAAAGCAGTAACTAGGCAAAGACATGTGCACGTGGGGCTGTGTGCACAGGTGCGCAGGGGAGCCTCTCGAGGGAAGCAGATGTATTTGAGACACGTAAGGTTAAGGGAACAGGATAAAGGTGGGAGATTATGGGATCTTTGTAGGCAGCCCACAGTGACCCAGGTTGGGCTATGCGCTGAAGATGGCGTGGGAACAGTAGAAACCAAGGTCGGGCAGATAGGATGGGGCCCCACTGCTGCAGGGTGTGAGTAATTCAGCGAATATTGGAGAGTGGCTGCATATTTCCTCATCTGATGGATCGGAACAGGCATACTGCAGGTTGTAAGACCACCTAGGAGAGGCCACTAGGGGCTGAACTGCTGCTGGCGGTGAAAATAGAAAAAGGGAAAAGAGTGAAGGAGATTTTGAAGACAGCATCTGTAGGAATTGGGCAACCCATTAGGTGGAATGAGAAAGGCAAGCATGGTGTTGGTCTCAGGGGGTTGACACTGTTAACCTCAGTGTCAAGTCAGGAGTTGACTTTTGGCTGAAGTTGGTGGAGATGGGGGAATTAAAGTGAAAATGATACTGTAGGAATTTAAACGTATACAGTATTAAATTTATAATTTTGGTGAGGGTTTTATGGGTAGAGATTTATTGGAAATGTAGCCAATGGCAAAGTAGGGCAGATCTTAGAAGAGATTTTCAAGAAATTTGGTCATTTCTAACTTTATGTCATTGCTTTATATTATAGATTCAGCTCCAAGTATGCAGGGTTAGGGGTTAGACACAGCTAGAGATAATCTTCGAGAACCTAGTTTAAGAAAACAGATGAGTTTGTATTTTATTTTAAGTTTTTAAGATGGTTTAATTCGATTGTTCGATTTTTACAGGCCACATAATTTAGTAGTTAAGTGGGCAGGATCATGTCAACCCCAGCTTTGCACTTATCAGTCATATGCTCTTTGTCAAATTAATTCACTGTTCTGTGTCTTCACTTTCTCATCATCAAAATGGGCTTCCTATTAAGTAAGTTGTGGTGAAAATTCAATGAGTCAATCCTGGCCCCTGAGAAGGACGCGGTCGATGTTATTACGGTTTCTAAAACAAACAAACAAACAAATAATGTGAAACTATGTAAATAGATATCAATTTGGTTTTTCTTGTCTTTAAATAAGAACTCAAAAACACAATTTCATGTTTTACTTGTCCTTTCTTATCAGACATGAGGTGTGATGACAAATTAGGCCCTTAACCTAATGTCCTTCAGGTTCACTTCTGTTGTCACAAATGGCAGGGTTTCCTTTTCTTTTATGGCTGAATAATATTCCATTGTGTATCTACACCACATATTTTTTTATCCATTCATCTATTGATGGACACTTAGGTTGTTTCCATGTTTTGGCCACTGTGAATAATGCCTCAGTGAACATGGGGGTGCGGATATCTCTTTTGAGATCCTGATTTCATTTCCTTTGCATGTATACCCAGAAGTGAGATTCCTGGAGCAAATGGATCATGTTTCTATTTTTCATTTTTTGAGGAACCTCCATCCTGTTTTCCACTGGGACTGCACCTATTTTACATTCCCACCAACAATGCACAAAGGTCCCCTTTTCTCTACATCCTCTCCAATGTTTGTTCTCTCTTATCTTTTTGTTAATACAAAAAGCAAAAGAGAAGGGCTCTCGCTGTGTACGTGTGAAGGGACTTGCGGGGGTTATGGGTCTTCTCACTGCCTTGCCTGATGTACTTAATTCAAGTGCAGAAGATATAGTTGCTACGATATAGGATTACTAAAAATAAGTGATCCAGAACATAAAGGTTTTGCAGAAAAACTGTCAACCTCTAAAATGCTCTATATGTTTTCATGGCAACTAAGAATCCCTACCCTTGTCTGCGCCTTTGTTCCCTTCCTTTTCTATGCTACCTGTTTTCAGTGACAAGCAAAAATATGATGCAGCAAAACTAGGAAAAGTCCTCAGTACTTAAAGGGTCAGTAGCCCAGCCAAGTCTTATTGGGTGATGGGCAGATTAAGGCACAAGAGTAATTTTTTTCACTAATGCACATCTTGGAATTATGTGATTTTTAAAATTATATACTACAGAGTAAGGAACATACATGACACAATCCTAATAATCACGTAGATGTTTCTTTTCAAAATCCTACTCTTCCAAAAACACCTGTATTCTAACATGCTTGATCACACGAATGCTGTGTTTTTCATGTATTATTTTCCAGGTTTTCTTCAATATCATAGTATCTTTGAAGAAAATCTGTGTACCATGGGGTCATTTTTCAAATTCAGATATACATAGAAACAGATGCTCTCACTTTCTAATTTCTCGAGAACTAAACGTAAGGCTGAGGATATTCTGTTTTGAATAGCTTTTTATGTTTGTTTTTGCATGTGGTTTTTTTTTGTGTGTGTTCAGCTGTTTGCAAGTCCATCATTTTATGATTGATTACAAGATGCTTTGTTTCATCATTCTGTAATATCCTCCTGTTTTGACAGCATGATCACATTTGCATGTCCTATCCAGGGGTGGTGGAGAGATGCCAGTTGCCATTGCGGGGATTCTGATGTCCCCCATCAAATCTAGTCATGAGATGAGGATGGCCTTTGAAAAGCCACATGCAAATGTTTAAGAAACCTTTAACAAGGTTTCTTAAAGCCAGAAGTTTGCAAAACTTGTCCTGCCATCCTGAATGGTATTAGTTTAAACTATTAAGCTAGTTAGTTTAGGACTTAACTAATAACTAAACTAACAGATTAAGCAGTTTAATCGTTACCTAAACAACCATGTAAATACACACATATCAGTTTCATAAAATGACCTATTAGCTTCAGCTGACGACTGCAGTTTCTTCACCTTCTGTGATTAGCATCTTCCAGGTTTGAGAAATACAGAGGCAACTGGGAAACATAAAATAAAAGGTGCTATGTCCATAAAATACCCTCTTACTTCTGAAAAAGAAAGAAAAGAAACAGAAAAGAAAAAAGAAATTCAATTGTGACACATTGTGAGGCTTATGACCACTATGTTTGCCTTTCAGATCCCCAGCTCAAGGGTATAGTGACCAGGTTATATTGCAGGCAAGGCTACTACTTGCAAATGCACCCCGATGGAGCTCTCGATGGAACCAAGGATGACAGCACTAATTCTAGTAAGTGACAACCTCAGGCCACCAGTGAACACAATTGGTAGAAGATATGCTGCTACTTAAATGACTTTTAAAAATACACTTGCAAATATTGGGTTATGTTCATTCATTTTTACAAATGTTACACAATAGAGTGCCATTGACAATTTTACTTGGACCACATGGATGGAAATATTCATAGAGCCACAAAAGAAACCTGTCATTTTAAGAGACGTATTAGTTAATCTTTTCAGGTTTTTTTTCCAAACAATTGTCATATCCAGGATTATTGTTACTTTAATCTCATTATCATCAAAGTCAAGTAACTACACTGACACATTCAGGTGAAAGTTGATTACATGTTTACTTTGGAAGTTTTATCTTTATTAGGCCTGTAGCTTCTTAATGATAACTGGAAATTCAAGAGCTACAAGGATTAGTTGTTTCAAATAATAGAAATGTTATGTTTCAAATAATAGAAATATTATTTTTCAAATTCTTTGTGTTCAACAAGAAAAGATAGTATCTTTCTTTATAGAGAGAACATGAAGGCTGTGTGCTTTTAAATGCATTGTACAAATTGTTTATTTGATAAAATTGGGTCTGTGCTTTTAATTTTTTTAATTTAAAAAGCCACCCACTTTCCCTTGTTTTAATGTCTGTCTTCATTTTACTATTTCTTTATATATAACTTTTCTTTGTATTTTTATTCTGGTGCCTGCCCCTCTTGTTCAATTGTGTTTTCCTTTCCCATTTTCTGTTCATACTGGCCTCTGATTCCCTTTAGTTTAGCACATCAGTTCTAAAATAGACACACTTTTTATTGCTCGGGAGAATTAGTGAAAAGCAAAAATTGATTTTATTAGAAATATTTAATCACATATTACTAGTAGATATGAATCTTTTCATTGATTTATCATTTATCCTTCATATACAGAACATCATTCTATGGAAAGAAGGAGGCTTTGAATACATATAACCAAATTATAGATTCTTCCTGTTTTAAAGTCTAGTAATCAACTGTTGAGAAGCACTGATTCTGAGAGCAGCTAATGATATAGACTATTTTTGCATTTGGTGTTGCTAAGTGAAATATCAATATTTTCCCAGCCATTGTGTTTATATTTTAGACTTTGGACATCGCTTCATTTTTTATTTTTCTTTCAATTTTAAATATTTTCTGTGTTTATCTACATTCTCCTCCTATTCAATGTTTAATCTTTTCCTCTCTTTGTTTATATTATGTCGTCCTTTTGTACTTTAAATTTTTCCCTATCATATTTGTTCATTGATTTTTGTTCGCTTTATTTCCTCTTTTGATTTAGAAAAAGAGAAGATAAAGCAATTCGGACACAGGGAAGAAAGAGAAGACATTTTTATTCATAAGACTGATGTCAAACATTGTTTACTTTTTGGGATTTTGATATTAGGTTGAACTTTTAAAATCATCAGCAGTTGACCATCTTTGACCTACAAAAGATGTCAGTTTCTTCTGATTCATGTTAATACATATATATCTGCTCATTTTCCCTTCCCCACTTTTAACTCCTTACCCATTCTTTGACAAAACGCATTCTCTTTTTCTTACATCTTACAGTCATGGGGGTCATGGACTTTAGAGATTCCTAAGTTCTGACGTCTTCAGTGTTCTCTGATTTTCTTCGGCCAGAGTCTAGTAGAGCATGAGAAGACGTTTTCCATAACTATGGTTATGATAAGAGCTATGACACTCTGATTTATCAGACTAGAGGTTGATGCCATCCATTTTGACAAAAGTTTTCAAGAAAGGAAATATACTATAGCCGTATGAAAATGCTGCTTAGGTGGACTTCCCGGAAAAATAATTTCCTTCAAACAAATGGTTTATGAGTTTTTTCCCTACCTTCTCCTTTTGTTTTTGTAATGCCAAACAAATTGGTTATTTTTCGTGATGGAATCAATATGGAGTTAAGAAGTGTCAAGTAGACACTGTCTTTTGAAAGCATATTGCTTCACAACTGAGTAAGCAGCACAGTATTTCTTAAATTGTGAAAGTACAGATGTAGACATTATACACACACGTGATTATATCTGGTTATCTGCATAATATTAAACAGTAGACTGGAAAGCTGAGATAGTGAAAGATACTAGACCTTCTGTTGCTGAATGTATGTGGCTTCTTTCCTCCTATTGTGTAACTGCACCCGAGGAACAAGAATCTCTGGGTGGCTAGTGAAATCCTTTCTAATCCCCTTAGATACTGGTGAGGAACAGTTCTGGGAACCAAGCAGGAACAGGAGCCCCAGTGGACAAGCAAATCAGAACCAAATCAGAGTGACCTCACTAGAGGGACTTAGATTCCTATGCAAAGATCTGGCCCACGGTTTCTTTTCTTACAAGTTACCATTGCATTTTATGTGCCCTTTAAGCCAGTTAGCTTAGTTTCTTTACCATTTCAACATTTGCAAAGACAAAGCAGAACAGAATAAGACAGTCTGAGATAAATGTTTCCTTCTCAAAAGGTTATAAAAATTGTATGACTGTAAAATTTAATAAAACTTGGCAGATTGTAGCAGCTTTATAAAAGCAACGGGAATTACTAATTAACTCTACTTTTGTGTACTATCACCATCTTAATTGAAAAACACAGGTCTTTAGGATGAATTTTAAGATATTTTCTTTTCTCTGGTTTATCACAGTAGTCTTCTACTCCTAGGGAAATCGTTAGCCCTGAAAAGTGTTCTTTAGAAATGGGGGTGAGCATCAGAGATGCTGACAGACAGACAGGTCCTCATTAGAGCACTGCCCTTTTTGCTTGAGGAAGGCTATGATGTAATAATTCACAAACACATTCCATTTTTTATATTTCTCTGAATACAAAACAAGGATTAGTCATCTATAGATAGGAAAAATAAAGAGAAATAACCTACACGTCACCCTGATGCCATCCCAAAAGTCATCAAATGACAAAACTGAGGCTTGAATCTTCAAATTTTCGTGATTTGAGCTCAATAAATAGCCCGCTACTGAATATGAGATTACTTAAAACTAGGTAAAGTCAGAACCACCCTGCTCAGCTTCCTTTGTCAAAAAATTTAAATGTGTTGGAAAGGAGAAAGGCCTGCAGGCGAACCTGATACTAATGTCCTCCCAGGCTTAACAGCCTGAGGTCTAGAACTATCTGGGCAAGAAAATGGTTGATGATGGATAATTGGTCCTAATAGAGAGGTACTGGAGCAACTCACCTGCTTACCTAGGCTTGCACGTGCCCTGGAAAGATCTTTCACAAAAGGTAGTGGGCGCCTGGGTTAATTCATCACCACCCTCATTTTCCGGGGTGTGTTTCTTTAAAATTCTTAGAGTTTCCCTTCTATCTACTAAAGGTCAGCATTACCATGACTATGGTGTTTGATTAGGGAGTGGTTTTCTTCCCCAATTTGCTTCTGGGGATGCCCTGGGGGTTTTCCTGTGCTCTTAAACTTCTTTGTCCCCATTACCAGATACTGCAAGCAGAAGAGGACTATAGAAAAATCCATATGCAATAACTATTGCAAGATAAAAGCCTCACACAAACCAGTCACTCTCACCTTAGAAGTTCCCAACCTGATAACTTGCTGCTTAAAAATGGTGGGTCACTCACAGTGCCCACTCCCGGACAGGCCTTAGGAAGGTGGTTCTCACCTTGGCTGTAGGTCAGGGTCATTTGAGGAGCGTTTTTTTTTTAAAAATCGTGATGCCCTAAACCCACTCCCAGAGACTGATTTAATTCCATTGGTCTGGAGTTGGGCATGGCCATCCTATTTTACGAATACAGCTAATTTTAAAGTGCAGCCAGGGTTGAATGAAATTCACTATTATATGGAGACTGCAGTGTTCCACAGAATGAACAAAGTAGCATGGACATCTTCATTATTCTTACTCCCCTAGGTCTTGTGATATTGCTTTATAATTATGTTATATACAAGAAGAGTGAAAAAACGTAAAGATGTTTCATTTAACGTGGGTATCTGTGGGTTTGATTAGCGCCATGGTTCAGTCATGGTCAGCTCTGAATAGGTTTCCACATTACGGTGGTTCTATGGATTCACTTTCTGTTTTCATCCTGTAAATTGTAATACCTGTTATTATAATTATTATTCAGGTCACAACCAAAATCCTGGGGAGGGGGACTGTTTTTTTTTAGTACAATCATTTTAGACTATCTTCTATAATTTTACTCTTTCCCATACTGTATTATTTTAGTGAGTTCATGATGCACTTACCTTCTAGGATTATTCCATCTGGCCTATATCAATTATATGGCACCTACAAATACCATTAGATATGTATGAAGGTTAGAATAATTAAGTTTGAATAGGTTAGGATAGAATAGTTTGCATGGACAGATGTACAATTATGGTTTTCAAAAAAAACTTTTGCACATAAATCAGGAATTACCCTGTGATGCCCATCCTTTCAAAATATAAGGGAGATGGGACAGTTCAGGTATTATAGAAGACAGTGAAAATGGCCAGTGGCTTTCTCCCATGAAGAAGGAATACTGAGAGTTACCATGACACAAATACTCAATAAATCCACACTCACGTTTAATATTAAATAATAGAAATAAGCAAACATAAGCCTTATTCCTCCATAAGGATATCATAAGCCCCTAGAATCCAACAGAAGACAATCCAGTGTTAGTTTGCATCATGAAAGCTAATATCCACCTAACCATATACACCCCTGAGTGTTCTTGCAGGATAATTTTCTAGGGCCATGGCCTGCCATTTTCCTTTCATCATCTGAGGAGCACAGACATCTTGAGATCTCAAGATCAGTAATATGTAATAATTGGAAGAGAGGGTATAATTTTCCCCTACCCTATTCAGAGAAAACATGTGCCTTGGAGTTAAATAGAACACAATTTAGGAAGTCCATTTAAAATTATGCACTGAGTAAACCTATCGATTTAAGTCAAAATTGCCCACATTTTTCAAGCTATGTATCTTTTGTGGAATAAAGGTGAGAGCCTTAACCTAAGATATTTTACTTGTACATTTACTGCGACATTTTAGTGTTTTCATTGCCTCTTCTGGCCTGGTTCTATTACTTAGAATTAGACTTGAATTAAGAACTTGAATGGGAGCAGATAACCTCCCATAATTAACAGTTATCTTATAAATGTGTCTCTGATAAAATCTCCAAAATCATCCAGCAGTTATCACCAAGAATAGTGCTAGAATACCCACTACACAGACACATGTAACCATGGCATGGAAATGCATTATTAAGGACGTTAAGACTTTTTTTAAAAAAAAATCAGTGGTAACATTGCTGTCTGCACAATGTGAAATATATGTAAAAATACATTTTTGTCTATAAGAGAAGAAACAGAACATGGAAACATGAGTTTTTATCTCTTAAGTGGGTAAAATTGAATACTTTTCCCTCTTTGTTTTAGTTTTCACTCATAGTTTTATGAAATATTAATAAAGAAAATTACCTATGAAATTTGCATGCCATTCAGTTTGATTAGTTCTTTCTAAATTTAGCACATTGGCAGGTGCACATCATTTCTGGGCTCTGCTGACATATCATGTTGGTTCTGCAAGAGTAATTTAGTTTTGGAATTACCTTTTAAACTTCTTGCCTGTCCTACATTGCAGTGATGAAGCAAACCTTCTACTTAAAAGACCAGAATAAACACTCAACTTGGGCTCTTAAAATTCTGCTCTTTCAGAATCTTTGTAGCTTATTTCTTTTGCTATCAAACGGTGTCAGAGACAGTGATACTATAATCACGATTACAGGCTTGATTCTAGAATCACACTTACAGGCTTGATTCTGTTTATTATGCCATCAGTCCTTCAGAATGCTATAGGGAGACTGATAAGATCTATAAATTGGAGCTCAAGTGCAAATTTTACTTGTAACAGAAACTTCTTAAATAGAGAAATTAAAAGTTAATGAATTGGAACTTCTCAGAAGGTTGTAACAAGCATAATGTTTCTCAAATAGAACAAATGAAACAGAGAAAAGGGATGGGGATGCTTTGCTTCTTCCTGCCCTTTGGTGACAGACTGTCTTTCTCTTAACAGCACTGTTCAACCTCATACCAGTGGGGCTGCGCGTCGTGGCCATCCAGGGAGTGAAAACAGGGTTGTATATAGCCATGAATGGAGAAGGTTACCTCTACCCATCAGTAAGTAGCATGCCCAAGATATTGGCCATTCATTCAATGTCTGCAAAATAGCGATAGCATCAACCACAAAAGTGAGACAGTTCTGTCTCATGACTCTCATTTTTGCTTTAGTATTTGACCTTTACTGCAATGCTGTAGGAGCTATTAATTCATTAGTCATCAATGTTTGATAATATCAGTGTATCAAGTGGAAGAGTTATATCACCTCTTAAAATTGTGCATTTGCATATTTTTATATGGCCCAGTTCATAGAAAATTGAGCAATTTTGAAAGCATTGAAATTAATATCTTTTTCTACTGTTTAGAATTGTGCTTGTCTTAGGGAGTTTCTTGTAAAAGATTATTGTATAAAAAGAAACGGAAGAAATGTGAATTCTAAAAAAGTAAATTTAGGAGAGAGTAGTTCTTTTAAAAATGAGAATTCAGGTTGAGTAAATGCTTTATTGGGAAAATAATTCTGATATCAAAATGGATATTGCATTTAAATTTAAGCAAGTCTCGGTTTTGTGTTAATGTATACTAGTAGCTGGGCACCTTCCAGCCTCTTCTGGAATATTTACTGTTTACAAATAATTCATATCCGGATATACTATATCCATATATTATAATGCAGTTAGAATTCATATCTGTCACAAGTCCAAGCAATAGAGACTTAGGTGAAAATACTTCTTTCCACTATCCCTTGAGCAAAGGTGGATAAAATCATGGAGCCTCAAAGAAAATTCTCTTATTTGGGTTTGCATGTCATCTTAGTATAAATTCTTTAAAACTCTGTTGTTGTTAAATATCGTCATCAAAAAAACCACATGTAAACATACATACATTTTACATACACACACACACCTAAAACTTAAGCAGAGAAGAAGCATTCTCTGGGGCCTCCCGTGCAATGTGATATATTTTCTTCAGCAAATCCGGGAAATCCTGTCAAAGAAGATGAAATATGAGCTGCAGATCCCCTTCGTGGTGAGCTGGGAAATGCTCTTGTCCTTTGGAACCTTCCTCCGCCTTCCCTGAAGGGTGTTCCTGCACACAGACCTGGGCCCTACATTATGCAAATTGCATTCTGTTTCACAAGATGAATATTCAACATATTGGGAGCAAGGGGAAGCTAGAATTCCCTATCTCTCCTTTAGGAAAAATGCGATTCAGATAAAGATCATTTTCTAGAGATACCTTATTTCAGATAAAAGTCAGTTTCATTGATTTGACTTTTGTTTCTTTTACCCGCAAGTAATCTCTGAGATGCCTAAAAATTATTAGATGCAGTTTCTGCCATAGCTTCTAGTTCTGTTTCTGCTGATGATTTTATCATGTTGTCCTGCTCAGGTATATGCATTGATGTCAGGGGAAATGTAAATGTTTGTTTGATCTTTTTGCTTCTGAGATGCTTTCTGTTTTCTTGTGATGAAGTTGCACGTGTATGCCGTTTTTTTAAAAGGTAGAGAATATCATCGTATGTGTCTTAGCTTAAAATCCAAGTGCTGGTTGTGTTCAGTGCAGTCTAAGTGGTGCAGCAAGAATAGAGTGAGGACAGAGCTAACTGCCCAGTCCAGTCCTTGGCACCTTAAATACGGCCTTTCCACCCAAAACTCAGATCTGTGGGCAGCACCTGCCCTAGGATTAGTCCCAGTAACACCATCAAGCTTTTTATCTGACCCACTGTTTTCTACTCTCACCTTCCAGATTCTCCAGGTACTTGGATTCTGTGCCTCCCTTTTGGTGTCTTGATTCTCTGATTTGCAGGTCTTGGTTTTCTCCTCTTCTCATTTTTGACTCTTTGCTCTGAACCCAGGCCCTGGTAAGGAGTGCTCTATTCACCCAGCCTTACCCTAAAACGTCCCCTGCCCAGGCCAGGCCCTTACCATGCTCAGCATCTTGTAGGAAAAGGATTTAGATAAAAATTGAATGCAATTTCCAGTTTTTACTAATATTCTACGGTTAAAGTGCTCTGTTTATTTCAAGGTAATGAAATTTGAACTGCAAATATTTCAGGAAAAAAGAACGTTTTCCCACATTCAGTCCTTTATTCCATAATTAGTTTCTGAGAGCCTACTAAAATAATAATCTAGAACAACACAATATAACAATTACTATAATATGTAATAATAATAACGGTTAATATGTATCTAGTGTACTCTGCCTAGCACTGTTCTAAGTGCATTACAGTCTTAGCTCATTTAATTCTCCCAACCAATTAAGCAAATATTGTTAAAATGATAATACTGATGAACAGAGAGCTTAAGAATCTGTGCGGTCACCCAGGGAGTAGACAGAGAAGACAGGATTTGAGCCTTATTAGTCTGACTCATTAGCTTACATTTTTAACTGTTTCACTGTACTGCTTTCATGTGCCAAACAGTTTTCATAATATGGTCTGGCACCCATTCTAAGAAGTTATAAACACAAGATGATGTAATAAAAATCTTTAGAGAATTGTTACCTAGGGAAGAAACTTAATTTTAATTATTAAGAAGCATCATTTGAAACATAATCTGTTTCCTTTGGAGATTCTCAAATTTAAAAATCGTAGAAAATGATATTTATCGGAGGAAAAATTGATATTATATACTGGGTGCTTAATATTCTTAAAATGTATCACATGTAACGTTTGAGCTTAAATTTTTAAAGCCGACATGGTTAACCCAACTAAGAAGTTTTGAACTAAGTTGAATAACTTTTTGAAAAGGAAAACTCCACTCAAGCTAAGATTTACAGAAAAAAGTTAATGAAGATTGAAGTCCGAGAAACGAAGGAATCTGTTCTAAGCTTATGCCCACTTTAAAAAGATCAAATTAGACTAGTGTCTGATATGAGACCGCATTTATTGAGGATCTATAAATTTAGAACGTAGGCAATAAAATCCTCAGATCATTCAAAGTGAGTTCCATTAAATGAAAGTCACACTAGGGGTCTGACTTGGAGTGTATATTCCTCTATTTGTATTTCAGGAAGTAACTCTCATAATCCCTTGCCATCCAAATAAAGATATTTAATTTGTCAGATAATTCCACCTCAGCGGGATGAAAGAAGTTATCTTGACTGAGATGTAAATAATCACATTTCCGATGCTGAAGGCACTTGTTCCCTGTGGAATCTCTTCTTCAACATGACAAGAGTCATTTCTTTTGTGGTCATAATGATTGTAATATGTTTCTTGAAGGTGCCTCTCAAGAGATTTGATGTTAGATACAAACAGTTTGCTTGAAGACAGGATGCAGGCTGCATGGTCACAGAACAGAAACTGACAAGGAAATACTTTTTTAAAGAATTAATTTAAAATGATATTTAGGAAAAATGCATGTTGACCAACTATAAACTATTTGTAGTGCACTTGTATTTCTGTGCCCATGGAGTGATGTGTGAGTTCTTTGCTCATCCCTGATATCCGTCTTGTCTCTGAATAGCATCTCTGGACATCCATCCTCAGGAAACTGCTCACTATTTATCCCAGTGCTGGTGGGGTACCCTAGCCACGCCTCCCAGTGTTCTGTTTTTCTTTAGGTACCAAGCAGTACATGAGGTTAATCATGTAATCTGAGCTACAGTGACTGTCACTGGCCATCACTATCCATTGCAGGTGAGCCAAGGGCCTCAGTAGCCTCTGATGACTGCTCATCCTGGGCACCAGCCTTTTGTTCTTTGATGTGACCCCTGGGAGCCGGGAGGCAAAACTCTAACTGAGCAGGTTTCCATTCATCTGGTTACACAGAGGTGCCCCTTCCATTTTTCATCTTTCATTCTTCATCTCTCTGAATGGGTCAATTTCTTTATCTTAAAAAGTGTATTAAATTTGAGATGATTGTTAATGTCTTTGTTATTCTAAGAATCTATGACTCTATATGCATGTTTTTCTGCACAAACAATATCTAACACCTTTTGAGAATGTATATATGTGTGTGTATGTGCGTGTATATATATATATATATATATATATATATATATCATTTGTGTGTATCTGATTTGTGTGTGTTTCAGTGGAATTACACATTGTGCCTAAATTACACACACATTTATTTACATGATTACAGTTCTGTTCAGAGTGTTTCTATTTCTTTGTATGAAATGTTAAATAATAGTTTTAAAATTTACACCTATCCTAAAGGTTTACTTACCATGCTGAATATATATTTCTTTTTTTATCAAGTTTTCCTATGGTCTCTTCCACATTATGACTCAGTTGGACATATCATCCAGGCTCAAAATGGCTATTATCCTTTCTTGGTATTTTGGCTCAGATAATTTCTAGTAATAAGAAAGCAAGTATAGTGCTTCAGTTAATTTCTCTCCAGCGTTCATGTAGTTCCTATGACCCTGAATACTGAGGCACAGAATATGATTGATTATGACAAAGGCAAGAAAGCCGTCATTCTACTTAAGGTCACTTACCAGAAGGAAAAAAACAATTTAGAAACAAAAGCAAATGGTAGACTACATATAACTAATCTTAAGTCGTCTTTGGACAAAAGGAAAATATGAAACATCCTATTCTTCTATTGTTAGGTTGATAGTAGGCAATAAAAATAAATAAATAGACGTTCCAGCTATCCAAGTTCCAGTGCCATTTTATGGAATTTGGAGGAAGGAATTGAGGTTGAGATGGAGAAGATACTAATAGGAAGAAGAGAGAAAAAAAAGAGAAGTGAAAAGAAAAGGAGATAATAAATCAGCAGTAGGAAGATGCAATAGGCATCTTTGGGGTAAAGGGGGAGAAAAGAAAGAGAATGAAGGGAGGATGGGAAAAGGAAACGGCCAAGGGAAGAAAATGGGGAAGATACATCACAAGGAGGGGAGAGAGGGCAGGTCATACCTTCACTCCCTCCATCACATTCCTGGAATCCACCTGACTCCTGGCTCCAGCCTCCCACTATGGGGTGGAGAAAACAAAATCCTCCTTCTAGAAGCACAGTCTGGAGTCTCTAATCACACCTAAAATATTTTTTCTTTTCTATCCCCATAACCACTTTCACCTATTTCCCCTTCCAGAATGGTAGCTATGCCTGGTTAGTATTATAGCCATATTTAACTTCCAAAGGATTATACCTGTAAGAATGAGTGGAAAGAGGTGAGTGGCAGTGTGAAAACCATTGCAGTAGTCCAGGTGAGGGATGCTGAGTGTATTCAATAGAGTGTTATCACCCTAAAGAAAGAAAGAAACCTGCCATTTTCAACAACATGGATGAACCTGGAGGGCATTATACTAAGTAAAATAAGCCAGACACATAAAGAAAAACGCTGCATGATCTTACTCATGGAATCTAAACAAGTCAAATACATAGAAGCAGAGACTTGAACTGTAGTTGCCAGGGGCAAGAAGGTAGGGGAATGGGGGAATAAAAGAAAAAGAGAGAAAAAAGAGTGAATTAAATAGAAATTGCAAACTGCAAACGTGTTTTGTTTGGACAGACTGTGTGTGTGTGTGTGTGTGTGTGCATGCACACATGCACACATACACACACACTGTGATGTGAATGCCTTTAGGTTGGGCAAGTACTCTCCAGTCTACAGTTTGGCCACAATGACAACTACTCCTTTTGTTTTTTTTAATTTTTATTGGAGTATATTTGATTTACAATGTTGTATTAGTTTCAGGTGTACAGCAAAGTGAATCAGTTATACATATACATATATCCACTCTTTTTTTTAGATTCTTTTCCCATATAGGCCATTATAGAGTACTGAGTAGAGTTCCCTGTGCTATACAATACGTCCTTATTAGTTATCTATTTTATATATAATAGTGTGTATATGTCAATCCCAATCTCCCAGTTTATCCCTCCCCCCACTTTATCCCCGGTAACCATAAGTTTGTTTTCTACATCTGTGACTCTACTTCTGTTTTGTAAATAAGTTCATTTCTAAGGGAAGACACTATATACACAGTAACTTTGTTTCTACGCACATGTTAACTTTGTTTCTGGGCCTAGAGACACTGGTGTTGGCAACCCGGGAATGAAGGGACTGGAAAGCCTGAGAGATATTTGAAAGTGTTTCTTGGGGAGTTATGGGAAGAACTCTGCAGCTGTCCGGGTAGGGGAGGTGACAGAATCACGGCTCACTCTGGTGTGATTAACTCAGAACCTGGTGAGCTGTGATGCTTCCCTTGAAGAAAACAAAACCCAGAAGGAGGAGGGAGCCTGGGTGGAGGAAGGTGCTGCATTCAGTTTTGGAACCAGGATACCCAGGTGGGTTATAATCCCCCTGCTGGATGGTGGCTCATGCATCCTGGAAGAACCACATCTAAGGGCTGTCTTAAGAATGGTTTGCAGATGGAGCAAGAATTGTTCTCTGATGGGTAGTGATTGTTTTCCCTTTCCTGCTGAACGTCAGACAAAGGTGAAGAAATGGGGTCAACAGCATCTGCGTGGATGAAGTTAGATATTAGAAAGAACATTATTAAGTATCATGACTTCTTGAAAAAGCTTTCTAATATATTTTGCTTGATTTCTAAATATACAGAATCGATAGAGGCAATTTTGGACACCAGGTAGTAGAGCAGAGGACTAGCTGAGTAAATTCATAACTTGTGCCTTTATAAAAATGATGCTAATAATATGGGAACAAAGTATCAGGCCTTTGGATATTCTTACAGTAATCCGCAATCCTCATTATACATAAGACTTACTCGGATAGCATTGTAAATATCCAGATCCCAGGACATTAACCTAAAAGGTTCCCATTCAGTGAGTTCGATATGCCTCAAAATCAGAATTTTGAATATGTGTCCCAGGCATTTCTAACACATGTCCCTGAAGGAGTACCCCTGATAAACAAGGGTCTGCATCACTGTCTCAGGAGCTGTGACTCTGAGATGACATGATTTTATATTTACCATTGCTTTATGATTATTGTTACTGTTGTTATTTACAAACTCATGGTCCAGTTCAAGCCCTTTTGAAGTAAAAGCAGAATGACGTGACCATAAGCAGTGCTCAGCTTTCCCACTGATCAAATGAGCTGGCCTTTGAGGAGCTGCACAGAGAAAAGTCCCAGCCGTGATCACTCTGCTCAATCTGGAAAGAATAGGACAAGAAATGTGTCCTTGAGCATCAAGATAAGATAGGGAAAGACAGGAATTTTGCTGGGACTTGAGAAAATGAAGTAAGAGAAATAGAAACAAAGACATTGAATTTGCAACTAGTAACAGCTGGTTTGCAAACTTGAAAGAAAACTAGTCTTCACCATGTAAAAAGCTCAGGGGTTCTCCCTGAGATGATCAGTCTGGGGCCAGCACGCTCTGCTGACCTGAAGGGCTGGTTCAGAACAAGGACATCCTGTCAGAGCAGGTTTTCAATGACAACGAAGCTGGGTTGCTTCAGAAGTGAACTCTTTTTAGGATTTTTTTTTTTAAATTACTTATAAAATAAATATATCTATATTTAATAAATTGTGTATTTTCCCTAAGCCTCTGTTTCCTCGGAGACAAGTTTGTTTTCCTCTAAGCAGGACCTTCCCACACAAGTCCCATTTCTGGAACAAAGGAGGCCTCCTTCTGCCCTAGACGATCAGCAGGTTCCTGATGCTTGGAGTTTCTTTTCCGGGTCCTGTGAAGAGGGTGGGTTGATCCCATGTGGGCCCACCATTATATAAATTTCTTAACTATACCAAAGCCCCTACACCTCACAAAAATTAAACACATATGTCTGATAACAAGAGTGTGCAAGAAATATACAGAAGATCAGCTCTGCTCAGTATAATTGTTCAACACTTAAATATAGGCTGAAGAATCAAGCACTCTGTAGAGATGTGTATAATCAAAAATTCATTTATTTGCTCATTCAAATCAACCAGTATTATTGTATGCCTCCCACTGACAGCTATTGTGCTGTATGTGCTGGAGCTTCAAAGATAATGTGAAAAATTCCCGATTTAAAAACAAACAAACCAACAACCAAAACCCTCTAAAGTCCAATAGATATGAGGAAATCATTCAGAGGGCATCTTGACTAGGTGAATTCTAAGAGTCTTTTCTCCTCTCTTCTCAGAACCTGTGATTCCATGATTAGGTTTGTACATTTCCTATCACTCCTTTGATAGTGATGGATACGTAAGAAGTCTTCAATCTGTAGTTCTTGATTGCTTATTGTTAAGGTGGAATCAGTTTCACCAGCAAATTTTATGAATCTATTCCTTGAATGCCTTCCTTGTTCATGCTATTTATTATGCATGCCACTTATCTTTTTTCCCCACAAAAAAACATTAAGCATCAGCAAAGAAGATAGGAGTCTGTTAATTTCTCGAGTTAGAATTGCAGAAAAGCACTTATTTACACATTTCCTTTCCTGAAAGGGCATGATAAACTCACAGAGGCAGAACTCGGATATGCAATGTCTGCCTCTATATCATGGTCATATTTACATTAATGGGTGAGTGGTAATGCTGTCCTCACCTTAAAAAAGAATCTCAAGGCAAAAAAGTAAACCCTGATTTCTAGTAAATTGTCGCTACCAGTTGAACAATTTAAAGCAAGAGCATGAGTAATGATAATTAGAGACAGGACTTCATTGTTTCTATATGTTCATAAATGATATACTTGTAGTGTCAAAGAAAAAATATCATTGCATTTTGCAATTTTATCCTACTTTACTCTAGGGTGAAAACTATAAAATACTGTAGATAGTAACAAAATTTAGGTTAGATCTAAATGTTTCAATTTTTTAAAAACCTGTATTTGTAGAGGATGGATGGTAGATGGTGAAAGGAGTTTTTATATGTAAGGAATTTCAAAGACTACCTGAAAAATTGAGTCCTAAATCAATAGATAATATTTGAGAACGAACTATCTCTTTGTTTTCATTCTCCACACCATGAAAAAACTTTTGCAAAAAAAACTAAATACATAAATGCTAAGAAGGCCGATATACCATATAGTGAATGACAAATCAGCTCTAACATTAAAGCAATAATTAATACTACTAAAACTGGGGGAAAATTGTGATTCTTTAAAAAATTGTTTGTGTATGTGGAACTCCTCCTTATTGAAATTGTATACACCATCCACCCAAGTAAAGTTGAAGGGGTTTGTTTCTGATTATGTATTTTACTTTTAGAGAATTCTTTCTATTTCTGGGAATGGGGTTGTATGTAAGCTACTTGCCAGGGACTCTTAGAACCCATGAACCATGAGTTCATGGTGGGCTCTGAACAGAAATTGGGTGTTTTTCTCAGTTTCCTCAATGCAGCCCATTTCTTAGTAATTTACATTCCATTTCTTAGTTACTGGGAATTAATAAGAAATATTATTTAGAAAATAATTCATAAAAATATGACTCATTTTTTTTCCAGAGAAACTACTATAGTTACCATTACTGAAAAACCAAATTGGCTGTTTTTCTTCACTTTATTTACTAAAATTGGAAAAATTGTTCCTATAGTGAAAACTCTATTGTTCACATATATAGTTTTTATATATGTGAACTCCATACATTTTAACTTTGAATTATTTCTCTGTATTATGGAAGGGTGTTTTGTGCTCTGAGCTACTTAGGGTTTCACTGAATGTTGGCTGTTTGTCTTAAGGTAATGTATTCAATTTGGATTGCAAGTTCGTGGAAAGGTACACAGTGTACTTCTGAATAAGGACATAGTAGATCTCTTGAGAGTTTTATTTAGAGTTAGATATTGGTTTTAAGATCTGACAACTACGTGAAATGAAGAGATGAGTCACTTGTTAATAGGTACATCCCAACCCATGCCACAGTGTCATAATTGGTTGTTACTTGCTGTCCCAGTAGAGAAAGAGACTGAATGGGAACGAGATATTTTTGTGAGGCTTTGGAATTGCTACATCTCTGACAAGATGGAGATAATTTTATTTGGTTATTAATCCTGGATCCAGGGCACTATTTAGCCGAAATAGTTATTTGGACAAACAGGAAACATTATTCTACTTCACTCTTATGCTGGTACAAATAGTACCGAAAGGTACTAGCCTGACAAATGGTGAATATTGGTTTACGTCATGAGAGGAGGAGCTTGTATCCATGTCACGTGAGAAATTAGCTGTGAATGCCCTTCACAAGGGCATAATGACAAGGGGTTGACCTTCACTGACTCCCCATTTGTGTTAACTTCTCCAGTTAACTCTTCCGTCTCTCAACTCTGAACCCTTTATAACACTGTTTCCACTCTCTAAACCTGAGGCGGAGTGCATAAGAGATCCAGATCCTTGTCATGGCAAATTATTTTCCCTTAAGAGCTGCATATTTATTGTGGTATGGAAACAACTGTATTTATTAGGAGGCATGTAAAATGTGCACAATGCAAAGATGCACATTCATTTGCTAGCACCTCTTCTGCCATCAGTACTTATTACTCATATTATTTTTGCTATTGTGTTAAATGGTAAAAGAAAATTATGTAACTTCAGAAGAAATAATGGCACCTACTGCATTATTCATTATTTAAATATTGCCATTTAACGTTTTGCTTTCTATCCTGTAACCATCAATTAATGTTATCAATAGAAGCAATGGAAAAAATTTTTTATATTAAGAACTTGCAATTTAGATAACTCTACCTACCATATACCCAACTCCTACGTTGGTTTTATTCCAATTTCAATTAGAATTCTATGTTTCTTGCAATATTAATAACAGAAAAAATCAACTTTCAAACTGTTCAAAAGTTCTCTAGACAACTTTTACCTAGGGACGAGGTAAGAGGCATTCTCTTAATGTCCATGGAGAAATAAACTCTAATGTGAAATATCATATTAATATAAAGGAGGAAATTTTTAAGAAATTGTTCCACAGGTACCATAAATGGGTTAACTATTTTTCTAATGCAGTTTGAGTCCTTTACAAGACTGTTTTTACAGACTTAGCAAAGCCAAATGTATACCCAGGAGAATAGCAGTGAGCTTTTAATTTAAAATTACATTATGTGAGAATGCTTGTACATTGAAATGGGTAGACAGAAGAATTGCCTTGGGCAGTAGTTCCCTTGTGTTTACCTAAAAAAATCAAATAACACCTTGTAGGAATTTGAATGCAAAGTTCTTATTAATTTTTATGCATCATTTATGCAATAACAATAACCAAAAAAAGGGAAAAGAAACCATGTCAGGAATACGTGATTGTGTCAGACTTTGGTTCTCTGAGCCCTGAAAACCAGTCCTGATTTTATTTTATTCCTGATGGTCAGTCTTTGGGACCAGTTAGAAATTCCTCAGACTTGTTAAACCATTAACTACCAGGACTAAAATACCATGTTATTTAAATTTTTAATGAATAATAACTTCATTAGACATTATGTTCCTAATGTGACCAGGGAAAACTATGGAATGTGGTACATTGTAGTACTTCATTTCAATTATTTAATATTCCAGTCATTTGCTTAACAAGAGACTTTGCCCAAGGGTTTGCTGAAACACTGAATATCTGGCAAATTACTGTGTACTAATTGATCCAATAATGGCATGTTAAAATTACCTTAACCATTCTGCTCAATACTTAATTGTATTTTCTATTGATGTCAGTGTTCTACCTAGAAGCATTTTGTCCTTTAAAATAATTTTTTACTCTGGAAAAAAAGTGGTAGAAATGCATTATCGGTTACTTGAGAGGTTTTTACATTTGAGGCCGTAACAGTGAGAACAGCAAGATAAAGATGTAGAAACATAATGCCCAAGTCCTGGAAATGTAGAGACTGCAAAGCCCCAGAGTTTTATGTATTAATGAACTAATCTTGTTAATCCCACTTCAAAGTGAGTTTTGCAAGGATAACTCAATAATCTTTAGGGATTACTGCATCATACCTGAGTATGTTACCACAGGGGAAAAATAGAATTATTGTACTGGGGGTGCTGTGTAGTGTGTGTGTGTGTGTTTGTGTCTAGCTGTTCTATAACCACAAACTACTAACACATACTCTTTTCCTACACGATGTAAAGGGTACACACGTAGAAATTACTATTCTGATATGTAAATGTGGGTGTTTTCTCTTAGTTCTCCTGTAGGCATTTTTCTGAATACTCATTGTGAAGTCCTATGAACATAAAATCAATCTTTACAGATAGTGTATAGAATTTATAATTCACAAATCCAGTTATTTTTAATTCTTCTAAGAGTTCTTCTTTTGATTCTTCTTCTACAACTCATTTCTTAGGTGGACAACAGAGTGGGATTGGTAGGTGGACGTGTATAAAGGGAGGAGAAAATACCCAGTTCAGAAGACTGACTGAGGGCTGTCAATGCCACCAGCACTAATTGAAGCATTTGGGCCCTCTTGGTGACTCTGAGAATTCTGAATGAGGGCCCTCTTGGTGACGCTGAGACTTCTGAATGACTTTTTATAACATGATGATGACATTTGAAACGCTTTCCAAGAAATAGATGGAACTCTCAATCCTGTTTTCTTTGATCTTCAGATATTGTGATTATGTTCTGGCGGAATGATGGCAACTAATTACGTAAGGTCAGCAGACATCGCCACGCCTATCACAGACACATCACGAACAAGTCAGAACTTCCCCAGCTGTGTGGTTGGCCTGGTGGGCACAGTGCCAGCCGCAGCATTCTCTCTCTGACACTTCTTCTGCCGCAGAGAGATCCCAGTGTGGAAGCCCTGGGTTAGCAGGGAAAGAAGGGGGCATTCTTCCTCTTCTCTGCTTATCTGTCCCAGGATCTCTCTTCAAAATTTTAAAAAGACTAAAATTATGATACCTGCAAAGGGCATTTATATTGATCCATCAGTGTATGTACATACTGGTCCTCACCTCAAATAAAGATTCCACTTAAGTACACAGTTCTTCAGATTTGTGCTCACACAGTGTCAATTCTCGTAAGACATCTGCAAATATACTGGTTTTCTAAGTTTCAAAAAGTTTAATGAGTTTTAAAGAGAAATGAAATAACCTTTCTGAGGTCATTTTCCAATTATTAAAGCAACAAGCTTGTAGGAAAGAAAATCTGGAGCTTTGGGTTAAAAATATTTCCTTTTCTCTTCTTTTATTTTTTTAAGGATTTACAGCTCAGTTCACTTCATTGGTAGCCCTCAGGGTTTCTTTATCTCATGCCTACAACTGTTATTACTATCTTTCTCTTAATGTCACATTGCTTTCACGCTGTCACTGAAATGACCTAGAAACAATCCCATGAAAGTAGATCCCATAAAATAACATTTCCATGGCATCTTTTTATGTCCTAAAACTAGATTAAATGTCAATACAGTATAATAAGTATATAATAAAAATAAACAGTTTATGCATGATTCTAAGGGGAACTTGTTACTGATTTTTAAATTTATTTCCTTGAAAACTAAATTCATTCATTCTGTGGGTTTTACAGTTTTTAAACACAGAATATAACTTCATTTTGGCCATGATTTTAGTAAAACTTTTATTTCAACCTGCAGTAATATGTATCCTGCGTCATATTCTTAAGAGGGCCATTTTATCACCTTATTTGGAAAAGACAAACTTAATTTCTTGGAAAGATACACATGATTACAGTGTGTGTCATCACATTGACGATTTTGAAAATATGTTTTATTTAATTGTGATACATTTCTGCGTCTCCTAACAGTGATCTTCTGTTGAAAAGTTAACCATATTCCTATTCATATTCGTATGAAAGAAATAACACCATTGCAAGGAAAATACTAGCATTCAAGGTGCTGATATGTATATATTAGGAGAAAAACATTTCATCCATATTTAGCTGTGAGGTTGGTTTCAGTATATTTTCCATTTAGCATTTGTAATTCTGTCATAATGAAGAAGTATATAATTGTTTTATCCTATTTAATCTATGTGTAACAACCAAAGATATTTCTGGATATCCAGATTGCCAAGATGAATGAAACGTTAATGTTTTCTTTGTAAAAGATACTGAAAACAAATTAAGGGGAAGAACATGTCCTTGGTTCAGCTCTACTGCCTTCAAGTTTGAAGGGGGTTGCCAGATAATAATATTTCAGTCCATTTCCATTTTCATTCTTGCTAAGATCCTTGATAAGGTTGCTTGTCAGATACTTAGTTTTTGTACAGATTTCTACTTGTATATCCTTCATTATTGATTCTCCAGATGCTGATAAATTTTTTAAATAATCATAATATTTACAGGAGAAATAAGGCACTACTTTGGCTTATGTATGTTTATATCATTCTTCTTGGACCATATAGTTTATTTTTAGTATCCTTTTTTTAATCTTTTACTTTTGTCTTAGGTATCATGACAGCACTAGTAATGAACTGTGCACACCTGGAAATAAATTAGACACAACTCCTATTAGATCAAGCTGCTGTCCAGAGATTGTAAGGGAGCAGCACAGAGCACAACAGGGAAACGCTGAAAAGACACACATGGCTGCACGCTGACCAGATTGTTGGCACGTTGACCGGATATGTCCACTGTCCGTGCTGTTTTATAATTATACACTGACCTCTGCCACATGAGGGACAGTCAGGACACTTTGCACTGGAGTTCAAAGCTTTCTGCCATCCTGAACTCTGAAGCCTCCCTGATCCATTGCCCCTACACCCATCACACCCCCAAACAAGGAGAAATCTTTTCTCTTCTTGAAACACCTGTAACATGCTACTTGCGCCTCACTAATGGCTCTGATGCCATTTTTCTTTGCTTAGAGACAGAGATTCTCTCAAGCTACCTTTTTGAAAAGTCACTTTCTTTCTTTCTCACCCTTGATTTCTTTTCTGTCTCTCTCAGCATGCCTGCACTGTCGTTTCTCTGATCCCCTGTCTCTGTATTGTGACCTTCGCCACTGCCCCCAAATCATAATTAGTTTCTGCCACTGGATATTTTCAAGTTAATCATTCACCTTCACATGTATCTTTGTAAATGGCCACTTTAGAGTACGTTCTTTTCTGTGCCAGCAGTAATTCTCCCTGTCCAGCTGTTATAATTAGAGGAATTGCTCCCCAAGTTTTCTTATCAGATTAGAGCTGTTATTTGTTGTTTTATAAGTTATGTACACATAAAGACTTATTAAAGCAACACACTTAGGGTCTTGGATTAGAGATGCTTTCAACATGCAACAGTTTGTGAAAGCTGTTGTGATGATTATTGAAAAATCCAACACATAGCTAAATTCCCACTGATATTACATTTTTAAAGAAATTTTGTTTTCACTAATGAAGGTTGTGTTACTTACAAGTTCCATAGCAATTCTTCTTATCGCAGACATTTTTAAAAAACTCGCTATACCTTGAAATATCATATTTATAACTGCATAAGGAATTTCTTTATAAATTTTTTTTCTGTCTTCTGCATGTCTGCCATTACATGACATTTACAATGTACCAGCAGCAATATGGTGATAAGGAGCTCAGAAAACAAGAACTTCCAGGCTGGGACTTCCCATTTTAGGTAGATCATAGAGACTTTCCGTTATTCTACCAAATCTAGAGAGAGTCAGCCAAAACAAAGATCTTCTTGATCCGAATCCATTCCTGTAAATTTCTACAATGTCAGAGGAGGTGGGAATGTTGATCTCTGGCACCTGCAGTACAGTCTTTCAGATTTTCAACATCACAACTCTGCTCTGAGTTAATTGTTCTGAATTTGCCAAGGTATATTCAAGAACGCACATGTACCTCTATGGAAGTATCACCCAAGCAAATAGCTGCACATGATTTAGGGAAAGTATATTCCTCCTAAAACAAAAGTCAGTAAGGATGTGCATTGAGAATTATGTACTGGTTAGATTTCATCACTTAATGTTTGGGCATCATAAAAGGGGAGAAGCATAACTGCACTACCCATGCTAAGCCCAGAGTACCATGTGTTATAAAATGGGCAGTTCTGTTCTGCCGTAGAGCAAAGAATTAAAAACAAAGGTAACTCAGCCATATGGTAAGAGATGAGAACTGTGACATATGTTGAATAAAAAGCCTGCAAATATGTGGTTATAATGATAAATGAGCTGTAAATATATGTCCTTTATTCACCAGGGCTCCAAAGCAAAATGGTTTCTCTGGAAGTTGATGTTTTCATGCGTGGCCTTCAAGCCAGTTTCAAGCAATGTCTTTTAATGAGGATAGGAGTGCAGTGAACGCAACATTTGGGGTCAGTGAGATGATGTATGGGTGACATAATGTCAAAAATCACCAATTACACTAGTCTTGGTATGGATCTGGCTTTCCTAGTTTTAGTAAATGTCCATAATTGGCAGCAATGCAGGGATCTTCTTTCTATGACTTATTTGTCATGGTTTCAAGAATGTTCTAGTGGCTTCAATTTGTGTCCTGATGTTTGTAGTAATAGACTTAGAAAACATATAAAAGTATTTTCATGGTTGAAAGAGCTTATACCTTTGAAACACACACTGTCTCTTTACGCTCATGTAATTTCAATTATGCTCCTATCATGTCCATGGCAGACCTTTACAATAGGACACAATAGGTTAATGTTGCAAGTATCATATTACAGTCCTTTCTTTCTTATAGTAATTTTAAAGTCTAGGTATAGATAACTGACATTTATTTTTTTTTTTTATTTTTTTTTTTTTTAAACATCTTTATTGAAGTATAATTGCCTTACAATGGTGTGTTAGCTTCTGCTTTATAACAAAGTGAATCAGTTATACATATACAATATGTTCCCATTTCTCTTCCCTCTTGCATCTCCCTCCCTCCCACCCTCCCCATCCCACCCCTCTAGGTGGTCAAAAAGCACTGAGCTGATCTCCCTGTGCTATGCGGCTGCTTCCCACTAGTTATCTATTTTACATTTGGTAGTGTATATATGTCCATGACACTCTCTTACCCTGTCACATCTCACCCCACCCCCTCCCCATATCCTCAAGTCCATTCTCTAGTAGGTCTGTGTCTTTATTCCCGTCTTGCCACTAGGTTCTTCATGGCCTTTTTTTTTTTTTTTTTTTTTCCTTAGATTCCGTATATATGTGTTAGCATACTGTATTTGTTTTTCTCTTTCTGACTTACTTCACTCTGTATGACAGACTCTAACTCCATCCACCTCATTACAAATACCTCCATTTCATTTCTTTTTATGGCTGAGTAATATTCCATTGTATATATGTGCCACATCTTCTTTATCCATTCATCTGTCGATGGACATTTAGGTTGCTTCCATGTCCTGGCTATTGTAAATAGAGCTGCAATGAACATTTTGGTACATGACTCTTTTTGACCTATGGTTTTCTCAGGGTATATGCCCAGTATTGGGATTGCTGGGTCGTATGGTAGTTCTATTTGTAGTTTTTTCAGGAACCTCCATACTGTTCTCCATAGTGGCTGTATCAATTTACATTCCCACCAACAGTGCAAGAGTGTTCCCTTTCCTCCACACCCTCTCCAGCATTTATTGTTTCTAGATTTTTTGATGATGGCCATTCTGACCGGTGTGAGATGATATCTCATTGTAGTTTTGATTTGCATTTCTCTAATGATTAATGATGTTGAGCATTCTTTCATGTGTCTGTAGGCCATCTGTATATCTTCTTTGGAGAAATGTCTATTTAGGTCTTCTGCCCATTTTTGGATTGGGTTGTTGGTTTTTTTGTTATTGAGCTGCATGAGCTGCTTGTAAATCTTGGAGATTAATCCTTTGTCAGTTGCTTCATTTGCAAATATTTTCTCCCATTCTGATGGTTGTCTTTTGGTCTTGTTTATGGTTTCCTTTGCTGTGCAAAAGCTTTTAAGTTTCATTAGGTCCCATTTGTTTATTTGTGTTCTTATTTCCATTTCTCTGGGAGCTGGGTCAAAAAGAATCTTGCTGTGATGTATGTCATAGAGTGTTCTGCCTATGTTTTCCTCTAAGAGTTTGATAGTGTCTGCCCTTACACTTAGGTCTTTAATCCATTTTGAGTTTATTTTTGTGCATGGTGTCAGGGAGTGTTCTAATTTCATACTTTTACATGTACCTGTCCAATTTTCCCAGCACCACTTATTGAAGAGGCTGTCTTTTCTCCACTGTATATTCTTGCCACCTTTATCAAAGATAAGGTGACCATATGTGTGTGGGTTTATCTCTGGGCTTTCTATCCTGTTCCATTGATCTATATTTCTGTTTTTGTGCCAGTACCAAACTGTCTTGATTACTGAAGCTTTGTAATATAGTCTGAAGTCAGGGAGCCTGATTCCCCCAGCTCCATTTTTCGTTCTCAAGATTGCTTTGGCTATTCGGGGTCTTTTGTGTTTCCATACAAATTGTGAAATTTTTTGTTCTAGTTCTGTGAAAAATGCCAGTGGTAGTTTGATAGGGACTGCATTGAATCTGTAGATTGCTTTGGGTAGTAGAGTCATTTTCACAATGTTGATTCTTCCAATCCAGGAACATGGTATATCTCTCCATCTATTTGTATCATCTTTAATTTCTTTCATCAGTGTCTTATAATTTTCTGCATACAGGTCTTTTGTCTCCTTAGGTAGGTTTATTCCTAGATATTTTATTCTTTTTGTTGCAATGGTAAATGGGAGTGTTTTCTTAATTTCACTTTCAGATTTTTCGTCATTAGTGTATAGAAATGCAAGAGATTTCTGTGCATTAATTTTGTATCCTGCTACTTTACCAAATTCATTGATTAGCTCTAGGAGTTTTCTGGTAGCATCTTTAGGATTCTCTATGTATAGTATCATGTCATCTGCAAATAGTGACAGCTTTACTTCTTCTTTTCCGATTTGGATTCCTTTTATTTCTTTGTCTTCTCTGATTGCTGTGGCTAGCACTTCCAAAACTATGTTGAATAATAGTGGTGAGAGTGGGCAACCTTGTCTTGTTCCTGATCTTAGTGGAAATGGTTTCAGTTTTTCACCATTGAGGACAATGTTGGCTGTGGGTTTGTCATATATGGCCTTTATTATGTTGAGGAAAGTTCCCTCTATGCCTACTTTCTGCAGGGCTTTTATCATAAATGGATGTTGAATTTTGTCGAAAGCTTTCTCTGCATCTATTGAGATGATCATATGGTTTTTCTCCTTCGATTTGTTAATATGGTGTATCACATTGATTGATTTGCGTATATTGAAGAACCCTTGCATTCCTGGGATAAACCCCACTTGATCATGGTGTATGATCCTTTTAATGTGCTGTTGGATTCTGTTTGCTAGTATTTTGTTGAGGATTTTTGCATCTATGTTCATCAGTGATATTGGCCTGTAGTTTTCTTTCTTTGTGACATCTTTGTCTGGTTTTGGTATCAGGGTGATGGTGGCCTCGTAGAATGAGTTTGGGAGTGTTCCTCCCTCTGCAATATTTTGGAAGAGTTTGAGAAGGATAGGTGTTAGCTCGTCTCTAAATGTTTGATAGAATTCACCTGTGAAGCCATCTGGTCCTGGGCTTTTGTTTGTTGGAAGGTTTTTAATCACAGTTTCAATTTCAGTGCTTGTGATTGGTCTGTTCATATTTTCTATTTCTTCCTGGTTCAGTCTCGGCAGTTTGTGCATTTCTAAGAATCTGTCCATTTCTTCCAGGTTGTCCATTTTATTGGCATAGAGTTGCTTGTAGTAATCTCTCATGATCTTTTGTATTTCTGCAGTGTCAGTGGTTACTTCTCCTTTTTCATTTCTAATTCTATTGATTTGAGTCTTCTCCCTTTTTCTCTTGATGAGTCTGGCTAATGGTTTATCAATTTTGTTTATCTTCTCAAAGAACCAGCTTTTAGTTTCATTGATTTTTGCTATTGTTTCCTTCATTTCTTTTTCATTTATTTCTGACCTGATCTTTATAATTTCTTTCCTTCTGCTGGCTTTGGGGTTTTTTTGTTCTTCTTTCTCTAATTGCTTCAGGTGCAAGGTTAGGTTGTTTATTCGAGATGTTTCCTGTTTCTTGAGGTAGGCTTGTATTGCTATAAACTTCCCTCTTAGCACTGCTTTTGCTGCGTCCCATAGGTTTTGGGTCGTCGTATCTCCATTGTCATTTGTTTCTAGGTATTTTTTGATTTCCCCTTTGATTACTTCAGTAATCACTTCGTTATTAAGTAGTGTATTGTGTAGCCTCCATGTGTTTGTATTTTTTACAGATCTTTTCCTGTAATTGATATCTAGTCTCATAGCGTTGTGGTCGGAAAAGATACTTGATACAATTTCAATTTTCTTAAATTTACCAAGGCTTGATTTGTGACCCAAGATATGATCTATCCTGGAGAATGTTCCATGAGCACTTGAGAAAAATGTGTATTCTGTTGTTTTTGGGTAGAATGTCCTATAAATATCAATTAAGTCCATCTTGTTTAATGTATCATTTAAAGCTTGTGTTTCCTTATTTATTTTCATTTTGGATGATCTGTCCATTGGTGAAAGTGGGGTGTTAAAGTCCCCTACTATGATTGTGTTGCTGCCGATTTCCCCTTTTATGGCTGTTAGTATTTGCCTTATGTATTGAGGTGCTCCTATGCTGGGTGCATAAATATTTACAATTGTTATAGCTTCCTCTTGGATCAATCCCTTGATCATTATATAGTGTCCTTCTTTGTCTCTTGTAATAGTCTTTATTTTAAAGTCTATTTTGTCTGATATGAGAATTGCTACTCCAGCTTTCTTTTGATTTCCATTTGCATGGAATATCTTTTTCCATCCCCTCACTTTCAGTCTGTATGTGTCTCTAGGTCTGAAGTGGGTCTCTTGTAGACAGCATATATATGGGTCTTGTTTTTGTATCCATTCAGCCAGCCTGTGTCTTTTGGTGGGAGCATTTAATCCATTTACATTCAAGGTAATTATCGATATGTATGTTCCTATTCCCATTTTCTTAAATGTTTTTGGTTTGTTACTGTAGGTGTTTTCCTTCTCTTGTGTTTCTTGCCTAGAGAAGTTCCTTTAGCATTTGTTGTAAAGCTGGTTTGGTGGTGCTGAACTCTCTCAGCTTTTGCTTGTCTGTAAAGGTTTTAATTTCTCCATCGAATCTGAATGAGATCCTTGCTGGGTAGAGTAATCTTGGTTGTAGGTTTTTCTCCTTCATCACTTTAAGTATATCCTGCCACTCCCTTCTGGCTTGCAGAGTTTCTGCTGAAAGATCAGATGTTAACCTTATGGGGATTCCCTTGTGTGTTATTTGTTTTTTTTCCCTTGCTGCCTTTAATATGTTTTCCTTATATTTAATTTTTGACAGTTTGATTAATATGTGTCTTGGCGTGTTTCTCCTTGGGTTTATCCTGTATGGGACTCTCTGTGCTTCCAGGACTTGATTAACTATTTCCTTTCCCATATTAGGGAAGTTTTCAACTATAATCTCTTCAAATATTTTCTCAGTCCCTTTCTTTTTCTCTTCTTCTTCTGGGACCCCTATAATTCGAATGTTGGTGCGTTTAATGTTGTCCCAGAGGTCTCTGAGACTGTCCTCAGTTCTTTTCATTCTTTTTTCTTTATCCTGCTCTGTAGTAGTTATTTCCACCATTTTATCTTCCAGGTCACTTATCCTTTCTTCTGCCTCAGTTATTCTGCTATTGATCCCATCTAGAGTATTTTTAATTTCATTTATTGTGTTTTTCATCATTGCTTGGTTCCTCTTTAGTTCTTCTACGTCCTTGTTAAATGTTTCTTGCATTTTGTCTATTCTATTGCCAAGATTTTGGATCATCCTTACTATCATTATTCTGAATTCTTTTTCAGGTAGACTACCTATTTCCTCTTCATTTGTTAAGTCTAGTGTGCTTTGACCCTGCTCCTTCATCTGCTGTGTGTTTTTTTGTCGTCTCATTTTGCTTATCTTACTGTGTTTGGGGTCTCCTTTTCACAGACTGCAGGTTTGTAGTTCCCGTTGTTTTTGGTATCTGTCCCCAGTGGCTAAGTTTGGTTCAGTGGGTTGTGTAGGCTTCCTGGTGTAGGGAACTAGTGCCTGAGCTCTGGTGGATGAGGCTGGATCTTGTCTTTCTGGTGGGCACATCCACGTCTGGTGGTGTATTTTGGGGGTGTCTGTGGCCTTATTATGATTTTAGGCAGCCTCTCTGCTAATGGATGGGGCTGTGTTCCTGTCTTGCTAGTTGTTTGGCATAGGGTGTTCAGCACTGTAGCTTGCTGGTCATTGAGTGATGCTGGGTCTTGATGTTGAGATGGAGATCTCTGAGAGATTTTTACCGTTTGGTATTACGTGGAGCTGGGAGGTCTCTTGTGGACCAGTGTCCTGAAGTTGGCTCTCCCACCTCAGAGGCACGGCCCTGATGCCTGGCTGGAGCACCAAGAGCCTTTCGTCCACACGGCTCAGAGTAAAAGGGAGAAAAAATAGAAATAAAGAAAGAAAGAAAGTAAGAAAGGAAGAAAGAAAGAAAGAAAGAAAGAAAGAAAGAAAGAAAGAAAGAAAGAAAGAAAGAAAGAAAGAAAGAAAGGAGGGAGGGAGGGAGGGAGGGAGGGAGGGAGGGAGGAAGGAAGGAAGGAAGGAAAGAAGGAAAGAAAGAAAGAAAGAAAGAAAGAAAGAAAGAAAGAAAGAAAGAAAGAAAGAAAGAAAGAGGCTATAATATAGTGAAGCAAAATAAAGCTATTGTAAAGCAAAGCTATACAGACAAAATCTCACCCAGAAGCATATACATATACACTCACACACAAAAAAAAAGGAACAGGGGAAAAATTAATATATCCTGCTCCCAAAGTCCACCTCCTGAATTTGGGATGATTCGTTGTCTATTCAGGTATTCAGCAGATGCAGGCACATCAAGTTGTTTGTGGAGTTTTAATCCGCTACTTCTGAGGCTGCTGGGAGAGATTTCCCCTTCTCTTCCCTGTTCGCACAGCTCCTGGGGTTCAGCTTTGGATTTGGACCCGCCTCTGCGTGTAGGTCACCTGAGGGCGTCTATTCCCCGCCCAGACAGAACGGGGTTAAAGGAGCAGCTGCTTCGGGGGCGCTGGCTCACTCAGGCCGCGGGGAGGGAGGGGTACGGAGGAGGCGGGGCGAGCCTGCGGCGTCAGAGGCCGGCGTGACGTTGCACCAGCCTGAGGCGCGCAGTGCGTTCTCCCGGGGAATTTGTCCGGGGATCACGGGACCCTGGCAGTGGCGGGCTGCACCGGCTCCCGGGAGGGGCGGTGTGGAGAGTGACCTGTGCTCACACACAGGCTTTTTGGAGGCGGCAGCAGCAGCCCCAGCGTCTCACGCCTGTCTCTGGGGTCCGCGCTGATCGCCGCGGCTCGCGCCTTTCTCTGGAGTTCGTTTAGGCGGCGCTCTGAATCCCCTCTCCTTGCGCGCAGCGAAACAAAGAGGCAAGAAAAAGCCTCTTGCCTCTTCGGCAGCTGCAGACTTTTTCCCGGCCTCCCTCCCAGCCAGCTGTGGTGCGCTAAACCCTTCAGGCTGTGTTCACGCCGCCAACCCCAGTCCTCTCCCTGCGATCCAACCGAAGCCCGAGCCTCAGCTCCCAGCCCCCGCCCGCCCCGGCGGGGGAGCAGACAAGCCTCTCGGGCTGGTGAGTGCTGGTCGGCACCGCTCCTCCGTGCGGGAGCCTCTCCGCTTTGCCCTCCGCACCCCTGTGGCTGCGCTCTCCTCCGTGGCTCCGAAGCTTCCCCCTTCTGCCACCCGCAGTCTCTGCCCGCGAAGGGGCTTCCTAGTGCGTGGAAATCTTTCCTCCTTCACAGCTCCCTCCCACTGGCGCAGGTGCCGTCCCTATTCTTTTGTCTCTGTTATTTCTTTTTTCTCTTTTCCCTACCCAAGTACAGGGGGAGTTTCTTGCCTTTTTGGAGGTCGGACGTTTTCTGCCAGCGTTCAGTGGGTGTTCTGTAGGAGCAGTTCCACGTGTAGATGTATTTCTACTGTATCTGTGGGAAGGAAGGTGATCTCCGCGTCTTACTCTTCCGCCATCTTCTCTCCTCCCCTTCTGACATTTATTTTTATGTCCCACGTTCTTATTGTAAGTCCCATGGAGTTTGAGAGAGCTCTTCTTTACATGAAATTTACTTTTGCCATCGCCTCCTCTTCCCACCCCCCAGCCCCAGCCGCCAGTTATTCACTCTGTCATGAAAATTTCCATTCATCGGTCATAGAATGGGACAAAGGTCACCTTCGCTGATCCTCCTGAAGCCCATTCAGTCATTATATCTTCCCTACTCCCTTATTTCTGGGTAAATAATCCTTTTGCTCCTTATTATGTTTCATCATAAGGATTTGTTGACAGTGCCATCTCCTCCTACAACTAGAGGTGAACCACTTCAGCACATATTATTCAGCTGTGTGAGTAGCATCACATTATGCATAACTTAAGCAAAGTTCCCATTATACGTGGTGACATACACGCGAGCATGTGCCCAGAGTGAGCGTAGGTCAGAGACATTCGTCTGCTTTCCTTCTATCGGATTCAGCTCTGGCTTGAGATGCTCATTGCTCTTCAAGCCACACTGGTCAAAACCTGCCTACTTGACCTCCGTCTCTCTCCCTCTTTTCAACTCCCTCCTTCTCCTTACATGGTATAGAGATGAGCACCATTACTTTTCACATGAAACAATACTCTTTCACAGCCCTATTCTTTCCAAAGAGCATTTTAATCATCTCCTACACAGTCATCAAGTAGCATTTACCCTTTGGCTTCCTGAAGATGTGCTGACATCTGTTCACCTGTCCTTTCTTCTGAGTCTGGATTTGACTTATTGAAGTTATCAGTATCCTTGCCCTGTGGGGTTCTGTGTCCAGGAGCATCTTTATTGCTCCATTTACCATTTGTAAAACTAATGTTTCGCAGGTAGTAACACTGACTGACAAGTAAAGCTTAACCTTATGAAAAGAATTGCTAATGTGCTGGTAAGAAGGGAGGAAAGTACCAGATGTGTTATTAAGATGAAAAGAGTAGAGAAAGAGAGAAGAAACACAAGGGTGAAAGGAGGATGCCAGAAAAAGCACCCCTGCCTGTTGTCTGAGGGCAGAGGAGACTATTGGAAGAGGGGCAGGAGGAATTTGGCACCTGACGGAGCTTAATTGCTTTTTTCCAATCACTGGGCATCCATGGTTCCTCAGAAAAGGTGAGATGTAATCCTAAAACTACACCAAAAGAGCAATAAAATCTGTAGCTGAGTTACCATAAGCAGATCATAATATTTACAAGGAAAACTTGAAATATAAAAAATGGATGTATATTTAGTCGTATGCATATTTAGTAACCCAGTTGTTCACACAAATAACTACAGTGAGTGTGCCTTTCACATGCAAAAAAGTACATTTCTGGAGTCTGCTGTAGAAAAAGGTGGGCAGTTCAGAGGAGACCTGGAAGAAGCAGAAATTCTTTTGTTTGTGACTCAGGGGCACTCAGGTTATCAAAATATCCACTGGTCCAATGTAGAGTCTGAGTGTGATTCAGAGAGCTGACAGTAATGACCGTTGGTGTGCTCTACGGGAAGAGGAGTCATGGGAACGTGGCTACCCTTGCAGCTGCTATCGGGTCACCACTGGTTTCCTAGCTGCTAATTCTAGGGACACTCTACCATTCCAATGCTCGGTAAATTCTGGCCACTGCATTCCATCCGTGGACACTTGTCTTGCTCCTAGTCTTGGGTTTCATAATTTCATGGAAAGCGGCTCAATTGGTTTGAGTTTAACATGATGGGATTTTGCATTGTGTATGCTTAATAATAAATTATGTTAGAGAACAAATCTATTAGCTAAAATCTAACTTAAATGGACTAACTCATAATTCCTTTGACTTGGAAGGCAGTTTAGATTATGGAACCAAAAACAATCCATACATATTTTTGATTTCTTGAATGATTTTGATTTTGATTTCTAGGATGAGAGTCTATGGGATTATCTTCCTCAGTTCAATCAGTGGCCCTTGGGGTATTTCCTGGTAAACCACTCTCCCCATAGGCCATGCCTAGAGTGTATTCTTTTTTTTTTTAATACTTTATTTTATTATATTTTATTTCATTGGCCACGCTGCAAGGCATGTGGGATCTTAGTTCCCCAACCAGGGATCGAACCTGTGCCCCCTCCAGTGGAAGTGCAGTGTGTTAACCACTGGACCTCAAGCGAAGTCCCCTACAGTGTATTCTTAGTGGATAACATCGTGCAAAGAGACAAAAATAGTATAATAAACAATGTTAATGTCTTTTCAATTGTTATCAGTCCTTATTGTGTACGCCACAGAGGATTGTTTTTAAAATCAAAGGATAACTATTTCTAATGACAGAGATACCAAAAACCAATAGGGTGCAATGTCTCTACATATTATTTGGACTTCCTGATTTAATAGTGTCCATAGTGGGACATATAATTATCCCATGATATTTACCCAGTAGGACTTTTCCACTTGAGGCCCACACTTGAAATTGTAAACTCCTTATTACACGGAAATCCAGATGGTAATTGCCCTGTTAATAATAGATTTGTATCAATCCATCTTTTATCTAGAGAAAAAAATTTTTAAACTACGGAACTATGGTTAGAATACTTATTAAAGCATAAAGGCACATATCCTTGATTGTCTTCAGATATAGATAGGTTTGAATAGTTAAGGTTATGACAATAGAAATGTATAAGGCATTTTAGAGAAAAATGTGTAATAACCTGTGTGTTTTTAAGCCAATATTTATTTGGTTGTTATACATGGTACAGAACACTGCATTTGCTACTTTGCATGAAAGACTTCAATACAGGTGACAAATTCTTCGACTTAAATCCATGATTTCTTTTAGTATTATTTCAATAATATCCTTCTGTGCATCTTTTAACTATCAGTTCGTAAATGTGCATCTTTATTTACATAATGGGGTCAGACAACTTACTAGAAAGTGTATCATTATATTAGTGGATTAAGAGAGTTATTACACCTCACTGAAAAGACATTCATAAATATTTTTAAATTGCGAGGGAAATTAAATAATTGACACTTAAGATGCCTATTTTAAGTAATAGAGAAGTAAGGAAAAGTTGCCTTCAAGCAATAGGATAAGATATAAGAAATTAGGAATTTCTTCTCCTTAATGTGTTTTTTGTTTTTTTGTTTTTTTTTTTAAATTTTTCGCTGCCTTGGGCCTTCCTTGCTACGTGCAGGCTTTCTTTCTTTTAGTTGTGGCGAGCGGGGCCACTCTTCATTGCGGTGCGCGGGCTTCTCATTGCGGTGGCTTCTCCTGTTGCGGAGCACGGGCTCTAGGTGCGCGGGCTTCAGTAGTTGTAGCATGCGGGTTTCAGTAGTTGTGGCTCTTGTGGCTTGCAGGCTATAGAGCGCAGGCTCAGTAGTTGTGGTGCACAGGCTTAGTTGCTCCACGGCATGTGGGATCTTCCCGGACCAGGGCTCAAACCTGTGTCCCCTGCATTGGCAGATGGATTCTTTTTTTTTTTTTTTTTAAACATCTTTATTGAAGTATAATTGCTTCACAGTGGTGTGTTAGTTTCTGCTTTATAACAAAGTGAATCAGCTACACATATACACACGTTCCCATATCTCCTCCCTCCCGCATCTCCCTCCCTCCCACCCTCCCCATCCCACCCCCCCAGGCGGTCACAAAGCCCCGAGCTGATGGCAGATGGATTCTTAACCACTGTGCCGCCAGGGAAGCCCCTCCATAATAAGTTTTAAATATATATATATAAAATGACTGCATTAATTTCTGTGAATTGAACAGAATAGACTAGAGGAACTGCAGATCATTCCACAATTTAAAACAAATTTAGAATCCTTTTTAAATAGATATAGTCAATATTTCTTCTGTAAAATCAGATTCAAAATATCAACGGAATCCACTTTACCTTGGAGTTAATTGAACTGGTATTTACATTTTAGGACAATTATTTCTCATTTGCCAAGAAGAGATTGAGGCTTGGTTTTCCTTCAATAATGTCTTCATTGGGCATTGAACTTGACAAGTATTTATAAAACTACCAGTGTTAAGGGGACACAAGAACATGTCAGCCGTTACTCCTGAGTAGAACTAATTTTATTTGCTCCCAGCTCTGTCCAGGAGGTTAGGTTCTTATTTAGATAAAACATCTCTAGAGTGAAGAAGAACTATCTGTTAGGTTTTACAAGCTTAGAACAAACATTAAATATTTTTCATTTTGCATCTGTACACATGAAGTGATATTCTAAATCATGTGTTATTTACCTGGGGCTTTCTTTAATATTTCATGAACTGTAATTCAGTTTAAACAATAAAAGAGAGAAATTGGGAGAACACAGTGGCCAAAACTTAGATGAAGCCTTATGTTCAAATTCTGTTTTTTGAGACTATCCTGAGCTCATCTATCAGTTTGTTGTGGCCTTTATTAAGCTGGAAATTCTAAGAGTTGAGTTTTACATTAATTTTACCTTTATTGTGAGTCATAATTTCACCTTTCTCTTTATTTCTAAATATCCTCTTCACATATTGAATTTTTAATTTCTTTAAAGTCAAAAGCCAAGGCTCTTCTCAGTATTGCATTTGTGCTATATGGGCTACAAATTAAATTTCACATTGTATTTCATGGTCCATTATCATTAGAAGCAACCAAAGAGAACCTACCTTTGCATTCAACTTAAAGTTCATAAAAGCCTTTGCAATACTAAATTAAAATTGTAGATTTCATCAGACACTGCAAAGTGCAGAGCAATAGAGAAGTGTTAATTTTTAGGTTCTATTTGTTAATAGATATACACCATTATTAGTATTATTGTATCTTTCACGTTACTATAAAGCAGTGGATATCAGCCTTGGCTGACGTGTGTTGGGCAACTTTTAAAATATATTAATGCCTGGCTGCACCACCTGAGAATATAACTGTTCTGGGAAAAGGTATGGGCGTTTCAGTTGATCATTTTGAAAGCTCTCTAACTAATTTTTAATAGATATCTCAGGTTTTATCTGCTTATGGCTCTAACAGTAGACAAGCCAAAAAGCAAACAAACAAACAAAATTATTTGAGAACAATTGGAAAATATAAATTCTCACCCCACTGATCATCCATGTTCCTTGGAAATTTTGCTTAGATATTCTTTACTTATCAACTTTCTCATTATTTGAGAGTGGTAATTAGGTAAAAATTGTTTGTACCATCTGCAGCTTCTTTTTCTGAATAACTGTGTTTTTACTGAGTTGCTTGCTTAGTTTAAGCTCGTTATGCCAAAATGTATTTATGTGAGGACTTTACTTTCTGTCTACTTTGCACAGCACCAGACTTCTTGTCTATTTACTTTATATCCTTATAAGAGCAGAATGCTTGAAAGTACTTTTAGCTTCGAAGAGTTCTTTTGAAAGTTATGTGATTACCAAGCAGCCAAAATTCTTTGCATAAGCACTCATTAGTCCTACCAGCATTTCTCTTTCAAATATAAATGTTAATCTTCGAATAGTGACTTCCATGCACATTTTGGCTTCAGGCTTCAGGATAAATCCCTGTGCCTGTAGCAAAATCTTTGTCGGGGATGGAGCAGAGCGTCCAAGGAACAACCAGGAATCACCAGGGAGCCCTCTGATTCCAGGTGTCCTCTTAGGAGAAGTAGGACGTTATGGAACAAAACTCCCCAGAGATGCAAAAAGTTGCAGGGTCACAGATATGGCCTTTTTAATTTGAAATACGAACACGGTTAAGATGAAATTCCTATTGAGGAAAATTAGAATATATTTCAGAATATACTGGTATAATTATATATATAATTTTCTCATCTTTATTCAAAACAAATACATTTAAATACTAATTTTGAGTTAATCCATGAGAAAAATACCTAAAAAAAAAATACTGTATGGTTCCTACCCCTTCACATTTTGATTTAATTGCTCTGCATGCAGCCTGGGCATTGGGACTTTTCAAAGCAACCCACGTTATTCTCACATACAGCAAAATTTGGGAACCATTGCTTTAAATCTTACCCAGCTTATTGAATTAGAATCTCCAGATGGGGGTGGGATCTTATAGTTTTCATTTTAAGAAGCACTTCAGATGATACTTATACACACTAAAGTTTGATAACCACTGGTTTTTACTATGTGATATTTTCTTCCAAGAAATTTTGTCTCTCCTATTTGACGATTTTGTCCTTGCCTCCATGGTTCGCGTTTTAGGTATAAATATGGCACTATTTTTTTTTTCCAATTTAACCACCATATGTGTTTATTTGCTTTGTGTAGGTTCAGGCATATACTAGGCATTCCTGTTTCCACTGACTTCTCCAGTAGGACTGAGATAGTATGGTAGAGCAGAAGTGGTTTGTAATTTTACATATGCTACTAAATTGCTTGGCAGTGTTTAATCAATAACTGAGGTGTAGGTGTAAGCTTCTTAAACTCTATCTCAGAACATTTAACATTCTGACAATTACTCTCTGTCTAGCCTTGGGTAGGTTACTTAATTGAGCTTTCTTCATATGTGAAATGGTAGTTTTTAATATTGGTCTCTTAGGTTTGTGATTTGGATAAGGCAGTAATACATGGTAGTACTGTGTAATTTGCAAAGTGCTATGCAGATTTTAGGTATGGCTGTTTATATGTTTGCAAAATTAGGAAGTTTCATTTGTAAGGTCATTTCCATTTCGAAAATCTGTGATTTTTCACTTAACTATGTCCAACACATTATTTGTATCCCCCCCGAACAATTTATACAAGGAAGGTGGTCCAAGTGTGTTCTTCATTGATTATGTGGTTTAGAGTGATTAAATAATTCAAGAAAATAAAGAAATTTGGAAATCAGAAGAATGACTTAGTATGACTCTTTGACCCAACACTAAGAATTTTATATTTCTTTCCACATTTCCTTGTTTGTTTTTTGTTTTTTGTTTGTTGTCGTTTTTGTTTTTGTTTGTTTCCTTTGTTTTGGTGAGGGGAGTGAGGGAACTTTTTGTATTCTTCCTTTGTCCGCCTTTCTGCAGTTTAGGTTACAGTTGGGAGAATGTTAGAAGCACCCAGTGCTTAAACACAATTACTATTAAAATACATATTACTGAAAAAAATGGATGGTTGATTTAATGGGATAGTTTGGATTGTTTATTTTAATAGTATTATTGTTTGTATTTTGTTTTGAAGCACGTAATGATGAAATGTTCTGGTTTTCTTCTTAAATGCGGTAAAGAGCAATCCTACTTATTTTCACAAAGAACACTGGCAGGCTGTACCCAAACATTTTGCTACAAACTTTTCTGAAATGTGAAGCTGATTCATGTTTGGAACCTAAAAGATTTTATTGGTCCGAGCTGGCAACAAATTGAGAACTATTCCTTAGATCTCTAATTAATTTGGTGGTTCATAGTATACTCATAGAGGTCTGTATTGACTTTCACTGCATGTTTTTTAATATGCAGTGTGATTTTTTTATTGATAGAAAAATGTGAGCTCAGATGTTTTATCTTAGCATAAAGTAATTAATGAACCAAGAATATAAGATTTATTGAAGTTTTGTGGGTTCTTCGCATATAAATATAAGATTCCTTTGTTATAAACCATAATAAAGTTCACACAGTCCCCATAAATGCAATCTGTCAGTATTTTACATAAGATCTATTCGATATACCTGATTTATTCAATCAGAATAGATAGATAGAGAGAGAGAGAGAGAGAGAGAGAGAGAGAGAGAGAGAGAGAGGGAGACAGAACAGCTATAGATAGAGTAAATAGAGAGGGAACCTGGTTAGATGGCACAGAAACTTTAACTTAATTGATAATTAAGACTGAAATAAGACCATGAATAACCTGTACTTGGGCAACCAGATGTTTTATTTTTGCAATGTATATACTTAGAATGCAGTAGCATGGCCCCGGCTATAAGAAATGAGAATGTAAAACAGGAGGTCGGTCAGAGGACAGGACTGGATGAGTATTTTGAGATTGCCTACATTAAGATGAGAGACAGAGACAGAGACCAAGACAGTGACAGAGAGATGGTGAGAAGGAAAGACATTAAAAAAACATTTAGCTCAATGGCAGCATGATTAGAATGAATCCACTGTCTTCCTAAATGACTACTTAGACAGGCAACATTCATTTGAACATAGTCTTAAAAAACACTCTCATTAACTGTATACCAAAATAAAGAAAGAAAAAATATGATATCTTCTATGTTACAGGGAGTTAAGCAAGTCAAAATAAGTTCTTGTCTTTTTTATTGAGTCAACACCAATGAAACATGTATTTCTGAAGACCAACATGTGAATTTTCATGTTCAGATTTTTGACTTTATACAGAGAAATGTGTTCCCTCACTCACTCACCAAATATTTCTTTATATTTTATATATTTATGAAATTACTACGTGTCAGACACTCTTCATAGTGTTGAGGATACAGTAGTGACCAAAATAGGCATACGTCACTGTCCTTATAACCCTTGGGTCCTAGCGAAGAGTTGTATGTGTGCACACAGGGTGTGGGGAGACACCAACCCCAGGGGAAGATCGGAACTGAAGTTGTAAGGTTTATCACCGGTGCAGCTGATTTACGACATGCTAGAAGAATGTTGTACATTTCTTTTACTATTTTCATAGTTGTTGTCTAATTCTACCCTTCTTTTTAATAAACTTGGAAAGCTTTAATATGTCTCTGTGAAGTCATATTTGGTTTTGCAGTGCTTTATGTTTCTCTTGGAGTCAAAAAGTTTGTTATCTAGGTTGATCTTGGCTGGGTTAATTTAGAAGTTTGTCTAAATGTTGAATATATTGAAAAAGAAAAAAATAAATTTCACACACACACACTGCCTCCCTAGGAAGGCTGAGTGGAAGCAACACTATTTATCTTCAGAAAAGTTTATTGCCAATCTAAAGAGCAAATTTGAAGCTCTCTTATTTTGAAACGATAAGAGAAGCTGAATATAGATTTATTGTAAATGATTTAAAGTACAGTTCTTTGTCACAATTAACATAATTCTTTCTCTTGCTTCCAAATGTCTATATGCCATTGTAGTTACACTTTGATTCTTCCTGTGGAACCAGCAACAAATATTTTCTGCCTAGTCCGTGTGTGGCTTGTGAATATGAGTACTATTTATAGGAATGTTACATGTTTACTTTGGCTTGACCAAAATTAGCAGAAAGTTATGGTACCAGGATATCTTAACCAGTGTATTTAGGTCTCTAACTCATTTCTCATATATGACTCTTGTGCTGGTAAAATTATGAACCTTGATTCTTATATATTTATTCGTGCCTTTTCACCTTGACATCTAGGAGGTTTTGAGGGACTAACTGCCTTCTACAATACATTTCCAGTCCTGTTTTGTCTTGAATTGTCTGTAATGGAAAAAAAGAATTACATCCCATGTGGTTGTTCCATTGAGAACAGAGATTTTAAAGTACTCAGTTCTTTGACCAGATCTTTCTTTGAAGTCCTACTTTATGACAAATGATACTCAGTCTTATCTTAGTGTTGAAAATAATAATATATACTATCTACTACTTAGCACGTATAAGTGGGTCTTTGGAAAAACCTTTTGACTTCATTTAAGGAATCAATAGTGAATTAATGAAAAGGCTTTATCTGTAGTAGTGCATATCTGTAACCGTGGACCACCTGTATTTGTCATCCTTTTGCTTATTGTTTGATTAGGAATGTCTCATTTTGTTTGTTAAAGAAGACAACTTCAAGTTACCCACATTCCCAAATGTTTAGATTATAACAATGCTTTGATACAAATTTGGAAAGTATCTGGAGATAACACGGTGATGTGATAATGGGCCATTGCAAAATTGAATGAATGATTTTTGCAAAATAGAGAGATTGTATATTTAATAAAGATGCACTATCAAAATTTGCTAGGAACACTTTAGCATTTCAGTTCAGGTTCCAATATTTTACATCTTTCTACCTGAGTCATACTCTCACTTGGAGGTAATTGCTTGATCAGTAGGGAAATATATTATTGGTTTGAGAAATAAAATAGCTAAGTGTTAACTTTTGAATAGCACTACATATGAATTAGGACTATGATCTTGTTTGGATGGAACATTCCATTAAATTTCTTGAATTTATGTCAGGATATAACAAAGTGCATTCATCAGCTTAGGTGGTTTGTTTACTTCTGCATTCAGCATAATTTTGGTTTCCCCAAGTCTACAATTAAGCATCAAGACACAATAACAGCCTTTGAATTTTAATGGCAATTGGCAGGGTGCTGAATTATAATTAAACCAGTGGAGATGATGAATTACTTACAGATTTAAACTGTGTGCAGACTAGCCAACATAAAGCAAATAGTCTATGGTTTCCTCTATTGATGTACATATATCAATAGTCCTATATATACTATATAGTCCTGTATGTACTATATATGCTATATCATCCTTTTAAAAATGCAAGTATCTCACATAATTGAACAACTTTTAAGAGACTGCCTTCCAGTTGTCCAGTTATAAATTAGCTAAACTTACATACTATATTTTTTTCTGGAGAACAAGAATCCTACTTCCTCATCTCTATATCCGCAAGCACTGAGTAGTTTATGCCCGTAGTAACTATCCAGTCAATACAGCTGAAAATGTTTCTTGAATGGGAATCCTGCTTCTTTTCTCTCACAATTAAAAAGAAAAGTATATATAAAATAACAACAGACCTGCTAAATATTTGTCTTTATGGGCACTTAACACACAAAAGTTCTCCATTCTGAAAAGTACTTCTGTGTAAAGATAGTTGAGAATCAAGGCTGCATTTATATTTTCAAAACAAATAAGCTTTTGGGCTTCCCTGGTGGCCCAGTGGTTGAGAATCCGCCTGCCAATGCAGGGGACACGGGTTCGAGCCCTGGTCTGGGAAGATCCCACATGCCACGGAGCAACTGGGCCCGTGAGCCACAACTACTGAGCCTGCGCGTCTGGAGCCTGTGCTCCGCAACAAGAGAGGCCGCGATAGTGAGAGGCCCGCGCACCGCGATGAAGAGTGGCCCCCGCTTGCCACAACTGGAGAAAGCCCTCGCACAGAAACGAAGACCCAACACAGCCAAAAATAAATAAATAAACAAAATGTGGGGTTTAAAAAAAAAAGACAAAACAGTGAAGCAGATATTATAGAATATATTTAAAAAACAAACAAACAAAAAAACAAATAAGCTTTTAATGCCATGCCTATTCAGGACAGTGTGAGAAAAGGGTCTGTGTACCGTGTGAAAGCGTTCTATCTTCTCCCCAAACTGGCCTGACTCAGCCATCCTGAGTGGGAGCAAGGATGGGAAACCACCTCTGCTACAGCCAGGCCCGAACCCTGATCCCGGGACAGCAAGCCACTGCTTTCTGGCAGCAGTGCCAATGAGCCTGGGCAAAATAATTATTCATTTATTAATACTTATATGGAATTGACCAGAATTAGTGAAAAAAAGCACAGGAGAACAGCAATATTGAGAAGTTCTTTATAAGAATGTAGATTCCAAACCATTTTATGAATAACTCCAATCTTTCTTCTTTATCTTATTTTTTGTGATAGAACTCATCTCACAGGACTCCTACAAGCTTCCCTCAGGGACTCTTGTGGCTCCCTATCATACTGTTTACTTAGAAGTGATATCACTCACATGTGGAATCTAAAGAAATGATACAAACGAACTTACTTACAAAACAGAAATAGACTCACAGACATAGAAAACAAACTTATGGTTACTAAAGGGGAAAGGGGAGGAGGGATAAATTAGGAGTTTGGGAGTGGATACACACTACTATATATTGTATAAAATAGATAAACAAGGACCTATTTTATAGTACAGGGAAATATAGTCAATATCTTGTAATAACCTATAATGGAAAAGAATCTGAAAAAGAATAGATATATGTGTATAACTGAATCACTTTGCTATATACCTGAAACTAGCACAACATTGTAAATCAACTATACTTCAATTAAAAAAAAAAAAAAAGAACCTGAAAGAGAAAAAAAAATGAACACACTTTTTCTCCTCATAACGTCATGATCACGAAGCAGCGGTCTCATTCCCAGGGTACACAGAAGTCGGAGAAGGTAGTATGATTTTGGTCTCGGCTGCTACCTTAAGTCTACTTGCTTTTACTTCCACTCTATTCTTCTATTCTTCCCACGGTTTTTGTGGTTAAGAGATGCCCACCATTCTGTACCTCATCCTGCCCTCTCTTCTTGTTTTGCCTCTTCTGCAAATACCAGCTGATCTCTACAATTTCTTCAGAAATCACTCACTCAACCTTCTTCTTCCTAGATTTAATGACTTCCCTTCCCTGCAAACATCTAAATTCCCCATCTGATCAATACTGCCTGTATTAGTTTCCCAAGGCTGCTGTAACAAATTACCACAAACTTGGTGGCTTAAAACCACAGACATTTATTCTGTCACAGTTCTGGAATCCGGAAGTCTGATATCAGTTTCACTGAGCCAAAATCAAGGGATTCATAGGGCCACGTTCCCCCGGAAGCTCCAGAGAAGACTCGATTTCTTGCCTCCTCTGGTTTCTGGTCGTTGCCAACATCTTTTGACCTGAAGTCACATCACTTCAATCTCTGCTCCATGGTCACATTGCCCCTCCTCTCTGTGTGCATCAAGCCTCCCTCTGTCTCTCTCCTACGAGGAGGCATATGACGGAGCTCAGTTCTTACCCAGATGATACAGTATAATCTCCCCATGGCGAGAGCCTTAACTTAATCACATAGGCAAAGTCCGTCTTTCCTTATAAAGTGGCATTTACCAATTCCAGGGATTAGGACCTGATATCTCTGATGACCTTTACTGGACTTACTGTATTGCCCAAGCAAACACTGCCATGCCCAGTGTGGGAGACTTAATTTCTACCAAGCCTTCACTAACAGCACCCATTTCTCCATAATCCTGCAGATTTTACTCTAGTGCAGACCAGCCTTTCTATTAGAGTTTGGCAACGGAATGCACTGATAATTGACCTTATTTTAATCCAGGAATTGATCATCCAACTTTCTAGCTACTTAACAGGTGAATTGAGGCAAAGATCTCATTACAGTAAATAAAGAAATGCTTATTAAATGAGTAAATGAGTTAATTGCCAAATCCAGAAAATTCTTGGGACACCAGAGACACTTTCTATCTCCTAGGGCAATCCACTTTTTAGTGACCTAGGATCCCAGGTTGATCTTGGACCTGCAGAATCTCCCTGTACGTGCATGGCAATGCTCCTGAATCCAAGTTCTTCCTTTAATGAGCCTGGGTTTTCTACAACAGGAAATGTTTAGGAAGCATCCTATGGAAGATGCAATTACAGGAACATCTGGTAACTCTCTCTGTTGAGAATTCAGTAGTAACCAACATATATAGCACTTACTCCATGTCTAGCTCTCTTCTAAGTGCCTGACATATTAGCTCACTTAATTCTCACCAAACCATGTGAGGTGGTGGAGGAGGTAGAATAATGCTCCCCTTCAAGATGTCCACATTCTAATTCCCCAAACCTGTGACCGTGTTACCTTACATGGCAAAAGAGACATATCATATGTGATTAAGGACCCCGAGATGAGAAATCCCAGATTATCCAGGTGGACTAAGTATAATCACGAGAATCTTCAAAAGTAGAAAAGAGAGAAGCAGAAGAGGAGAGCAGCGTGATGTGATGATAAGGACTTGACTGCCCTTACTGGCTTTGAAGATGGAGGAAGGGGCCACAAGCCGAGGAGTGCAGGCAGCCTAGGAGCTGGAAAAAGCAAGAAGACAGATTATCCCCTACAGTCTCCAAAAGAAAAAACAGCCCTGTTTACACCTTGTCTCATCTCTGCTCCTCTTCCCCTTCTGTCCTTCATCATAGCAGTTTCTCCTTACTGCTAGCTCCTCCCCAGTCCTTACAAGAGATACAGTTCTACAAGATGCCTACAAGAGCCTCTTCCAAAATAATGATGATGATGATGATATTGACGTGGAGGAAAAATTAAATGGTGATGCTATACTTCTATGTAGCTATTGTTTGCTTTCTCAGGTTTCTACTATGGCCACTATTTTATTCCAGGTACCACAACTCTATGCAGTAAGCAGGCATATACATTTTACATGGAAGAGAACTAATGCTTAAGGAGATTCAGTAGCCTGCCTAAGACCCCCCCCCCCCCCCCGCCCAGGGAGTAAGAGGTGGCAATAAGGACCACTTGTTCTTCTCATCCAGCCCCTTGTGCTACAATGAAAAAGGCAAATGTTTTGAAGTCTGTAAACCCGGTTTGATTCTAAGTCAATATTTAAAGATCATGGAAACATCACTTAACTATTTTAAGCCTCATTTAAAATACTTTCAAAATGAAGATAAAGATCCCACCTTGTATATTTGTTATGAGCATTAAATAGGGTAATGCACTGAAACGTTTGCCTCCTAGTAGAAGTTAACTGAATGTTAATAGTTTTGGAAATCTTATCCTCTAGAGGATCTAGAATCTACTGTGGGTTAGTGATGGCGCCATTCAGACAAGGCAGTTATTTCTGAAATTCTTCCAACCTCGAAAGATCCTGGTGTTTACTTTAGCCCTGGGTCATCAGTTTCCCTGACAGACCACAGATGTTTTTATGATGCCAGAAATGGGTTTTAGTTAGGGTAGACTCTTATTTGTTCCCAATACCTCCAGAACAATTGAATAGTAAACACTCTGAAGAGTGTTTGGCGGTGCTGACTGGTTAATGCACTCTTAACTGGTATAAGAAATGTAACTCACTACTTTTTAAACCACTATTAAAATAGTCGTTTTCGGGCTCTCATTGTTTGTAAATATATAATTTCTATTCTCTCTCTTATTGTGGTTGGCATTTCTTTATAAATTAAACAGAGGAGAACCCAATGATAGCACCTTGTCATATTACATGGAACTGATTTTGCAGAGCTTCAGTCAAAGTTGTTATCTCCCTGCTCTTTGACACCTGCATTTTTAAAGGTGGTTCCCTCACAGGGATGTATAAGAATCAGGCTGGCTGTGAGCTAGCTGGTTCTTTTTCCAACTTAATTCATTTGTGCTTTCTGTAAAGAGTTTTGGATGGAAATAATATTATTCCTTAATTCTTCTTTTTTTTTCTTTTTGATGTCAGTGCCCACCTGCAATTAGATCTGTGTCTCAGCCCAGGGATAAATAGCAAAGCTTTGAATTTGGAAGCACCAGGAACACAGCAATTCAGACCCTGAAGGGCAGAGACCACAAATGAGCTTCCTTGACCTTGACTTAGTTGCCGTCAGGAGTTTCTGTTGCCCACTGTGACTCTGGTAATGCGTTTCCACTGAGAAGACAGGAAAGGTATGAGAGAGGCTCCACTCTCTGACTTCCCTTCCTGAGTGTGTATGTAAAAATAAATGCAACAAAAGCAAATCAGTGGAGATTTCTTTAAAATGTGTTACTTCTTTTTGTTTAAGCCAGAGGTATTTTTATCTCAACCCAGCAAGCATAATTGGAATAAAATTAGAGCATGTAAGGAATTGAATTAATCCATGGATTAAACCTGTCCATTCAGGATAGCATGGCTATTATGGATCTAATCTAAAATGCAGCGCTAGCTGTGTGCCTGTGTAAAGCTCAGTGCACTGTGCTGAATACTAAGGATACCGGACCTCCTTGCAATCCTCAGTTTGGAAACTTCATGATAACATTGATTACCCAGTAAACTCAGAAACAGTTATTACGAGGCATGCTTCTCCTCGTCTCCTTGCCAAAAAAAAAAAAAGTCTGTTTTATTTTTAAAGTCTTTGAAGTAGCTCTAGGAATTGTTCAACAGTTAATGAGTGTCATACAGTGACAACAACAGATGAATGTGTTCATTTTAAATGGTTTGGAGGATCTAGTGGGAATATTCAGTTCTCAGTGAACAGCTTCCAAGTCAGTCTTATTTAAATGATTTACTGTACTGTGTTTGAATCAGCCATGGAGGAGCAAAACTATTGGCATTTTGGACACACTGAGGTTCGCTAATTGACATGCATAGGTAGTGCAACTACTGCATGAAAACAATTGCAGATCATCTCATTGTGGCTTTAATCTTTTAAAAATATTCATAATATTACACATATATGAGATACACTGTGAATATATATAATGTGTTTCATTTATAATATACAAATGATTTATTTAAACGAGTTACACTTGGGATAGGAGAATAGAGGGGTAGATTTCATAATAATTCAGATATGACACTGAAATCTGTATTTTTGACATTCCTAGGGTGAGCCTACCACACTGCCACATTTTTTTTAGTAAACAGTCAAATTTGCAGGTGATTTGTTTAAATTCATCTGTAATGATTCGGGTTAATGTCTCTGAGCACTTGAGGGTGACATAATAGTAAAGATCTATATTGGCTTGATTTAATCAATGCAACTAAAGTGAAACATTGTACCTTGGTGTTACTACAACTAAGTGTGCAGTGATTATTTTCATATTCCATAATTAAGGTTACCGTGAATGGTCTTAAACTCATGGACAATCTGAGTTGTACAAAAGTCTAGGTTAAAGCATACTGTTTTCATTGTTCAATTTTTCTTTATAAATAAGCTGCACAGAAATCATTGGAATAATGAATGTAAGTTCATACTTTCGCAGATATTTTCATACATATCTTATGAAAAGATTTACTCGTTCTGGAGATTGAAGGAAGTGTAGAAAACACCCGTAGGAGAATTTATGGAAAACAAGCCTTAGATGGCTATTAATAAGAATTATACAATACATTTTTAAATATAAATACAAAAACACATTTCATTTGAAATACCAAACTACTGGAACAGTGGGAGATTGATACAACATTTTATGATCCTTAATTAATTAAGAGTTGAATACTTATTAATGTTTGTATTACCTCTGGTAACTGTGTTGTCATCAATACCAAGCCGTCTGCATTTTAAATGTAAAGGACATCTTCTAGTGCCATATAAAATCTGTTTTTTAAAGATGACATCATTTACTTAAAAATGGGCAAATGAAATGAATAACATTTCACAAAAGAGAATATCCAAATAGCCAATAAGCTTATGAAAAGGCTCTCAGAATCATTACTTATCAGAACAATGTAAATTAAAATGATAAAGTGATGCCTCTTGTCTGACTTGAATGGCTAACATTAAAACGATTGAGAATACCAAGTGTTGGCAATGACATAGAACAACAGCAAAAAGCCCACTTTCATATATTGCTATTGGGATGCCAACTGGTACAACCATTTAGGAAAACTTTTTGACAAGGTCTACTAATGTTAAACATACTTATTTCTTAAAGAATAGCAATTCCATTCCTGAGTATATAGCCAAGAGAAAGGAATGTTTATTTATACTAAAAAGATGTGTATGAAAATGTTAACAGCAGCGTTACTAATAATAGCCCCAAACTGGAACATCCTAAATGTCCATCAGAAGTAGAATGGATAAGTAAATTATAATATATTCATATTATAGAATACCACACAGCAATGAAACTATAAACTCACTGGAATACGGATAGATCTCACAGACATAATAAGAAGCAAAAGAAGCCAGACACTAAAGGGTACATCCTGAATGATTCAATATATGTATGAAACTGAAAATCAGGCAAATCTAGTCTTTGATGATAGAGGTCACAATGGTAATTACCTTCAGGGAGAGATTATTGATTAGAAGGGGGCACAAGTGAGCCTACTCAGGTGCAAAAAATGCTTTATATCTTGATCTGGTAGCTGTGTGCGTATGTATGTTTTTATATATGTTTGTATGTAGTGTATGTGTTGTGTCTGTGTATATGCTTGTGGTACATGCATGTGTCCATGTGCATGTCTGTGTGAGTCTGTGTTGTGTGTATGTGTATATATGTGTGTGTGTATAATGAATATGTAGACAAAACTTATTATTTGGATGCTTTAATATATGTAACTTATATTTCAATAGAAAGAAAAAAGAGGGAGTAAACATGACCTAAAAAGCACTTTCAATGTTCCTTTTCACAATCACCCTTGCATTGCCATAGCTTCTTTCTTCACTTACATGAAAAAAAAAATGACCTGACTACATTTTGATAAGTTTTGGTATGGGAAACAGAGTATTTTTTTCAAAATTCAAATTCAGATTTCCTTCTAAAATGTTAACTATGATTTTGCTATGATAGCTCAACTCAGAATCACAAACTGAACACCAAGTCTTCACCTACTCCTTGGATATATTAATTTTGGTCCTATTTCATAATTTTAACTTTATTATTAGTCAATGCTTACTTTATTCTCATTTATTTTCCCTAATTTTTAATAGCAAAAATATTAAAACCTTATAGGACTCATCTATTGGCCACCGGTGCTATACATAAAGAAACCTTTTAAATAGTCTATCTGCTGAAAAGTGCTATTTTGTCTTATACAGTCTCATTACAGAACATACGTCTTTTATTGACATAATGTGTTCTGTCAAGCATCAGAAACATCCATCCACTGATAAATTGCAGCTGCTGTCTCTCTGACATTTTATATCCTTTGGGGCCAGTGAGCATCTCCCACTGGCATGTCCCTTGGTAGTTTTATATTGGTGTAATTAATTCTCATCTTAAATCTTTTCACCTGCTGTCAGCCAAGAACTAGCTATGAAAAGCTGATTTGCCAAAATTTGTAGACTCTAGATGACAAAAGTGACGAGTGTACTGTTGAGTCTCAAGTACTCTCCTTTTTTCTAATTATACACCTGTGTCCTGGCACAGCTGTCAGTCACACACATCAAGGGGGGCGTCCCCACATCTGAGGGACAAATGAATGTCTACAAAGCAAGGATTTCGGGTCCCCAGATGGAAGATGTAAAGGCATGTTTTCTCTCTGACTGTAGTTGATCTATCATGTCTCTTCATGAAAAGCTTAAAAATCCATTATTATGATAGATTTGGGCATGAATGGAGGACACTACTAGAAAAGATGTAGATACCTGCACCGTTTCCAATGTGCGAGTCTAAATTAAGCAGATCATTGGGTTTGCAGTTTACTTGAAATATTCAATTTCACATTCTTATTTTAAGTACCAGAATTATGTACCATATTATTCCTTTCCTATTTGTCTGCAATATAGATTAACTTTTAAGTTATTGGTATCTAAATTTAATGATAGGAAGATAGTTATTTCTTTACTAAAACACAGATTTCTCTCTTCTTCACCCCAAGTCCTTGGACTTAACTTTTGATGTAAGCCTTCCCACTGCTACCCACAGCTCTCACAATGGGCCTCTGGGCTAATGCATGTCCCCTTCTGGGTCTTTCAGTTGAGTCTATTTGATTTTTCTTAAGAAAAATAACTGCCTGTAAAGGAGGGATCTTGGCTGTTTTTCTATCACCCTTCTTCCTTCTCGTTGCCCTTCTCAATAATTTAATTTGTCACGGATTAATTTAACACTTCAGTTAATGTAAGAGCTCCGAAGTACTAGATGAGTTTCTTAAACTCTGAGCTTTGCTTTCCTTTCCTTTCAGTTTGGGATAAGTACTCCCTACCTTATAGGCTTATTATGAGGAATAAATGGGTACAAAGCACTTGGCATAAGGTAAGTACACAACAAATGGCTGCTATCATGTTTCCAATTTGTTTTTAATTGATAACTACTCAAGATGACCCAGAGAGTAAGCCTCACAGGAAGTGAACTGAAGAAAGGATAAAGAGGTTATCCATCCTTTTGACTTAGAGTAACAGATGGGCAGTGCCTAGTCAAGGCAAAGTCAGGAAAGATAGGTAGACTGGAAATCCTATTAGTAAAAACAAATCAGGTAGGCTTAGCTCTACACAGGGATACTTATATTTTACAGGTTCATGTTGCACTTCCTTTGGTAAAATAGACCTTTGTTCATCTTACATTGATTAAGTTGTGTAATTCTCTGAAAGCTTATAAACAGTTCTAGAATGGCTAGAAATATAATTTATTGGGAAACGTTTTCGGTAGATTGCAATTCTGCCTAAGATACCTCTTCGTAAATATTGACGGAACTCTCCAAACGATCCAAACACTTAAGAGTGTAGTTGTGATCCTCAAAAGAAGCCAAGAGGGTTTCAAATTGATGTTGCGGTGTGACAGGGACCCCCCCCCCCATTGTGACGGTCTTGTTTGAGTTGGACCACAGCACATACATATATGTCTTTTTCAATGGCTTTTCACCATTATAAGAAAGCTAGAGGATTAACAGAAACTAGGATGGAGTGTATTATCCAAAATACCCTGTACAGCAGAGGGAAGACCTGCTTTGGCAGGCATCCAAGCTCAAGTCCTTTGGAAGCACCAAAGCTGACAGAGAAAATAATAGTTTGGTTGGGAATGATTTCTTTATCACAATTGCTAAGTATGGGTTTGGTCCAGGAATATTTCCATCTAAAGAAGTTTTAAGAAAATAACAAAAGAGGCAAAAACTAATCTTTCACTGCTGACACTCTGACACAGAATATTCTTAGTGGATTCAGGCTTTATTGAGCTTTCGAAGGTTTCTTGTGGCCCTGGATATTTTTCCCAAGACAAAGGTTTTGGTTAGAAGCTGAAAAACAAGAGCATCTTCAAGTCAGGGTTCATGTCTTAGTCACCTTGACTTTCCAAGAGCCTTGCATACAGTTCCTAATGTATAATAAGCACTCAATAAATGCATCTTGGCTGAGGAATTGAATGAGCAAGTGAGTGAAGAATGATGAGGGTGACCTTCAATTTATTTAGATCATCTATGTTCTATACATTTGTGCACGGTAACTAATTTTTTACAGTCTCTGGTTCTCTCTCTTGTGTTGTTTTGATCACCAAGACCATAGCTGACAATCCTCTATGAGACCAAAGAGTTAAAGATGTTTCTCAGACTATTATGTTTGCTAGGCAAGTTTTACTATTTTCTCTATTTTACATAAACTCATGCTCATGCAAGAGCTAGATCCTGATGGCATCCAGGGTACTGATTAAGTTTACAGGAAGAAAGGCAGGCAGTGTAACTTAATAGAGCATCCTTATTCAGAACCTCAGAGGGTAAATTTAACCTCTTATTTCTCCAATTCCTTGCTAGTAAGAGGGAAAAAAATGAATTCAAATGGAAAATAAAAGATTAAGTGTCTCTTCAAAGAAGATACTGCGAAACCAAGTAATAGCATTGGTAATGATGAAATTGTGTGCCTGAGGCTATAATGGACAGAAGGAAAGAGCATAGCTTGTCTGTGCCTTGCTCTTCTGAATAATGTGTCATTTTTTAAGTAAAGTCCCAAATAATTAATCAGTGTTTACATTTTAGAGAAAATTTTGTATTTAAGGTTTATTTTGTGTTTTTTAAAATTTATGTTTCAGGCACTTCAAAGCTTCTTTTGCTAATTCATAAATTGAAAGAAAAACTTCACATCCATTGATTAAAGGATGGAACCAGAAAAACAAGGTGGGGGAAGGGAGTAGAAACTTGATTATTATATGAAGTGAGTGTGGCCTGAACATGGCCAGAATTCCAGATGCCCATTGAGAAACCAGGATCCTGAGAGAAGATTATAACCATGGGTTAACTCATGGACCTGTTTGGAAGTAGCCACTTAAGTTCTTAGAATAATTGAACAAGAATACTCTGTTCTTCCTCATATGAAATTCTTTAAAGATGAGAGGAAGAAGCAGCTGAGATGTGACCTTAAACATCTTTCTTTGAAAGAAGATAAAATGATTTTACATAGTTTTTAAAACCTGCCCATTTAGTCAGAATTGATAAAGAATTTGAGTTTAGCAAAATAACAGTTATACCTACTATTACAGTAAAAAAAGTTTCCTGTTATTAACAGTGATTATCTATGCATTGTAGGAATAGGGATAATTTAAAAATATACTTTCTATATGTGAATGTATGTCTTTTATTTTCTGATAAAAATAAATATTATAAATAGTACATTGGATTTCTCTGTTTTAACCTAGAGTTTTGAAATGAGACATCTATACAATAGAATAGGACGTATGAATGAGGGTATAAGAAGGTTAATGAAGTACAAAAATAGCATATTTTTCTTTATTAAACTATGCAAAAACCATGCTGAGATAGACTAAATTTTTTAATCCAGTCAAACTAAAGTACTGTTTATGCTCTGTCATTTTTTTCAAATCTCTGTAGCTGTAGGGCTTTTACATAATTTTGTCTTCATAAATGACATATCAAAATGGCGACCTGGGTAATTCTATCTTAGGGAATAAATTGATATTATGTCATTTGTTAGACAATTGTATCATTTCACTTATAGGTGTATTTTTAATCCCTTTCTTTTGCCATGCTATGTAGGGGAGGGAGAGCGAGAAGTTCCAAAAGTCAAAGATGTATATGTCAAACAAAACTTTTAAACCTTAAATCTCCCTCTAGAGTTCTGTAGCTAAGAGAGCTTATCGCATCTCTTGCTAATAACCCCCCACCCACCTGTCCGCACTACTCTCCTTCGTTTCTTTCTCAAGCCAGCCTTGACTTTTGCATACTCAGGTACGTGGAACCTTTTCCTCCCAGCTCACACCTAGTTTTTTTTTTTTTTTTTTTGGAAAAGTGCTTAGGAAAACTCTACATAAGGGAGTGTTGCCCCAATGGCTACATCGTCCTCTTCCTCCAGCTGTAACTGGTTAGTATCTTGGGTGAGCTGCCTAGCAGACAAACATATCCTTTTTAAGTCAATGAGGGGAGGGAATTAACAATGTGATGTCCCTCATATGGCTTCTTTCATCTGCTTTTGCCAAAGTGTCTCCAACCTGCTCTTCCCTTGTCTCCAGTGCTTCTTAAAATATAAGGTTAAGGGCAGCCTCAAGTACCTTGAGTCACAGCCCTGGTAGCTGCAACAACACAAAAGAATTGCAGGTGGTTCTCTATGAGCTGATGGAGATTCTCTATGATTAGCCCTCTGGGGTGCCATATTGTTCAGTCCATGAGCATTCTTTCAAGACCTAAGACTTGCACACACTTCATAAACCTACCTTTCATCTTAAAATTACCTTCTGAGTACCTTTCCTCTATTGCCTTTCACGAACATCTGCCATTTGTTTCCCAGACTTAAGATTCACTCCACCCTTTCACCTCCTCACCACAACAATCCTATTACTGGACTTTCCCAAAAACATTGTTGCTTAATATAGACTCCCACCTTCACCTTCTTTCCACCAGCCCAAATATCAGGATCCAGATCTAGTAGGGAAATCTGTCTTCCTCTAACCCTCTTGTAGAGTTACACAACAACTCCATTCTTTCCTCTACTTGACATCCTGGGCTCTCTCTCCACATTAGGAGATGCCCGCTTTGTTGGTATAAATGGTTATTGTAAGAATAACTGTCTAGGAGACTAATAAGTCTGCTTAGGTTTGTTGTTGTTTTTTTTTTTTTTTTTGCTTGCTCATTATTTATAAATCAGATTGCTGATTGATAGTTATCAAAACCATTTTGGAGACACAAAGACTTATATGCAAAAGTTCATTGCATTATTATTCACAGTAAGTCCAAAACTCGAAGCAATCCAAATATCCATCAACTGGTGAATGGATAAACAAAATGCAATATATCCCTACAGGGGAATATTATTCAACAATAAACATAAACACATTAAACATATTACTGATTCCCTTAGGTTAACCTCAAAAACATCATGCTAGGTGAAAAAGTCAGACCAAAAAAAACCCTAAATCTTATATGACTCCATTTATATGAGATTTCTACAAAACACAAAATTATAGCCACCAAAAGCAGATCAGTAGTTATTGAGAAGCAAGTGTGGAAGAGAGGATAGATTGTAAAGAGACCTGAGGAACTTATAGGGATGATGGAAGTGTTCTAAAACTAAACTGTGGTTATGATTGCATGATTGTTTAAATTTACCAAACTCATTGAATTACACCCTTATTGGGTAACTTTTATGGTATATAAATTCTGCTTTTTGGTTTTTTTTACAGTTTACCTTTTCTTTTTTTTTTCGTTTATTTATTTATTTTTAACATCTTTATTGGAGTATAATTGCTCTACAATGGTGTGTTAGTTTCTGCTTTATAACAAAGTGAATCAGCTATACATATACATATATCCCCATATCGCCTCCCTCTTGCATCTCCCTCCCACCCTCCCTATCCCACCCATTCTGCTTTACTAAAAATGTTAAAAATGGTGTAGATACATTTTTTAAGTCCTCAAAACTATACTTTTGCATAGGTCTATTTTACTTTTTTTTTCAGATCCCCCTTCTTTGGACAGTGTTTCTTAAACTTTAATGCACACACAACTCACCTGGGAATCTTGCTAAAAAGCAATTCTAGGTCAATGGTTCTGGGGTGGGAACTGAGATTCTGCATTTACCAGCCCCCAGGTGATGCCTGTGTTTCTGGTGGGGGACCATGCTTTTGTAGGAAGTGTTTGGTTGTCTCTCCATTTGCTTGGCCTTTAAGCGTTACTTGACTTCCATTACAAATAAGCAGAATCATTCATCATTTCATCCGACAACTTATGGTATGGAAGGAGCCTGTCTGATGATTAAATTCTGTAGCTATGTCGGTATGTACGTCCTTCGACCTTTAAAATGTAGGTTGCTGCCTTGTACTGCTCTCAGTGGCCATTTAAATTAAGCCCAAAGATCATCTTATTTCCTCTGATTCCTCATCAAAGTCCTGTCGTTAAGATTGTTTTAGGAACAAGTGTCTCTGAGAATAGAGTTCTGAAGGAGTGACTTACCTACATACACTTTTCCATTAGAGGTAATATAACTCAAATACATGAAACTTTTATTTTAATTTTATTTATTTTTTTGAAGTATATTTGATTTACAATGTTGTGTTAGTGTCTGTTGTACAGAAAAGTGATTCGGTTATACATGTATGTACGTTCTTTTTATATTCTTTTCTATTTTAATTTTAGATATATCAGTTTCTAGAAGACTTTATACAGAGTCAATTTGAAATTCTTTTTTTCCTGACCAAATAGTGTTTAAGGTTCAGAGACCAAGGACATTGTAATGGTGACTTAGAGGGAAGGCATGGCATGGGACAAAGAACACTGGTCTGACGTTCAGGAGATCTGGGTGAGGCTGGAGGTTTTGCTGCTGCCTGTAGGTACTGCTGTGAGGATGGTATCACATCTTTCTTCACCTGTAAACTAGAAATGTTTTTGCCATGAACCTCTCCCCTTTGACAGTCTGTTAAAGCCTTTGGGCCTCTTCTAAGAAAAGCATTTTGAAATGCACAAAATAAAAGTCCATAGATTGCTAAGGAAAACAATTACATTTTTCAAAATATAAAAAATGATAGAGTGATGTGTTTTTTTCAAATTAACATATTAAATAAGATCTAGTGGCCAATCTAAATAGTGATGAGCATAACTATTTTGAGATCTCTGCAACTAATTACAAAATGAAAATACCTATACTTTCTATTAATAACAAAATGTTAGGTATGGATAATACCACCGTGGTTTGCTGCTTATGTGCATCGTGGAAGAAGATGTTAAAGTTCAGTAAAAGACTAATGACACGAAAGATGCATTCTTTCCCATTTTAGTTTGCAAAGCCTCTGTATCCTGTTCACCCACTGCTTGGGAGTCTGTGGTCCCCAGATGAAGTACATCTTCCCTAGAAACTCTCTAAGATCTCAACTTTACCAATTAACTGATGATGATTTGGGTAATAATATAAAGAGTTTCCAATCACGTAACATCATTAAATAATTCAGAATGCTATCACATATTTTCCAGAGAACAACCCTACTGGGGAAGATGAGTGTCTTTTAATCACTTTTGTTGTAGATGAGGGAACTTAGGTAAAGTTGAAGTGGTTTAGCAGTCATATAACTGGTTAATGATAAATCGTTTGGTATCAGATCTAATAACAATCTCTGGGACCCTTTTTCATATCATCCCTCAATTTAGGAAATTAAGTAACGAATTTACTTGTTCATCTTTCACTGTGTAATTCAGATATTAACAAAATTACTTGTTAGAGACCTTCAAACTTGAGACCTAAAAGATAAGCTTAAATATTTAGGCCAATCCTTTCATTTTACGGATGAAAAAGGGAGGCTCATAGAAACTGTGTCCTGCCCAAGGTCACACTGTTAGGAGATGGCCCAGGCTCTTCCAGTTTTGCCCTTCAGCACCTCATCACGAAAAGGACAGGATTCAGAGATTTCTGAAAACAAACAAACAAACAAGTCAGAAATATTTGAGAACAGGATACTTTGGAAACTGTAAAATAAGCATCCGTGTCTGTAGGAATGAACTGTGAACCAGCCTAAAGAAAGAGCCCCCTTGAGGGTTGGTTGGTGATACCCCAGTGTCGGAACAGGCTTGGGGTGTGAGGAGGAGGCTGTGAGCAGAGATGAACAGAGCCGGGGTGAGAGAGGGCTGAAGTCCTGCGGACGCCCGCTAAGGAGCCAGGGATCTGGCCTAGATGAGTAGGAGATCCAGGGCACAGCAATGACGCGGTCACCGGTGGTGTTAGATTGCCCAGTAAGTATGCTGTATCTAATGCTACGAACAGCATGTAAAGTGAATTATGGTGTTGTTCACTTGAAATGAATTTTGGGAAGGAAAGAGCTGTGATTATTATAATACGTACATTTGGAAGATAATGATGAAGTGGGATTTTTGAAATCATGTCCTAGAACAATTGTGTACAATAACCAAAGGCCTATTAACTTATAAATACCATAGGTGTACAAAAATGATTAAAATGAGGAGTCTGTTTTCCAGAAGTTTACAATCTAAATTAGTTAAGAGGTCAAACTCTAGATTCAAATACAAGCTCTGCCAACTCACTCCTAACTGACTAGTTGTCTGGCCTTCAGGAGTTTCTTCCTCTGCAGAACATGGATCACAATGGAAACACCTTATAGGACGGTTGTGAGGAATAAATGTGTTTATTGGGTAGCCAGACCTGTTTGTAGGATCAACAGCTAAACACCATGACCCATGTAGCCAAGAGTTAAATTTCATTTAGTTCAAGAGTCCTAGAACTCTGGTTGAACTTTTCATGCTCTGTTATATTAAAATCCTTTAGTCTATCATGCATCTTGAATGAATCTTTTACCCTAGATCCAGAGAGCAAAATTGTTTTGCGCTGTTGCTGCTTGCTTTGCTGTAGGTCCCTTTACCTGTTTGGCTTTGCTAGTTTGGGTCATCTCAATTGGTAACAGCCCTCTGCACTCATTTGTAGGATAATTAATAAATTGTGAATTAGAGAAGACAAAGTCCTTTTTTCGTTATCCTGAGTTTTGCTATTTTTAGATTTTATGATAAGCTCTTCAGGGCCTGCACCTGGGACAGCCAGGTGTGCGTGTGATGACATCCACAGATGTGACGTGAGGCTAACGACTGCTGTGGTGTTTATTGGCTATTGTAAAAAGGCACATGGTTAAATATTTTTAATCAGGTCTTATGAAAACAAAAATAAAATCCTGGAATCTAAACTGAGCTCTTTTTTCTATATGAAGTATTTTTCTAACTATGTGCACTTTCATCAATTCATCTTGACATATTGTTTCACTGTAAAACATATAAAACAGGTGAAAAGATTTGCCTGAATTGTGAAAATATAGGCATCGCTGTCACACTTCTAATATAGGACATATACTCAAGTGAAATAGCACTGGATCAATTCTCCAATCTCTCAGAAGTCAAGAACTCCAGAGGGCGTTAAAGCTTGCACTCAAATTTTGCCTGCATTCTGGTAACTAATTAGAATGGAAGAATGTAAGATGAGTTAATAGCAGAATATCCAAGAATTGTAGCAAGGACCAAAATATAGTTTTCACGTGATTTAGGAAAAGAAGAAATTGTGAATTACATCATGTACTGAGTTACTATATTTTATGAGTGTGTTTTCCCTGTAATCATAGCAAAGTATTAAAAAGTAACATAAGCTTTGGATTTTTCTCTTTGTTATCCAGACATTGCCAGCTCCATCCAGTATATGCTCAAAACCTTTACGTAGAAAAAAATTCTAAAGGAATAAGTTATCTCTTATCTATTTGGACACCAACCTCCCAGTAGGTATTGCCAGATAACAGTAGGTGTATTGTAGAATCATACCTTCCAATAAGACAGAGATGCCAAATCATAGCCTCAAGCCATATTTTTATCACTAATAGCTCACTCTGGTTCTGTTAGCAAAAGCTGATTACTCATACTCTAGATTTGCGGTGGAGACATTATTTTCTATAATTTATTAAGGAATCTTAACTGAATTTCTTATGGTAATTTTTTAAGATATAGAAAACATTAAATTAACAGCTTTGTAAAATTAAACATGAGATTACAAATTTTTATTGGATTGAAAATGCATCACTTTGTTCAAATAATGAGTAATTAATAGAGAAATGTTATAAGAAGCACAGAAATAGAGAAATGTTTTAAGAAGCACAGAAAGAGAGAAATGTGGAAGAAAAGGAAAAAGAGAAGGAAAAGAGAAGGAATAGGGACGAGCGATAGAGAAAGACAAAAAGATATTCAGTAGATTCACAGATACGTATAAGTTACAGTAAATGATGTTCTTTTATTAATTATACTGAAAATCATTTGAGTTATGAGTCACTAATTGCTATTTTTGTGAAACCTTTGTTCATTAGTTTATTTAACTCATTCCTTAAACATATATTGTACCTACTAGATACAAAGCACAGTACTAAACTCTGTGAAGGAGAACAATAAAAAGCATATTTCTTACTCATTAGCCATTATTTACAGCTTTTTAACTGCACCAATCCGAAAACCTTACATTCTCCATTCAGAATGGATTACCAGACATAAATAATTCCTGGGCTTTACCAGCATTGTGCAAAATAATATCACTATTGATCAGATAAAACCCAGCCGAGGGCCTAGGAATCTAGCATTTTTCTTACTTCCATGGTATATATTATGAAAGTTATTAGAAACAAAATTGTGAGCTCAAAATAATTGAAATATCTCCCTGACTTGGCAACAAGTACCATTCTCCCCCAACCACCTTCTATTCAAAACTGCAATTCCTGCCACTCCCTTTCCACTCGCTCCTTTGTTTGCAAGTGTTGTAAAATAAGTATACCTTTCCAGTTTAAAAAATTATGTATATTCAGCAATTATTTTCCCTAGCCTGTGTCTTGTGTACCTACCCTCAGCATGTTCTTCTTCTTTTATTTTTTTTCCGAGTTATAAAATACTAGAGGAGAAAAATGATGCTTTAGTTCAGAGCCCAACCCAGAAAAATGAACATATGGTACCAAAAAGGAAAAAGGAAGCCTGCTTAATAGGAGGCAGTAAGTACATGAGTATATGGGTCTGATTGCTTTGATACCTTTTAGGTTTCAGAGAGAACATTTAAGGTGAGTAATCTACATCCAATTCCAGGAAAAATCATAATGTTACAAAGCCATTGAGTCTATTTTCTTTCTATACTCAAGTAGAAACTGATTCTGCTCTGCAGCATTAGCAACTGAGGGGTATTTATCAGGTTATAGGTTTGCTCAAGAAATAAGTTCAATATTTTGATGCAATTCTAGTTTTCTTCAAAAATTGCAATGGGAATGAGTCTTGGTTATGTCCCAGAAACTGATAAAAAATATAATTTTATGTTCAGCCTTGGCAGTTAGTCCACTAAAAGTGATGTGCTGTCTGGAGTGAATAAGGTCGTGACGCATCCTTTTCTTCCTCTCTCCTTTTTCTTGTACCATTTCTTCTTTTTTGCTTTTCTTTATAATCTTCTCTGCCTCTTCCTCCTTCTGAATTTAGTGGGCTATGTTAGGCTGGATAGAAGCTCATGCAGAACATTATAAATGGTATTTTATTCCAGAAAAAGAAAAAGAAATCACCTTAAGGAGGTGCGTATGTCTGTGTATGTCTGTGTATGTGTAATGGAGTCGTGATTTAAGTGCCGATATTTAGAAATAGTGTTTTCATCTACGTTAATGTCCTATGGAATGTCCAGTTGTGTAGGATGCAGAATAATTTCTTCTTGTCCTGTGAGACTATCTCACCCACCGTGGGGCACAGCATCTGCGACTCCTGTATACTAAATGCCAGCAGCACTTAACTTCTACACACCAACAAATTCCCAAAATACCTCTAGGATGCATCCACCCATCGTAATTACCACTATTGTAGATATTTCTTCCTCCACTTCATCTCATCTCTGTCCATCTACTCCACCGCCCACTTCGGTCTGGCTTTGACAATCTACTCACCTACCCAGCTCAAACTCAGAAACAGTATTGAAACCATTCTCACTAAAGTCCCTACATACTGCTAAGTGCTCATCATATTTGACTTTTCAGTGGCCTTGGACATAGATCATTCATTTCCCGCCTGAACCACTTCAGTGACATCCAAAGTAGCACACCTTTCTGTGCTCTTCCCTCCTTTCTGTGTTTTTGCTGGCTTCTCTTCCAGTGAAATTGTAGATATTTTGGTTCCTTAAGGCTTGATCTTAGGCTCTTTCTAATATCACTCATCTAAATATATTCATAGTCGAAATTTCCATTTAAATGCCAATGACTTCTGTATTTATATTTCTAGTTTAGATTTCTCTTCTGAGCTCCGAACTTGTATATTAATTCAACTGCCTTCTCAAAAGTTCCACACCAATACCTCATATGCATCCAAAATGCACTATGTGTTAGACTGAATTCATGTTCTTCTGCCCCAAACCTGGCTTCCTCCAATGCTTCCTGGCTCAGTAAATACAGCAACATCTGTCCAATTCCTCATGCCAGAAACCTGGGTGCCATCCAGGGCACATCTATCAGATCATATAGTCAATCGGTTACCAAATTCTATATTTTCTACCACCTACATAGCTCTTAAATCCATCAACTGTTCTCCATTTCTGCCATCAGTAAGGTAGCCTGTCCAAGTCAGCCCCTATTCTTGTTGGGGTCTCTGTTGCAAATGAGTCCTTGACTGTTTTCTCAGGTGCTCTCACCTCTTCTAATCACCCTTCTCAACAGGTCAGTCAGAGCGAGCTTTCAAGAACATCCAAATCTCATCATGTTGCTCCACTGTTTCTTTGATTCATTAGATGGGGTCTGCAAGATAGGATCCTTGGGCCGAATCCAGAAGGTCTCCTGGTTTTGTAAATAAAGTTCTATTGGAAAATAGCCACACTCATTTACTTATATTATCAATGGCTGCTTTCATGTTACAGCAGCAGAATTGAGTAGTTATGAGATTGAATTCATGTCTTGAAAAGCCTAAAATTTAATATCTGACTCTTTAGAGGAAAAGTTTGTTGACCCCTGCATTCAGCACATATTAAATATGCAATATATGTTTAATGAATTATTGTATTTCTGTGCTCTGAATACAGCATAGTCCTCCTTGTTGTATGGACTCTCTGTTGTTCTTTATAATTTTCTTGTAGACAAAGACCTCATGTTCAGTTCAGACTTTGTGTTCTGTTCAGACCTCAACCATGTGAGGAAAAGAATTATGCATTTAGCATCAATTATAACAGTTGCCCCCCAAAAGTTATTTGAAGTAGCTTTCAGATGTGTGCTCTTTTAGAGACAACTTCTGTCTGTCTGCTATAGACTAAATGTTTGTGTCCTCCCAAAATTCATACCTTAAATCCTAACACCCAATGGGATGATATTTAGAGGTAGGGCCTTTGGGAGGTGATTAGGTCATGAGGGTGAGGCCCTCATAATCATGATTAGTGCCCTTACAGAAGATACCCCAGAGAGCTCCCTTGCCCCTTGTGCCACGTGAGGATACAGCAAGAAGGCAGTGGTCTATGAACCAGGAAGCAGGCCCTCAATAAATGCTGAATCTGCTGGTGCCTTGATCTTGGACTTCTCAGCCTCCAGAACTGTGGGAAATAAACGTCTATTGTTTATAAGCCACCCAGTCTGTGGGACTCTGTTATAGCAGCCCTAAAGGACTAAGACACTGTCCCTCACTCAGACACTCACTACACCCTGTTTTGACATCCTTTTAAGGGAGTTATGCCAGGCTATTATGTCAGATTTTCTAAAACAGTTTAACAGTCCATTATCCAGGCAGTTTCATCATAAGTAAGTATTTGTGAAGCTTCAGGATATTCTGTCTTTTGATTATGGTTTCAAGAGATACCCTCATAAGGCACTAATTCTATTTCCAAAGCTCTCTAGAAGGAGGTAGAAGCTTATACACAATACAGCTGAGCTGTACTTTGTCAAATTATCTTGCCATCTACTTCACCAAAATGTGTCAGTTGGAAGTGCACAAACTCGAAGAATATAGAGATTCTATAGAATAAATAAATAGAAATAAATCAGATTTAGAAATAAATCTGATTTCATTTTGGTGAAGTAGATATCTATTTTAAAAGTGGAGGCATTTTTTTTGAATTATGGTCAAGGTAAGTATTACGATCACTTGGTATCCTAATTGAGGGATAATTGAGGACCAGATTTTCATACTAATGCAAACAACAGCTGGATAAGTCTCTTTAGGTTTGGATATACTTTATGATTATTATAATATGCATTATTATTATTATTACTGTATACCTACATTATCACATTATTATATACATAAATTGTGATTATTGTTATATTTAGCAATTGAGTTTGAAGAGTAGGTATCATTCTCATTAGTTTTTATATTTTATATTCCTGAATCACTTTTGAGGATTTGAAGTCATCTTTGAATTATAAATTATCTTGAAACTCATTTAACAGAAAGGAGAGGATAGTCCCATAGGAAAGTAAAAGAAATTTTCAGCTGACATGCAGCCCAGGGTGATTTTTGATATACTCAGTTTTAATTCAAGACACCCTTTCTGTTTGCAAACTCTAAAATATTAATTCATGAAAATAAAAGCCTATTACATCATGGTGCTATTTCAGTGTTTCTGTGGAGAGCTAGTCAGAGAACATCCTGAAAAAATAGCCATTTATTCTACTTAAATTTTAGCAAAAAGGCAATGCACTTGCCTGCACTCGCTACTAAGGCTGATATTACCCATGTGCATGCTTCTAGATCTGTTATCATGTAATTCCTACCATAACTTCCATGAAATTATTACTGTTGACAATTCTGAAGACCTCTTCCCTTTGAATTATTCTAAGTATTTTTCTAAAGGCTTTCTTTTCTAATGTTTTACTATATCACTGCCCTCTTGCTTTTCTCCTTGCCTTGGGTTGTCTTCCTATTATCCTAAGAATGTTTCACTCTGGGAGGGGAATGGGAAGTGGTCTTCCAGGTAGAGCAGAAACAAAATTCTGAATTTGGGATGGTGAGAAAAAGTCATGGCTATTACAGAATAATACACACACCACATATTTATTCATTTTCCCCCAAACATTTGACTGCTCAGTGGTTCTGTCAGTGCCACACATTATTCAAACTGATGTAAAGCCATGTTTCTTGGCTCTAAATCTTTTTTTTCCAGCACCAAACTATGAAAAGAGATCTTTTGCTGGAGCAAATCGCCCCAGCAGTGCATTTGCCCTCACTGCTCATAGGCACCCCTCTGCTTATCAAGAGAACAACAGCTGAGTTGGGAAAGAGTGCAGGGAGGCTTACGAGACATCACATCAATGTCACACCAAGGCATTGATATGACTTTTCTATCCTTTGGGCTCATATAGCCTAAGAAACTTCAGATTTGAAAGACAAAAGGGATATCAGAGTGAACAGCTTTGAATGTGAAATGAGAAAGATCAGACAGGGAAAACAAATGTCTCCAACCTTCCTTCCCCAAATGGACTTGAGTTAAAGAAAAAGCCAAGTAACACTTAGACTTGAGTAGATGTGTTGTATGAATTCTGTTCACTCACAATGCATTCAAAATTCACTGGAAACCTTTCCTATGCAGCAAATATTTTGTGTTTACCATGTCTGTACAAGGTAGTCTTTGCCTCAGATCAACTCATTGCCAAGTGATTAATGCTCTAATCAACCATACCTCTGCCTAGTAGTAGAATACTGTAACTAGTTTTAGGAAATAATACTTCAAAATTGAAGTTAGCTCAAAATGTTACAAATGTCATCCCAAGGTCATTTGTTATGCTTTTTATTTACTCTAGCCCACACCGTCATAAGTCCAACACACACACACACACACACACACACACCCCTCTACCTAATCCCATAGATCAGTTGTTTACATAGGCAGTTATTTATCTGAACAGCCCTCCCATAGACACAGGAAAACACAGCCTACGTTCTCACACAAAACTTAAAATGACAACTTGTGAGATGCATAGGACTTAAAATTCGTGTTAGTCTATTCATTGCAAGATTGTGTTCATTGACCTATAGGCATATTTAATTTTTTTTTAAGAATGAGTTTTCTTATACAAATGAATCATAAAATAAAATTAGACTAACCTACCCTTTAGGCATTTATGTTGAAAAGAAACTTTTATTTTAAAGTCACCCTTTCCCAAAGATCTCTAGCCCATTGCTCAAACATATGCAGTAGGTGAAGTTTTAGTCTCCACTACTTAGACAACTAACATCATCAGTGAATGGATGGAAATAAGAGTCCAGTCCTCAATGTGATGTGATATGTAGAGAATGTGATCTAAGGCTGTGTTTTGAGTTTAAAGTCTATAAATGTCTCTGGGATTCACATATAATGCCATTTGAGTGTGGTTTCCTATGGCTAAGAGATAAGTAGTTTAATATTTCCTGATACTTTTTTCCATTTTGGTCCACCTGTATTTGATAATATAACATTGAAAACACAACATTTGCTATTATTTGTTGTAGGCCAAGTATATGATAACTCTTTAAGTTTTTAGAGATCAAAATATTAAACTATATAATGTGATGTGCATGTCTAGTATGTTAGCTTAATTTACCAAAATATAATCTTTAGGAATGGTTTGAAATCTTGAAATCAATGACAATTTTAAAAAAAAGTTTAAAGAGAAAACAAGGTGTATAAGAACGCTGTGACTTCTTATCAGAAACATCAGTAAGAAATGGTTTGTCACATTTTTGCTATTTTATTTCAAGATTCTTTCAGTATTAGAGTGTGAAAAATAATTTATATTTCTGATTTGTTTTAAAGCATAGTTGTGAGGACCTAGATGAGAGAAAAACAGTTATGTCTTTGAAAAAAATTAAGACATCATAATTTCTCATCAACTGATCAAGACATATTCAGGTTTGACCACCCTTTCCTCCCCAAAATACCAGTTAGACATCTGAGATGTGGAATAGTATTATTTAAACTTCAGTTTAGATTGTTTTTCTTACCTATTATTTTCTGGACAAATTGACTGATAAGTTACAATGTCAATAAAATCAGCTGTTTGTGAATCAACATAATAATTATTCTGAGGTCAAATTATTTTATCACAGGATATTTTTCAGATCAGAGGCTGAGATAAAACCAAAAAGTTTCCCAGAGCTTTTCTAGAGCACACATCCTTAATTTAAAAACTAATCCTTACCTCCTTATTTGTTGGATTTGCATCATAGCAAAATATCTGTGTGGAATTAAATGTCTACTACATGCCCTTAATATGTTTTATTTTTATTATTACTCTAGGGGAAAATGTGAAAGATATATGGAGATTGGGATTTGTTTGTTTTATTCCACTAGAAAAAAAAAAGCCATTCAAGTCAGGTTTTGTTTTGTTTTGGGGTTTTTTTTGCATGACAATGAAGAGGTCCTTAACCAAATCTGAAAATAGATAGATAGATAGATAGATAGATAGATAGATAGATAGATAGATAGATAGATGAGAGATAGATAGATAAAATAAAGTCCTTCCAAAGCACTGAAAGGAGATAACAGGGAAGAAATTTCAGACCAGAGCTTATCCAAGGACAGGAAATGCCTTTAATAGATACTTTCATAATTAAAAAAATATCTTACCAGCTACTAATAACCATATGCATTTTCTTAATCCAGCCTTTCCTTATAGTTTTTTGTCTCTGAATAAAAAACTAATTTTTGAAATAACTTCAAGACAATGAAAAGATTATTTTGTTTTTTAGAGACTTGTAATTTCCTAGATATTCCTTCTGTACTGACTTTAAACATCCATGTTTCTATTGAGTTTGAACACATACACACACACACACACACACACAGAGTAATTCATAACAATTGAATCCCTAAGGTTTATCCCTAAGGTTGATAATTTTCATTTTCTTTGGTCTGGTCATAAATTTTAAAAATGAAGAAATGGAGTACAATTTGTTTTAAAAGCAGTACATAACAGTAAAAAGCAAAGGCTGAAACCAAAGCTCAGTCTGCCTGCTAATGTGTTCTCTCTTGATTAATCATCTACCAATAAGTATTTGTTTGGTCAACTCTTGTTGTGGCTACCACCGTCCCATCTCCCAACCTCGCCATTTATTTTGTAGAGGGTTTACTAGAAACTTGACCATTTGTTTATGTTTGTTATTCCACTCACCAAGAAATACTTCCACACTATTTGCTGGGAGTGAAATATCAAGCAATAACCAAGAGGTGGAAACAACCAAAATATCCATTAATAGATGAAGGAATAAGGAAGAAGGAGTATTATGTAGCCATGAGAAGGAAAGAAATCCTGCCGTTTGTGACAACATGGGTGGACCTTGAGGACATTATACTAAGTGAAATAAGCCAGACAGAGAAAGGCAGATATTGTGTGGTATCACTTATATGTGGAATCTTTAAAAAAAGAAAAAGTCAAAACCATAGAAACAGAGCATAGGTCATGGTTGCCAGGGGCTGGGGGTGAGGGGGTGGAAAGGGAGAGGTTGGTAAAAGGGCACAAATTTTCAGCTATAAGATGAATAAGGTCTGAGGATCAAATGTATAACATGGTGACTATAGCTGGTAACACTGTATTGTATCATTAAAATTTGGGGAGATAGTAGGACTTAAATGCTCTCTCATACACACACAAAGATAAGTATGTGAGGTGATGGGTGTGTTAATTACCAAGATGGGGGGAATCCTTTCACAATGTATACATGTATCACATCATTACATTACATTTTAAATATCGTACAATTCTTTTTGAATTTTGTTTTATTTATTTATTTTTATACAGCAGGTTCTTATTAGTTATCTATTTTATACATATTAGTGTATATACATCAACCTCAATCTCCCAATTCATCCCACCACCACCCCCCTGCCCTGCTTTCCCCCCTTGGTGTCCATACATTTGTTCTTTACATCTGTGTCTCTATTTCTGCCTTGCAGACCGGTTCACCTGTACCATTTTTCTAGATTCCACATATATGCATTAATATACGATATTTGTTTTTCTCTTTCTGACTTACTTCACTCTGTATGACAGTCTATTATACCTCAATAGAGCTGAAATTTACAAAAAACACATTAGAATATCCAGTTGAATATAACATGGGCTGTTGTTGTTTGCGTCCCCTGCTGCTAGGCAGCTCTAAGCCCCAGGGGTTCAAGGATGTGCACCAGAGTAGAAACTTCAGGCTTTGAACTGCTGATTAAATGTAGAAACACAGTCCGTGTATTCACTGGACACGGGTCAAAATACTTGCTATTTGGCACTAGGAAAAAAAGGCCACTGGCAGTTCCTTGTACGTAAATCGCCATGTTTTGCACCTTGTGGCCATTTATCTTAGTCGCCTCTGACTGGGAGCAGGAAGGAGCTGGGCTGCTGGCAGCCGTGTCCAGCCTCCTCCACAGCCTCTGTGAGAAGTCTGCCAAGAGGACCATTCTCTCTGAGACGGACCGACGGCTGACCAAGCAGACACTTCCCCTGGAGAGCTAAGAACTAGAGAGAAAAGGGCAGACCGCAAGTGGTAGGAATGCCTAGAGACTTACCGAGAGGGAGAGCATGCCTCTGCTTCCTGAGAGCCTGGGTAGTGGCTACCTGGAGCGGGGGAGTCGAGGGGAGGAAAGAGGGAGAGAGAGAGCAAATAAAGCAGAAACAGGGGAAGCAAGGAAAGAAGTTGAGTCATAAGAATGACAGAGTGGATGTGGTTAGAAGCAGACTACACCCTTTTCCAAGGAGATAACTGCTTGAGTTGCCGATGTGGCATTGGAGGGGTGTGTGTGTGCATGTGTGCGTGTGTAATATGGGGAGCATCCAATTCTCTCTCAGTGTATTTACCTATCGCCATGTGTCTCCTTGCATCTTTCCAAGAAGGCTTATTGTTGACCTAAGGTCAACAGAGCTGCTAACATTAAAGTCCCACTAATATGTTCAGTGAATTGATCATTTTCATAATAAAATGTAGAGTCAACGAATCACAGAACAGCTCTATGGTTTAGCAATGTCCATAACCTCAGGCAGGTAAATGAGCCAGTCAGTCTGGCTATAGGAAGCAAAAGGCAGTAGTGGCAACAGGGGCAACTTCTCAGCTCCACCTAATTGTGTGTCAAAGGTGTATAGGGCCTGTGCCACGAAATCTGATTTTTCAAGAGAAGCTAGAAATCTCAATTTTATGTGAGTTCTCCTGATTTTTAAATGTGGGTTCAATTGGTTAGAAAAAAAAACAATGAAAGGGGAAAAGAAAATATTTGTGCACAAGCTTTGTTTTATGATGTTGGATTTACAACTAATAACAAGGCTGATTTGTTATTGCCCTCTTGCAATGGCAGTCTGGGGCATAAATCAGTAACTATTTTCTTTTTTTTTTTTTCCTTCACAAAAACGGCCTTGATCTTAGCTCAGCTCATGAAATAAGATTTCACTGTGTTGTTCTGAGTTTTCCTTTTCTGCTGGAAACTTCCAAGGCCCCTATCGGCAAGATAGGCGGTGATGAGTTGTGACATGTGTCCTGTATATCATTTGTCAACCCAAGTGACACTAAAATGAGAAGCTGTCATTTTGTACCAGAAACCTCTTTGCTTTATTTCCTGTTGTTTCAGCGATCCAAAGAGATGGTGGTATCTGGATGTGAATCAGGGCTCTTTACCGCCAATCTAAGGATTTCATCTGACAATAAGAAAATAGCTTACAGTTCACTGTAATTGGTCATCTTTTTATCATCTTCACCAATTCTGTGTTTCTTTCTTTTTACTTATTCTACCCGAAGTCTTCTTAGACTCTGTATTATTAGTAAGGTGGCTTCCGGTTTTAATATTATTCCGTGTGACAGTTCCAGATCTTTTATCTGTAACCATTTTAATTCACACTTTCTTTTCTCATTCGTCACAAATAAAGGCTAAACGGGGCTTCAATAACATTTTCTACTTACCTTTAGTAGGTGCTGTAATTCATTGCACTCATTCTCTAGGAAGCGTTAATGCTGTGTTCATTTTGAGTTTAAATGCCAATGTGTGGACACATCCAGCTTGTCATTTGACGTCCAGAGAACTTTACTTTCCAAATGGATGAGTTGGACTCAGTTGCCTCATTCCCTTAATGCTCACAAATCCTAATTTTTGGATACCTTTTTATACTGTGGGTTTCACTGAACATTTATAAACTTTACTTGAAATTGTCCGTGAAAGTGTTAATTTTAACACTAATGGGGGAATGAGAGGGTAGGTCAACTCGACTGGAGCGTGGCGTCTAGAAATCTGCTATTCTACTGTCTTTGAGCTACTGCAGAAGGTTTTGATAGACACACTAATAAAAATCCCCTTTCTGGTAGGAGAAAGGGGTTGAAAATAATACTAGCAAGAAGAGGATATTTCCCGAAGAGTAGATGTGCTCGTAAAATCACTCACTTGAAACATTTATTGAAAAACTGTTCTCTACAGACTGCTAAATGTCACACAGTTCCCAAGGAGTAAGATGAGATTTCTGAACTTACAAAAATTATAATTTAAAGGTAGTGCAGGGTGGGGTGTTGTAGGAATGACAAGAGAGTAAAATTGTCAGCTCCCTAGGGCCAGAGGACCTCATCTACTATATTAAATCTCACAATGCTTCACATTCTAAAATATTAATGTCTAACGTATGTTTCCTGCTCATACAACTTTGTATCACATTCTCATTTAATGCTCACAGCAACCCTTTGAAGTGAAGGGGTGTTGTTCCCATATTACACTCAGGGGAAGCAAGATTTGAGAGATGTTGTGTTCTTCAAAGCCCACCCAGATAGAAAAAGAAAGGGCCGGAAAAGGAGCCCAGGACTTCCTTGCACACCTAGGACCCCTTCATAGCCACCCTCAGGAATGGCTAACCTGTGTGCTGGTCACAGCAAATATTTTCCATCAACACTGTCAATCCTTCCCTTCATTTGGCTTATTGACTGAGCAAGGGAAAAAAATAGCAAATGCTTTCAAATGCAAAGAGTTCTTTGACACAAATATCTGTACCAAATCCACATTGTAGTTGGTATAATGAAAACAAATATGACAAAGTGCTGATACTCTAAAGATGTACAACTAATTGCTCTCCTCTGATCCTTTATCAGCATTTATCGTAACACATCCCAAGGTCAAGTTACATCAAAATAACTTTTGGATCCTTATTTAAAATACTTATTCCCGACCATAAGCCCCCAAACTATTTAACCATTCTGTCCCTGGTGGGACCCAGCACTAAGCCTTTCAACATTTTCCCAAAAGCGAGGCACATTGAAGTCTGAGAAATACAGCTAGCTTATGGAGTTTAGGTATTTCATGTATCATGGGTGAACTTACATTTAATTTTGCAGTGAATATAGATGTTTAAAAGAAAACGAAAAAAGTCAGCCAATAACACTACCCACGTTCTAGTTCCTATCCCTCCAATGTAGTTGTAGCTGCTCTCCAGAAATCAGAAGCAGATTGGTTCTCACGCATTTATAGTGGTAACGCCTACTGGATATTATTAGAAAAAGGAGGGAACTCCCGGATTACAAATTGAAAAGAAGAGAGGTAGAGTGGGTAGCAGAGAGTAAAGGGAGGTTATTGCAAATAAATAAACAAATCTTTGTAAAAAGGAGATTTGGGGGAAATTAAAGAAAAACAAAAGGAAAATGTTAGAATTAGACCTTCATCCAGAGAACAACCTAAGACAGTTTTAAGAGCAGATGAAGGAGATGGGGCTCAGGAGGCAGAATATAAGGTTCATAAAATCAGAATGACATTTAACATTTGGTTGAAGGCCAAAAAGCAGGGAAGGGGAGCCTTGAAAGGTGTATTATTTGTAATAAAACTAAAGTAGTAATGTGGAGGTGTTTCACTGAAGCATTGAGGTGGGGAGATTCTGAAAATTATCTGATGATCAAGGATGATAAATCTTTTAAAATTTAGAGTTCTTTTATCATTAATTTGATAGGTATAAAACATAATTTACATTTTCTTCATTTAATATGCTCTTTGATGTTCCATCTTAGGAAACTAGTAACATCTATAAGGACTTTCATATGTTCATTCCAAAAATTAGTCTTTCACCATAGTTTTATATAATATGTTAAGTTCCTATGAATCTTAGAATTTTACAGGAATCTTCTAAAACTGGAGAACACATTAATCTCAAGGGAATGGTAGTTGGTGGTTTAAATTTTGAAGTGATCCTAATGACGAGAGAAGAGTTTAGAATATGAATCAACTTCAGGATGGTTGGGGAATCTGAAAGATTTGAAGAAGAGAGGATTGCACTTGGTGCACAGCAAAGAGTATGGTTTTCTAGGCAGTTCCCCAGTTGTGATTTGAGATGGGAAAAGAAGACAAAGTCTTAGAAGACATTGAAATCAGACAAGGGGGCATGAGGGTACATGTGAAACTCTGAAAAACTGATAATATTGGAAATTGAAAGAAAATAATATTTGGTACTTGGTGCCTGTCAGGAGCAACGCAGAGAGAAAGAACTCCCAGTGGATTCCAGAATTACAAGCCTGAGGACACAGCAGGACAATGAGAATGACGGGAAGCATAAAAAATTAGGAGAAGTGTTTTCTTAGGGAAGAGAGCTCCATTCCAGATACACTTCATTCTAGCTACTGAGACATTAGAATGGAAAACGTCCTGGGCATGTTCAACTACACCACAGCGACAGAGAAGAAGGAAGGTGTGCAATCAGAGACATTTCTGAGTCACGGTGATTGAAAATGTGGTGGTGAATAAACCCCTAAAAGGAGGGTGTGTATAGAGGAGAAGGCAAGGCAAATCATGGGTCCTTCGGTAGGAGGGAAGAAGATCTCACAGTGAATATAGTCAGAAAACATATAGTCCAAAAGGTGCAAAGAACAATGAAGGAATAGGATTTCTCTTAAATCAGGGAGCATGTTGGAGGGGAAAAAAAGTGAAGAAATATTCAAAACCCTAGACGAGTGAGGCTGTTGATACTTCTAGAACTTAAAGCAAATCCTTCTGGTTGATATGACAAACACAAAATACAGAATTCTCTGGAAAATGCACTCGGAAGAATCCAATCAATGTCTACTTCTCTTCCCCCTTGTATTTGGTTTTGAATTTGATCACATTCAAAGTAAGAAAGGAAGGTAAGCATGTAATGTCCCAGTCACATTAAAGGAATTGGTTAGGTCTCTGATAACTACATGCTTTGGGTTCATAGTAAGTTAATTTAACCAAGCGTTCCATCTCAAGACTGCTGCTTTTTATTACACTAGCAGATATTTCAAAATTTTCTTCAGTGCTCACACACATGTATAGGTTTCCTAGAGGGAGGAGGATGATTACAGTCACCCAAATTAATTTTCCCATTCAGACTCCTAATTCCCAGTTAATTGCTCTACTCTGACAGCAGTGACCTGAACAGGAAATCAGAAGGCAGACATTTCAGCAACCTTGAATTAGCTGGGTGGTTTTCCCAAATCACTGAGGCACCCAACACTAGTGTGCCTGCACTCCCCATGTTCTACATGCCAGCAGAACCACCCTGGTGATTTCAGAGCCAAAAAAGGTAATTGGAAACAGCCAGGTATTTCTATGTGATTTCACCTTCTCAGTGGGCAGAAGCGAGCAATGGGTGAAAACAAACACCAAACCCAATTACAAACCCACACATGGTGGGGTGACTGTTTAAGAGCATTGGAAGTGGGCCTAGACAACCACCACTGATGGACAGAGGCTGTGAGCTGTCTGAAGAGCAGGAAGGAAAGAGGACAGGATGCATGCTCCCCAGAATGAAAATCAGGCTGACGTGTTTCGAGGAGATGCAGACAGTAAGCAGAGGGCACAGAGAGTCTCTACTGAAAACCATGCAAAGTTATGCCTTGAAGAAGCAAAGCTGCTTGCAAACATGATCCTTTCCTTCAGGGGTTTATAATCCAGTGGGAATACAGATGAATAAACGTACAATTAAAATATAGTCTAGACATTCACAGAGAGATAGACAAGATGAAAAGGCAGAGGGCTATGTACCAGATGAAGGAACAATATAAAGCCCCAGAAAAACAACTAAATGAAGTGGAGATAGGCAACCTTCCAGAGAAAGAATTCAGAGTAATGATAGTGAAGATGATCCAGGACCTCGGAGAAGTTTATCCCCACACAGGATAAACCTAAGGAGAAACACACCGAGACACATAGTAATCAAATTGGCAAAAATTTAAGACAAAGAAAAATTATTGAAAGCAGCAAAGGAAAAATAACAAATAACATAAAAGGGAACTCCCATAAGGTTAACAGCTGATTTCTCAGCAGAAACTCTACAAGCCAGAAGGGAGTGGCATGATATACTTAAAGTTATGAAAGGGAAGAACCTACAACCAAGATTACTCTACCCAGCAAGGATCTCATTCAGATTCGATGGAGAAATCAGAAGCTTTACAGACAAGCAAAGGCTAAGAGAATTCAGCACCACCAACCCAGCTCTACAACAAATGCTAAAGGAACTTCTCTAAGTGGGAAACACAAGAAAAGAAAAGGACCTACAAAAACAAATCCAAAACAATTAAAATGGTAATAGGAACATACATGTTGATAATTACCTTAAACGTGAATGGATTAAACACTCCAACCAAAAGACGCAGGCTTGCTGAATGGATACAAAAACAAGACCCATATATATGGTGTCTACAAGAGACCCACCTTAGACTTAGGGACACATACAGACTGAAAGTGAGGGGATGGAAAAAGATATTCCATGCAAATGGAAATCAAAAGAAAGCTGGAGTAGCAATGCTCATATCAGATAAAATAGACTTTAAAATAAAGAATGTTACAAGAGACAAGGAAGGACACTACATAATGATCAAAGGATCAATCCAAGAAGAACATATAACAATTATAAATATATACGCACCCAACATAGGAGCACCTCAATGTATAAGGCAACTGCTAGCAGCTCTAAAAGAGGAAATTGACAGTAACACAATAATAGTGGGGGACTTTAACACCTCATTTACACCAATGAACAGCTCATCCAAACAGAAAATTAATAAGGAAACACAAGCTTTAAATGACACAATAGACAAGATAGATTTAATTGATATTTATAGGACACTCCATCCAGAACAGCAGATTACACTTTCTTCTCCAGTGCACATGGAACATTCTCCAGGATAGATCACATCTTGCATCACAAATCAAACCTCAGTAAATTTAAGAAAAGTGAAATCACATCAAACATCTTTTCTGACCACAACGCTGTGACATTAGAAATCAATTACAGGGAAAAAAACGTAAAAAACACAAATACATGGAGAAATCACCAAGAAGAAATCAAAGAGGAAATCAAAAAGTACCTAGAGACAAATGACAATGAAAACACCATGATCCAAAACCTATGGGATGCAGCAAAAGCAGTTCTAAGAGGGAAGTTTATAGCTATACAAACCTACCTCAAGAAACAAGAAAAATCTCAAATAAACAAGCTAACCTTACACCTAATGGAACTAGAGAAAGAAGGACAAACAAAACCCAAAGTTAACAGAAGGAAAGAAATCATAAAGACCAGAGCAGAAATAAATGAAATAGAAACAAGGAAAACAATAGCAAAGATCAATAAAACTAAAAGTTGGTTCCTTGAGAAGATAAACAAAATTGATAAACCATTAGCCAGACTCATCAAGAAAAAGAGGGAGAGGACTCAAATCAATAAAATTAGAAATGAAAAAGGAGAAGTTACAACAGACACCACAGAAATACAAAGCATCCTAAGAGACTACTACGAGCAACTCTATGCCAATAAAATGGACAACCTGGAAGAAACGGACAAATTCTTAGAAAGATACAACCTTCCAAGACTGAACCAGGAAGAAATAGAAAATATGAACAGACCAATCACAAGTAATGAAATTGAAACTGTGATTAAAAATCTTCCAACAAACAAAAGTCCAGGATCAGATGGCTTTCAGGTGAATTCTATCAAATATTTAGAGAAGACCTAACACCCATCCTTCTCAAACTCTTCCAAAAAAATGGCAGAGGAAGGAACACTCCCAAACTCATTCTATGAGGCCACCATCAGCCTGATACCAAAACCAGACAGAGATACTACAAAAAAAGAAAATTACCGACCAATATCACTGATGAATATAGATGCAAAAATCCTCAACAAAATACTAACAAACAGAATCCAACAACACATTAAAAGGGTCATACACCATGATCAAGTGGGATTTATCCCAGAGATGTAAGGATTCTTCAATATATGTAAATTAATCAATGTGATACACCATATTAACAAATAGAAGACTAAAAACCATATGATCATCTCAATAGATGCAGAAAAAGCTTTTGACAAAATTCAACACCCATTTATGATAGAAACTTTCCAGAAAGTGGGCATAGAGGGAACCTACCTCAACATAATAAAGGCCATATATGACAAACCCACAGCAAACATCATCCTCAATGGTGAAAAACTGAAAGCATTTCCTCTAAGATCAGGAACAAGCCAAGGATGTCCACTCTCACCACTATTATTCAGCATAGTTTTGGAAGTCCTAACCACGGCAATCAGAGAAGAAAAAGAAATAAAAGGAATACAAATTGGAAAAGAAGAAGTAAAACTGTCACTGTTTGCAGATGACATGATACTATACATAGAGAATCCTAAAGATGCCACCAGAAAACTACTAGAGCTAATCAAGGAATTTGGTAAAGTTGCAGGATACAAAATTAATGCACAGAAATCTCTTGCATTCCTATACACTAATGAGGAAAAATCTGAAAGAGAAATTAAGGAAACACTCCCATTTACCATTGCAACAAAAAGAATAAAATACCTAGGAATAAACCTACCTAGGAAGACAAAAGACTTGTATGCAGAAAACTATAAGACACTGATGAAAGAAATTAGAGATGATACCAACAGGTGGAGAGATATACCATGTTCTTGGATTGGAAGAATCAATATTGTGAAAATGACTATACTACCCAAAGCAATCTACAGATTCAATGCAATCCCTATCAAATTACCTGGCATTTTTTATGGAACTAGAACAAAAAAACTTAGAATTTGTGTGGAGACACAAAAGACCCCGAATAGCCAAAGCAGTCTTGAGGGAAAATAACGGAGCTGGAGGAATCAGACTCCCTGACTTCAGACTATACTACAAAGCTACAGTAATCAAGAAAATATGGTACTGGCACAAAAACAGACATATAGATCAGTGGAACAAGGTAGAAAGCCCACGCACCTATGGTCAACTAATCTATGACAAAGGAGGCAAGGATATACAATGGAGAAAAGACAGTCTCTTCAATAAGTGGTGCTGGAAAAACTGGACAGCTACATGTAAAAGAATGAAATTATAACACTCCCTAACACCATACACAAAAATAAACTCAAAATGGAATAGAGACCTAAATGTAAGACCGGACAGTATAAAACTCTTAGACGAAAACATAGGAAGAACACTCTTTGACATAAATCACAGCAAGATCTTTTTTGTTCCACCTCCTAGAGTAATGGAAATAAAAACAAAAATAAAAAATGGGACCTAATGAAACTTAAAAGCTTTTGCACAGCAAAGGAAACCATAAACAAGATGAAAAGACAACACTCAGAATGGGAGAAAATATTTGCAAACGAATAAACGGACAAAGGATTAATCTCCAAAATATATAAACAGCTTGTGCAGCTCAATATTAAAAAAACGAACAACCCAATCCAAAAATGGGCAGAAGACCTAAATAGACATTTCTCCAAAGAAGACATACAGATGGCCAAGAAGTACATGAAAAGCTGCTCGACATCACTAATTATTAGAGAAATGCAAATCAAAACTACAATGAGGTATCACCTCACACCGGTTAGAATGGGCATCATCAGAAAATCTACAAAGAACAAATGCTGGAGAGGGTGTGGAGAAAAGGGAACCCTCTTGCACTGTTGGTGAGAATGTAAACTGATACAGCCGCTATGGAGAACAGTATGGAGGTTCCTTAAAAAACTAAAAATAGAACTACCATATGACCCAGCAATCCCACTACTGGGCATATACCCAGAGAAAACCGTAATTCAAAAAGACACATGCACCCCAATGTTCATTGCAGCACTATTTACAATAGCCAGGTCATGGAAGCAGCCTAAATGCCCATCGACAGACGAATGGATAAAGAAATGTGGTAGATATATACAATGGAATATTATTCAGCCATAAAAAGGAACGAAATTGGGTCATTTGTAGAGACGTGGATGGATCTAGAGACTGTCATACAGGGTGAAGTAAGTCAGAAAGAGAAAAACAAATATCGTATATTAACACATATATGTGGAACCTACAGAAATGGTACAGATGAACCGGTTTGCAGGACAGAAATTGAGACACAGATGTAGAGAACAAACGTATGGACACCAAGGGGGAAAAGCGGCAGGGGGTGGAGGTGGTGGTGTGATGAATTGGGAGATTGGGATTGACATGTATGCACTGATGTGAATAAAATGGATGACTAATAAGAACCTGCTCTATAAAAAAAATAAATAAAATAAAATTTAAAAAAAATACAGTCTAATGAATACCATAATAAGGGTAAATGGAGAGCATTATGGGAATACATGGGAGGCACAACTAATGGAGCTTGAGGTATAAAAACAGTGGGTCATCCATTCACTTGTACAATGATGATCACAAAAACCGATAATAATGGCTATCCAGTAGGTTAGATAGTGCCTTATGGCTTTCAGAGGACATTCATATAGATTCTCACTGTCTTTGTTAGAACAGTATTAGAAAGTTAGGGAAAGTGTTATTGGCTTAGTTTTACAATATACGCTTGAACAATGTATTGAAGAATACACAATTAATTAGTAAAATGGGTGATGTCATATTTTCTAACTTGTAGTCCAATGGTTTTTCCACACTGTTTATTGTATGTTTTGAATAGTCACTTGGAGACTCAAAAGCAGAATTATCCTTGGAGTCTGGCTTTTAGATAGTACATAACATAGTATAATAAGGAAGTCAAAACAGATTGCATATTTGCAGGTGGAACAGGATTAATTAGCAACGTAACTGGAGCTATTAGCTTTGACCTTCCTGGTGTGTGTATCCATCATGAAGACAGTTGATTTTTATTTAAGTTTCTTAAAAGGCACACCATCAACCTTCTAGCAGTCAGTATAAATGGTATTTGGTTGAATAGTCAGCTACCATGGAAGGAAACCCAAGAATCAGACAAGTTGGGAAAAGAAAAGTGGATGGGCTGAACTGTGTCCCATCAAAATGTATATGTTGAAATCCTAACCCTCACTACCTCAGAATGTGACTGTATCTGGAGACAGGACCTTTGAAGAAGTAAAGTTAAAATGAGACCATTAGGGTGAGTCCTAATGCAATATGACTGGGGTTCTTATAAAAAGAGGAGGTTATGACACAGTAACGCAGGAGGAAAGACCAGGTGAAGACACAGGGAGGAGGCAGCCATCCATAAGCCAAGGAGAGAGGCTTCAGAGGAAACCAACCCTGCAGCACCTTGATTTCAGACTTCAGGTCTCCAGAACTGTGAGGAAATAAATTTCTATTGTGTAAGCCCCGCCAGTCTGTGGTGCTGTGTAATGGCAGCCCCAGAAAACGAATACAAAAAGCATTTTCTCTTCATTGTGAGAATCAATGGAACTCTCTGTATGCAAATAGTTAAGTCTTTGCCTATGTAAAATCCCTGTTGTTGTGGAGAAATGAGTGAAATAAACGGGAATAAACGGTTCATGATACTTAGTAAGTACTGGTACTTTTATAATTCTGTGAAATGGGGTAAAACACCTAGTCTGAGCCATGAGCCAATGCCTTGGTCTGGGATATCAGGCCAATGATGGCACGTTGATTGGAGTTATTAGCAGCCAGTTTGGTCCAGTTGGTGTAGGGTAAGGGTGACATCCAGTGGCTGGTTTTATCAGCCAGGCTCCTGGACACAGACTCAGGGAGTGAGCCAGATATTGGAGAAGGGGCTTTCAGATCACTGATCAATTTTATGTCCAGTACAGTTCTACAATAGGTAATAATGAAACTTTAGAAAAAAGCTGTGATTAGTCTACATTCTCAAGCCTGGGCAGTAGTGCTCTCATAGCGTTACTATTAGAACATCAGGAACATGCTGATAGCCAAAAAAAGCCCAAGCAAAACAAACAAAACTACAATAAATTAACTTAATCTTTTACACTCAATTCTTTCTACTACCTATAAAAGACCCAGAAACAATTTATGAAAGGAGGAAAAGGTCCTTTAACACAATATTACTATCAAGTCAGGTACCTTGATAACAGAATAGGGTGATGGAATAAGGTAGCAATACATAATACATTTTAATTTAAAGATAGATATGTTTAATTGCAGTGCCCAGTTACTAAACTACTGTCAAGAAGGGCTTAAAATGATGTTTAAATTTGCAAAAACCTATACGTCAAATTGCCCAGCCCTGAAAAATAATATCATTTTACTTTATATTTTTGGTTGATTTTCCTGTCTTCCTTTTAGCTTGTGAGGGAAGCTGACCTTTGCAACTGTGAATATGTGAGTGGAAGCAGTCGTCATCAGCTGTGATTGCTGACCCCTATTTGAATGTGTCATCCAAGCAAAGAGAAGCTATGCTCTCTGCCTTTGAGTAGTTTCCATATCTATATGTAATTGAAAAAAGATGAAGACTCCAGATATGTCAATGTCACATCCATGTGCACATTGCATGTGTATATTGGGGAGAGCTGTGTTTTTATGTAGAGGAGTAATGATTTCACTTCTCCTCCTGCTCAAATAGGGCATCCTGGGGGCAATGGGAGAAAATGGACATATTTCAGCAGACGTGGAATCTGCCTTTCTCTTTTCATGGGGAAGAGTATGAGTAAAGCTAGAGGGGATCCTGAGGGCTACTTATGACATAGATGGCGGAGACCCAGCCTAAACCTTCCGTGACCCACCAGCCCACTGGTCAGCTCCACGAGCATCAGGTAGTACACCCCCTCAGCACTTGGCCTTGTAGGTTGCATGTACTAATGTGCAACGATGTGAGGGATGCACCCATCAGTCTGATTTTCTCACCACTGCATACCCATTGCCTGAAACAATCCAAGATCAGCAGCGGGTGTTTAATAAACACGCACTGAGCCCCAAAGGCCAAGAGGGAAATTGACCCAAGAGGGAAATTGACAAGCAGGACAAGGGAAAGATGAGATAGGAGTGAGCAAATAGATGGGGAACAGGAAGATTATATTCAGGATGTGGTGCAATTCAAGCGTTAGAATGATGAAAGAATCTTCAGAATGGCATCAATTAAGCATTACCTAGGATTAAGAAAGGCTAATGTCCAAGAGTGAAAAAGAAATATGCACGCCAGAGCACAAGCCTGTCAACGGGGTCTTCTGGAGTTGAGCCACGTGGCAACTCAGTCAGGAAAGGCTTCCTGAGGGTAGGTCATTAGCTGAGCCTTGAGGGATCTGCATAAATGGAGAGAAGAAGGGGCTACATCCCAAGAAATGGGAGGGTGTGGGAAGAGTCCTGGCAACAAAAATTGAGTAGGGCACATATTTGGAAGCGTTCCCTGAACTAGAGGATATTAAGGAATGATAGGAGTTAGTATGAAAAGAAATAATGGGACCACATTGTAGATGGCTACTTCCAAGCTACAGTGTGCAAACTTTGAACTGGAGGCAGTAACTTTTTGAAAAATCTGTAAGGCATACTAATGTGTAGTGATGTACAGGATGAATTCTAATAGGGAGACACAAGAAATAGATCAATTAAGAAGCTATTTCATAACACAGATGATTCCACACAGGTTTGAAATATGGTATTGGCAATGAAAATGGTAAAAATGAGATGAAAACAAGGCATAGATGTAATCTAAATAAGAATTGATAGACTATAACTCCTTTTTGGTTAAGTAGTTAAATATGACAAATCCTTAGCGTCTGGACTATGATGTCATTGGTAGAGAAAATTCAGGACAAGGAGCCAGTTGGGGACATGGGGGACTATTGACTTTGCTCAGGGACATGATGGCTAGATTACAATGTGAGAGTGTTCACTAGATATTAGGAGACAGGACTGGAGTTCAAGTGCAAGGTCAGTCATAGAAATGCAGAATTAAGTTGGGAAGCCATTAAAAAAGGAAAAGGATGAATTTTCTAAAGGGCAAACGATAGATTGAAAAGAACACATACTGAATTTTAAAGACATACCTATAATCAAGGGAAATTGGAGAGACGGAGAGCCAGAGAAGAATGAGAAATATTTAGGTTTTATTCATTCACATGGTGGTTTGATTCTTTGCTTATATAAACATTTATTTAATTATTTGTCTCATATCCCAGCTTCTGAATCAGAGTTCCCTTATAATATTAAACACTTACCTAAGAATTAACAAAGTCTTTTAAGTTCTTAAAAGTTCTTTAAGACTTATTTTACATCTGTGTCATGACAAAATTAACAAATTTGGAATCTAAAAACCAGGTCTCAAATTCTAGCAGTCACTTGCTGAGTGTATGCCCTTGGGCAAATTCTAAAATCTGGGGCTTCAGCTAAAAAATGAGGATGAAAGATACTCCACAATATTGTTAGATAGATAGATAGATAGATAGATAGATAGATAGATAGATAGATAGATAGATAGATAAAGTAAATGTGCTAATGCAGATAAAGAGGCTATGCTAGGGAACTAAGTATTAGTTCCCGACTCTTCCCTACTTCCTTAGAACATGCAACCTGAAAAGGCCACTATTCAGTAGTCATGCATAATACCCATTCATTCATTTAGACTTAAAGTTTCTACCATGATTATGCGTGTTCCAGGATACATCATGCTTAATGCTTATTAAGTCTCTACATTGTGCTTCTCTAAGCCTCTCATTTCCTCCCCCAGCCCATGGCCTGTGTATCAATGCTGTGCTTTGAGTTCTGTTCACGGTGAACTGCAGCAAAGATCCTTCCAAGTCTGAAGCGAAGGGAAAACAATTGTACAATTTAAAAGGGTTTAGGAAGATTTGAATTAAAAAAAAAAAAAAGAAATGATGAAACAAATTTCCAGGGCACATACTTTTCCTTTACCCTACTTCAAACGAACAAAAGAAAGTCTCAGTATATGTCATTACACACAGCTTCATTATTTAGACAGACACCAGTCTTTACAAGTTAGTGATGGAGACTCTGACTTCATGTTTAAGTACAAAAGTAGCAGAGACTTTTAAGTTGTAGATTGCCCTGCACATAATGAATCCTTTTTTGTGAAATGTTGCAAGAATTTCTTAGGAAAAAAAATTACAACATATGCTGCTTCACAAGTGCCTGCTGAAAAACCACAAAATCGGCAACAATATTTCTGGCCGCTGAGATACTGTGACAGCTGCTTCGGAAAGATAGAGGGTAACAAAGAAACCAAGGGTGCCTTTATCCACACAGTTAGTGGTATTTTATAGCTTGGTTCTTAGCTAGTAATGGTGATTCTCTCAATCAAATGACTGGGACAACTTATTAGCAATGAGTTATTTTAGCTTCATCTTAACTTTGAATAGTAAGTTTTGAACCACTGCCACTCAGTCCATTCCAGATACCAAAACCAATGCTCCAGGATAGTAAGGGAATAGCTCAGTGCCACTCCGTTAATAAGTAGTTGTGCCACGGCTAAACTCAAGTCCATCGGCTTCCAAAGTCTGTGTCCTTAATATCTTACACAGAACAGCAGGGTGGGAGGTCATTCAGGGCATTACATTTATTGAAAATAAAGAAATACTACCTTATGTGCTAAAAAATGTTTTCTTAGGGAAACACATAGCTCATATAATTTATCTCATTGCTCCTCCATAACATTATCATTTGACAGAAAAGAAAGTGTCAGTTTTTCTTTTTGTAAATATAGTACTCAAATCAAATTACCATTGGAGCACCTTAAATAAGCCAAATTACCATTGGACATTAAATGAGCATATTAAGACAATAATAATGATAGGAGTGTTTTCCATGGAATATTCAGGCCAAAAGTTCAAACCCCAAATATTTATAGCTTCTTATTAGATACATGTAAATTCATTGATTTATATGCTTTTTATGTTCAGTATTTTTTACATTTATGAGAAACACTTGAGAAATATTTCAAATGGAATTAATATTAATTTAAGCATATTTTTATCTGAAGATATTGTTGAGGCACATTTTTCCCTCAATTGTTTTTTCTTTGAAAGTTTTATTAGTCCCCGAAATAGATTAAAATAGTTGAAGCTCTCTAAGGCTTTGAGTATTGGGTCTGCTATTGTTTTTTTGATTGTAGTGAAGCCATGTTCTGAATTAGGAAGAAACTTTTATTAGTAGTAGTATGTACAAATGACATTGTTGTCTGCCTGACTTTTGGTCCCAGCAGTCTCTGGGCCTTTCAAAGGATTCTTTAATAACATATAAAGATAAAGGGATGAGATAACTAAGGGAGGTACCAGGATTAAGAGGCCAGGGGAAGACGAGAAGATGATGCTTTGACATCTTCTATGATTTTTTTCAGTCATTCATTTTTTGTTCATTGACAGTAGGGTTAACAAGTATAGCTAATCCTTGGTTGCCAGGGATACCTTATGAGAACAGAGGAAATTTACAAATTGGTCTTAGATATTTTGGAAGAAACAGAAAGAGTAGAAGCCACTTTCTTTGAGAAATTACTGTCTATGTATCCATAAATACGCATGTGTTCACACAGGTATACAAATACATGCAACCATATTCAAAATCCATAGTACAGTCTATATACACTCTATAGAGAAGGGGAGATTTGTATGAACCAAAAGAGCCAGGGTTCATAAATGGAAAAGAACTTGAACTGTGCCTTGAGAATGATGAACATTTGATAATGGGGAGCAGGGAAGAAGAAGTGAGCAGAGCAGAGCATAGGTAATGCAAAGACAGGAGTCAATGAGCATTTCGTAGGTCAATGTCAGTGAGTCAGCAAGGAGGCCGGCCTGCCTGTTGGAAGAGGCTGCCTGTAGGAACGGTGGGAAAAAGCATTGGCTGCAAGTTTAGGCCAGTTGCTGATGGTTTAAGCTTTCTCTGATGCATGAATTGTTTACACAAGGAGAACCATGCTGAAGTGGTGCTGTAATATTCACATGATGTGGGTAGTATTGGCAAGAAGCAGACAGTAAGTTGGCTTAGCTAATGGCAATGGAGAATATTAGGTCGGAAAAACACAAGTGAGATTTTAAAGGACCAACAAAATTTAACTATATTTGATCATTAAGCTAGTGTGGGCAGACAATTGCTCTCAGGTAGAATAACATATTACAAACACTTCTTAAGTAAATAATTTTGCTGCCTGGACTTGCTTGATTTACGGAGGCAAGAGTCATAGCCATTTGATTTATCGGCTACTCTCACCAAGCAGCTCAAGGATATGGTTCCCTTCACATGTCTAATCACACTTTCATTACAGGATGCATATAGATTTTTCCCCTCTGGGGTTTTAAAGGGCATTTGGGGTTTACAGGAAGTTTGAAATCTCTCTCTCTAACCTTGAGACTAAATTAATGTTATTTTAGACTCAAAACTTTCTCCTGCACATAGTAGATCATTAATGTAATTGAAAGAGATTTGAATCCCAGATGTTTATGCATTTGAAACCCCAAAAGTTTCCCTCAGGGATTCATTCTCCTTTGCAGTTAGAGACACAACGGAAAGGCAGCCTCAAAGCAAGCAAACAGTGTCAGTTAAATTCAGATGTCAGCCTGACTCTGGTGACAGCCCTGGAGTGTAACATGGTCACGCTAGGTCTCACATCAATTTCTGAATTTCGCCAATTAGGATATTACAAAGACTGTCTAATGAAGACTGGCATTTTAACAAATGACCCCTCTTAATGACTGTCCCTCCTACATTCACTAGTGCAGAACAAATCCTTTTTGTAACAAAGCAGGTTTCCACGGACTCTGATCTAGAGAAGTCTCAGTGGAAGAGGGGCTGCAAACAGTAGCTCTCTGCTCCGGGAAGCTAAAAGTTAGATGAAGAGATACGATAAAGAGATGCTCCCCACACTCCCTGCGCCTCAGATGGCCCTGCTGCGTTATTCTTCATCCCATAAATACCCCAGCCCCTTGTCTGCTGGGAGCCAGATTTGAGATTTGTTCTCCTGTCTTCTCCTTGGCTGCCTTGTGAATAAGCCCTGTCTTCACTGCAAACCTTGGATGTCTCAGCGATTTGGTTTGCTGTGTTCCTGACAAAGGGAACCTGGCTCGGATAAATCGCCCAGCAAAGAAAAATCCAAGACACCAGTCAGATTTTTACCACAGTTGTCTATGCCATGTGGCTGACAGGGTCTCCGTGCTCTGGCCGGGTGTTAGGCCTGAGCCTCTGGGGTGGGAGAGCCGAGTTCAGGACATTGGACCACCAGAGACCTCCCGGCCCTACGTAATATCAATTGGCGAGAGCTCTCCCAGACATCTCCATCTCAACGCTAAAACCCAGCTCCACTCAACGACCAGCAAGCTCCAGTGCTGGACACCCCATGCCAAACAACTAGCAAGACAGGAACACAACCCCACCCATTAGCAGAGAGGCTGCCTAAAATCATAGTAAGTTCACAGACATCCCAAAACACACCACTGGATGCAGTCCTGCCCACCAGAAAGACAAGATCCAGCCTCACCAGAACACAGTCACCAGTCCCCTCCACCAGGAAGCCTACACAACCCACTGAACCAACCTTACCCACTGGGGGCAGACACCAAAAACAACAGGAACTACGAACCTGCAGCCAGGGAAAAGGAGACCCCCAAACACAGTAAGTTAAGCAAAATGAGAAGACAGAGAAATATGCAGCAGATGAAGGAGCAAGGTAAAAACCTACCAGACCAAACAAATGAAGAGGAAATAGGCAGTCTACCTGGAAAGAATTCAGAGTAATGATAGTAAAGATGATCCAAAATCTTGGAAATAGAATGGAGAAAATACAAGAAATGTTTAACAAGGACCTAGAAGAACTAAAGAGCAAATCAACAATGATGAAAAACACAATAAATGAAATTTAAAATTCTCTAGAAGGAATCAATAGCAGAATAACTGAGGCAGAGGAACGGATAAGTGACCTGTAAGATAAAATAGTGGAAATAACTACCGCAGAGCACAATAAAGAAAAAAGAATGAAAAGAATTGAGGACAGTCTCAGAGACCTCTGGGACAACATTAAATGCACCAACATTCGAATGATAGGGGTCCCAGAAGAAGAAGAGAAAAAGAAAGGGACTGAGAAAATATTTGAAGAGATTATAGTTGAAAACGTCCCTAATATGGGAAAGGAAATAGTCAATCAAGTCCAGGAAGCACAGAGAGTCCCATACAGGATAAATCCAAGGAGAAACACGCCAAGACACATATTAATCAAACTATTAAAATTAAATACAAGGAAAAAATGTTAAAAGCAGCAAGAGAAAAGCAGCAAATAACATACAAGGGAATCCCCATAAGGTTAACAGCTGATCTTTCAACAGAAACTCTGCAAGCCAGAAGGGAGTGGCAGGAAATATTTAAAGTGATGAAAGGGAAGAACCTACAACCAAGATTACTCTACCCAGCAAGGATCTCATTCAGGTTTGATGGAGAAATTAAAACCTTTACAGACAAGCAAAAGTTAAGAATTCAGCACCACCAAACCAGCTTTACAACAAATGTAATCATAGTAGGGGACTTTAACACCCCACTTTCACCAATGGACAGATCATCCAAAATGAAAATAAATAAGGAAACACAAGCTTTAAATGATACATTAAACAAGATGGACTTAATGGATATATATAGGACATTTCATCCAAAAACAACAGAATACACTTTCTTCTCAAGTGCTCATGGAACATTCTCCAGGATAGATCATAACCTTGGGTCACAAATCAAGCCTTGGTAAATTTAAGAAAATTGAAATCGTATCAAGTATCTTTCCAACCACAACACTATGAGACTAGATATCAATTACAGGAAAAAAAAACTGTAAAAAATACAAACATATGGAAGCTAAACAATATGCTACTAAATAACCAAGAGATCACTGAGGAAATCAAGAAATACTTAGAAACAAATGACAATGAAAACACGACGACCCAAAACCTATGGGATGCAGCAAAAGCAGTTCTAAGAGGGAAGTTTATAGCAATACAATCCTACCTCAAGAAACAAGAAGCATCTCAAATAAACAACCTAACCTTACACCTAAAGCAATTAGAGAAAGAAGAACAAAAAACCCCGAAAGTTAGCAGAAGGAAAGAAATCATAAAGATCAGATCAGAAATAAATGAAGGAAACAATAGCAAAGATCAATAAAACTAAAAGCTGGTTCTTTGAGAAGATAAACAAAATTGATAAACCACTAGTCAGACTCATCAAGAAAAAAAGGGAGAAGACTCAAATCAATAGAATTAGAAATGAAAAAGAATTAACAACTGACACTGCAGAAATACAAAGGATCATGAGAGATTACTACAAGCAACTATATGCCAATAAAATGGACAACCTGGAAGAAATGGACAAATTCTTAGAAAAGCACAACCTTCTGAGACTGAACCAGGAAGAAATAGGAAATATAAACAGACCAATCACAAGCACTGAAAATGAGACTGTGCTTAAAAATCTTCCAACAAACAAAAGCCCAGGACCAGATGGCTTCACAGGTGAATTCTATCAAACATTTAGAGAAGAGCTAACACCTATCCTTCTCAAACTCTTCCAGAATATAGCAGAGGGAGGAACACTCCCAAACTCATTCTACAAGGCCACCATCACCCTGATACCAAAACCAGAAAAATATGTCACAAAAAAAGAAAACTACAGGCCAATATCCCTGATGAACATAGATGCAAAAATCCTCAAGAAAATACTAGCAAACAGAATCCAGCAGCACATTAAAAGGATCATAAACCCATGATCATTCCTGAGTTTATCCCAGGAATGCAAGGATTCTTCAATATATGCAAATCAATCAATGTGATACACCATATTAACAAACTGAAGGGTAAAAACATATGATCATCTCAATAGATGCAGAAAAAGCTTTTGACAAAATTCAACACCCATTTATAATAAAAACACTCCAGAAAGTAGGCATAGAGGGAACTTACCTCAACATAGTAAAGGCCATATACGACAAACAAACAGCAAACATCGTTCTCAATGGTGAAAAACTGAAACCATTTTGACTAAGATCAGGAACAAGACAAGATTGCCAACTCTCACAACTTTTATTGAACATAGTTTTGGAAGTTTTAGCCACAGCAGTCAGAGACAAAAAAGAAATAAAAGGAATCCAAATTGGAAAAGAAGAAGTAAAACTGTCACTGTTTGCAGATGACATGATACTATACATAGAGAATCCTAAAGATGCCACCAGAAAACTACTAGAGCTAATAAAAGAATTTGGTAAAGTAGCAGGATACAAAATTAATGCACAGAAATCTCTTGCATTCCTATACACTAACAACGAAAAATCTGAAAGAGAAATTAAGGAAACACTCCCATTTACCACTGCAACAAAAAGAATAAAATCCCTGTGAATAGACCTACCTAAGGAGGTAAAAGACCCTTATGCAGAAAACTATAAGACACTGATGAAAGAAATTAAAGATGATACAGAGACAAATCCAGATTTCACAGGACATATTATGGTCTGTGCTCTTCAAAGTATAAATGTCATAAGAGACACACACACAAATATGAGGACCTATTCTAAATTAAAGGCAACTGAAATGACATGACAGTTAAATGTGATGTGTGAGCCTTGATTGAATCCTGGATCAGGAAAAAATATATATAATGTACATTACTGGGACAGTTGGTGAATTTGAATACAGACAGGGTATTAGATAATACGATCATAGTAATGTTAAATTTCTTGGTGTGATAACAGTACTGTGGTTTTGTAAGGGAATATCTTAGTTCTTAGGAGACATATTTAAGGGTCAAATGTCATGATCTCTGTAACTTACTTTCAAATGATTCAGTAAAATAAATATTAATAAATAAATGGATGTATACATATAAAGTAAATGTGGCAAAATGATAACAATTAGTGAACATATGTGAAGGGTAAGTGGGTATTCATTGTACTATTCTTTCAACTTCTCTGAAGTTTTCAAGCATTTCAAAAAATTTTAAATATAGATAAAATTGTTTGCTTTAGATATTTAGATTCAGCCCTTTCTCAAGACAAGGTTAGGGTCTTAAGGTCTCTGGAATTCTCTGATTTATTTTAGGACTCCAGTATAATTCTTCAGAAAATTCTAAAGCACATGTTAATGAACACCACCTAGAATGTCAAAACATTTTGTTTAAACCGGTGGAAGAAAGACAAGTGGCAGCAATTCTAGATTTTGAAGGAAACCAAAACCCAAAGAAAGGTGGCTTGTCTCCATTTTTGGGTGTGGGACTTGGTGGCACAACTTCCTCTCTTTCACCATTAGTCCTTCCCTTATAAAGAACAAGTCACTCATGCACCTGACATCCAGGAACCAGGCTTGGGTATTGGCTAAGCCTCTGTCCATGGATTGACGAGAAAGCAAAAAAAAAAAAAAAAAAAAAAAAAAAGATGATACAAACTGATGGAGAGATATACCATGTTCTTGGATTGGAAGAATCAACATTGTGAAAATGACTGTACTACCCAAAGCAATCTACAGATTCAATGTAACCCCTCTCAAACTACCAATGACATTTTTCACAGAACTAGAACAAAAAATTTCACAATTTGTATGGAAACACAAAAGAACCTGAATAGCCAAAGCAATCTTGAGAAAGAAAAAACAGAGCTGGAGCAATCAGGCTCCCTGACTTCAGACTATACTACAAAGCTACATAATCAGTATAGTATGGTACTGGCAGAAAAACAGAAATATAGATCAATGGAACAGGATAGAAAGCCCAGAGATAAACCCATGCACGTATGGTCACCTTATCTTTGATAAAAGAGTCACGAATACAATGGAGAAAAGACAGCCTCTTCAATAAGTGGTGCTGGGAAAACCAGAGAGCTACATGTAAAAGAATGAAATTAGAACACTCCCTAACACCATACACAAAAATAAACTCTAAATGGATTAAAGACCTAAATGTTAGGCCAGACACTATAAAACTCTTTAGAGGAAAACATAGGCAGAACACTCTATGATGTAAATCACAGCAAGATCCTTTTTGACCCACCTCCTAGAGTAATGGAAATAAAAACAAAAATAAAAAATGGGACCTAATGAAACTTAAAAGCTTTTGCACAGTAAAGGAGACCATAAACACCACGAAAAGACAACACTCAAAATGGGAGACAACACTCAAAATGGGAGAAAATATTTGCAAACAAAACAACTGACAAAGGATAAATCTCCAAAATATACAAGCAGCTCATGCAGCTCAATATCAAAAAACAACCCAATCCAAAAGTGGGCAGAAGACCTAAATAGACATTTCTCCAAAGAAGATATACAGATTGCCAACAAACACATGAAAGGATGCTCAACATCACTAATCATTAGAGAAATGCAAATCAAAACTACAATGAGGTATCACCTCACACCGGTCAGAACGGCCATCATCAAAAAATCTACAAACAGTAAATGCTGGAGAGGGTGTGGAGAAAAGGAACCCTCTTGCACTGTTGGTGGGAATGTAAATTGATACAGCCACTATGGAGAACAGTATGGAGGTTCCTTTAAAAACTAAAAATAGAACTACCATATCACCCAGCAATCCCACTACTGGGCATATACCCTGAGAAAACCATAATTCAAAAACAGTCATGTACCACAGTGTTCATTGCAGCACTATTTACAATAGCCAGGACATGGAAGCAACCTAAGTGTCCATCGACAGATGAATGGATAAAGAAGATGCGGCACATATGTACAATAGAAAATTACTCTGCCATAAAAAAGAAATGATATTGAGTTATTTGTAGTGAGGTGGATGGACCTAGAGTCTGTCATACAGAGTGAAGTAAGTCAGACAGAGAAAAACAAATACCCTATGCTAACACATATATATGGAATCTAAAAAAAAAAAAAAGTTCTGAAGAACCTAGGGACAGCAGAGGAATAAAGACGCAGACGTAGAGAATGTACTGTAGGACATGGGGAGGGGGAGGGTAAGCTGAGACGAAGTGAGAGAGCGGCATGGACATATATACACTACCAAATGTAAAATAGATAGCTAGTGGGAAGCAGCCGCATAGCACAGGGAGATCAACTCGGTGCTTTGTGACCACCTAGAGGGGTGGGATAGGGAGGGTGGGAGGGAGGGAGATGCAAGAGGGAGGAGATATGGGGATATATGTATACGTATAGCTGATTCAGTTTGTTATACAGCAGCAACTAACACAACAATGTAAAACAGTTATACTCCAATAAAGATGTTAAAAAAGAGAGAGAGAGAGAGAGAGAGATACGATAAAGAACATGAAAGAAAAAAAAAAAAAAAGTTTGCCGAGCCAGGTTGTTCTAAGTGTGAGACGGATGGAGTTTGCTGTCGGTGCTCTCCTTTCAGAAAGAAAGCTGTTTGCCTTATTCTGCTGTAGATCACCAGTCGTCTCTCCAGCTTGTTGGTTTATAGTAATTGTGGAGTCTGGTGACTCATGAACCAGTGCATACTTTTTTTCATTCATTTTGTCACTTTTTTCCTCCAAGCATGGTTAACTCTCCGCAACAGTGTGTAGAAAGGAAGGGTCGTGCCCGTTCTCATATTTCTTCTGGGCAGCATTTGGACTCATGAGAATGTTCTGAGAGATTTGCAATGACCTGGCCATTGAGCTGATTGGGGAAGAACTTGGAGCCTGCTGTTTTGTCACTGGTCTTGTTCTTTGGCCTCTAATTCCAGGTACTTCCATGGGAGGAGTATGGCAGGTTGTGAGGCTGGTAGCACACAGGAGCTATGGGGGTGGGAGGGCGGCGGGAAGGCAGAAGCACAGCCTTAGGACAGGTTGCATGTGACCAGACCTCGACACAGGGATGTGCTTTGAAGAAGTGTGGGGTTTGTACACGAGCTGAGTTTTCCTTCCGCTCTTCTCAGCTTTCAGTGACCGTATTTGGAGCTGTGGCCTTCTGCATCTTGAAGAGGTCAGCTTGAAAGCTGCCTTTTGCCAGCTGAGATCTGACACTGATCTATAGAAATTGGGAGGGTATTTACTGTAATATCCCTGAACTGAAAACAGAGTCCCTGAATGGCAAGCTTCAGGAGAAAATAAACTCTGATAATGACCTGTGTGCTCCCTGGACACTGCCCTTGAGAAAGGCATCCTAATAATTATGGCTTCAACTTAAGACGGCAGTAATAACACCAAACAATTTTCATTTTGGTGTTTCACAAAACAACTACCTTTCTGGAGCCCCGTTCTAAATTTTAATATCTTCAGGTTCTGACTGATTAACCGATAAATGCAGTTAAATAACTAGCTTTCACTCAGAGAGAGAAACGATTCAGAAAGAAAACTGCCTTCTGATTTCCCCACTGATAATAACGGAAAGCATTGAAGGTCTGAGACATCTTCTCTGGATACTGTGCGTAATTTCCAGCCATATTAATGGAACTACCAAATGTGTCATGTGAATAAGAAGATAGAAGTTCAGTAATCCCTGTTGACTGGGCTGGTTTTTCATTTCAGGGAATTATATAATGCTTTCATGAACTTTCCATCATCCGGGAAAAATATTGCCATGCGATGTATGTTATAATTACTCTTAGAAATATAGTGTTTCTAATTGAGAAGTCTGTCTATGTGGCCTGAGTATTCTACCTCACGTACATAATTGGTAGCTAGGAATAACTGCAAAAGGTAAAGGTGCTTTTTCCCCTTGGCTCGGTGACTATTAATATCAAATGAAAGCACACATTGGCATCAAGGGGAACACAGACTCTTTGCCTTTCCAATTTCATTTTATATTCCCTGTCGACTTACACGAAATCCTTTAGGCATAATTGCACTTTTTCCCTAGTATCCTCTTCCTCCCTTAAGACTTCACTCTTTGCTATACTAATCTACACAGAGGCAAGGAAATAGGTCTCAGTGCATCTCTTTTTTTCCCCCCCTAAGATATGTTGCTTACATGTAAGAGAAAACAACTTGGCAACTCGAACTCCTCCTTCCCTCTCCCCAGCCTCTCAGAATTTCTCAGCTCTTCACAAGTGTGTTTTCTCCTTATGGAGAAGTTGATTTGGTTCCATTTATAAAAATAGCAGCTATTTAAATGGGAAAAGCTTTTCCTTATATCATCTTTGGGCCAAATGTTTTTCTAAAAACATACTCTTTTTTTTTTCTAGCAGAGAAGACAGATTCTAAGTGGATTCAAGGTTCATCAAATCGCTAAGAGTTTTCTTTTGGTTAATGCATTTGAAAACTAAATTTACATAAGTGCCAAAATGAGATATGTAAATTAGATAACAGTTCTATATAACTGTATTATATGTGTGTGTGGTTTGCATGTATATGCATTATAGATACAAACTGTCATATTTATATATTAATACAAAATTATATTTGTTTCCTATATAGAATTTTATATAGTGATTTTTTTTTTGGAAGGTGGAATGTGTAGCCAATATAAATCATTGCTTAAATTCTGTTTTCTCTATCACAGGGAAGCAAAAAGAGGATTTTGTATCCCTTTTTTCTAGTCCTTTTTAAGCTCATTTATTCATCACCAAATTCAAAATTTTTAGTTTCTCCAACGTATATCCAGAAACTTGCAATTGGATGTGACCCTGAAGTTCAAAAGTCCACTCTCTTGCCCAATGCGTGATTCACTCTATCATCTATATTAGCCTTTGTTTAAACATTTCCCCCAATGGTGGTGTCAAAGTGTGGCCAGAGATAGGAGTGAGGGTCGGGTGGACAGGACTTCAGAACCAACATAATCTTCTTCAACCACTTTGGGCACAATAAATACATGTAAAAGCAAAGCAAAACACTGAGCTTATTATGTGATGAATTGGGCTTGCTTCATGACGGGTCGCTTGAAGTCCCCTTCCCCAGTCTACCACCAGGTTGCTCTACCCTTTAAGCCCCTACATTGAGAAATTCTGACATCTTATCTGACTTCCAGTGATAGAGGGAAGATATTAGATTACGTTCTAGTGGTTACAGAATGTCCTTACACTGAGACACATCTGCCTGGCCAATTGGCTCCTCTGTAGCAACATAAAAAGAGGGTCCAAGTTCTTTTTAATATAATTCTTATTCAATTATTTGGAGGCAGCTATACCATTCCACTAACCCTGGCTTTTCCAAGCTAAATTGTTTGTTTCTTTAAGCATCATTGGTAGCATTTATCAATAATAGCAGTGACCGGTTATTTATTTATAGCACTTTGGAGTTTCCAAAGCCCTTCTACATACTTTCTTATGGTACATGCACAGCAACAACTGTAGCTTCTTAATTTTACAAATGAGGATAAGTCACATACCTTAATAATTGATTCAGCAAGTACTTATTGAGGGCCTACTATATGCCAGGCACAGTGCAAAATCCTGGGATATAGGAGGGAATAAAACAAATATGGTGCCCCTCCTGTACCTCTTGTAATCTAGTGGAAATGGCATACATTTAAAAAATCACTACAGATGATACTCAGATAATAGTCACAATTGGGACAGAGGTAGAACTTTAGTACAAGTCTTTTGCCTCTAAACAAATTCAGTAGGACTATTACCGTCATTGAAATGGACATTCATTTGTATATATTAACGAGGTTCAGTTAAATTAGTCTGTCTGACAACCAGTCTTTTTGGCATGAGCTCTTTTTTAGATTGATCCTCTCCTTTCTGTAACTGTAGAATTGGGTGGGGTCTACACAGGTATAGTCAACTTAGAGGAGAATTTTACATCAATTTTCTATCAAATCTTATTTTGCCATTTTTTTCCTCATCACTCTAACTAGCCAACATACTTTTGAACTTTTATTTAATCATCTCCAACATATTAGTTCTCCCTCTCTGTTTCTGTTCATCTGCAAGTTTTATGAAATTGTGTTCACCTATATCACTGGCAAAAAAAAAACGTCCACAAGTGCTTGTGTGAAAGAAAGAGCCTACATTTGTCACTAGTTGCAAATTAGATTTCCTATCGGCTAAGTGACCTTGGGCAAACAACATCTTCTCTCAGAGCATCTGATTACTCACCTGTGAAATGAAGAAACTAGGCTAGAGGATGCTGAAAGGATTTCCCTGTATTAAAAGTTTTATGATCCAATATGTTTTAAAGCATTATGCTGAGTTTTAAATACTTTTCTTCTGGTGTGGAAAAAAAGAAATGCAAAATATGAACTGATGGATAGCACCTCCCCCTTCACTAATGAAAGGAAGCAAATCAGCAAATACTGGCCCAAAAGCCATACAAAACGACCAAAGTGTAATAGTTGTCAAACCTTGTCTTAATCTAAGACAATGGCTTCATGAAGCTCCTAACAGTCTCTTCTGCTATTTTTTTTAAAAATATTTAGAAACCAACAATGAACAAACATTATAAAAACGAATATTTATTTGAGAATAGTCTGTCATTTGGGGTCTTCAGTGAGTCCCCTTTTTCTCCTCTATGTAGGAAAATTATCTTTGATTCTACAAGTGCTACCCCTCACAGGCTTCTTTCCAAAATCTGCCTAACAAAAGGAAATTCTTATCTTCTAACTTTAATGCTACAATTTATTTGTGTCTTTGAACTTGAGTAATTTCCAGATTCTTTTTTCTTAATATTGCTTCATTAAGTCACATAATGTATCTGTTTTACATCAGCCCTACTTGGGTTGCAATATGTGGTACAATTCCTGTCATTATCTTAAACTTGCTAATTAGAGAGAATTCAATTTAATTAATAGAAAGTTCCACCACCTCCAACCAGGGATAAATGGGAAGTTATTACAGAAACCAGAGCCTCTCTATCCTGAGAGGAGAGGAAATAAAGAGGGTACCCACCCCAAAATGTAATGAGTAGTATAGAAAGTTCTGTCCTGGTACCGTGGTTTAAAGACAGACTATTTGGAATGCGCGTCTATGTCGAGCAATATTGGAAACATCTTATTTCTCCATTTAAAGATGACTTTGTGTTAATTATATGAAACCATGGAGGACTAATTAACAAATAACAATGAATTAGCTGCTAGATTGTGCAACTAAAAAATTCTTCTGGCACTCTTCTGTTACTTAGTTCTTCAAAGGCTTCTCATAATGTATCCAGGCTGTTTCTGGTCGAGGGAATTTCCCCAGTGTCCTTGTCAATACCATATTCCTTGCTCTATTCCAATAATGTCTTTCCTTCCTTGAAGCTGTGAATGCTACTGTATTCAAATATATTATTTTTTATTTACTGCATTTTATTGAAATGTATCAAAGGCTGGCATCAAATCATATCTGTTCAGTAGCATTATTTTTTAGTAAATGTACATGCAAAGTCAAGGTGATACAAGTACTTGGCAATTTAAGAGTTTTTTTTTTAATTGGTTCCCCTTAAATTATGTATATTTAGTTTGAAAATTATTAAAATGTGTTTTGAAAACAGGAGTTATAACCAAATATATAGAATCCCTAGAGTTTCATAAAACTCAAGTTGAAAATCTTTAGAGAGTTTTACATGAAAATGTTCTGTCAACCCATGCCTTAAATTCACAGATCAGAGAATTGGGCTATCTGTTATACATTGGGGACCAAATAAATATTCAATACTACAACAACCTTATTAAGTAAAAAGCGAGATATTTATTTGTCTGAAGTCCACAATTCTGAGTCAGTATAATTTCAATGAAGTTCTCTATGTCATGTACAAAGTTTTCATTTTGGTAGCATGAATAGACTTACATAAATGATAATTGTCTACTAATGCTTTTATGTTGATTGTTAGCCAACCCGTAATGAGAAGAAATCTTTTCTTTCAGGTCAATACTTGAAAAAAAGGGACATTTATCACATTAAATAATTAAAGCCTTGCAACATGCTAAATTAACCTTTCATCATGTGTCTTATTAGGCTCAGTGTATTTGCCAAGGCTTTTTTTAAACCCTCTTTGTTCACTGTGCCTGTAGAGATAGAATGCTAATGCACTATATATGTGAGTGAAATATATTACCTGCTAAAGTTAAGCCTGTAGAGACTTGAGTCTTTCAACATAAAGATTCATGCTGATTTGTACCAAAACATCCTTATTCACTATAGATATGTTGAGATATTTATGCACTTTTAATCATCTCCTGAAATTCCATAGACCCAACAAGTATCATACTGGCAGTTTGAAAATACATTTGATGCACTGTTTTAATTTTCAAGTAGTTTTAAATCTGTGTCTATTTCTTACTGTATTTCTTACATATTTCCCCAGTAAGTTCCTTGATAGTTGTTTCTGTATCATTATTTGATTCCAAATAATGTTCCTGGCACACTGGACTATATCTTTTGATACTATTGACTGGGTTGTTTAGAAATGTAGTATGTTCTATCCGTGTTCTTCAAATCAACAAAAAAGTTTTTAAAACATCAGATTTAATATCTAGCCACTAAATTAAGTCATTTCAGTTATTTTAAGTTTCTTACTTAGTATTTTTGACTGTGAAATTTCATAGTAATTACTTATCAATATGTGACTTACATTTTTTTCTTATAGTTACAGACATATCCTACAAGAAAATAATTAGAGGGTTATGTTTTGTATTATTAATAATTTAGCTACTCACAGCTCTGAGGTTAGGGAATAGGACTAACAGTATTTCAGGCTAATATTTTTAATATAATATTTACTTTATTAGTAATCAGATAATATTTAAACTGTCATGTATTATTCAAATAGTTGTCTTAATAAATCCCACTTATAAACACTAGTTAATATTTCCAGTTAAAATATTGGAGTACTTTCATAGTGTTTTAATAACATGTACTGTGACAAGATAGAGATACAAATACATAGCAAAGATGGGGAAATTACTAACATCACTTATTCTGAATGTGTCAACACCGATTAGTCCCTAGCAAATGGTTTGGACAAAAGTTATGGTCAGATTCAACCATTCATAAGTTATTCTGTCATCATGAATGTCGGAAAATTCAGAGAAATAAAAACCTCTATATGAATATACTTTTCTAAAACATTTTCTTCCTAATATTTCACGTGGATATTCAGCACATTTTTAATGCTTGATTCACTCTTTTTGGAGTAAAATGATTTTTTAGGATGTATGATTCTAAAAATAACAGATATTTTATCATATGTGCAGTTAGGGACTTCGCTGCTCACACCAAGATGTCTACATGTTGTTGACTTTTATGGTTTCCTTTGCCGTCCGATTTAGAAACAACAGTGCTTTCCTCTAAATTGTATAAACACTAAGATATAAATGTGGGCATCAAAGAGGAAAATGAGAAAGATACTTTAGGTTGTCATTTTTGCATTCAATTTTGTATTCTCAATTTTGTATTCAAAAGTATCTCATTTGTGTAACAAGATACTTAAATTTAAATCCACACTTAAAAATGTAAAAGAGTCAATATAATCATTTCTAGAAGAACACATTTGGTAACAAAAGTGACCATTTTTCTCTTCTGTTTAGTTGCTTTTTCTGGGGAGGTTTGTCCCAAAAGGGTAGCATGGCCATAATGGTTTTATTACTGTTTTTAAATTTCCACCCCCTTATTTCTGCTACTCTGGGAGGACCACTCCCTTTACCCCCAACTGTCCCCACATCAATGATATTGCTATCTCTCTGATTCAGGTCACATTCCTTTTTTTTTTTTATTGAAATCATATTGGGGTAAAATATTGTATGAGTTTATAACAGAGATTTAGTAAGGCATAAACACAAATTTAGAGCTTATTCTTGGATTTTATTTGTATTTTCAGTTTAGTACCTTCAGGAGGTCATTTAACATCCTTTGCTGCAGCATATCAGCTTCTAGGAAAGCCTTGCTCTGTATCGGTGGTTTTCAAGCCAGGCTGCATTTTTGAAACTCTGAGGAGACTTTAAAAAAAAGTGTGACCTAGTATCACACCAGACTAATTAAATCAGAATCTCCAGGGACCAGCCTTCCAGCATCGGTATTTAAAACAGCTCCCCAGGTGATTCTCAAATGTAGTGATGGTGTCAAACCATGGCTCCATACGATACAACAGGCTGCTTCCTTATACATATTAATCATAGTCTATATTAATTCATCATCACATAGGTGCTAGGAAAATTTTTGGAACAAAGGGAGAAGTGAAGGCCGGCAATAGTTTAGGCTACTTGAGGAGAGCTCTTATTTTACCTTCTGTCGATATAAATTGAGGACAAACAGACAATAATTCCAGGAGAGTGATAAATTGTGTTTCAGTTTAGTAAAGTAAGGACTGTCATGTATAATATGGGAAAATTCTGCTTTTAATTCAGAATATTTCTCTATAGGATCACTAGAGAGAAAGTTCATCTTAGTCCTTGTATTAGTTTCCTTAAGGTGCTGTAAAATATGACCACAAACTGGGTGGCTTAAAACAACAGGAATTTATTCCCTCATGGTTCTGGAAGCAGAAATCTGAAATCCATGTGTCCACATGGTTGGTTCTTTCTGGAGGCTCTGAGGACAGATCTGTTCCCTGACTCTCTCCTAGCTTCTGCTGGTGGCCTGCAATCCTTCGTATTCCTTGGCTTGTGGATTCCGCAGCCCAATCTCTGCCTCTGTCTTCACATGGCCTCCTCCCCTCCGTGGGTGCCTATGTCTTCATGTGCCCTTTCTTATAAGGATGTCAGTCATTGTATTTAGGGCTCATCCTAATCCAGGATGACCTAAATTTAACTTAACTAAATATTACATCTGCAAAGACTCTGCTTCCAAGTCAAGGCACAACATGAAGTTCCAAGTGGATGTGAATTTGGGGAGACTGTGAGCCCAGTACAGTGCTCGTTATTACTTGACTTCTCTGCAGCTGTGGATGTCGTTCAGCACTCTTCCTAAACCGCCCCCGGCCAGATCTTCTATGTATTGCATCTTTTGCTTACTTCTGTCATAATATCCCTAACAACATGTTGCAAAAGTCTGTTATATAACTGTTTCTCCCACAGTCTGTGAAATCCTAAAGGGCAGGGGGAGTGACTTATTCAGGCTGTATGTGAGCACCTAATATGGTTTCAGGCTCATGGAAATACTGGAAGAAAGGAAGAGAGAAAGAAAAGGATGCATGTCTGTACCTCAGTGTTAGCACTATTTGCAATAGCCAAGACATGGAAGCAACCTAAGTGTCCATCAACAGATGAATAGATAAAGAAGATGTGGTACATATACACAATGGAATATTACTCAGCTATAAAAAAAGAATGAAATAATGCTATTTGCAGCAACAAGGATGGACCCAGAGGTTATCATACTAAGTAAAATAAGTCAGACAAAGACAAATACCACATGATATCCCTTATATGTGGAATCTTAAAAAATGATATGAATGAACTTATTTACAAAACAGAAACAGACTCACAGACATAGAAAACAAACTTATGGTTACCAAAGGGGAAAGGGGAGGGGAGAGTTAGATTAGAAGCTTGGGAATAGTAGATACAAACTACTATATATAAAATAAACAACAAGGACCTACTGTATAGCACAGGGAACTATATTCAGTATCTTGCAATAAACCATAATGGAAAAGAATCTGAAAAAGAATATGTATGTATATATGTATGACTGAATCACTTTGCTATACACCTGAAACTAACACAACATTTTAAACCAACTATACTTCAATTAAAAAAAAAAAGGATGCATGTCACTCACCCGCCCACAGCAGCAAGGCACCAGTCTGCTCCCATGAACACCATCAAGAAACATACATGTACCACCTTGGCTTGGTGGACTTCTTGCACTTTTCTTTTAATATTGGTATTTCTTACCCATATTGAATATCTTACACTTGAAATGTACTATGCCAGCTAGTACAGTTTCTGGTTATTAAAAAAGAAGATCAGGATCAATGACTATTGAAACCTGTTTTTTTTCAATTACTGAGCCTCATGATTTTGGGGAAATATAATCTCCATAGATTTATTCAAGAAATAAAAGCCTTCTATATATATACACAACAAGATTTTGTTTTAAATGCTGATCCACCGATGTGATCTTCATTTCTACAGCTTGGGAATCTGTAGGGTGGAATATTTACTCAGCAAACAGAGATTCTTCAGGGGAAGAGTGGAAATGTTTAACTCAGAGCAAGTCTGAAACTTTCACCTCATCAGGCAGTTGACCTGCAGGTGTTAATGGAAGCCGACCTTGCCTTCTAGCACAATTGGAGGGTCGACAGCAAAGCATCATTTTATTACCGTTATTCTGACCTGTGGCAGAGGTCCCCTGACCGACATTGTCAGTTGTTGGATCTTGCCATTTAGAGGCTTCATGGATTTATAGCCTTGACCAAGGAAGATTCTGCACTTAATTGGCATATACCGGAGATTTTAAAGTAATTTCTCTCTTTTTTTCTTTTTGTAAGAGTATCTTAGTAGTCAATTCAAATTTCATTAACTCAGATGTCCTACAACTGAAATATGAAGCAAGGAGGGAAAAGAATGGACTTAAGAGAAGGGATACAAGTGCCAGAAGCAGAGTAATATCATGTAGTCAACTGTTTAGTTATACCGACCGAAGCCATCCTTTGCTACTACTCTCATATACAGGTTGTAGAATGGATGAACCAGTCCGAAATGGAACCATGAGAGCTTTGGGCTCACAAAATGCCAATTATATACTGTGCGCATGAAGCATCACTTTATGGCAGATACGTGGAGAACCCAGATGAGGGAAGTTACTGTCTGTGAGGGATTATATTGAACCCAGTGTTACCACTATCACTTTGTGGTTTATTAAAATGTTATTTACAAAACAGAGATTGAGTCACAGATGTAGAAAACAAACTTATGGCTACCAAAGGGGAAAGTGGGGGGAGAGATAAATTGGGAGATTGGGATTGACTTATACACACTACTGTATATAAAATAGATGACTAATAAAAACCTACAGTATAGCACAGGGAACTCTACTCAATACTCTGTAATGACCTATATGGGAATAGAATCTAAAAAAGAGTGGATATATGTATATGTATAACTGACTCACTTTGCTGTATAGCAGAAACTACCACGACATTGTAGATCAACTATACTCCAATAAAAAGAAAATTTTTAATGTTAATTCTCATTCACAGTCAAATTGAACTCCATATAAGCAGTTTTAAAATGTAGAATCAGGGCTTCCCTGGTGGCACAGTGGTTAAGAACCCACCTGCCAATGCAGGGGACACGGGTTCAAGCCCTGGTCCGGGAAGATCCCACATGCCGCCGAGCAACTAAACCCGTGCGCCACAACTACTGAGCCCACGTGCCACGACTACTGAAGCCCGTGAGCATAGAGCTTGTGCTCTGCAACAGGAGAAGCCACAGCAATGAGAAGCCCGCGCACCGCAACAAAGAGCAGACCCCGCTCGCTGCAACTAGAGAAAGCCCACACACAGCAACAAAGACCTAGTGCAGCCAAAAATAAAATAAATAAAATTTAAATATATATATATATATATATACACACACACAACAGAATACTACTCAGCCATAAAAAAGAATGAAATTTTTTTAAAAAGGTAGAATCAGTTATCTTAGAAAAGTAAATTTGAAATTATGTGAAAATAATTAAATGCTTTGAAAATTTGCTGGCTTCCTTTACTTCATGACCTCCACCTTTTGCCCATCTTGTTCCCAAATAGTGACATTACTTTAGAGCAGTTAGTTACCTGGCGTGATTTTGCCCCCCAGGCACTGTTTGGAGGTGCTTCTGTTTGTCACAGTTTGAGGAGAGGGTGCTGGTGGCATCTCACGGGAAGCCAGGGATGCTGGTGAACATCCTGCATTACAGAGGACAGCACCCCATCCCCCGGCAAATGATTATCTGGTCGAAATGTCAGTCGTGCCCACGTTGAGAGACTCCGCTTTGGAATAAACAGGGAGAGGGAGAAGGAAGAAGCTGGCTTTCAAGCTAGTCAATCTCATTTCATTGTTACTCACTTGTGGGGTGGAAGACCATTCTACACCTGGAGCAAAGATGGGGTTAGGAGCTCACCATTGAGTTTCTGTTTCCCATCATATTCTCTCTGCTCCACACCTTGAGATAATCAAGAGCTTAACTGCTGCAATTTGCTTGACAGTTCCACACTCTCTCCCCCGTTATCGCATGTTCACAGTTCTGTGCGGTGGTGGGAGCAGGTCCTCAATTTGTCGCATGCAGATTAGAGAACTGAAGCGGAGAGACAGCTTAGAGACCCACTAGGGGAGGGGGGTGCAGCCGGTGGGAGAGGTCCCTGGGTTCCAGCAGCGGGACAGTGCGCTGTCTGTAGAGAATTAAGAAGTAATAATAATGAAACCAACTGAAATTGACTGCTTTGAATTATCCTTCTAAGCACGGTCAATGATGAAGCACTATTTCCCGTGAGACAGACCTCTCCTAGCCCTGCCATCTTAGTCTTCCACTGCTTTGGGACATTGAGTACCTTTACCCCAAATTAAAACTAGAGAGGAAACGGGAGTGCATAGATATAGTATCAAATTCCACATCTATCGTCTTTATACACAAAGCTTCTTTACCATCCCAGTCTAAATATTATAACTAAAGTTTTATAACTGCCTAGGGAAAGAAGAACTAGGCCCTTAAAATACTGTTAAATCCAAATAGTTTGGGCAGATTCCATATTAATACTGGTACATTCAGTACAGCTGAGTCAACTAACCTTTTTCTACAAATCAGTGATCTAGAAGGCTCTTCCTGCCTTTCTGCTGGCCTTACCAATTCTGGGGACAATTGACTGGGGGAATTTTATGAGTCTTTTATTTTGTCACAGGTAAAATAATGTGTTATAACTGTAATTACAGGCCCCTGTGCTGTGCCTTCCATTTCCCCGCTACTCTCTCAAATTCCAACCCCACCAAACTCATTAGACCAAATGCTCTTAGTTCTGTGCCTCTTACAAACTTCCAACATACTCAGTGCCCTACATTTGACTTTCTTTTTGATGAGAGGGGAACTGGCAGTTGGTAGTCCAAAAGATAGCCCCTGACCTGTTCACGATGGGAAGGAAAGCTAGAGACTGGAGTTGAGGTGTGTGTTTGGTGCAGCACTAAAAGATATTCCCCCCGGCTGTGTCAGCAGCCTGCCAAAATACAGCTCCTTGACTAGCGTGAAAATATTCCTTGGGGCAAGAAGAAAAATATGACAAGGCAGGAGGCAGGGTTTGACATGATACAGATTTGGGAAAATTAAATGTGACAATTGCTAATACCTTGGAGTTCAAAGAAAACTGGCACATTTCGGGTTCCCAACAGGTATTTAAGTGTATAGAAAGTGTATAGGTATTGAAGTGTAAAGAAAAGTGTTAAAATTATGTTGACTGCACTGTGGTTCTCTCCATTTTACTAGGGGAGCATTTACAACAGTGCATGATGGGCCAGCTCTTTTGGTTTTGTCATTTTTTAATTTCTTCACCCATATTGTATAATCACACAGGTGAACAACAGCTGGTGAATTGGTATTATATTCATATATTTTTTAATTTTATATTGCAGTATAGTTATTAACAATGTTTTGTTAGTTTCAGGTGTACAGCAAAGTGATTCAGTTATATTCTGAATGTATCTATTCTTTTTCAAATTCTTTTCCCATTTAGGTTATTACAGAATATTGAGCAGAGTTCCCTGTGCTATACAGTAGGCACGAATTGGTGTTATATTTACGTGTGTTACTTAAGGTTACATTTCTTGTTAGTCTTTCAATGGATAGCTTAAAGCATATGGAGTGAAAAAAGGGCAATGATACCTGAATTTACTTTTAGTAAATTAGTGCTCCTAACAAAAGCTATTTTGGTATAATAAATTGGTGAGTTTATTGGATAGAATCACAAATTCAATCTGAAAGTCTGGGCTTTCCACAATGGAGTTAGAAGAGTACACTGAAAAGTTTACCCAGCTGAAGGCAAATATCACTGATTTCATATTAGGACATGCTATTTCAAAATATTGCTTTACTGTATGAGATTTAATACGGCCATCTGTAACTTAACCCTCTTTCAAGTGAGCACACATCTCTATAGGCCCTTTCAAACGTGTTTAAGAGTGCAATTAGGAATCGGACAAAATGGCCCTACCATTTGAATTTGGCTTCATCAGCTTTATTCAAGTCTTCTTGCTATGGAACAACCTATAGTACAATACAGTACCTGGTATTTTGTCCTACACAGATCATCAGTACATCCTATTTGTGTTCAGAATGTCAACTGAGATAAGCAGAAATAAAAGGACTGGTTAGCTGGTTTCTCCCCAGTTCTAACTCCCCGCCAGTTTCTCTCTCTGTGTCTCCCCTGTTGGCTTATTTCCCCAGAGATGGGAGCTTTTCATTGTGATTTTAAGCCTTTGGGTTGTGAACTGAATATTTGCTTATCCCTTTGCTGTCAGCAAGGAATAGAGGGGTTTTCATTGCTGTAAACTTGTCTAAGAAGCCTAAATGAGCATGTGTCTGCCAATGGCCTTCCTGCAGGGCTCAGAAAGCTAAAAGGGCTCTTCTTGATAGAGGGACCCCATGGTCAGGTGGGTTCCAAGCTTTGATCTCTCCCCTGGCTGGCCAAGTGACAGACACTAGTCACTGTGGACTTTCAAATACCCCAAAGTACAACCTAGATTATGGTATGACATTTTCTTTGGAGTTTTTCAACTAGCTAGAAAAGCTTTCCATATGTCATTATCTTGTTTTTCTTCATTTTTAAATGTTATGTAAATTACAGTGGGGAGTTTTGTTTATGGTGTCCTCTACATGATCTGTGATTTATCTGAAGATTCACAAAATATATTATTTGAGTCAAAAATTATTTTTAATATATATCAAACACAGAATCACACAGCAATATTTTGTTGTTTTCATATAACAAATGTCCCTAATTTAAGGCCTTTGGCTTTATAACCTTTGTTAATAAATAGTATTGGAAAAGGAATGTACCTAATTTATATTTTGGTCTAAAAAGCAAGATTACTATATTAGAATTTTATCTAAAACCTAAATTCTTAATAAGGGGCTTCTGTGAATTAATACTATTGTTTTATCTTTCAAGACAATAATTATACAAAGTATCAAGCATGCTGACTTCAAAATTTCTTTTAAAAATACTTTTTAATTTATTCTAAAAATCCTCCTTGAATGCTTATTTTATGCTAAGGACTGTTCTAGGTGGGGAGGATACCAGTGAATAAATCAAAGTCACTGCTCTCTTGAAGCTTCAGTTCTAGTGGAAGGAGACAGTTAATAAACAAACAAAAAATAGTGGGTATTGGCAAGAGAAAATAAGGCGATGTGAGCAAGATAGGGCATGTTAGGTGAGAGGAGAGGGGTCTATTTTATAAAAGGTGATTCTGAGAGTGTCTCTAATAAGGGGATATTTGAGCAGAGACAAGTGACGGACAGATGGGTCTTGTGGATATGAAGGGAAGAGCATTCCTAGCAGAAAAAAGAGCAAATGCAAAGGCCCTGTGGTGGAAAGTCCTTGCAATGGATGAAGGAGGCCTTTGCACTCAGTACTTGTTGGATTTCAATTTTTTTCCCAGGTAACCTTCAAAATTTAATAGTTGGAAACTAGGAATCATATCATTAAAATACTAAATTAAATTGAACATAATATTGTCACTTGCTATTTATTGTTATTAGACTTTTCAAAGGCGGTTCTAAAGTTTGTTCAAGCAATTGTTTTGAACATAAAGAGAAGTGGTCTGGTCTTGGTTTTCTGTGACCCTGATTTTTAGTGTTTCTTTTTAACAACGAGTATAATATGTCATATTTACTTTCATAGATAGCAGTCATAACTTTTCTTAAATTAATTTTAGGAATTGGATTTATAATTCCAATCCCAGCATTATTTTAGTAGAAGATGAAAAATCAGAGATAAGGCCACAAGGGAATTAGGATACAGAGAAATTACAAAAGTGGTTATAGGGATAGTTTATATAATTCTGCCTTAGTTAACCTCAATGGAAATGATTTTTCAAGACACCTAGTAACTAAGTCAATTTTGCAAGTAACAGTTTGCAAGCACCAGACATTTTCTTTGTAATTCAGATTTATAGATAAAACATATATAGTAGTAAACATGACACAACTCAGAACACGGGCAGTATTATTGTAATACAGTTATAAGAACATCATCAGGGAAACACACAGAGAATTGTTTCTCACAGTTGGGACATTGTAAAGGGCTCCATGGAGTAGGTAGCAGGATCTGAGGCTTGAAGAATTGTAATGCTGGGCTTCCCTGGTGGCGCAGTGGTTAAGAATCTGCCTGCCAATGAAGGGGACACGGGTTCGAGCCCTGGTCCGGGAAGATCCCACATGCCGCCGAGCAACTAAGCCTGCATGCCACAACTACTAAGCCTGCTCTCTAGAGCCCGCGAGCCACAACTACTGAGCCCGCGTGCCACAACTACTGAAGCCCGTGAGCCAACAGCCCATGCTCCACAGCAAGAGAAGCCACTGCAATGAGACGCCCATGCACAGCAACGAAGATAGCCCCTGCTCGCCACAACTAGAGAAAGCCCGCGTGAAGCAGCGAAGACCCAATGAAGCCAAAAATAAGTAAATTAATTAATTAATTAAAAGAAGAAGAAGAATTGTAATGTTGAAGATAAAAAGAATGAGAGGATGTTTCAGGTGGAGGGAAACACAGCAATGAGAAAATGTCATGTGCTGGAGTATGAAGTAGGATAGAAGGAATTAAAGAAAAATAATATTACTGGTAAATTAGCACACAAGAGATGCTCATTAGCTACCCATTATTAGAATGAATACATGATGGATAAGATGATTGGTTATGGCAATTTCATCATATCACATGTTAAAAGAAATTTAAATTTTACACTTTAAGTTGTGGGGAGCCACTGATGGCTTTTGTTCATATATTTATTTATTGAAGTATAGTTGATGTACAGCATTATATTAGTTTCAGATGTACAACATAGTAATTCAATATTTTTATAGATTATACTTCATAAAAAGTTATTACAAAATAATGGCTATATTCCCCTGTGCTGTACAATATATCCTTGTTGCTTATTTATTTTACATCTAGTTAATTTGTGTCTTTTAACCCCATACCCCCATCTCACCCCTCTCCCTACTGGTAACCGCTAGTCTGTTTTCTTATATCTGTGAGTCTGTTCTATTTTGTTATAAACATCCGTTTATTTTCTGGATTCCACATATAAGTGATGAGATAGAGGATTTGTCTTTCTCTGTCTGACATTTCATAATACTCTCTAGCTCCATCCATGTTGCTGCAAATGGCAGAATTTCATTCTTTTTATGGTTGAGTAATATTCCATTGTGTATATATTCCACATCTTCTCTATCCATTGGTCTGTTGATGGGCACTTAGGTTGCTTCCATATCTTGATGGCTTTTGATCAAGGGAACCGAGTGAGTGCTTTGAGCACCTGAATCATTGGAAAGCCATTATATTTTATTTTTTTATTTTTCATTTATTCAACAAATATTTATTGAACACTTATTATGTTTAGACCTGGGACGGGTGCCATGTGAGATTTATTTTTCCTCCCATAGTTTCTACAGTCCAGAAGCTAATAGATCCTTCTTACCTTAGTAGTGCCATCAACCAGCGTGTCTACTTCCTTCCTTCCCTCCTTCCATCTTTCCTTCTACCCACCCATCCTTCCTAGGCTTCATTCCAAAAAGGAACTCAGGAGGCTGCAAGGACTGTAGGAAAGCCATTTTGGCTGTTGGTAAGCCAAAAGTGCACTTTTGCTTACTTTTTATAGATTTTGTTAGCAGTTTAATTCTCCCTGTGACAGTCTTTGTGACTCTGAAAATTATGTGAAGAGGCAACATTTGACAATAGGTGTTGATAGGATGAATATTATGTCACCTGACAACCTGAGGTCTTAAAGAAAGGGCTTTTTAATACAGGATACAGGCTAGACAAGAAGCAGTGAACATAGAGTAAGCCCCAAGTAGATACGTTTTATTTCCCGGGAACGAAATGGTTCCAAACAATTTAGTTGGAAGAGTTTTGCCTTTCATTCTGAGTACTGGTTCATATTTCACTCAGATTTATCTCTGTCAAAAATAGTTTCATTTAAGGACACTTTGTTAACCTACCTTGACTAAAAAAAGTAGATTTCCCCGTAGTTGCTAGTGCTGTAGTCTGTGCGAAAAGAACCATTGGAATCACCCTTATTTTTGGTAGGCTCAGGGGTTGGTATCAGATGAAAAGATGTGAGGTTTCCCTGTCAGCTGGGAAATCCTTTTTCCTCTTAGGAATTTATTAGGTTATTTAGCTGCCACTAAGTTTAGCTTATAAGTAGAAATGGGAGCAGTGTCTGAAGCTTCCAGACTGATGCTCTCATTTATCTAAATTCCATTTCTACTTCTGCAGAAAAGAGCCAGATAATAAATCTGGTCCTCTTTCCTCCACGGTAGTAGCTCCCACCCGAGGGCATCTATTCTAAGTCTGGATAAGATGAAATCATGAGGACTGGGAGGTGCCTTAAAGATCATTGGGTCCTTCCTCTTAACTTCACAGCTGAGCACACTGAGACCAAAAAATTAAATTATTTCCCCAACAGTAACATGGGTAGAAAGATCCTATGTAAAATTGAAATAGGTGATGTAAACCTGCCTCTCCAACCTAGAGATCAGAGGTTAAGCATTATAGAAATGTATCAGCAGTGTGGTGGGTGCTCAGAGGATCTAGAAGAATGTAGGATAACCAGGCTTTGATGGGAGCCAAGAGAAGCACAGCCCAGCCAGAAGCGGTCTGCATCTGATGTGGCACTGGTGCCATTTCTGCTGCCCATTTACTGCCCTCTGATGTCCTTATGGTCCTTAGCGGCCTCGATCATCACCTGCTCTTATTCACTACTGCAATCTCTACTTGACCAGGCGCCCTAAAACACTGAGTATGTGCTTCATTCCCTGTAGATTCAGACCCCCACGTGAGAGTGTCGGACTGGCCATCTTCGATCCTAGGCGGTGCCCACGTGGCTGCGGCTGGGACGGGGAGGTGTGGGGAAGGGGAGGCAGGTGGGTCCCTGCCTCTTGCCTCTGTTGAGATTCTCCCCAGGTCTGGAGTAGTCAAATGCCCAATGCCCAGCACAGATCTGCACACTTTTGCACGTAGCTCTGTTTCTCGCTTGACTCCTAAAGCAGTCACTGGTCAGACAGCTTGAACCAAGATGTGGCTCAAAATTGCAGCCCTTAGAGAAAAGGCACTTTTGTGGTTATTGCCATTGTTACTGTTTTTCTCATGTCAGAAGCAACCAGATGTCTGTTAAACCTGTAAGTCCTGGGAATTCTCTGGCAGTCCAGTGGTTAGGACTCCGTGCTTCCATTGCAGGGGGCACAGATTCGATCCCTGGTCGGGAAACCAAGATCCCGCATGCTCCATGTGGCACAGCCAAAAAACAAACAAACGAAAAACCTGCAAGTCAGAGTTTCTCAAAGCATGTTGGAATACCGCCTGCATCAGAATCAT